>NC_139721.1:100080876-100680876 GCF_964211835.1 Anser anser | reverse complement strand
TGGTGGAAAATGGCCTGGAGTAGTTTCCAGAGCCCTCATTCTTTCTTTCAGCTACTGAAGGATTAAGCATGGAATCAAGCAGCTGTGAACTATACATTAAAAAAAAATAATAATAAAGCTCTTCTCAATACAAATTCAAAGAGCAATTTGCAATGGCCATTGCTGAAGTCCTTTTTTAGTTAGACTAGTACAAGTGAAATAATATGTGCCTAATTACTTCTGTCATGTACACAGCACTTTGGCAGTAGAAATAAACTTTTTGTTTACTAAAACATACATGAAGAAGTGATCTATTTTTTGTCTCTCCTGCAGAGACATGTATTTGAATAGTATGTTGAGGATAAAAATCTTCTTTTTCCCATTAAGTGGTGTTTTAAATGCTGTAACCCTGGGGTAGACTACTACAGAAACACAAGGCAGAGGAACTATCACTACCAAATATTGTAAGCCTGATAAAATGCGTCAACTTATATTAGCGTACCAAGCATAGACTGTTTTTGATGATTCCTATCAGAAAGACTAATTGAATCAAAACTATAATTTAATAGAAATGTCCATGTCAGAACAAATGTGTTGTTTTAAGTGAGAGTCCTTACCTCGTTAAGCAGGTAATGATCATTTATTTAGTATTTATAGTTTAAAATAAATTATTTTCAAGCATCTATCTAATCCTTCAGAATTCTCTTTCTTCTACAACGGCCAAGGCTCTTAACTGATTGTTAATCAGAGTAAAAGGGATGGATTTACCTTGTGCTTATGACCAGGCATTTCATCACAGATTGTCTTTTCAGTGATGAGTACCTAACATTAGCTCAATAATGAAAAGAAATGGAGAAAAAGACTTAGGATGAGTGACCTTCATGCAACTGAATCATCACAGTTTGAGCTTGAGCAGAGTTTTTTTCCAGAACTATGTTGAAAGAGCCATATGTATCAAGAACCAAAATCTCAACAACATGTAATTAACTTGATTTTGTTCTTTTTGGTCTCTTATAATTAGCTGTGATCAAAACAGAGTTGCTGTAGATTTACAATAATGCAAGTAAAAGAAGGGCTGGGATCTGAGAGATGGGTTTGATGTTTGCATTTGGTGGAATAGATTAGTTTCTAAAAGCTTCTATCAGAATGTGAATATTAATCCAACATCAACTCTGAATGAAGGATTCTTGTATAAGCATCTTTTCAGAGAATTTAGGCAAGGGAAGCCAAGACTGAACAGCAGAGTGACCCAAAATCCAAATCAATTTTTCCTTCCAGCACACAAGTGGAGTAGCTACCCTACTCAGCATGGGGATGTTCTCCCTGTGCCATCTCTTCTGCTACATCTGCAGCTGTGTCTCTCTGGCACCTCACAAGCATATTGCAGACTTTTTCTGAAGTAACACGGAGAACAATCTATTAATATTTCTAGTAAATAAATTCACAGCAGAAATTACAGTAGAAATATTTTATGTTAACTCCTAAATATTACTGAGGTATCTACCTTGATTTCATTAAATGCATTGAAGTTCAGTAGTTCAAAAAGCTACAATTATATTTTGCAACCATATATTATAAAATATTTCTTGCTTAGAGGTAGTTTATACTTACACTTATTTATACATCATCTAAGTTGGACTAAACTGATTTTCTGCCCTTTTAAGTCAACAAGATGAAGACTAATGCATGCATTATTATACTTTTTTATTAATTTCTTTTTTTTTATGGAGAAAGACATTAAATACTGAACCAGAACCCCTTAGACTTTAAAGTCCAAACCAGTGTTATGGTGAAAGGACGGAGTGTTAAATAAATAAGTGAAAATGTTGCCATTCAAAAGAAAACTGCAGAGCAAAAGTTACCGTTACTAGGTACCTTTGCTAAAGACTTTAGCAACTAAGTCAAGGATTTCATGCAGATGAAGACAAATTCACTATCCCTTTCTTTTAAGACTATCTAGAGGAGAGATTATGTGATATGCTATTTTAAAAGTATAATAGCAATGACAAAAAAAGTGATGTGGAATTTGCAATAGCAAATTACGTTTCTTTAGGTCAGGGTAAACAGTAGGACTTCACATAAACCATGAATTTCTGACATTCTAACTTCTTTTGGATACACTGTGCTACATCCCTTGTGTTCCCTTGTGCAAGGCTCCCTGCCTAGAGCGGAGTGGCTGGGGTAACTCAGAAACACAGCTGGAGATCACCCCTTGGCCTCAGAGCAGGGGGAACAGAAGAGATATATGGAAAAACATTGTGGATGCAAACAGATACCTTAAATTATGTCTGAAGTTCTGCATATCTCAGTTTGTTTGAAGGGACAGTCTTTCCCCATTAATTTGTTCTTAAAAAGCCGGTTTATTCCAGCTGAGGAGAACTGAGCTCTCTCTGATGCACCTCAGCACAGGTTAATTGCAGGCAGACAATAAATAAATAAACAAAAGATTAACTTGTGGGGTGAACTCCTGGCCCTTCAGAAATGTTGCCTTTGATTTCAGCTTAAGCAGGATTTCCTGTAAGATGCACATGGTTTTCCCTGGGGATAAGCCAGAAGGTCCTGGGGACAGGACTTGCATGGGAGTAACGCTGAGAAGTTGATGCTTCTCAGCAGCACGCATAGATGCATGTGTGATGTTGTCTTTTTGGCATTGATAAGCTGCGGTATCATCAGTACTCTGTAGGCAAGTGTGCCAGGAGCTGAGGATGAACAGTCCCAATCCCACATACACTTAAACAGACTGCAGTGATCTCAGCATGCAGAGGGTTAGGTCCAAAACAAGTAAGCGTCTCTCCAACTAGGCTTGAGAAGAGTGGTGGCTGTTGAGGACTGCCTGACTCAGATTTTCCGCAGTGTCTTTCATTAATTCAATTAAACAGTGGTCTAAGCTTTCTTCTTGCACACCATTTTCTGTCATAAGATTCATTTCTTCCTCTAAATTATTTTAGGGAAACATAATCATTCTTAATTACAACAATGCCAGTGATACAAAAGGACGATCTAAACACCCCTTCCAGTTACCTCCATGAATCTTCTGCATGTACAGTATTTCATCTTTATATTTGATAACTCAAAACCATATCTATATTACATAGAAATTAGACATGGATTGCTGAGTAATATTGTGTGATGAGTTTCTCCTTTTGTGTGCGAACAAATTGAGCTAGAGAAACAACCTGTAAAAATCAGTATCATCAAAGCAAGGACTGATTTTGCAAAAAGGTGATGAAAATGTGCTCGATCAACCTCCAGGCCCTTTTAGAGACCTTTATGTTAGTGCACAGAGAAATAGACATAAAATTCATTAAAAAGGAGAACTTTCGAGAGATTGAAAGAGACAAACAAGGGTCTTAAGGTGAGCGGTTAAGATCATGCATTCAGTTTCATATCATACAGTCATTTAAATGAAGAATTTTTAAATTGTGGTCAAAAGCACTCACAATCCCAGAAGGAGAATTAATTTTTTTAGAAAAATATCCAGAGGGTATATGGTAGATCAATCCACACCCCAGAAATCAACAACTTTTATTTGTTCTGATATTTTTTAAACAAGTGATAGCAAAGATTAGCTTGAAATGGAATTTAATGTACATAACAATAAAGGCTATTTGAGAGTAGCAGTATTAGCTGAAATTAAACTCACATTTTCTAGTTTTGTAGCCAAATATGTAGACTCTTATTATTCAAATGTTGGTTCTTATAATCTAATATTTGTATGGCTAAAATGTCGCAAACGGTTTGTGTAAGGAAATATAGCAGTGTGGGTAATCTGGTCTTTGGCACGGGCACTAAACTCATCGTTTCCAGTAAGTACTTTGAAAGACTGTTTTCATACATTTTGTAATGGCAAAGCTGGGGAGTGAAGCTTGATGGCTCTTTCTTTAAAGTACCTGGGGAGGCTCACAGTAGGTGATGTTGTTATCAGTGATAATGTCTGCAGCCGCTGGCAGCAGGACCAGAATGCTGTCTGTGTGCTGAGTGCTCTCAGCTCCCCCTGATTTGAAGTGGACCCAAGGAGCTCTCAGTATCCGACATGATTACTGCATTTTGTGGTATCATCCAAGCAAGTAGAATTAAAATCTCAGATTAAACTCGCTGGTCTAGCACAAGAAAAGCCAGATTTTAGCTTAGGAAATATCTGCAGGTTATAGATACATGGTTATATATTATTTTAAAAGTAAGACCTACACCTACTCAAATCTGCCTTAGAGAAGTGTTCAACAAAGTAAACACCAAAAATTTTGTAAAGCATAACTAAAAAAAAAAAAAAAGAGTTGAATGGAAGTTCACTACTTTAAAATTCTTCAGAAAGTATCAGATCATATGCCCAGAAAAGTCAACGTAAATCATCAATAACTTTACAGATCAGCCTAAGAATGCATCAAAATCTACAGAGAGTTCTGTGTTTTCATCCTTTTTTTCCCCTAAACATACTTACAGTTTATGTATGTATATATATTCACACAGAAATATACATATATTCATGAATACCGGCAAAACATATATTGTTCAGTCCTCCTTTGTCATCCATTTACTTGTGTGTGCATAGGAGACTCTCACATGCACACTTTTACAGTTAGTTATTCAAGCAGCATGTTTCCTCAGTACTGTGATATAATGTTGGTGTTTCATTTAAGCCAGGTGCCTAGGTCTTTTAATGGTAAATGGAAAGACAGTGGCTATTCTAGAGGTGGAAACTATTCTATATTAATACAAGTCTCTAAAATGGTCACAATGAAATAGCAGATGGGAGCATCTCTCTGTGTCTCTCTATTTAGATACGATAATCCAAGAGAACAATATCAAACTAGCCAATTAAGACCCCAAAATTATGCAGGGTACTTTTCTAAGCTTTGAAAATCTAAAAGAAACATCTAAAACAGTCATGAGGCTTTGCAGAGCACAATGTCACTGAAACAAGAGCTACATCATGCTCTTCTGAATATATACAACTCTGGAAGAAATAAATCATTTTGAAAAAGAATTTAATCTTGTATCCCTGGAAGGTCTGATGAACAGAGATAAAATTAACTCCTATATCAACATTAGAGTGCCATAAAATTGTTAGCAAGTTTATGTCTGGGTACAACAGACAACATTTTCATTTCAATGACAGCTCTCCAAAATGAGGGAAATCCATAATGTGTTATCATTTTGAAGGCAGACAGTCTTATGCATTCATCATCTTTGTTTTTAAATGCTAAATATGAAATACTCTAAGATTGTTCTAGAATAGCTAGATCATTTAAAGAAAAGTAGAAGCATTTTGACAGAAGTATAAGTTTATATTAACGTGTTTTCTCACAGGGTGTGAAAACTGCACCACTCAGACAGATCACTCTATAAACTGGGTATCCCACTGTTGAAAGCCAGTACAAAGATTTACTCAAGAATCTAGTGGGAGAGTGGTTTAAGAAGATGAACAGTAAATCTCTTCACTGCCTTTAAAAAAAAATAGCTGTACATTCAATACAATAAAAGTGAAGTTTGAAAACTGCATCTAGTTTTCACTTGCAGTTAAGCATAGACAAAAATGATTGCCCATGAGCTCTGCCTATACATGTATGGCAGAAGTTTGCACGTGTAACAAAAACAGTCTTAGATTTGCTATCCGCTTTGATAATATCAAAAAGTCTTCTTTGTATGGACAAAATTGGGCTGATTTGGACTTCTAACAACATAAGTTTTATTCCAGAGAGGCAGGTGAAATGGAGATTAGCTACAGTCAGTTTGTGGAAATGGCTCACTTTTCATTTAAGATATATTCAACTATGTTCATACTAAGCAAGTTTTACAAAGCACATCACCTACTAGAAGCCTGGTACGGATAGATACACTATTTGCATATAAATCTTATCTGGATATTGCATGTTCTTCTGCTTTTGTTTAGTTTAATTTTGTGCAATTTTTTTTTCGTTTTCAGTTGTGTTAATTCAAACAGTTACACAAACCTAGTATTAGAGGAACAACGACAGCCCCCCCAGATCCAAACCATTTTGTGATTCCATTTTCCTGTTTTTTATCAAGATCTTTACATAAATGAAACACATAGAACTTCTAAATAAAAGAAAAAATTTATTGCCACACACTATTGACAGAATTTATTGTCACACACTATTGATATTCCTCTGTTTTATTTCTTTCCCTCCAAATACAAATCCAGACAAAGGAAATTCTAAACCAGAGAACTCTGAAATCCTGCAGACGAAGCATAAAGATCAACTACTGTACGTTTGTCTTATTGAGAATTTCTACCCAGAAGTTATTCGGGTGCAGTGGGTCGATGGAGCAGATAAGGAGGTAACAAAAAATGTAGTAAAAGGAGACGTCTGGAAATCTACAAATGATAAGTACTCAGTCAGCACCTGGTTAACTTTACCAGTGAATATGACAAACAAGAACTATTTTTGCAAATATGATCATGAAAGTCAAGAGAATTTTAAACTCCCCATTCAAGGTATATACTGCTTTTTTATTATTTATTTATTTTCATTCTACATATTATTATGTCTTTTTCTTTCTTTCTTTTTTTTTTTATTGTTTGAATACAATTAGAGAAATAACGATGTATGTTACTATTGCTGAAATCTTCTGTGTTCCTAGGCACAACACTTAAAACCCACAAGTAAAAACTATCAAAGCCCTCCCAGGAAAAGAAACCCAGTCTGTACTATGCTCCTCAAGTGAAGGTCCCTTTGTAACAGGAAAAGAGTAGTTCTTTAATGCCACCAGGTGTTAATTAGAATTGCTCAAAAAGGTCTACACTGAGCCAGGTCAGTTACTTGACAGTACACAGAATTTCTTCAGAACAGCAGCTTCAAACTGCAGCTATCTGCTATCCAGGGCTTGCATGCATAAATCCCTCTGCAATTAATCACAGCTATAGTAAATTAAGGAGTTAAAAGTAAGGTTGATAAGTTTTTAAAACAATGTTTAAATATATTACTTATTCATGGTCTGGTGATAGTAAGGTAATAACTTAAGAATAATGTAAGAAAAAAAAGACTGCATATAATTGTTAAAAGACTGATTGTGAAAAAGACTACAAAATTTTAAAGAAAAGAAACAACCTATAATAAATTGTTTAAACCTATGTTTAAATCAAGATAATAACTTTAAGACAAATGCTTATTCTAGTTAGGTGAATCTTTTCTAAGTACCTACCCTTTTCTAAGTACCTACCTCTATTCAATTCACTATAAATGAGTACAGCTCCACTCCATGAGAACACAGCCATAAATGTTACATTTCAATCTTCCAAATGCATTCTGACAAAAATATGTACTACATTTATTTTGACATACTTAAGCGTATGTCTCAATGAATATAAACACCATAACCAAGAACAAACACAAAATTGCTGCTTCAAGCACAATAAATTTTATTTTACAGAACAATCCATGGCCAAAATAGCAAATTCCGAAGAGGAAACATCAGATCATACTCTCCTCAAGACTTTTTTCAGTGTTGAGCAACAAATAACAAAATAATTGAGGTCTCTTCTGATCTGAATTATTCTGTGCTTCTGTTAATACTAAGTTCTGGGAAGAGACTACAGCTACTTCTGTGACAATCAGGTGGTCAAACTGACTTGGAAATAAATAGAAGTTTGGAAATAAAAACGATGTTGCCAACAGCCTTATGGACACATTCACTAAAGGGCACAGGCAAAGCTCCTAGTTAAGGCAACAAACACTTATTCACTACTATTCACTACTATTCACTAGTTATTCACTTATTCACTACTACAGCATTTCCTGCCTTCAGTTCTCTCTGAAAATGAATCCTCCTGGTGAACACCTGCTCTTCAGACAGATCTTAAATATCCTACTTTTTTTAATAATAACTTCGCACTTCACTGCTGTTATATTAGCTCTTCTTTTCCCCATTTCTCTGTTAATGTTTGTTAAAATCAAAGAAAAACCTAATTTGGACATTTAAACTCTTTCCATTAGATTCTTCAAAGACTCCTTCTCAGGAAGAGTACTGCAGCACACATTCTGGAAACAGCACCGTTTTTTACAAAGGTAATGAAAATTAATTAAAATGGGGAAAGCAATGTGAGAGTTGCATATTGCTACGTATGCTTCTGAAAATGGTATTTCTAAATAGTCTGCAGGAAATATCCAAAGTTCTGGGGTCTGCAATTTAGAAAGGCTTCTGTGCATTAACACATTGTGGGATATAAAAAGGTGCTCTCATTCTTTGGGCTTTGTTAGCCCACTACAGATGTTGTTTGCACTACAGATGTTGTTTGCGCTATGGTACTAGATCATTAGCCTGCATTAAGGGCCACTGCTTTAAATACCTGGTGCAGTTAAATGCTCAGTGCTTCAACTGATGCTCCTTCAGACTAGCAACTGCACAGCACTTGGGACAAAGTAATTTTCTTTTAGCTTGAATGGGGATTTAGGAAATATTGTTCAAAAAAACAGATGCAAAAGAATTTAAGCAAAAGTTGTGCTACCAGTGGTAAAAGAGCTAGAGTTACGTTCTTGCACTGCAGGGAACAGTAACATGGCAGCATTGTCAGATGGTCTAGTGCTCAGAAACCCTCTCCATCTAGAAGTTACGAGCAGTGCAGACGTGCTCACAGAGGACAGTCAGACATTGTATTTGTTTACACGCTGCCCACCACAATCCTTCTAAACACACCACATGGCCCTGTTTTTTCCTGTCTCTTAGGAGGTTGTACGATACTGATGTTCAACAAGATTTTTCTGTCTTATGTTACAGATTACTTGATGCACAGGGCGGCACATCTAGTATACCTTGTCCTTCTTCTGAAAAGCTCCATGTACTATGTCATCGTACTCTTCTTCATATACAGAACGAGGACTCCAGCTAAGCTCCCAGGAAAGAAAACATAAATGTTGGTGTTGGAAAGGTTTACAAAATCATCTTCAATTTGCTTTGCTATTTACTTATTCACATAGGCTCCCCTGCTCTCAGTGCCAAATACAAAAAAAAAAAAAAAAAAAAGTCCCAAGAGAACTTACTGGCATTAGTGTGCAGGGCTTGCTGCGCTTTACCGATAGTGTTTTCTTATCAGCCTGTTTTTTTCTCACTTTTTCTGAGTAATGAACTGAGGAGGAGGTGGGCAATCGGAGTAAGGCTACATAGCTTGTGTTTTAATAGAAATTCTGTATTGCAAGATGAAGAAGGTTCTCATACTAAAAGTGGTTTCGGACGCATAAGTTTAGAGCATATAAACATATAAAGCAGAGGTGCATTTTATGATTGCTATTAAGGCTTACTTAGGAGCATTTCAGTGCTGTAAACTCATAGATATCTGTTCATTTTTGCTTTCAATGACTTATTGCAACTTGTATGTATCCACCAAATCAGGGCTGGAATATTCTGTAATGATATGTGCTTTAAGAGAATCAATTAAACATGATTTTAAAAAGCAAGCATAGTATTTTGTAACAGTTAGATGAGCAAAAAAGCAATTCGAAGGTGCACATCTACAGAAATTTAAGAGATTCACCAGGCCACAGGACAGTACTGTCACACAAACTGAAAACCTGCACACCATATTTTTAAAGATGCAAAATGATTGCAACAATCATTTTCTTTAGAGAAACCTTTTCAAATTGAGCAAAACCTTAAATCTGATGCTTCAGTGGAGAAACTGTTTTCACAGTATAGGAAAAATTCTCAGATGTTGGACTTCAAAATCTTCATCTCCAAGTTGTGCAAATTAGTCCCTTTCAAAATCCTGTGGAAAAATTAGAGGTAGAAGCACTGGGGTAAAGTGCTTGTTCATTTTGGGGCTAACCATTTCCACAAGTTTGGAGATGAATGCCTGTACCGAATCTGTAATGTCAAGAGCAATAAAAGCTTTTCTTCAGATGTATTCTTGAGACCTACGTTTGTTTTAAAGCCTATAACAAGCTGTTTCGAAAACTTGGTTCTCCATCCTCATATGAATTCCTCAGCGAATGAAGGATCCTTAAAACCGTCTATTTTTTGTTCTTTCAGCTTATTAAATGGGAAAACTGTTTTACACAGAATAATAAAAGCTGACCCATTAAATATTTGCTATTGAACAGCTAAGCTGGGAGGAAACACCATGCTGTTACAACAGGTCCATTTTCTACAGCTCATGCCACTGCAAGAAGAGGAAATCCTAAGACAAACTCAGTTCTTACCATCACAGAGGAATCTATTTTACAAAGAACAGATTGAAGCCAATGCAGCTACTTAAGGCCTTCAGCTTTACATTAGTGTCAATTTGAAGAAAGCTTGGAAGTCTAAACTTTAGCCAAACTCTCCTTGAGAACTAGCTGATATCGTATGTTATTATTTGTTAAGGCTTGACTTCAAGTGCGAAACAATAGCTATAAAAGTATTTTGGCGAATGCAGTTACTGTAGATTTCAGTAACATTGTTAATATCACTGTCCCGGCCTCCCACTCTACTATCGCTGCTAGTCCATCAGGCTAGGCAAACACTTGATTGCTTTAATGAACCAAGACTGCTTTTAATAAAATGATCCCCAGATCCCGTTGTCCCACCTCATACTCAAAACTGAAAGATGCTGTCCCTGTTGCGCAAGCAAACAGAGAGAAAAACAGATATTTAAGCTCTTTGCACATGGAATGCTGAACAACGTTGAGCATAGCTCTCACCTCACAGTTTATGGGGCTTCTCAAGTGCACGGATGCAGGTTTTTTATTTGCAACTGCTCCTGAAGTGTAGTTATACATGCATATACTGTTCATACCAAGTTTTTATTCTTATTTATTTAGCCCAAATAAGAGGACAAGTTGATGTTTTAAGCCTTGGGGTACTGGAGGGGGTTGTTTGCAGGAAGGTTTGGTTATTTAGTGGAAAAACCCTCTAAACTGAACCAGTCACAACTGGTTCAGAGGAGGTGGGCTACGATGAGAATGGGTGATAAGCTGAGGACAGTTAGACCACAGGCGTCCTGTCTTTTACCACAGTATACTTCTAAACCATACTGATGGAAATACAAAGTGATAAAAACCACATGCCTAAGTTATATATAAAAAAATAAAGTGAAACTTACCACTCATTACGCATGTTGGTCTAACTGCATGCTTATGATATGTACATGTAAGAGCTACTGCTGCTGCAAAAACATGGGTGTTGCAGGAAGTCTGCAGGACTTGCATTTTTATTTATCATTAGTGAATGCCAGAGTTAGATATTATCTAAGCGTAAACTTTTGCTGTCAGGACTTTATTAACACTTGAAAGACATGTCTTCTAAAATACATATCTTACCACCACCAATTTTCAGTGATTTTAAGCTTCTACAGGTATGAACTTTGCAGCTTCTCTACTTGTGTGACAGAGCTACAGAGTTAATAAAAATGCTAGGGAAATGGTTACAGGCAATTTGGTGCTTCTAATGAAAAGAAGACAGAATGGATTCCACTCTTGGCTCTAAAGCAAAAAGGATTAATGCACAGATGAATATATTTGTGCAAAGGGATTTTCAAGGTATTCTTTACCTTGCTAGCAACATTCTGTGTCCTACATTATGCAATAACTTGCATGCTTGAGAATATTGATTTCTCAGCTATCAAAATGCCCCAGAATAGGTGATATGGCAAGTTACCTATGGATTCCTCTCACATATAGTTGTAAAGGAGAAAAATCTGCATAAGGATTATAGCAGCCCAACAGATAACTTCCGTTGATGCTTGTTACCAACACTTAGAAATTTCAAAAAGAGATCCCAATAGTAGACTATTGAATTTGAGATTTTGAAACTGCTGGGGCACCAGCACACACTCTGAAGTGCTGAGCAGATCAAAAACCTCAGAGAAATTGTTTGAGGATTTGTTCCTTTGCACCTAAAGATATTAAGAGGAAAAAAGATCAAATGACAGCAATAAATAACGTAGTTTTATAATAATTAGCTTTTACCTACTGCATCCCAACAATCATTAAATATAATTCCAGCATAGAGAAGTTTTACTTCATTATACTACCAATCACTTAATTAGATGCACAAGACAACACTTTCCACTAATTACCTATTCACTTGGACGATCACTTTAGGCATGCATCATGAACAAATATTTTCATAACAGCTGGGAGGAAAACTAACATGCGTATGTCAACAAGGTACTTCTCTGTGAGGTACTAGAATATATGGGAACCATCCCCTTTACTTTTTAATTAATAAATTCTCCTGTCAGCAGTCCCTTCAGCTGGTCATCTGTAGACTGTTGCTGCAGTTTCCAATTCCCAACAACTTCCCCCACAGATTTTCTTTCTGTAACAGATTACAAAAATCAGAATGAATGACGATGCAAGTCAAGGCAACAGATATTGAATATGGGGAGGCTCAAAAGAAAAAGCCATCTACTATTCCCAAAGAGGACCAAAAGATTTCAAATCAGAAGCTTCAGCTTCTTGAGAAGATTTAATTCCTCCCTCATCTGGAGCTTTGCCACTTGTTGTAAAGTGAACACATGGCAAGATAATCCTGAAAATAAGTCAATACCAAAATGAGGAAATAAATTTTCATATATAAATGAAGTGCACTACAAAAATCTTAAGACACACCTGGTAGAATGTTGTCCATTTGTGTTATTCAACAGAGTGAGGAGGGGAAATACTAGCATAGTTTTGTCCATGCAATGTTCAAGATGAGAATATTTGTCCTAGACATAAACTAAAAAGAAAATATCTTTCTAGCACTACTTGCACTCCCATCTCCAGAGAAATTTCTTCCACCACTTCCAAAAGAAACACCAATACCCAAACAGTTCGAAGAAGTGATTCTCCCCCTATATTTAGCATTAGTGTAGTCTCACCTTGAATATTGTGTACAGTTCTGGTCTTCACAATATAAATAGGATATTAAGGTCCTTGAAAACATCCAGAGGAGGGCAGCAAAGCAGGGCATGTCCTATGGAGGAGAGGCTAGGGGCACTTGGGTTGTGTAGGATGGAGAAGAGAAGGCTGAAAAGACACCTCATTTCTCTTCACAACTTCCTGAGGAGAGGAAGTGGAGAGAGGGAGGTGCTAGTCTCTTCTCCATGATACCAATGACAGGACACATGGGAACAACACAAAGCTGTGCCAGGGGAAGTTCAGACTGGATATAAGGAACAATTACTGTGATGGAAGTCAAACACTGGAATGGGCTTCCTAGAGATGGTTGATACCCCATACCTGTCAGTGTTCAACAGACATTTTGATGGTGCTTTCAATAATATGCTTAAATAATTGGTTAGCCCTGAAGAAGTCAGGCAGTTGGAGTAGATGAATCACCAGGAAACAGACTGTTACACATTTAAAAATAATAATAATAAAATTATTAATACACAGTGTTTCATAACACTATGCTATGGGCCCAATAATGCCAGGGGACCCCTTTAGTCTGTATATAGGATTCACAGAAAGAAGATGTCTGTGGGAACTATGGTTACGAGTTCCCAACAAAGTCCAACTGTCTCCCATTCAGTCTGGATCAAAGGAGTGGCAAGATTCCCTAGCACGATGTTCACCTTGGTAACAATCATTTCTTAATACCTACACAGTTCATTTAGATACAGAACTTACTACATTAGACACACCTGCAGAAATACGAGACCCATTTCTGATTATTAAAAGAATTAGAAAGTCTACTTCTATTCTACTGGGAACTGCACATTTCAGCACAGCTCAGGAAATGGGAATGCATATAGCACACTGTGGTTGGGTTGAAGGGAAATTTGGGTTTAAAGCAAAATTAAGAAAGTATAGTAGTCAATGGCAAGGGGTGCTGCACCACTCCTTGACAGGCTGCCCTCACCTATTTATGATGCACCATCATGAGAAACAGCTGGACTTGTAAGTATTATTTCATAAACACAATGTTTGTATCAGATCTAGTCATTACAGTAATGCTTGTTCCCTTTACCCAGGAATGGATTAGCACTCATGTGGTAAGTGAGGAGTGCCGGGCGTGGACACCTCCGCTAGCTGCGCCAGCCCAGGACTGCTCCTGCCTGGCCACTGGGGCCCAGTCCAGTGCCCAGAGACCCTGGGTTTCTGCCTAGGCTGAGGGACATGGCTGCCGCTTTCCCCTCTGTGGTTTCCAATGGTAGCACTGCTCAGCATGCAGACGTGCATCAAGCACAGAATAGCAAGCCAGCCAAGGGATGTGATTCACCTCCTCTACTCTGCACTGGTGTGGCCTCACCTTGAGTAGCGTGTGCAGTTTTAGGCACCACAATAAAAGAACATAAAACTGTAAGAGAGCATGAAAAAGAGAGCTACAGAACTTGTAAAGGTCTAGGGGAAAGGACACAGGAGGCGTGGCTAAGGTCACATGGTTTAGAGAAGCACAGCTTAGAGAAGCTCCACCTTCCTCCTTCACAAGGGGGAGGAGAGGGAAACAACTGCCAGCGGAGGCTGCAGGGAGAAGATGTCTGCCTGGGCCTGCTGGCCAATGCAGTTGGCCTGACGCCTGTGGGCACACTTTCTGCATGGCTTGCACCCAGCGCTGGGCCACTGCCAGGGCCAACTGGCTGCTCTGCCAGCGGCCCATCATGGCCATCCTGTGCCTGTGCTGCACTCCCTGGGTGATGCCTCCACCCACAGGCCCCGGGGCAGGTTCCAGAAGTTTCCAGCATGGAGCCAGGGCTGTGGCCTTGGGGCCAGTGGTGGTGGAACCCCTCCAGCTACCGGTCCCACAGTGTCTCACCTGGGCCCGGGGAGCACGTTCGCTCCTGGCCCAGCTTCTCGTGGCACTGGGAGCAGGATGGGCTCAGACGTCCCCAGTCCCTCCAGGTCATCAACCCCAAGGACACGTCGTGGCTGTGCAGGGCGAAGCAGGAATAGCTGGGGGGTGGCAACCATGCAGGCTGCCAGGCAGGGCCCTGCATCTGAGCCGGCAGTGGGGCCTGGCCTGGGTCCAGGGTGGTGGCAGCAGCCACAATTACTGTTTCAGTAAATTACTGTTTTCCACTCTGCAAAGCCTCTGCCTGCAGTTGTTCAGGTGGCATCATGTGGAGGGGGCTGAACGCAGCCTCGCCTTGCTGCCTCTGCCCGCCCCACAAATTGGTTTGGCAGTGTCACCACAGATGGGATCAGATGGATGGATGGGGAATGGCTGCAGGTGGTGGGCACCCATGGGAGTCTCAAGGATGAGGAGTCATTTGTGGGATGGGAAATCATTCCTTGAGGCCCCCAGGGACAAGATGTGCCCCATCTGCCTGGGCCCACTAGCCTATGCAGCTCACTTGGACCCCTGCAGATGCTCCTGCAGTGAGTGCATCCAGCTGTGGGCCGCCCACAGAGCCAGCTGCCCGCTCTGCCACCAGCCCATCATTGCCATTGTGCGGCTGGTGCTGCGCTCCCTGTGGGATGCTTCGGCCCTCCGGCCCTGGGGCAGGTTCCAGCCCAGAGCAGGGCCGGGGCTGAGGCTTCAGGGGCAGCGACGGTGGAGCCCCTCCAGCTACCAGTCCCGCAGCATCTCGCCCGGGTGCAGTCCCTCCACACCCCAGCAGCATATCCGCAGCCTCTCCTGGTGCTGGGAGCAGGACAGGCGCAGATGGCCCCGGTCCCCATGGGACACCAACCCCAAGGATACACCATGGCTGTGCAGGGCCTGGCAGGAGGAGATGGGTGCTAATGATCATGCATGCTGCTGGGCCAGGCCCCTCTTCTGAGCATTTTGGGGATGTGTACTGTGGATGGGAGAGGACAGATGGATGGGGAATGGCTGTGGGTGCTGGGCACCTGTAGGAGTGAGGGAAGTCATTTGGGGGATGGAAGATCATCATGGGAATGGTAAACTGGGTGATGGGAGCAGCCATGAAGTGACCATGCTTTAATGGGACAAAGGCTGACAGAAGAAGTCTCCTAAAACCCTGAGGGAAGAAAATGCCTGCCTGCCTGAGAACTGCCAGCCTGGGAACCATACAAAAGGGTGCAGTCCTTCAGGAATGGACTGCTCCAGCATGGGCTGCTCTCCACAGGCTGCAGGGGAACTTCTGCTCCAGCGCTTGGAGCACTTCCTCCCTTCCGTCCTCACTGACCTTGGTGTCCGCAGGGTTGTTTCTCTCACATTGCCTCATTCCTCTCTCTCAGATTCTGTTGCACAGCGTTTTTTAGCCTTTCTTAAATATGTTATCACAGAAATGCCACCAGTGTACACAAAAGTGCCAGCCTTGGCCAGTGGTGGGTGGGTCTCTTTTGGAGCCATCTGGAACTGGCTCTTCTCTGATGTAGGGCAGCTCCTGGTCTCTTTTCACAGAGGTCACTGCTGCAGCCCCCTGCTACCCAATCCTTGCCACATAGGCATAGTACAGATGCTGTGGGATGAGGTTGGACCTTGAGGATGGGAAGCGAGCCTGGCGTGTGAGGCTGTGAGAAGAGGCTAGGATGTCAGGCTGCAGCGTAAGGCTGAGATGTGATGATGGGACATGAGGCTGCAAGCTGAATGAATATGTTCAGATGGCAGCAGCAGATGTTTTGTGGCTGGGCAGGGCCAAATGCAGGCACCTGTGGCATGGCCATGACTGTGCCATTAAGCCAGTTCACTGGCTTGGAAGGTTGGAAAAAGACCTCCAAGATTGTCATTGTGGGGCCCCAGCACCAACCCCCAGGGAACACCACTGGTGACCAGTCGCGAGCTGGATTTCATTCCATTCACCACCACTCTCTGGGCCCGACCATCCACCCATTTTTTAACCCAGCAGAGTGTTCCAGTCCAAGCCATGGGCTGCCAGCTTCTCCAGGAGAATGCTGTGGGAGACCGTGTCAGAGGTCTTGCTGAAGTCTAGTTAGACTACATCAACAGCCTTTCCCTCATCCACCAGGTCGGTCACCCGGTCCTAGAAGGAGATGAGGTTGGTCAAGCAGGACTTACCTTTCATGAACTCATGCAGGCTGGGCCCGATCCCCCAGTTGTCCTGCATGTGCTGTGTGATTGCATTCAAGATGACCTATTACTTCGCCTTTCCTTGCACTGAAAAAACGTAAAGAAAACCCTAAAGAAAAGCCACCACCAAACCCCCCAAAAATACAATGCAAAATCCAACAGAGAATCTGAGGAAAAAAAAAAAAAACACAGAAAAACCACCCCAAATCCACTGCAAGATCAAACAAACAAACAAAAAATAAAAATAAAAAGAACAAACAGAAAAAATAAAAAGAGAAAAACAGAAAAAAAGAAAAAAAACAGAAAAAAACAGAAAAAGAGAAAAACAGAAAAGCCACTACAAAGCCACCAAAAATCCAATGCAAAATCAAAAAGAAATCTGAGAGAAAACCCTACAAAAAAAAAATCCCTGAAAATGCACTGCAAAATCCACTGCAAAATCCAACAAAAAAAAAAAAAGGAAGAAAAAAAAAAGGAGAAAAAACCCTAGAGAAAAGTCACCACCAAAGACACATACAAAAAAAAAAAATCAACTGCTAAAGCCAACCAAAAATTATAGAAACCCTAATGAAAAAACACCACTAAAGCCCAAAAATCCAATGCAAAATCCAAGGGAACAACCTGGGGAAAACCGTACAGAAAAGCCACCAACAACCTCCTCCAAACAATACGAAGTAGAGATGTCTGCAACCCCTTCAGTCCCCTGAAGGCTTGCTGGTCTGCCCAAATTTGACAGATCTGCACCCATCCTGCAGGTTTATCCCAGGAGTCAGGAGTGGGTCATGTCCTGTTTAAGAGCTTCATGAGCTGTTCGAGGCAATCGGCTCTGGGGCAGACGCGTTCTGCAGCACTGTGGGTGATCGCACTGATGTCTGATGTCTGAGGGGTTTCCTGCACCAAGGCCACTTGAGGCATTGAGGGAGGTGGCAGCCCTCGTGAAAGCAGCTGACGAGGCTTGGTCAGAGCCAGGTTTTGGCCTCCTCTCCAACATGTTCAAAGGCACCCCCTAAGGAGCACAAGCAACCATACCAGGCAAACATGGCGTGGTGTGTCAGTCAGGGCATGGCATGGCATGCCCTGACTCCCCCTTCCCCTGAAGTGCCCATACACAACAGATAGGATACTCTGGGGCTCAAAAAAGGGAGGGTGTCAATAACAGTCGTGATGGTCAAGACCCAGGAAACAGCAATCGTATGAAAGTGGACCAGCAGACCACTTGTGTAAGGTCCAGTGCCTCAAAAAAAGCACGGAGGGTGTTGGCAATTGGAGATGCCTCTCTGAGAGAGGAAAAGTAAAAATAAATAAATAAATAAATAAAAACAGCTTGATCTCTTCCCTCCAACCCAAGCCTACTAATTTCTTCCATTCTGTATACTCAAAGTTTGCACCCACTCCCTTCATCAATAAAAGTTTGTTTCCTTTTCTTGTCATGTGAAGCCAGTGCAGCACAGAATGAGTTTTGGCAAACATCAACAGATGTCAAAATCATCAAGATAAATTTTAACCACATGCCCAGAGGGCCAAGGCTTTAGTGCATTAGTCAAGTGACTAGGAAAGCTGGGAGGTTTCCTTAGAAAGCATCATTTTATCCCACTCATGTCCCTGGGAAATCAGAACAAACCAAAACACAACCAAAGAGCAGACTTCAAACTATTTCCTTGGGTGAAGGGTCTCTAGAGCTCTCTTGATAGTTTCCTCAACTGATTTAAAAATTGAAGGGAAGAAAAAGACTCCAAAACCAGAGCAGTCTTCTCTGTCACCTTGACTTAAGCTAACTTTTAATCCCGTGTTGAACTGGAGAGACACATAGCAAGTAACCTGTGAAAGCACAGCAAGCAGCTTTTATTTAACATGATTGATGAAATTACTAAGGTGGCCTCCTGTATAACACAGTTTTGGGGTTCATGAGACTAATGTAGACCAGACTGAAAGCCCAGAGCTACCAAAACACAACTGGGAAATGAAGAGGCTATTACATAAAATAATAATTGTACAAGGAAAAACCACGTGTCGAAAATGTAATGGAATAAAAATTCAGCCTTGTTATGATTATCACAATTGTGATGTTTCCTTCAAAAAACATACGTGAACAAGGAAAAAGAAACCTATCTATGTTGAAGGTAGAGCATGACCAGTTAAGCAAAGACCATGGATTCTTCAGTCCAGAGGACTTCTGATGAAACTGAGTAAGCATCCCGGCAGTGGGAACACTACACAAGACTATGGAGAAGACTGCAGTCCCACTTCTTTTTTTTTTTTTTTTTTTTTTTGCGGGACCATTTTCCTGCAATAGACTTTGTCTTTGCAGACCTAAAGCAAACCAAAGATTTCCACTTGAGCGTTGCAACTGCAAAGTCAGTATCCAAGGGTGCTCAAGTTCATAACACTTAGATGGACTTTGTTGAGGGAAAAAAAAAAAAAAGAGTCCAAAGGAACAGTATCTGCAAGAGATACAGCTCCATGGCCTGAGCACAGCACCATGCTATCTGCTTTGCTTGCTGAACCTCAGCTTTTCTACACAAATGCTAGTAATTGCCGTAGAAAGAAAGCATTTTATTTTATTTTATTTTATTTTATTTTATTTTATTTTATTTTATTTTATTTTTGTCAATTATCTTCCAAAAGCTGTTACATTTGTAAATTCAGCCCAACAGGAGAACCCTTCTGAAAACAGCCGCAGCAAACAGAAAAGGTAGCAATTTGTTAAATACATCTGGAAATCCATTCTACCGTAAAACAGATGACTTACTGGGCTACTAGCAAAATCTGTCAGCAATATATATGCATCTTGGAAGTCTGGGATTGATAACAAAGATGTTTTGAATTCTGTCACATCTTTTGAGCTGGAACTGTAGGCAGGATCTGACTCATCCTGGGACTCAGTACCACTCAAGAATGCCATCTGCAGTCCAGAAACACCATAGAAAAGACCTCAATGACCAGCATTAATACACAGGCATACATGAGATTTAAACACTACAAGTAATCACTTACTTGCATCATCTACAGAGGAACAAATTTAGCAGTCTTGCCTCACTTCTTCTAAAACTTTTTTTTCTTCTAAAACTCTAAAACTACAGACAGCTCATCCTCCGTGTTTGGAAACTGTAGGAAATACATGTAGCACAGTGACTCAAACCCTGCCTATGAAGAAGCCAAGTTCTGAATTTTTAGCCTTTGCCAATTTGTAGTACCCACTGAAAAAAGTTCTTGTTGCAGAAAGGCTGCTCTGTCCTGGCAGAGTTGGGAGGATGTCTCTGGATAGACAGCAACTGCTTTTCTAACTGGCATTGTCAGCACCTTCCAGCTTTCCCTCCTGACACTGCTCTCTCCTTACCTGACAGCTTTTCACACACAGCTGCAGGTTCAGCATCTGAATTCAGCTGGGATTTGTGTTTTCACAATATTATATTGCTCTAGGCTTTCCCCAAGCCTAACTTCCTGCTCTTTGAAAACGCTCTTGTGGAATGAGGTCTCATTTGCCTGTCTCTGGAAGGGAAAAACCCTATGGGCACACTGCACGAGTCTTCATTTCTAAATAGCTCTGCCTCAGCAACATACTTGTGTGGAACACACTGCCAGATAGCACATACTCTTCGCTTGGAGAAACAGCTCCCAGCTCAGGCACTGTGTTACCAAGATAGAAGACAAATTCTTTCCCACACAAAGAACAAAGAATCCTACTGAACTACAGATTAACAGCCCAGAGATGATTTGTTCACTTTGTAAGTCTATCAGTCAGACCAACAGGAGAGTTTTCTAAAAAGACTTGCAAGATCCAATCCATGGTCACCAACATAAGCTCAGTTGCATGCAGTCTCCAAAAAACATCCTGAATTAGGTGGCAATTTGGCTATTTTCCTCACAGGAAAACGTGAGTCCTAACGACAGGACTCCAGGGATTTGAACTGCAGTTCACACCTGTTCTTCTAATCAGGCTTTTCAAAAAAAAAAAAAAAAGTAGTTAGTAGTCCATCATAAACACTGAGTTAGGGCCACAAGGAAGTGTATTTCTCTAGTCAGCTGTTCAGTAGATAAGGTCACTAGGACGCAGGGATACAAGTCAGACACTTCAAATTCTTTTCCCATTCTGCCAGGCAATTTCACTCAAAACAAACATGCAGCCTTTGCTGGTATCAGGATCTGCTCCTCATCACAGCTAGTACAACCACAGCTACAACTATACAGAATTTCTCAGTTCTCATATATTATCTCACTATTCCTACAAGAAAGTATTCATAACACAGTTATAGGCACAGTCCTCCTCCTTACTTCAGGACAGGGGATTGTCCAATACATTTCCACACTGTGCTCTGGAGTGTCAATCTGCTGGAGGGTAGGAAGGCAGAGGGACCTGGACAGGATGGCTCGATGGGCAGAGGCCAATGGGATGAGGTTCAACATGGCAAAGTGCCAGGTCCTGCACTTTGGCCAAAACAACTCCATGCAGCGCTACAGGCTTGGGGCACAGTGGCTGGAAATCTGTGCAGAGGAAAAGGATCTGGGGTTGCTGATTGATGCTTGCCTGAACATGAGCCAGCAGTGCGCCCAGGTGGCCAAGAAGGCCAACGGCATCCTGGCTTGTATCAGGAATAGCATAGCCAGCAGGCCCAGGGAGGTGATCAGCCCCCTGTACTCTGCTCTGGTGAGGCCGCACCTCGAGTACTGTGTTCAGTTTTGGGCCCTCAGTACCACAAGGACATGGAGGCCCTGGCACATGTCCAGAGAAGGGCTATGAAGCTGGTGAAGGGCCTGGAACACAAGTCCTGTGAGGAGCAGCTGAGGAAACTGGGGTTGTTTAGTACGGAGAAGAGGAGGCTCAGGGGAGACCTCATTGCTCTCTACACCTACCTGAAAGGAAGCTGTGGGGAGCTGGGGATCTGCCTCTTCTCACAGATAACTAGTGGTAGGACTAGAGGGAATGGCTTCAAGTTGCACCAGGGGAAGTTCAGGTTGGAAATTAGGAGACATTTCTTCATAGAAGGAGCAGTCAGGCATTGGAACAGGTTGCCCAGGGAGGTGGTGGAGTCACTGTCCCTGGGGGTGTTCAAGGAAAAGTTGGACGTGGTGCTTAGGGACATGCACTCTTTCCCATCAGTACTTTTAACCTGCTTGTGAGGAACCTGGCCATGGTATCAGCCAGGCAGAAAACCATGGCCTCTGCATCTCTTGAGGCCTCTCCAGCCACAGTCGCCGATGTGGCTACTCAGACGGAGGGCTTGGGGAAACACACCGCCATCCAGGTCTTGGGCTGCAGGGTGTGCCCGAGTCTTCTGTTGGTATCCAACAGCAGCAGCGAGGGGTATGCCTGTGGGAGGTGTGCCCAGGTTGAAGAGCTGCTCAGCCAGGTAGCGGAGCTTCGGGAGGAGGTGAGCAGGCTCAGGAGCATCAGGGAGTCAGAGAGGGAAATTGACTGGTGGAGGTGTACTCTACCCTCTCTGAGACAGACTCACGAGCCTGCCACAGCACAAGTGTCTCCTGCTACACAGAAGACAAAAGTTCTCTCATCCCACCAGGCAGTAGGAGGAGACCTAGGCCAAGGCGGGGAATGGAGGCAGGTTCCTGTTCGGGGTGGTAGGCGAGCCCTGTCCCTGCCCACCTCACCTTCCCATCTACCCTTATATAACAGGTATGAGGGTCTAGAACATGACAGTCAGAACAACGATGTAGACGAAAGCCTGTCCCAGTTGGAGAGGGTGCCTAAGGCAAGGCAACCTACCCCCCCGCATCGCTACATTTTTGCCAAAAAAAAAAAAAAAGGGTTATTGTGATGGGGGACTCCCTCTTGAAAGGGACAGAGGGCCCAATATGCTGACTGGACCCAACCCACAGGGAAGTCTGTTGCCTCCCTGGCGCTCGGGTGAGAGACTTTGCTGAGAAAGTCAAGCGCCTGGTGCGGCCCACTGACTACTACCCGCTACTGGTCTTTCAGGCTGGTAATGACGAGGTAGCAACGAGAAGTCCGAGAGTGATCAAAAGGGACTTCAGGTCTTTGGGGTGACTACTTAAAGGATCAGGGGCACAGGTTGTGTTTGCCTCTGTCCTTCCGATAGGGGGGATCGATGCTGACGAGCAGACTCATCACATTAACACGTGGCTTCAGGACTGGTGCAACCAGCAGAACTTTGGGTTTTTCGATCATGGGAAGGTCTACGCAACACTGGGCCTGCTGGCACCAGATGGAATGCGCCTCTCTCAGAGGGGGATAAGGATTTTTGCTCATGAGTTGGCAGGGCTGATAGATAGGGCTTTAAACTAGAGTCGAAGGGGGAAAGGGATAAAACCAGGCACGCTGGTGATGAGCTAAGGGATGGTGTGCTAGAATCAGAGGGACTGTGTGCTAGAGAGGTCCTTCGTTCAGCTCCACAAGGTGCTGCGTGTAGGGAGGCGCATTTGAAGTGCTTGTACACGAACGCACGCAGTATGAGGAATAAAATGGATGAGCTAGAAGTCTTGGCCCAGTCCCACAGCTATGACATCATCGGCATAAGCAGAACCTGGTGGGATGAGTCCTGTGGCTGGTGTGTTGCAATACTTGGTCACAGGCTCTTCAGGAGGGACAGGCAGGGTAGACAAGGTGGCAGGGTGACGATGTATGTGAAGCATGGGCTGGACTGTGTGGAACTTCAAGTTGGCTATGGCAAAGTTGAGAGCCTCTGGGTAAGGATTAAGGGACGAACAAATAAAGGGGATGTCGTTGTGGGAGTCTATTACAGACCACCTGGCCAGGACGACAATGCCGATGAATTATTCTTTGCAGAAATAAGAGATGCCTTGAGATCAACTCCCCTTGTCCTAATGGGGGATTTCAACTTGTCAGACGTCAACTGGGATCACCACACGGCTGACATGAGCAAGTCCAGGAGGTTCATAAAGCACCTAGATGAAAGCTTCTTGGTGCAGGTGCTAAGAGCCAACTAGGAAAGGCGCCCTCCTAAATCTGTTGCTGGAGAACAGAGAGGGTCTTGTGGGAGACGTGACAATTGGCGGCCGTCTCGGTCATAGTGACCATGAAGTGGTTGAGTTTAGAATTTATGGTGACAGAAGGAAAAGTGTCACCAAAACTTCGGCCCTGGATATGGGGAAAGCAGACTTCAGGCTGCTCAGGGAACTAGTCAGCAAGGTCCCCTGGGAAACTGCTTTTGAAGGCATTGGCGTCCATCAGTGCTGGTCAATCTTTAAGCACTGCCTCCTAAAAGCACAAGATCAGGCAATTCCAAAATATCGGAAGTCAGGCAAGCGGGGCAGAAGGCCGGCCTGGCTGACCAGGGAACTTCTACTGGATCTTAGGCGAAAAAAGAAAGTGTACGGCTGCTGGAAGGAGGGTCAGGCGACAAGGAAGGAATACAGGGATGCTGTTCGCATATGTAGGGAGAAAATTCGTGTGGCCAAAGCCCAACTAGAGTTGAATCTGGCCATGTCTGTGGGAGACAATAAAAAAGGTTTTTTTAGATATGTGAACAGAAAAAGGAGAACCAAAGAAAACATAGGTCTGCTACTAGATGGGGAGGGTCTCCTCACAGACAATGACATAGGCAAAGCAGAGACGTTTAATGCCTTCTTCGCCTCTGTCTTCAACACTGATGATGGGCTTCAGGACCCAGGGTACCCTGAGCTGGAGGACCATGTCGGTGGGAATGACAAACTCCCAACCAACCCTGAACGTGTGCGGGATTTGCTGCTCCACCTGGATCCATACAAGTCCATGGGTCCAGATGGGATTCATCCCAGGGTGCTTAAAGAGCTGGCTGACGTCATCACGGGACCTCTCTCAATTATTTTTCAACGATCTTGGGAATCTGGAGAGGTTCCAGTGGACTGGAAGCTGTCAAATGTTGTGCCAATTTTCAAGAAGGGTAAGAAAAAAGACCCTAGCAATCACAGGCCTGTCATTCTCACATCAGTGCCTGGTAAAATTATGGAGAAGATGATCCTTGAAGTTATTGAAGCGCACCTGGGGGACAATGCAGTCATTGGTCCCAGCCAACATGGGTTCACGAGGAGTAGGTCCTGCCTAACAAAGTTGATTTCCTTTTATGGTAAGATCACCCATCTAGTCGTTCAAGGGAAACCAGCTGATGTGATCTTTTTGGACTTCAGCAAAGCTTTTGACATGGTTTCCTATAGGATCCTACTGGACAAAATGTCCAGCATACAGCTAAACAAAAACATCATGCAATGGGTGAGCAATTGGCTGACGGGCAGGGCTGAAAGGGTTGTGGTAAATGGGGCCATATCTGGCTGGCGGATGGTCACTAGTGGGGTCCCTTAAGGCTCCATTTTAGGGCCAGTCCTCTTCAATGTTTTTATAAATGATTTGGATGTAGGACTAGAAGGTGTTTTGAGCAAATTTGCCGATGACACCAAACTTGGAGGAGTTGTGGACTCGGATGAGGGTGGAAAGGCCTTTGCAGAGAGATCTGGACAGATTGGAGAGCTGGGCGATCACCAACCACATGAAGTTTAACAAGAGCAAGTGCCAAGTCCTGCACCTGGGACGGGGCAACCCTGGCTATACGTACAGACTGGGCAACGAGATGCTGGAGAGCAGCCCCACAGAGAGGGATCTGGGGGTTGTGGTTGACAGCAAGGTGAATATGAGCCAGCAGCGTGCCCTGGCAGCCAGGAGGGCCAACCGTATCCTGGGGTGCATCAAGCATGACATCGCTAGTCGGTTGAGGGAAGTGATTGTCCCGCTCTACTCTGCGCTGGTGCGGCCTCACCTTAAGTACTGTGTGCAGCTCTGGGCACCACAGTACAAAAAGGTTGTGAAACTGTTGGAGAGTGTCCAGAGGAGGGTGACGAAGATGGTGAAGGGCCTAGAGGGGAAGACATATGGGGAGTGGCTGAGGTCACTGGGCCTGTTCAGCCTGGAGAAGAGGAGGCTGAGGGGGGAACCTCATTGCAGTCTACAACTTCCTCGCAAGGGGGAGTGGAGAGGCAGGTGACCTATTCTCCGTAATCACCAGTGATAGGACCTGCAGGAACGGTGTTAAGCTGAGGCAGGGGAAATTTAGGCTGGACATCAGGAAGAGGTTCTTCACTGAGGGAGTGGTCGCACACTAGAGCAGGCTCCCCAGTGAAGTAGTCACTGCACCAAGCCTGTCTGAATTTAAGCAGCAACTGGACTGTGCACTTAGTCACGTTCTAAACTTTTGGGTAGACCTATGTGGTGCCAGGAGCTGGACTCGATGATCCTTATGGGTCCCTTCCAACTCGGGATATTCTATGATTCTATGATTCTATAGTTTAGTGGGTGACATTGGTAGCTGGGTGACCATCTGGTTGGACCAGATGATCTTGGAGGTCTTTTCCAACCCTAATGATTTATGACTTGCTCTGATTGCAGTTGTGTTTGTAAATAAACAACCTGGAGCTTCAGGTATTGATTCTCTCCCCTTAAGTAGCAAAAGGCATCATAGGCTTTTCTCACTTTGAGCTTTTCTTCTTTCTGCAAAGCCAGAGCTAGAGCTCTGTTGTTGGCTTGGATGATCTTCAGTCACATGTAGCTGCTGGCTGCAAGAAAACTATCCATCATTACACACCAGAAATTAAAAAGAACAAGCACAGGGCAAATTAGGCCCATGCTGGGCCTGCCCAAGCCAGAGGCCCTGCTGCTGCTCGAGGCCTTGTAGCCAGCTCCGGCGGTGGCAGGAGGCAGGAAGCGACCGCTGGGAGCTGGGGCAGGCCAAGGGGACAGCAGCTGGTGAGGTGAGGGGCCCTCAGCTGCTTCTGACCCATAACTGTGGCCTGGGCCTTGTTCCTAATGCTGGCTCCGGCCTGTCTGGAAGGAGGGAGCCCAGGCAGCCAACACCTGGCACAACCCTGGCACCCGCAGTGTCCCCAGCCCCCTCGCCATCCTGGGGATATGCGTTGCCCTGCCTGGGGTGAAGGTCTGGTTTTGGCACATGAGATGAGGCCTTTGGTGTAAAAAGTCAAGCAAGTAAGATGCACCAGAGGCTGCTTTTTGCTGTGTGATATCCCACAGATGAGAACAACAACCAAAATAAACAACAGCAAATCAGCAAATTTTTAGTTTCTCTTTACGTTTTCGGTGTTGTTGTCTTCCGGCATTGTACTTTGGAGCCCCTACAAAATGCTAACTGAATCTTTCCACCCAGCCCCAACAACCCCCACCTGACCAAGCAAAGCCCCTCAAGCTTAGAGGGAAGAAGAGAGTCATGCTTGGTGTTAAAAATTACATGCTCAATAACAATGCTGGTATTACACCACTTCACAAGCATCCTTACACCCACTTTCCTCTAAATTTGCACCTTTACATGGAAATAATTAGGCATAATCCTGCATTTAAGAGGCACTAGCAACCTTCTTTGCCCCCTTGCAAGTGAGTTTCTCTGAAATTATACAATATAATTAAATTCCACTTGCTTTTTTTCCCCAACCAAACCCCAGACATTCCAACCAAAAATACTAACTTTACCCATGTGAGTTTTGCATGATTATGGCTAATGAATTTGGCCAACAAGCAATTTTTGGCTTCCTGCAAAACTGGTAAGGTCTTGTAGCCGTTATTCATTTGTCTGTCAGATACACTCATTCTGGTTAAATAAACTCTGGTTAGCTTAAAAAAAAAAAAAAAAGGTTAAAATGCTAAAAAAAAAAAGCTAGAATGGCTTAAAAGCTATTGTTATCCAAGTGTCAGTCCTGGTTTCTTGCACTTTTTTTTTTCCTGTATATGCTTGTACTAAAACAAAATAACCTCGTTTTTTGTTTGTTTGTTTTTGTTTTCTCATTACTACTTTTCATGGTCATCCCAGTGATCTCAGAAACTACCTGCATCTCCACTGCCATTGGGGTTGGTAGTTTTTCAAGCTGTTGCTTCTGATAAGTTCCTATTTCATTAATCTTCTCTGATGCTGTGCAGCCTGCTGACATCTCCCGTGACACTTAGCAACACCATTCTTCAAACCAGCACACCTAACACCAGCAGCAAAACTACAGCACTGAAGACTTTTCTGATCTTTTTGGACTTGGTTAACTTTACTTTAGGGAGATCATGAAAGCACAGAATGGTTTGGGTTGGAAAGGGCCTTAAGCACCATCTAGTTCCAGTGCCCCTGCCATGATCTAGTGGAAGGTGTCCCTGTCCAGTTTGCCCAAAACCCCATCCAACCTGGCCTTGAACACTTCCAGGGATGGGGCATCCACAGTTTCTCTGGGCAACCTGTGCCAGTACCTCACTACCCTTGACCAGATCACACTAGTCTGTCTCTAGTTGGAGGCCTCCCTTTTGGAGGAGGGAGGATCAGAAAGATAGGAAACTTGTCACTGAATTCTGCAGATGTTATCTTGGTGAAGATAAAAACACTCTTCCAAGGAGTGGTTATGAGAGGCCAGTCTTTTCCAATGTATTTTTTTCTCGTATTACAGAAAGATTATAATGAAAAGTCACTTGAAATATCAATAATTTGAAGCATGTTCTTGAATCCAATTGGCTTTGGGCTAAAACAATAGATGCCTAATGTGATTAGTATGAAAGTTTTAAATTCCCCTATAAATTAACCTTTTCTAACAAATTATGCCTAGGAAGTAAGGCAAGTCTTTTGTGGAAACTTTGGGCAACTTTCTGCTTGTCCTGCATTAAAGTAGAGCACACGAACCAAGCATGCCCTCTGCTGTGTGTGTTTTGTCTAAGCAACAGAAGAGAACACTTCCTTTTTGTTTCTATGCTGCTGAAGGAGACCACACAAAGGCACTAGAAATGGAGAAAAGATGACACCAGAAAGAAAGTGACTGCTGCCTGTACTCTTAGGAACTATCAACATGACCAGCTTATCGACTTTTCAGGAGGAAGTCAGTAAATACCCATAAAGTAAATGCCCATCAGTAAATACTAAATGTGATTCTTGGACTGCTGACAGAGGAGAAAAAAAAAATAAAGGCAGCATAAGTCACCTCACTGCATTACTAAGTCACCTTTTAACAACAAAAAAAAAAGTTTGTTAAATATCAATTGCCAAACTTAGTGCAGCTACTAAGCATCATAAGCCATAGTGGAGGGCTGTTTTTAAAACCTTAGTGTACCGCATTACTGGACAGCCCTTTTATAAATTCTAAGTCATTTGCAAACATTAACTTGCATCATAACTAATAGCACCATAAAAATCATAGCTTGAAAAGGTAAGTCACTTTTAATTTTCAAACAGAAATGTCGGTTACCATAAGGTCATAGCAAAAATTTTGCTGAGATGCATGATTCTGAAATATTTACAAGGAAATTTTAATAATGAGACAGGCTCGATAATCATGTTTTGCTTGATAATCATGTTTTTATTTACTGCTTTTCATTTTTATTTGGATCTGTCCCATATACAAAAGGAATTCACATGGGGCTAGTGAAACAATCTTCCAGGTAAGAATTGTTTCGGAAAAAGGTGGAAAGGTCTACAATTAATTATTCCCAGCGCATTTCCCTCATAGTTCTTTTATTTGCATCTTAAACTTTTTAATTAGAGTCATACTAAGTCACAATCCAGTATTATTCAGTTAGTGTAAACATTGGGAATCTCATGTTTTGAGTTCTTTGTCTGAATTTGTTTCAATTCTCTGGTAGCAAGAACTGAGGAAGCACCACAACTAAAATGGCTACCCTAACAGACCTCTGTAGTAAAAGGCTTTCCAAAACACTAACAAACTTCATCTTTAAAAAGGATGTACTGATGCTTTGCCTATGCTCCCAAGTTTCTCAGGATGCTGGTAATTCTGAGCTGATAATTCCTTATCTGACTGTCATAGTTTACTACTGAAATCACACAGTTGTTTGAGCGCCATGAAATATCCAGCTTCAACAGAGTAGTTTAGAGGAACTGTACCAGAAGAAGATGTGCTCCCCACCATATATTAAATAAGATTTAAGCAGTGGTTTTTGTACATGTGAACACCTTCAAAATCCCCAAAATATCCTTTCATCTTCAGAATACACACGGTAAGAACAACTAAGTTCAAGACTAAGATGGTCTCTTCTGATGACATACACACCATGAAAGCAGAGAGTTAACAGTACAGACCATGATCCATCTGATCACCAGAATCCAATGGTCTCCTGTTAATGAGCAGGTCTCTGGAGATCTGCTACTTAAAAGGATGTTTCTCAACAGGAAAAGCTTTTTCTAAGCCCAAAAGGCCCAACATACAAGCAAAAGGAAAGCAAACTACACTTTTGAAATGCAGAGATGGCTGTTCCTTTGTAAAGGAGCTCTGGTAAAGACAGAACCACTAAAGCTCTGGATTACAGATGTCCTGAAATCTGCTTTGCTTTGAGAAATACTCCTGAATGGCAGCAATTTGCAACAGAAAAGGATCTGATATGAGTCCAAAAGAACGATCCTCTTAGGCCAAATGTTTGGCTCATGCTGGCCTCAAGCAAAGGCTAACAGTGGCTAACATCACTTCAAAACTTTTAGATTAAAAAGACAGAAGGATATTTTTATGAAGACCAAAATTAACTACTCTGAAGACTTTATCTTGTTGATATCTCAGTATTTAAAAGAAAACACAAACATCTGGTTTTGGTCAGTAGTGTCCATTTAATATACTCCTTAGCCACATTTCCCATCTCTTCCTCCCACCCTAAACTTTCAGTTCACACTTAAGCAGCAGATGACAAATTGATGGTGTACAAACAGAAGTTTAAAATCTGTACTCTTGTCCTAAGAGCATCAGGGGCTATTATCTGAGAAAATCACCTAGAACTTGGATGTGCCCATGCAAAAAAAAAAAGCAGATTTTTATATACAGTCCCTATTTTCTTATAAATTTAAATATTTTACAAAAATGCATTTTCAAAGTGTATAAAGTTTAGTGAACACCCCAAATGTATCTTAAAATAAAATGTTATCTGATTTCAAGGGTTATTTCAACGATGAAGTTTAAATTGCACCAGATAAAAGGCACTTGTGCTGTGTGATGTCTTGAGCAAATGTATGTTAGTTTATAATACAGTGTCTTCTTGGATTCATGCAGTTGTCTCCGAGCATCAAGCATTCATTAAAGCAGCCAAAAGAGATCGTGAGTAAACTTGATTCCACAGTTGTGAGAATATTTTCTATCACTAGGTCAAACATACGGCATTGTGTTCCAGCTCTGACTCTAGAATCAAATGCTACAGAAAAATTGCTGTCATTCACAGGGAAATTCAAACTATGTTTCATTCTCTCATAAGTTACAAAAAGATGTATGCCATTTAATTATCAAACTAAAACAACGTTGAACAGCTCGGTGTTCAAGTAGCTTGTGCCAATGAAAGTCTGTATTTAAAAATGAGCTAGGGGCTAGTTATTCAAGGAGCAGTGCATTGTATTTTCAATTTCCACTTCACTGCTGAGATAAAAGCGCAGTCCTATTTGCTTTCATCTTCTCCAGCCTTTTCATTAAGTGGCTATTGGTCATCTCCATCTCTTCTATCTTATCCAGTGCTGTTCTTAACTATAAAACAAAAACAAAAGTTATCATCACTAAGTTTAATTGGGCTTACTGCTGTTCATAAGCCTTGACAGAGGAAATCAAATCAGGAATCTAATACAATTTTTTGGTTTTATTTCTTCTAATTGAAGTACCATATAAGTTAAGGTATGACATTTTAACAGTAGCCATATCATTACTGCAGCCAGACAAACCAGAATTCAACTGTTAAAAAAAATAACCGTGAAGCAATTTAAACATGACACATTCATCCCCCAAACAGTTAGGTGCCTGGAACTTCCCATTACATGCTATTTAAAGGTAAGGCCCTCTCTACCACTGGTGCTAGTTGATGGATATACGTATTCCGATGGGTAGCAGGCATTACACTAGTCATGCAGCAGCTCCTAAGCAAAGATGATCAACAGCACAGTTAAATACAGCCTCTTCCTAGATCCCTGTGAAGTGCATGCTGGAAATTTTCCAGGCTAACACTTGACATATGGACGATTGGCTCCTCAGTAATATTTAATGGAAGGACTAGTTTAAAATCATACCAGTTTTCACATTGAGAAGAAAATATAACTTTAGATCATTCCTTTCAAGTAAAATACTACACTGAATTGTATTTAATACTATTTTTGTGCTACAGCTGTCTTCTGAATGCAACAGACTTGGAGGCCTTCTGAAAACACTTAACAGCAGTAACAGAAGATTTAAAAAAGAGAGCTGGGAGGCAACAACAGAGCAGTTCAGGACTGAAGTATACAGCTCAAAAGGAAATCAAGTTAATTACCTCTCGCTGAAGCTTCCTCTTTTCAGCTTTGAGTTCATCTTCCACTTTTTCTGCATTTTCTGCTGCATTTTTGTATCTTGCAACCTGTCCCTCAAGTCGTCCAATCTGCAAACCCAAACAAGATAAAAGGAATGGTTACTCAGGTGCTCTACCCTGAGCTCACTTGCCAGCAGCTGTTCTTCCCTTTCCTAAAAAACACAATAACACAAAGCATCCTGGGAATTATCCACACTATCTCCCTACGGAGAAAGGAGGTTTAAATGTGTTTAACGGCAAACAATTGCTAAGAGTGTTATAAAATACAATAAATGATAAAAAAAAGTAAAATAAACTGTGGACAGAACTTGCAATACACCCTTTACTGCTTGTGTTCTCCTTTCAAGGGCTGCAAGAAACAGAGAAGAATGGAACGTAGCATAGGAAATATTTCAGTAGATATGAAAAGTTACAGAACTAAGCAGAGAGTAGACTTGGATAACGGAAATCAAGAATTGGGGAATACATGGGATTAAAAACAACCCCTGAAAAGTGGAAAAGCAGAGACCACATGAAAATGCGAAGGAGAGAAGAGACTGTATCATGACATGATGTGAGAGGTCTTACGCTGAAGCACAGAGTTCAGTAGCAAAGCACGGACTCAAGACAAATCAACAAATCCTGGTTGGAAAATGCAAGTTTTAAAACCCACTTGCTTTTTTGTTGTTGATGATGATTGATTTTTTTTTTCTAGCTCCTTGCTATCCCCCCAAATCCATAGCACAGATTGGTAGCCTGCTGCTGTGCAAAAGACCAGCCCTGCATCTTCGATTCAAATTCTAGTTCTTTAAGTGACTTTTAAGTGATCTACAGAGAAACTGCTCTATAGTACTGTGTTGCTGACTTGCACTGATTTTCTCACTTTGCTAATATGTTATGTATGCACATGTACGTGTGTGTATATAAATTCTTGAATTTCTAAGAGCAGGTCAATATAACCAGTCAATATAACCTTCTTACAATTAAGCTTACTTAAACAGATTTTCTTAAAATGTTAGCTTCAGTCCCTCTTTATGTTCTGCTATATACATTCACATCTTAGTAACTTTACTCCAGATTTTCTCTTACGGTTAGACTATGCACAACTATTGATTTGCAGGAAATAGGAAAAAACATAGATGTAGTGCTACTCTGTGGAAATCTCAAGAACAAGCAGTAAATCAAATTATGAAATACATTTTCATAGCTTTTGTTGGAAAAAATATTGGTAAATGCCTGCAGAGAAAGTGTAATGATATAAACAAATCTAAAGAAGGACTTACGTTTTGTTCCAAGGTAGTTATATCTTGTTCAGCTTTTGAAAGTTTAAATTTGTATTCACTAATTTGTCTGTTTGCATCTCCTAAAAAAAAAAAAAAGAACATTACTCAAATCAACTCTCTAAACTGGCAGCTTTCCTTTTAATTCAAATTCATTAAAAGACCATTTTACTGAGAAGCTTATATTCAGGGTTATAAAGTGGTAAATATTCTTTCTGAAATCTTTGAGAGTAAGAAAAGGAAATAGTTCTCCTGTTTTATTTTTTTTGCCTCTAAAAAAGAACATTAATTACTGCCTCTGTAAGAGACTGAATAAATTTCAGATGTATGAACTCAGATACACACCTTTTAAAACATAAAAATTTATATCAGTAAGCTCATCCCTCAAAAAAGAGGATCAATTCAATAACCAACACACCACAAAATGGTTTAAATCACAGTAGACATAATACCAGCAGAAATTCCCTGCAGGTAGACATATCAACAAAAAAGTACCTGCTCAGTGATCTATTCATCCAAAGTACTACCACTGCACAATAATATAGGAAAAAGGAGTTGGAAAAGTGTTTCCTCTCCCCAGATAATACCTTTGAACAGTAACCATTATACGTACTCTGCATTTCAATTAGTTGCAAGTCAGAACCATTCTCTAAGCCTATTATATCCGGATTCATGCCATCACTTTTAGAATATTTCTGTCGTTCTTCTTCCAACTGCATCTTCAGCTTTCTAACCTGAAACAGAAGTATTCTTTTGTGAAAAATCAACTCCCAGAAGTTCAGTAGTAGTATACCTAAACACTCAATAGGTCAACAAGGCCAAGTAGTCCTGAAATGCCACCGGCTGAGATGGTTCTGTAAATGGGAGTAACAGAGCCATGCAGGAGAGGCAGGGAAGCCACTCCCAGAGGTCTGCGGAAGCAGTTCTTTCCCCACTGCTGGGTGACTGCCATCTGCATGTCAGTTTTGCAATGGGAGTAGCAAAGCTTCCATTCATGATATAAATCTTTTAACTGATTTTTGTAATTATGTAGCTATAGTTATACATGTTTGTATACATAAAAAAATATTTAATAGTCTTGATTCAATACTAGAATTTACTGGCATTTTAAACCAAATAGCCATAGTAAAATTAAGGTATGTTCTCAGCAAAAACAGGTGTCGACAGCACCATTTTGAATTTGTAGTATGTTCAACTAGAGGCACAAAAACTAGTGTTCTTAACAAATGCCCACTTGATATGTTTTCTTGAATTCTCTATTCTCAATACTGACCTGCATTAAAATACAGCGACTTTGATCATACTAATCTTTTATTTAAGTAACTGAAGTGATCGAAGAAGTAGTACTGCTTGGTAACGTCAAAGAAAGATGCTTGAGCTTATGAGATTGTCATTTTATTGCATTACACATTTACTGAATAAGACAGAAGAATAACCAAGTATGTATACTAAAAAAAATTTTGTTGTAACACCAAATTTGTTCTGTAGCACCAGAAATGGCAGAGTCAGCAGCAAATTGGTTTCGAGCTAGCTAGTTACTGAACTTAGGATTCTCTTTAACAACAAAGATCAAAGTCACATGGATAGGGACACTAGTGTGAGGAGCTGTTAATTCCCGGTAGTCAGCCTGATTAGATGTTGAATATTTAGTTTGCTTTACTGCTCAAGTAATATGATTAAACACCAAATGTACTTAATATTTGTTTATTGCTACTATATTCACATTCTGTAAAAGGATATACAAAGTTATGTTTCTAAAAATAATAGTTTATTTTACCTGGGACAATAGTTCTTCCTTTTCTCCAGCCAGTTTTCGTAGCCGGACATCTAAAACAAAAGAACTCAAAGGAAAAAACAACCCACAACCAGAAATATGTAACTAAGGATGTATTTTTCTTAACTTTTAGTTCATTTTCGAAGTAAAACAAACAAACAAAGCTTCAAACAAAGCTAACAGCACTGTCAGAATAAAACCTTGTTATCTCCCTAACAACATAACACTTCATTAATACTGGAAAAATTAAAAACCAATTAATTCACTGTGTATTTGTATAACAGTTTTAAAAGTAAGACCTATGAGTAGTAAGACCTGTGAGTTTAGTAATTCTTCAAAGTAAATTAACAACCAAGTGGTCAAGAACAGCTATTTCCAAAACAATTTAGTCCTGGCTGTATACTCTTTCTTGTCTTACTCTTCAAGACTGCTATCCCTTCAGGCAAAGCACTGAGCTTGTAGAAAGCATATATTTCTAGAAAGTTTTATAATTCCTGTTCTCAATCCATGGAAAAGTACTTGGGAAAGTGCCCAAGGGAATGTTTCAATATCTCCAGTCAGCCAGACAATCAGTAATAGCTACAAAATACAGTCAAACAACACGATGCTAAAATTATAGCAGCTCACATGAAAATTACAACTCTGAGAGTAACGAAGCATAAAGACATTTGTATTTCACCATTATAGAATGACAACAGAAACACGTATCAAATTTAATCTGTCTAAACATTTAACTATTATACATAATGTGCAAATATAATGCAAGTGCACAGAAATTTTTTTGCTTTTTAACAGTTTTATGTTGAATTGACTTATGCACACAATCCAAAAGCCTATACTTTGGGCAAGTCTTAGTTGTTTTTTTTTTTTTCCCCCAACAGTAATAAAACAAACTGGACCAAAAAAATCTAATCGGTTACAAATGTTCAGACACATCCTATTATATTTTTTTACTCAAAAGATACATGTCTGTTTACTCAGGATAAAAAAAAGTTTAAAAGTAGTGTAAACATACTCCAGAAGCATCACGGGTATCATTTTGTGGTTGCAAATCACAAAACACTGAACAGAATGCAAACAAGACTTAATAAGCTCTCTGTATTTTAGGATATTTTTACCTAATGGTCCTTCTCCTGCAGATTCCAATACTTGAGCAGCTTCCTGTGATACAACTGTTATTGCACCAACCGCTGATTCATGGTTTACATCACCATTCGGTGTGCCATCTGGAATTATAACTAATCCGTGTTTCTAAAAATACAAAAGAAAAATGTTGTACTCATTCAAGACCAGTGCTAAAATGTAACTGGACAGAAAAGTTTTGGAAAAAGCTTTTAAAATTGATTGAAACAGTTAAATGAAATGCTCCATTTGTTCCCTAAGGTCAGGTTTTGAGACCGCACAAGAACAGTAATCATTCTTCCTCTTCTTCATTGAGCTTGATTTCATGCCCCATTACTGGATTTCTGTTACTGTAAGGTAACTACTACTGACATACCTCTCCTCTCTTCATTGCTTCCTTCAGGTCAGCCAACTCCTCTCTGAGCTCATCTCGCTCATTCTTAATGCAGTCAAAGTAATCTTTCTGTCTTTCTAGGGCCTGGGTTCAGGCAGATAGCAAGAAAAAGAATGGCACAAAGAAAAAAGCAGATGATAGATAGCAGAGAGATTTTCTAAAAATAAAGAGCTTAACAAAAGTAAAAAAATTAAAAGGGGCTATTTTATATATAAAAATATGTATCTCTGAAAACTACCTTTTTACAATTCACATATCTAGCGTCACTGGTAGATGTGTCTTAGCACAATTTTTTCTCCAAATGGGCCTTAGTAAACTCTACAATAAATATCTATTTAGTGTATTTTTTCATAGGCTTTGATAAACTAAACGGAATACCAAAAGAATAAGTTATTCTTTTTAACATGGCCAGAAATCATTTTTGCTTGAACTCAATTGACAATGATCCTAAACCACCACATTCACTGAGATAACCTTTGTAGGGCATAGAAGTAGAAATCTTACCTCGTAAAAGACCATTGGACATACAATTCTGTCATCCACTTAGAAATGCTAGGTTATAGTTTACTACTCACTTAAGTATACTAACTACTCTTTACTAAAAGCAAAACAATCACTTTTAGAGAAAAGCAGAAGCAAACACTAGCAGTACTACATTAGCACAAGAAAAATCTCAGCTAAATGTACAATATGGACATCGATGAATTTGCCTACCTATAGTGCAGCTCTGTTACTTGGCAGTTAATCAGACATTTTCACTTGACTGGGCAGAATCCAAGTATTCCGTTCAAATTCAGTATTGCATGCATTACAGATCATCCTGACCACTAAGCAGATGCAAGAGCATGCACACGTTTTGCAAAGAAAATTATTTAACTAAACTTTGTGTCATGCATGAATGTTTAGGAAGGAATGATACCATGAAAGAAATGAAGGTGAATACCATTGCATTGATTGCAATTGCTCCACATGACAATTGCAGTATGCTAAACTTTAATAATTATGGAGAATCTGTATATGAGAGCAAGATTTCAATGCATTATTCTATTAATTTCAACAGAAAAATTTTTAAAGTGCAGTTGCACTTGATTACTATGTAAATATTAACACTGAATTACCTGTATTTTAGATGTGTGAAAGCATTAGTTGTCACCTAATAGTTTAAGGGTTTACAAGATGTCCTTTTACTTCCTAACACACATTGTTATCTCCGTAACTACATCATAAACAGTGTGAAGAACCTTAATCAGTGCATCATTTTGTGTTCCACTTAAAGATAGGACTTTGCCATTTTTGAGGCATAGCAGGGAGTAGGAAGTATGTGGGGGGTGCTTTAGACTCACCCATATGGAATAGTGAACACAAAGGCCCAAAATCACGCTCCAGATGTAAATCCTCTGTACTTGGCAGTGCCCTATGATGCTGCTGACCTTCCTAAAACACCCTCTCGATCCTCCCCCAATAAACAAAAGGGCTGGCAAGCAGAAAATGTTGATGGAGAGATAAATGAAATTTCTATAACCATGCATCTCTACCTTTGGAGATATTAATTATTCAAAGTTGAAAAACTTATGTAAAGATGATAGTTTTTGTATACAGAGAGGTATTGTTGATGGTGATGATGACAGATTTTGTACCAAATCTACTGCTGCAATTCTTCTATGAGGAAGATTAAAAACCAAAACCAAACAAATCAGGCCAATTAAGCTCTGTCGGTATCTTTTAACATATCAGTATGATTAAAATATATCCACTCGGCACAATGCACATTTATCTGAGGTTCTATTTACTAAATATTCCAAAAACCTTCACAAAATCTATACCAAACTCAGATACGGCATGGATAATTTCAGCTTGGCACACATGTACTAAAGAGTAAAATAGCTATATATTTCAGGAATAATCTAACCTTGAAGTTATAGTTCAATAACCTCAAACTGACCACATTTAAAATCAAGTACAACTGTAAATTTCAATCGTTTTATAGAACTAGGACAACATGAGGAGGAAAATGTAAAACTGAAGCTCATGCTATCTTTGTTCTGCCTGCTTCCCTTTCTTCCTATGAGGTAGCACTCTTGCATACACTTTAAAAGTAGGTTATAATTCTAGTCCAAGTACCCCTCTGTGAAGCTGAAATAGAGTAAAATTAGCAAAATAACTCAGTATTGGGGAGAAAGACAAAAACTGCAAGCTTTAAAAAAAAATGTAGGTAATGTGAGCAAAAAAAGACAACGGCATTATTACATTTTAAGAATTAAGAGATTTCAAGTTTGAGATAATTAAAAAATAAAATCTAGGAAAAAAAACAAAAACACAGACTTTGAGAAAAATTTTAGCTTCCAACTTAGTGACTGTCCACAGACACTAAAAGAAAAAAAAAATCTTTGTCAAACTATTTGATAGTTCTTTGAACATTAAATAAAGGATAGGCTCTGCACTAACTGTGGTGACATATTTGAAAGAAAAAAAGGGATTGCACAAACTGGGACAGTCCAGTACACAACGACAATGAAGAGTAAACGTGGAAGAAATATGTTCAAATAATTTAAAAATTAAGAAAAATTCTGAAGAATGTTCAGGAAAAAAAAACATTTAAAAGTTGACTTATCATTGTATGATGGAAAAGAGGATTGCAATATGGATCAAAGGACTGATACATGAAATAAATATGGACTGAAGATAAGAGAGTATAACTTCTTTTTTTGTTGTTGTTGTTGTTTTTAATCAGGCACCGCAAGCTAAAGATAACTTTTTGAAGTGATTTGAGATCCAGTGAATACAGCAATATTCAAAGAAATCTGAGTATGTCAAAATCCTGGTATAAAATTATTTAGTTAAAGAGAGAAACAGCCCTAGAGTTACTAAAGGACACTTCCTTTCTGAAGACTATCTACAGTTAACTCCCTCTTACCACCAGGCAATTTATTTGTGGCCCAGAACAGCTACAAGTTCAGGGCCACATCTGAGACAGTTTTACCAGTTTTGGACTGCCGAGAAGCAAAACTGACAAACCCTGCCTGAACTAAATTAGCTGTACAGCAAATATCAACTCTGTTCTTCTACCTGTACCACCTTTCAACCTACACAGGAGCCCTACAGACACTCCTCAGAAGGGCTGACACTGCCAGTGTTTTGATTCCAACTCCAAACTCCAAAGAGCTGGAAACTGTCTTATCACAAAACTAATGCACAGTGTCAGCCTGGTTCGGTGTTGCATCCAAACTAAGGCCCTAGAAGGATCAGGAATGTGATACAGAATTGTGCAAGTGTGGCTGCAGAGTCATTTCATGTCTGGTCGTAGTCTTAGCACCAGGTATGTTAAATGGAAGCATGCTTAACAAATATTTACTGAGACTTCCCTGCATTTTGACCCTTAATACCTGCAGCTCCCTGCGTTTTCCATTATTTTGGTTCTCTCTCTTCTTCCAAATAGTGGAAAGCAAATCATACTAAAATTCACCAATTCCTGTGAAAACTGCTAAGACAATGACAAAGGTAGCAGCCAAATCACTAGGAAAGTCTGAACTCCGTTTAAGTTTTGAAATTATAATTTACCTTCATGAAGGTTAAAGGTTTTTAAAATAATTTAAATTTTGTATTAAATATTCATGATATGCATCTGTAGATCAATATATGGAACCAGACATTTTTTTTTACATTTGTTAAGAATTAGGAAACAGTGACATTTTTAAGTCTTGATTACAAGTAAAAAAAAAATGGAAAAAAATGATACAATTCTATGCATAACAGTTTATTACGTTATAGATTTAGTATTATTCACCATTATGCAAGTAAAGATAAAGTGGAGCTAATTTTCTTTCTCTAACAAGAAGACAGACTGCAAAACATAGTGAATATTCAAATTGGGAGTAGCCTTCATTTCTTTGGAGTACACAGCATTCCTTAGGGGGAAGAGTGATATCTGTCTACTTCTAGAATTAAAAAAATACCTTTCCCCCCATATTTATTTCATACCCCTATTTTTTTATCTTTCCAATTAATTGTCTCCTGGAGATCAAACACCTCTTTGGTTATGCAGTCTATATTCTGCTGCATGCGTTGATTCTCCTGTAGTGAATAGTATGAGGGAAGAATAAAAGAAGAAAGACAAGTGAGGAAATGGGGAAAAAACATTCAAATAGATAAAGGAAATAAAATAGAAAAAGCCAACCAAGGAGTTTATGAGCATGAGATTAAAGAAAAAGGGTGTGACTGAGCATAACATAGTATTTTCCCTTTAAATTCACGCAAAAAAACTGTAATTTTTTTCCATCGTTTCATATTGATTGCAGAATTTAGTACAGCTAGGACTACTTTTCTTTAGTAACAGTTCCCACTGCAGACTGAGGATAACATCCTTTCTTTAGGAGAACAATTAACCTTGGGGTAATTTTCATATACCTTCAAGTACTGCTTAGGAGCGAACACTCCCCACCCACCCACCAGCTGCCCCCAGCCCCTTCCCAACACATTTCTGTTATTTAGAAACAACCTTGTTTATGGAATAGGACCTAAGGGGAACTACATACATATAAAAAGCTTTCCACATTCATGCTTATAAGTTACTCGAATACATTAGGAAGTTCACTGCCATGGAACAAACTTTAATTATGTAGTAATAGTAGCGTTAATGCAAGAAATTTTATTAATGGACTTTTAGCCTGTACTTCCATTCCATAAATTTGTCAGCAGCAAAATATATAAATATCAAATGAATAAAGCTACCATTTAGACAATAAATTTAAAACATTGTATGTTTAGAAGATACTGTCCATTAACAAAAAAACCAGGAATAAACTGCTGAGAAGCATATTATGTGTATGATGTGTTGTTTATCTAGTCTGCCTTCAAAGCATTGCAACTCCAGGCAAAGCCAGCAAAAAATATCAGCAGTTTGTGCACAATTTGGAATAGTCAAGTTGCAGTATCTGTTCAAAGAAATTTAGAAATACAGCAAACGCACAGGACACGTTAACAGAAGAACTAATCCAGAAATTTCATTATCAAATGATATTGATAATGAAAATCAATTGATATTGATATTATCAAGGATAAAAATAAGCCCTTAAACTGTACAATTATGTCTAAGGAACTAGTACCATTTTAGAAGCTGGGGATGATGTTTAGCCTGCAAAAAGGACTTTGGGAGTTACTAATTAAGCTCATTTTGTGTATGATCACTATTCCTGTTCAAATCTTATACTGTTCTTATTTGCACAGGCTTATCATTCATTATCGCATATCAACATACCTCTATCAATTCATCTCTCTGTCGAAGGCCCTCTTTAAGTTCATCCAGCTTATGCTGTAAAACACTGCACGTGTGTTTCTGTCTTTCCAATTCCTATATCAAATAAGTAAATAAATCATGAATTTATTTGTGGTTTGTCATACATCTTAAATACAAAGTTTTAAAAAAATATACTAATCTCTCTTAAGAAATTCCTGCAACAGCTTAAGAAATTCTAACTACCTAGGGGCTAAAAATAACGAAGTAAGTTTTAGGTAAGTTCTCCAGATACATACTATGGAGAAGATTTCATTTAATAAAATTTGGAGGGCTGAAAAAAAAAATGCCATATAGGTTTATATATAACATTAGTAAGAAAAAGACTCAGATACTGAATTTATCTCCATATTGTTGGAAAAAAGCTGCCACATAGATTTTTCCCTTTCCAAGAAAGTGTGACAGAACATGCTCTGTTCAATTCAAAGGAATATATTTAACATTAGTGTTTGTTATTATTTTTTTTTTCTCTTTAAACGTAAACTCCATAATATTTAAAAGATCTTTGGCCACTAAGATGGATATACTTTTCTGTGAATCCAAAGGTTTTTGACTATTTCTTACTAAGAAGTGCAGGCTTGCTATGATTTATCTTGTTAGTGACCAAAAAAAAAAAATCAGTACCTTTGACTTCTCTTCATTTTCCCTACAGAACTCAGCTATCTGTTCTTCTTTCTCCTCAATGACATCCTTTAGAGTATCCACTTGGTAAACCAAGTTGTTTTTCTCATTGTCTAGTTGAGCATTGGAAACCATAGCTTTCTTGTATTTTTCTTCAACTTCAGCTAGTGAATCCTAGAGGTAGTAGAAAGGGTTACATTAGTCTAACTTTAAATATAAAATGATTTTAATTTAATTAATTTTTAATATTAACATTAAAACTGAAGTGTTAGCTGTTTCACAATCAAACTCTGCAAACATTTTTGTTTCTGAACAATTATTTGTGTCATGTCTTTAGAGATATGAAGTCACAGTTTGATTTCCATTGTTCAGGTTATGTTATACACAGCAACAGATAGTCATCATTACAAAAGTATGAAAATTACAAGATAATATTCCACTTGAACTTTCTGCTCTGCCACCTTCATAATTTAACTTACAGGAACAAAGAAGTATTATCATAGCTTTACTGCATTTTCATTGTATGGACAGGAAACCACTTCAGAATTCAGCAACAAATCTGACAAAACTCAGACATGACTATAAAAGACTACAGAAATGTCTCTAAGAGTAGCTTTAACTTAATTTTCATTACTTAAGTAGTGGTCTATACTTCAGATTAGATTGAAACTGTTTTATCTTCCTATTTCTAAAAAAATAGAATAACATTTTCTAGGGAATAGAAAGTCATGCATAAGTATCATAACATCCATGTTTAATTATTTGTATTATTATGACAGTGGACATACTATGACATGACAACAGAGGAAGGGCACCAAGCCTGGGTTTTCTAGAAAACCTAACAGTAGAAATAAGGACTAAGATTGTAGGGGAGAGGCTGGTAACAATCTGATTCCTAAAAATTAAAAATAAAGCTTAACCACCGAACTCTATTCCATGTCATAATGAATCTTCATTTTGAGAAAGCTGTCTGTAAGGTGCACATTTTCCATTTTATAATTCTATCAATTACATACACTTATACCTCTGTTTAATTCATTGAATTCAGGAATTTTGTGCTGGACAAATTCAGTATTTCAGAAATCCCAGAAAAAATAATTCAGGAGTTGTACAGATTAGAAGAGAAAAGACAACATAAAAAGTAAAAAGATAAGAAAGGTACCATTATTATCTGGGAAACATTAAACTCCAAGTAGCAAAGAAGATTCACGATAAGATGTAAGAAAATAATGAAAAAATAAAGATCATCTGTAAGTAGATTCAGGTAATTCAAGTTTTACATTAAAATCACAGAAAACTTTTTTTGATGATGTAATCATGATAAATCCTGTAATAACTGGTAAAACAAAACGTCAGAGACTGTAACCTTCCAAAGACTTCCAAACAATAATTTAATATAGAGGAAAAAGAAAAATAACATTAAAATGAATGGTAGTGTCCTTCTATGGGAATATACAAGAATTAACAATAACAAGAAAAAAGCTAGGAAAAAATGCCTGTTATTTATTGCTTCTGTGAGGGTCATGAGTGGAGTCATATAGTGATTTAGGTTGGAAGAGACCTCTGGGTACCATCTGGCCTAACCTCCTAATTGAAGCAGGGCCAACCAAAGTCAGGCTGCTCAGTGCTTTCTCCAGTTCATTCTGTATGTCTCCAGGGATGTAGACTGCCTTCCTTGTGGAAACTCTTTTTCTTGAAGTCCAACTGGAATTTCTCTTCTTACAATGTAACTTTTTTCTGTTACACCTTGCCCTATCATTGTGCACCTCTGAAAGGAGCATGCACTCTGTCTTCCCTACCTCCCCCCATCAGGCAGCTGAAAACAGCATCTTAATAAAACCCATTTCTTCCTTACTGTATGGCATGTGCTGCAGGACTCGAATCATCTACAAGCACTGTAAGAAAGAAGCAAACAATGACAGTGACAGGTGTCTAACAGCCTTAAAAAAAAAAAAACTTGCTCGAAGCTTAAAAGATCAGATTAAAATGAAATAATTACATTAACAGGGAAAAATCTGCAGTTCTGGAAGAGGAATAAATTAATTTTGAGACAGAAGAGTGACAATTGCTTCCAAGAAACAAACAAACAAACAAAAAAAACATGCTACGCTTAAGAGTCTCTGATCAATTAAAAAAATGGAACATTGCTAATATTTCTTTGGAACTGTTCCTTTTTTTGAGGGAAGGCACATGTTCCCTATAGTGCAAGAGTTACATACAGCTTTAGTAATCTGCCAGTCTTGCAAAAAAAATAATACGGATTTAGAAGAAGTTCTGAAACACGTGCATGAGGCAGTGGGATGCCTAAGGATGAGGCAGTGGGAATAGACTGGAATGAAAATGGATAATAAAATTCCACATGAAACCTGTATCTATGAAGATACCACCAATAATTCTACCAGCAATGACAAAAGGCTATGCAAATAAGCCTGTTTAGCTAGAACAAGATGATTAAACCTAACAGACATCAAGACAGCTCCATAAAATGCATAAAGAGAAAAATCCTGAGGAAAGAAAAAGAATTCATTTCTAGCTGACACAAGGGAATATGGAGAGAGTAAGCAAACTGAGACATCAAAAGATTTGAAGGACTGACTAAATCAGAAGTACACAGATTAGTTTATTGTGCTGATAACCCAGCAGGTTTGTAGCCAGGTAAAAAGCATACTCTTAGTACTACAAGTGTTGGACAACCACAGAGATAAGCTGGTAGTGTTACTACAGCTCACTGTTACTCAACTTCCAAAAAAAAAAAAAACACTTAAAAGAGGTAGAAGCAGGCATCCTACTAGACCTTCTAACATGCAAAAGACAAAACAGCTAAAGCAGAGGTTAAGAAAAAGGGCATTGTCTTCTTAATTAGAAAGAAGGGTTCCTGAAAGAATGTCTCTGGATGGCAATATAGCTTAAGAACATATTATTCCTTATTATTAATGTGAAACAATAGCGTAAAATGAAATTCAATTTAGTAAGCTAAACTTATGTCAAGATCTCACTGTCTACTGTACTCCTATGCTCTCTGGCAACTCTAATGGATTACATATAATAACAGCGCCTAGTACTATGATTCAGAACTGTAGTCTTGAGACACTGGCAAACATGCGTAAGCGTTAGAGCAAGATCCATTCTGAAAATATGATGCAATCTCACATTTTATTCAAAGTTAGTGCAATCATGGCTATGTCAAACAACCTTGCCATTCTTCAAATTTATTACGGAAAACTTTGAGAGCACCAAGAAATTCAACACTATCAAAAAAGGAGCTTTTTAACAACTTTACTCTTTGAAGTCCTTTTAATAGTCATATAGCAATATGATTAGAACAGGATTAGAATGTCTGAGCTTCTCTCAGTTTGAAAGAGAGTTACTTATCCTCTAAAATTCAAATAATTTTTGCTATGCTGAACAGCTCAAATTACGTATTTTCTCTTCACTATACCACCTAACATGCTTAATATGGAAATTCAAGGAGCTGTTAAATTGCTCTAGTAGCAAGCAACATTCATTGAATTCTTTCTCTGTATGGATATAAAACAAGTATGTCAAGAGTTCTTTACTTTTATATAGAACCATTCACAATTAGATAACAGGAAAGAGAACAGAAAAAATATCCTGAACAAAAGGTATTGTAAGCCACGTAATTTGCTGTATTCAGTTTCCCTTCAATGCAGAAGGGAGGAAAACAACCATACTTTAGATTAACTGTAAACTGTAAATAATGTGCAAATTTACGTAAGAAAAACATACTTGTCTAACAAGCCAAAAGAGAGACAAATTTCATTAACCTAATACTGAAAATACCAACCTATATAGAGAAAGATAACTGAAATTGCAAACCACAAGCATCAGAATTATATATATATTTCTTAACAGCATGCTACAAATAATCCGATCAAAAATAACCTTCTCCTGCAAGCAATATGCCTGCACATCTTTCAAGAGTATTACCTCAGTTTTGCTTTATAAAATGTAGTACTTACTGAAGACTGGAAGACTAATTCTTAAGTTCATTGTCGTAACTATATCATAATTTTTTCTTTCACATTCAATATATAGCAATTACTTGGAATAGATATTTATTTAAAAACAAAACACTGAAAAAAATAGATTAAATCTCTCATAACCTTGCCACAAAATACCTGCTAAAATATAGAAGTCAATACTATTTTTAACATAAACCAAATAATAATTTTGAACATATATTGAGATAGTATACTTAATATCTTTACCCATATGACAAACTTAATCTGATGCTCTCTATGCATTAAAAGTTAGGCACATGCTTTAAGGAAATTAAAAAAACTTGTTAGTAAAGCTTTATATAGTTAGTGGAACCAGTGATATCTCCATTACCCCAAAATACCCATACAGAATGCATGCTGGGGAAAAGCCCTGATACCTTTAGTTCTTTAAGTCCCTGCATGTATCTCCCTTCTACATCGTGTATCTGGTCCTTAAGATCATAGATATCCTGCAGGACATAGGAATGAACCATTGCATAAGAAGTATGGGGAAGTAATTTACAGCTGAAAGAGCATTAAAGGGTTTATATGAATTTCTGTCAAATGCCAAAGCCTGCAATAATTTACAGAAACTATTTAATTCACAAAAACTAGATGGAAATTAAGATTTTGTTTATGTCATTGAATCCAAGCCGCAAGAATTAAAACAGATCTCAAATAGGACACAATTATTTCAAATTGACATAAACAAATTCCTGTATTAAAATGAGCTAAACTGTCAGCACCATAAATAATTATGAACATAACAAATGCAATTATCAAGATAAATAAAAAAGTTTTCCTGCAAAAGTTATATTCTCATAACTTTTTCTTACTATTAAGAAACGAACAGTTTTGTAACAAAGAATTCCTCGTAACCCCAAATACAATCTTAAACTAGCTTCAAATTCTCTGAAAATGCAGTTTACCCGTAATTCACTGAGGGAAGCATCAGGATCCAGCAAACTGCTTGTATCTCCACTTCCTCTCCTAGAGGAGTTACCACTCAGAGGAATTGAATTGCGAGATGATGGCTTAAAGAAGGGAAAACAGCATATCAGGTACAATACTGGGATTTCTAGTATACTTGACATTACTCTTTTTTAAATTCCTTTACAATCATAAATAACTTTTCTCTTGTTTCAACTGTTTCTTAACATTACGTTAGAGACAGTATTTTCCTCTGAATATTTTCCAAAACTTATGTTACTTCCTGGTGAAACATACGTTTCTGTTTGCCATCACCTGGTATATGAGCAGCTTACACAGAATAGGAACACAGAGGTTATGTAGCAGCACAGAAAAAAACTAGAAGACTTATGAGTTATTTAAATATTTCAAGTTAATTTCCAGTTTTCTGTTTGGAAAGTGTTCACAAGGAGGCTGTCAGTGCTGGGAAACACTGCTAAAATTATTTCCGCCAAACAGGATTCAGAATATTTTATAGCCCTAGTATCTTAACATATTACCTCTCCCGCTGAATATTTCTCCCAGAAAAAGAATTCTGCAAGAAACCAACACTTGCTATAAGTAAGCTAAAGAATAAAAGTATTTTAGATTCTATTTTTAAAATTTTAATTTCAAACTTCTTACCCTTGAAAAAATTTCTGAATGTGATTTTTCACTCTTTTCTTCCAGCTGAAAAAGAAAAGGGAAAAAGATTACAATGCACCTTTCGCAATGACAGACTACAGAAGCACTGTCTTCTTCTGTTCAAAGATATTGTGAAATATTTAAGAACATGAAGTGAAACACGAAAAAAGTCCAGAGGTTAACATACATCAAAATATGGTAAAAAAAAATATACAGCCTCAAAACAGTTTTTACCTTTATTGCAAAATAAATGAGTGCTTGTAAAGAAAAAGCCAGAAACTTTTTTTTACAAAGTCTTCCAGAAAGTCAGTATTAAGGTTAAAGTACTGAACATCAAAACAAGTATCACTACTTTAAATTTGAACATAGTAGTGACTACAACACTTGGTGGCATAACAAACATGAAGTTTCATGCAAGTGCACTTCAGACAATCAGTGATACCAGTGTGAATAACCTAGTTATTAGAAAACACACTTCTTACTTCAAACTCTGGTAAAACAAGAAATTACATCAGGCCAACAACAATCCATGTGAAAGCTCTGAATTATTTAATAATTTCAGTTCATATTTTTTGAACTGAAGCCTGAGCAGAAGAACAAACTAAACCTAAATTTTCATCTAGGAACCTTTGACAATCCAAACTCGCATTGCGTATTTTCAACATTTCTATGAATCAAACTAGGTAAAACTAAATGAAGACCACAACATGTTGATATATTTCCTAAAAGCATGATCTTTCTAAAATCTTGTTTCTCCAAAACATATTTTAGTCCCAGACCCATGGCAACATATGTGGAAGTCTGTTATAATCACAGCAGAAACAAATGTTACTCTGTGAGAACTATTTCTTTCTGTTATGGTTTCTACAGGTCAACACTGCATTTCCATGGCAAATTCATCATCTCCAATGACACCTGCGATTTTAATTTGCAAATACTTGGCACCCCTGTGATGGTAAAAATGACATGAAAAATCCAACTCATCTCAAGTATCCATTTGGAAAAACTTAGAACATTATCATATTCTAAACATACATTATGTAAACGACATTGAATATGCAAATTCTAAATTACATTTACATTATAACAATGATAAAAAAGACTGAGAAGACAGCGTAATTGCCAGTCTCTGCCTGCATATTTTCTCTCAGCAGAGTATTAGCTTGAGAAAAGCAGTTTTATTAGGAAGAAAATAAAAGCTCAAATTTAAATTGGAAAAATGACTAGTCTGTCAGACTTGGAGCACAGAGAGAGATACATTTTGCATATTACTGCAAGTTATCCAGCACTATAAGAATATTAAATCATCTAAAAGTGGAATTAAGAAACTGTGACCGTAAGGGTACAGTAGCAGTCATCTGGACCAGCCTCCCATTCAAAGCAGAATGGCTGTGGACATAAATCCAGGTGAGCCGTGCCTTTATCTAGATAGCTTCCATTAGCTCCTAAGGATGGAGTCTCCAGCCTTGGTGTAACCCGTGATAGCAACAGTTACCTCCTTGTGGAGCTTCTTCCACTGTTTAGTGTGAACCTCCCAAGACACAGCAACCTTGGGCGACACCACTTGGCACAGCTCAGAAGAGTTGGGAGCTGCTGTACATCACTACGTAGCCTTCCCTCTGCCCAGCTAAACAAGCCCAGTTCTCCCAATCTTTCCTCTTAGAGCATATGCTGGCCCTGACCACTATTTCAAAGACATGAAGAACATAAATTCCCCTATTTTTTCACTGTTAAGCACAAAAATTCTGACTACAAGTAACAAAAAATTTTTAGAACTAATAGTTACAATAAAGAAAAGGCAGCTAGGTTTGTCATTAGTGATGCTCAGATTAAACAAATGCACAGGAAAACTGCCATTACAATTTTCCTGTGATGAAAAATCCCCTCCCCCTTTTTTTTATTGGAGCATTGAGTGCTCCATTGAGGGATCGTGACAAAGTTTCATCATGGATGATTGAATACTAAAAGACAGTAACAACAGCACACCTCTAAGTATCTATTTTTGTCACTAAACCAAATAATACTATTCCAAAACACCATAGAAGTCTAGAAATTGTTAACTTTATATAGTAAACTTCCAGAAGAAAAAAAAAAAATTCACAGTGAAGAGATGCTTAAGGTTATCACACATTAAAAACGTGAAGTGTTAGCACTTGCCACATGCTTCCAGCAACAGGCAAAATCTCCTTAAGATAAAGCAGCATGCAAAGACAAAATACTTTTTAAAAATTCAGACTCCACACATTTTTATACAAAAGACAGACACTAGTTTGAAACAAGCCCCAACCATTCAACAAACCTATGTGCCATTAAATATCTCCAAATTCTTTTACAGCATTTATTCATTTGGAGTATGAAAAGAAAATCCGTGGTTAGTAAGTTTGCTGTGTTCACCACAGTGTAACAACAAGCATTGCACTCACACTATTCAAAACTTGGACATCATCTGCATCAGAAACAATGCTTCCCCTGCGGTTGGAACGACTAAAATAATCAGCAGCAGTTTCACTTTGATCAGAAAAATCAGAGGACTTCAAAAGATAAGGAGAAGGTTGAAAGAGAACTGAAGATGGTATCACAGAATGAACAGAAATGTATTTAAAATATAGTAAATCAATTTAATTACTGCAATTTATTCCTGCATTTCTAACAACTGTTAAATATCAATTTCTTCTATATTTTTGTTATCTAGAATGTTTCTATATGAATAAAGCATATGCCACACATTATGAATACTTCAGTCAGTATATACATAATTTTTAAACACCATTCAAGTTTACTATTGGATAATTTAAGGTATCTAGAAGTAAGGCTAATGAGCATTTATTACCAATTCATTTTCCTTGTTTGGAGCCATAAAAAATACAATCAGATATACAAAAGGGTTTGGGATTAACAACCTATATTTATTTAAAAAATAAAGTTTGTACATGATAAAAGCAGGTGATATCATAAGAAATCAAAAAATAGAAAAACACTTTCCCCACAAATGATTTTTCTTTAAATCCCTGTCACCACACTACAATCAATCTAATCTCGGGTTCCTCTCATTTATAACTTTAAGAGGCTTTACAAAGGAAGACAAACTTATTCCCCAAAGCTTTATGTCAGGCACCTAAAAAAAAAAAAGCGAGGAAAAAGTGATAATGCTACACAACACTTGTAAAAAAGGCAAGATATACCTAAACATACTACAATCATTTCAATTGCCATAGGAATTGAAGCAAAATATTGTACTAAAAGTATGTTACGCATGTTAATCACGTTACTGTGGACATTATATTTAAAGTATACACATGAAAGAAGCTTTAAATGAACAGCTTGAAAATAGTCTTCATCTCATTTTCACCATTTAAAAATAATTTGGAACTTTGTACTTCATATACATAATTGATGTAGCCTCATCTCATTCCAATTAAAAGAAAGATGTCTTTTAAGCAAATGGGACCGGTTAAATATGAAATAGTTGGCTGATCAACACCTACATCTCAAATTATGCCTACAGTAAATTCAGCAAACAGCTATCTTAAAGTAATTAAGGAACTAGAAAAAAATTTGAAAGACAGTATGCAACCCAAATCACTATCCACACTTGCATGCCATGATCAGAGGATTTAGTTTGCTTTATTTCTTCATCTGTACACCACAAGGATTAAAATATATATATTTATGCATTTTAATAATTATAACTTAATACTAAACCCATAATTTATATTATATAAAATAATTAATGTTTTACTAAAATCAAGTGCTTGCCTATTTTGCATAAGGAACTTGTATAACGTGAATGAAAAATCTGTTCTGTATGGGAAAAAAGTGAAGTTATAAGTAAAGCATTCTAGAAAAACAGGATAAAATGAATGGCTTACACAAGCTTAAAAAAACAGGTATTTTGGCATATTTTTTCTGAACAGAAGTGAAGTTTTGTGGGGTTTCAGTTTTTGTTGTTGTTTGTTTTAAGGGGAACAGTTATGCCAGAAGGCTGAAGCATCAAATATGGCTTACATTAAAAAAAAATAATGCAAAAAAAATACAAGACTAAAACCGTAATCAAGGGGCTAATACATTTATTATCTTTCATACAATCTGTAATAAAAGAATAAAATGGAACAAAACACACTTAGATTTGTGATAAAATTCAGTGGGCAATGTTCAAATCTTAATGGTGGCCAATGCAAAAGTAAATTTGCAATTCGCTCAGATCCTCCTCAAATATTATCCTAAGTTTTGTTTTTATTACAGATTTTTTTCATTATTGTTGACTGCCTAAAACATACCTTCAAAAGCCTCATAAGAAACCACAGAAACTACCACCCCACTGGGTGAAGGTTTCTTTATTGCTGTATCCCCTCTCAGAAGGGGTCTAGTAACGTCAACTAGTAAACTAGCCTCAGAAGCAGGCACACCTCTCTCTTTCTTGATCGGTCTATCAAAACTAATACTGGTTTTAAGATGGTGAGGCACCATGGATTCGTAATTTTCCAACATTGTTTTCTACTCTGATTTCAAGTTATGTCCTATTTTCACTTTTGATTTCCAATGAGTAGTGTGTTGATTTCCAATGCAACACACAAATGAAACTAAAATATTAACAGAAGTACAGAAAACAATGCTTACATTATGCATAACATTTTTACTTGGTCTGTTTAACATAGTCCCTTCAGAATTATTTCATTCAATTTGTTAAACAGATACTTTGAACCCTGTTAAACTTTCACTAGTCTATCTTGACATTAATGATATCACAAACATACTGAGATCCAATTATATAAATTCCTACATATGTATAAAATACATATTTTAATAAATTTATCTCAATAGGGACTAAGGACTACTTGTCTTAAACTTATCAGAAACTTAATGGAGACAAATACTATGTTCACAGTTCAAGAGACTTCAGAATTGGATGGTAACACCTCCTACATTTTGGAACTCCATAAGGAAACTGCAAAATTCCCTTTCTCCCCATGCCTTTAAAAATTCACTCTGAGGTCTGTTGTAGCTGAAAAAACAGTTTCTGACAAATCTGTTTTTATTCTTCCTCTGTAACATTGTTGAGAATATGTGAAAAATGAAAACAGGACTGAACATTTCAGCTTAACTCATAACCAAACACTTTTTTTTTTTTTAATGTAGCACAACAAATGAGCTGCTGCTGCACCAATAAAATCAATACAGTTGTTCTGCTGCAGAAACATGGTGCAACTATTTAAAATCAGTTTGCAGCATGAAAAAAACATCTTTGGAATGACAGTATTAACACAATATAGACCTAGGAACAGTTTTTCTCATTTTTGAGTACCAATCATCAGAAAAATCAGGCATGTACTTCTTACATTTGCAAGAGATGCTTAGAATAGGAAATTCTTTATTGCTTCTATACTTTCCTATCTTACTGCTAAAAGTTCATATCTTGCTAAAAATTACATCTGACAAATGACATTTTTTGATGCAAAGTGAATATCAAGTCTGTGTGTTCATCAGTAAAATGATCCACAGTGTAAATACTCATAATCGTTGTGTGTTAGTATCAAGGCATTCAGCAAAACATGCAGAAGGAATGCTCACCACAGGACTACTTCGAACTGAGCTTGCTCTTGAAGAATACCAACTGTATTCAGATGGCTAAAGAAGTTATGAAGGAAATTTTCATAATTTTCCTTGATTTTTGTCTCCAGAAAACAAAAATTTTGAAAGGAAGGAACCAAAAGCCTGTAACACTTACAGTGCGAGAACTATATGAGCTATGCAATCCGTCACCACACAAAGACGCCTGAGAAACAGAGGGAATGAAGTACCATTTATAGTCTGTCTCAGAAATAATTGTCACACACTTACGCACTGTAATATATTGAGCAATGAAACCTCATTCTTATTACCTTATCCCATCTACGCATTTTCCAGTTAACATTTATACTTTTCAAGGGGATGAATAACAGTTTTTAAAATTTCCAGTAGTTTCCTCCCACTAACAGGGATGTCTGTTTCCCAACATAAATCTAAATTTCCCTGAAAAATGGCCAAGTAATTTTTAAAGAAAACTATTTTCAGAAGAAAATAAAATATTTAAAGTGAAATATGTTTCTTGGTATTCTGAAGCCTTTAGAAATTGCCAACCGCCCTGGAAATGGAAGTTTTATTGTACACGCATCAATTTGACTTTGTTAACCCACACACAGGTTCTCCTGAAAAAAAAAAAATGTTTCAAGGTGCAAGGCTGAAATCGGTTTACGTAGGGTATAATTAAGGAAGCTCTGGGCACCAGATTAAATAAAAATTTACAGTCTCATGATGCTTTCTCCCTACCTTTGAAGGGATCTCCAACAGTAAAGAAATATACGCAATAGCAATTATAATGGTCTCATTCTCTCTCTGGATCCTCTAATGTTTTATCAAAAACATGCACAAAAATCAAAAATCTGCTTGCAATCCAAGTGCAAAGTAGGACCTAACTACATAAAAATATTATATAAAAATACTTGAACATTTTCTTACATTGTTTTATAATTTCTCTAGATGGCAGTATAAATTAGATTTGAATTACTGTAGCAGCAAAAGGTATACAGTTTCAAGCATACACGTCAGCTTTTCAATAGGGGTTTTATAGAGTTATGTTAGCCATTCTTAAAGCATTTCTAGCTGCTTTATATTTAATAAAGATGTAGATTAGGTTTTCATCCTATTACATTTTTGTATGATTATGAAATTTGAATATGGCATTTTATTTGAAAGTATGTGAAGTGTATTTACCACAAATTTCTGTAATTTCCTGACAATGATTTTCCCCATTCAAATGCTAGATTTTTTATCATACATGCAGTTGTTGTTTAGTATGCTTGGATTAACTTGTTCTAAGGCCAGTGTTCTTCAACGTCACTATACTATTCATAAACGTTATGACCATCTGTAAAAAATATCAGTAAAACATCAGTTACCAAAATAAAGAGGCAATCTAGCAATTGTAAGAACCTTAAACTGACGCCTCCCGAAAATGAGGCACACAAGCTGCATATATTTAAAAACATGAAATGAATGCACATTAAATATTGTCAAGCCACATGGCCATACAATACAAATTTAAGGCAACCATGCAAATGGCGCTTACGAACCAAACTGATACTTCTTATCAAACCAGTGTTTACAGAAGAAGACACCTATAAAGAAAAGCGTTAATTTAAATTTCTGAGGGCCATTAAAATATCTAAAGAGAAGAAAAATATTTTATCACGTTGTACTAACCCTGTAATTCCTAGTTGTTGCCACTGGATCACTGTACAGGGAAGATGACTGTAATGTGAAGAATAGAAAAAAAACTTTTTTTCAGTACAGTAAATGTTTTTTATCTATTGCTCTACATTCACCAAAAGGTCTTAAGATTGAAGTATTAAATTTCATAGCTATAATAGAGAAAACCTTTAAGAAAAGTGTGGATAAAGATTCCAAGAAAATCCATTATCTTTGAAATCATAATGTAAAACACTAATAAGAACAGGCTAGAATTTTTATCAAAAGATTTGAAGAAAATTATACGAAATTAAGTAGCTTTCAAAAGACACATCAATTTCCTTTAAGTACTTACTTAAACCTGACCATGAAAGTAGCTGCAGTTGCTGGGAGATGCTACCGATCTCACCAGGCTGTTAATTTATCACTTACAGTAATGTAGAATGAAGTAGCACGTTGGTGCTAAATTTTTAATAGGCTTCATATATTTTATGTATTAATAAATGTATATAGGAAGATAAGACAGACCCGAGTATGATACGAAGGAACTGGTTTACTATATCTAAGGCTGCTATAATTTCTTTGATCATGGTAAAGTCCACTCTGTGGAGGAAAAAAAAATAAAAAGAACAGAATAAAGGTTGCATCTAAAGATCCTGTGAATAAAAATTCCATCTCAACATTCCCCAAACATTCCCAAGCTCGGAACTTGTACAGAACACTGTAAATTTTTTCTGTATGTCAGCATATTCTGTATTTTTAATGTCTTGCCCAAAGTAGTAAATAGCTTTATTACCTCCCTAACAAATAAGAAAACAGTAAAAATTTGTCTACAACATGACAAGTACAGCATGAAATACAAAAAAAAAAATAGACATAACTCACTAATAATTAGTACAATTGTTTGTTTGGTCTTCTTTCCATTAGATACCATCCTGAACAAGAACGTGGGGGGAAGAAAAATTCCTAAGAGTCACATTTCATGATTCTTCAGCATTAGTCTGATTCCTAACACTGTTCTTGATACCAAGCACAAATTCTGAAGCCTAGCAGTTAAACTTCTGGCTTATTTCTGCTGTTTTCAGACACTCCCCACACAGTCAGTATATATAAGCACATGCAAGGAGAAATTTGATAAAGAGATGTGGTATAATGTGGTACTTTAAAAGCACTTCAGGAAAGTAGTGCTTTGTATCCCAGGGAGGCAGAAAGATTTATATTATACATTTATTTAAGAACTAAGAGTACAGGAAAAATATTTGTTTGCAATTGCACCTTAAAAGCATGCAGAAAAATGCTGTAATACAAGTAACTAAAATGAAATATAAAAATTACTTCAGCCTTTTCTCAACGCAAGCATCCACTGCTGCTGTAACTCCCCTGACCCCTGAAGCCAGCACCACTTTATCGGTGTCAATTCCCTCTGAAAAACAGTATCTAAAATATTTAATTTCTTGGCACTACATTCATTTATATTACATACTGTATTTTGTATAATAGCTTTCAGAAGATCACAATATTCCATGTCTTTCTTTTTCAAAAACTCACTGGGACAATGTCAAAGTTTAGGGGAAATACCATCTACTTTAATTCACATCTACATTTAAACTCTCTCTAGCTAGTAGAAGTCAAAGTGTACACAAAAAAAACCCACCTATCTCCATTCTGACTGAATAAACCATAATCCAAAGAGGTACAACTTCTAAATTTGAAAAGACCCTTCTACAGGCCGCTCGTAGAAGAGTATTTATATTCAACTGAGTTTCATTTACTTAATTCCACTGACATGACCGCAGCTTGGAACACTCAACTTCAGGTCAGAATTTGGTCAATACTACAGGTTTCTTTTTTCCTAAAAGACATATGCATGCCAAAAAACTAATAAATTTATCCATGCCCTGTATTAGTATGGAACCCCACACAGTTAGTGTGTTGGTAATAAATATTATAGCAGAAAACCAACCAAGAAATCTTTATGGGCATAAGCAGTTTTCTTTTTCGTACTGACATTCACTGTAAGCATGACTCTAAGAATAAAATCTAGAGAATTAATACCACTAAATAACATCACCTTCAAACATAAAACCTTATGTTTGACTCTAAGATATTTATCACCTGCAATGAAAACACCATAGAAAATTCTAACTACTTGACCAGAATAACATGCCGTACTTCTATTGCTGTATGAAAAGATGGTAAGCGAAATTACAACCGTCCTTCATCTTTGATTAAGACAGGCTTTGCTTAAGCCTTTCAGAAAAATGGTTAAGCATTTTTAGTCTATTGGTTTTACATTACAGACTGTTTTAAACGTTGTACTATGTTTGCTTCTTTGCAGCTAACTCAGATGACAATGCTGTTTAAGCAAATTCAGCTTTTTAAACTGCTTACACACTACTTTTAGTGGTATTTGGTGCTTGCCTTTGTTTAGAGATGCACACGAATCTTACTTGGCAGAATGCCAACAAGAATGTGATGCCCTGTACTACCAATTCCTAATGATAAGGGGTTTGTTTTAAAGTAAAGGTATACAAACAACTTGTTTTTCCCTAGACTGAAAAAAGCTGTATTAAGTTTTTATGTGGAAACACAGCATACAAATATATGTAGAAACACCCATTTTTGGTTTTGTGTTTAAATTGTCCTCTGTATGTCACACGTAACTACACTTAATGTTTAACAATGACCAATAAATAACAGTGTTTACTGTAAAATAACTCTTCTGTTTTCTGTATGTTACTTCTTCAGATTTTCTCTCAGGGAAAGTTTATATATGCACTCTATGGAAAGTGTTAAGACAATATTGCTATTCTAGGTCTGAAAGTGATAGTATTAATCTTTTATATTTTTTTAAATCACTTTTAAAGTAGTAGTTTGTGTCATTACATCTTAAAAAAAAAACCACATACAAAAATAAATCACACAGCAGACTTCACTCATACAAAAACATGCAAAATGTTAACATACAGGGACCGAGTATCTTGTAGGTCTATCCTTAGCACGGTCATACTGAGATAAAAGAAAAAGAAATTAAAATACTGGTGTTGAAGTACCAAAAAAAAAAAAAGTAGATTTTTTTTTTTTAAAGAAGGACTAAGACTTAGGAATTACAAGAAAACATTCTGCTAACTAAGAAAAATATATACATGCAGGAATGCCATTTAACCAACCTAAAGGGCATTTTGAGGCTGGAATACTGTTTGTTAAACTTTTTTTTTGTTAAACTTTTTAATTTCTTCCCCACAGCGTCCCAATTTGGGAAAAGTGAGATGATTTTGGATGGCAGTAAGCTGTATGAAATACATGTGGTTTTGGTAACGGAATTTTAAATAATTAAGTAAAATCTGATATGCTAGATTACATTAAACTGAGGCAGCATTTGTTGGGTGATGAAAGTCTCACATGCAAACAGGCAAAAGAGCCTCTAAGACCATCAGTCAGCCCCACTGTCGAAGTGTGAAACCCATGAGAATTTGGGGGCTCTCTGGAGCAGCACCTCACAGACCGAGGGAGGTTACAGCCCACAGGGCATGGAAAGCATTATGGGATTATGCATTATGCACAGAAGTACGACCTGGGGATTGGGTGAGGAAAGGGAAGGATAAAGGTGTTTCCAGAAGGAACAAGTGTGGTGTGAAGGAGGAGGATAGTGGGATAACACAGTGGGATAAAAGGGTCTGCCTGTGCACAGAGAACACTTCTGGCAACTGTCCTTGTCTAGCCATGCCCTTTGCATGATCATCAGGCCCATCTGGTCTGTCTTCTTCCATTTCCAACTCCTTTTCTGGGTGCACGGCTGTGTATGAAGGCCCAGGGCAGTTAGTGGACAGACAGACTGTCTGAGGCCAGACCACATTGCATATATTTCTCACTAACAGACTTTCATCTTGGTCAGCCAGAAAAAGAGGAGCAGGATGAGGCCTTTCGTGTTCAGGTGAATGCTGAGTGTTTCTGCCTGTGCTGACCTGTCATCACAGCCTATAAACAAGCAATGGAAATTAAACAGGCATATGTTGTACACCTGTTTCGTGTGTCTGCCTGTTAGGATTGCTTCCTCAGCATCACCACTACCAGCTGGATCTGGGAACATGGAACTCTTAAGGGTATTTCATGAAAACAGCTTTGTAATAATAAATTAGCCAGCGTCCCCATGTCTATTGTCACTCAACAACATTTTAAAAACATGAATGTAAAAAAAAATCCATAAACATTGCAAAGTTAGCTTGTTCCTTTCCAGTTCAATCACAATTTCACAGGTATAACTCAGTTATTCTGACTGTAAGTAATGCACGAACCAAAGTGTTATTATATACATAATATTCATATAAGTACATAACTTAATATGACTTATTAATTCATACAATTTGCAGCCTGTGGAACCTTCTGGGTTGGTGGAAGTATTACCATACAGGACCACAAGATTCTATATCCATTCTATCCAACTTTTTTTTTTTTTAAATTTGTAATTATTACCTATAAATGAATACCCTTGCTATCAGAGAATGGAGACAGATCATACTAATATAATAATTATCATCACAACACTTAACTTACACCTTTACTTAATGGTAAAGCACTAACAGCCCAACAGTTTACTAACAAATATTTGAACTTGCATTTGAATGTTCATTGATAAATTGCTTGAACTACCACAAAGTAGACAAATATAGATTTCTGAAAAAGTAGAATTTTTGTTCACATTTCAGTCCAAAAGATAGGATTAGCATAGCAATATAATTTAGAAAAAAAAAAGGCTTCCTGACAGAACTTCTAGCCACACCTTTATACCTACCAAGGCTGATGTTCAACCTTTGTCATTTCATTTTACTTCTCTTTTGGGGACATTAGAAGAAGTTAACTCCCTGCAAATTTCAAGTTGAGGCTTTCTTTAAGCCCCCAAATTTGCTATCATAGAGAAAGTGCTTGATTACATCAATCATTGCTACAGTCCAATAAATGCTGTTTTCCTTAAAGAAGCATGCTTTCACCAAACTATTCCTTTGGTAAGTAGACACAGAAAACGTTAGAACATGAACACATCAAAGCAAGCTCATTCCAGGCTACACACCACAAGATCTCTCCTTCTGGAGGTACTTGTTCTGCTCCTGTGAGACCCACTGATATCCAAAGGACTCTTAAGAACAAAATCAAAATACATCAATATATAAAAACAATAAAGGAAGCTCTAATGGTAACTGCTAATTACTCTCCATCTTCACATATTTTGAATATTAACTGAACCAAGATAAGAGCAGATCTGAGTAAACCTGTAACATTTCAAAGTCTGTAAGCACCTTCATATTGTATAGGCTATGTTATTTTTCCTGTAAATCAATTACTGATTGCAAAGCAGTTTACACCAGATGATTTGGAAGATTTATCTGGTGAAAATACCTGTGTGAAAAATTGCAGAAGCACTTACTTAACATCAGGACACACACAATATCATGAAAAATTTAGTTTATCAAAGAATACATTTAATTACTTAAACCTATTATTAAGTGGCTATTATTTTTATTTTATTTAAATCAAACAGAAACAGTTTATTCCACCTTCCAAAATAAAGAAAACCAGCCTGCTTATTTTAGTAATTTGTCCCCCTGCTGGGCCTCTATATGAAAATCAATGCCAACCTTATTCCTAGGCAGATCAATTGAAAACAGGAAAACGTTTACAAAACCTCAATACAACCATTCTTTATCACCATATAATGACCTAAATAGGATCTAGGAAAGTCTATACAATACAATAAATATTTTTATTAGCAGTAATTGGGAATAACGTGCATCATTCAGATAAGTTTTTGCCACTAACAAATTATAAGTTCCCATATTCTCAAAGAAATAAACTCCTCCATCATACCAAACTCTTCTTTAAACTGTATCTTAAGGTACTACTCCTCTTTCTCCCACTAATACTATAGAACAACAGTAATACTTGAAGTGCAAATAAAACAATTCTGCTCACAGAACTGTGAGCAGATGGCCACAAGCATCATTTGGAATTAAAGCTGAAGCTACAAACTAGCATTACTCAGTAAGTGGCACTAATTCTGAGTGGCACTAATACTGAGTCACCAGTAATAATATTTACTTTATTTAATAAAATTTGCCTGTTTGCAGAACTTCTGAGACAGGGAAAACAAGAAAGATTTTTTCCCATTAGACCACCATTATCTAAACTAGACTAGTGTTTTATTGTTAATAGCAGCTTCACATCCAACCATGAGGTTTGATGTGTAGTAGTAACCTTTGAGATGATTAACAACTTCTGTAGGAATTTCAATACTCTACCATGTAAGACAAGACAAACAATTCTTACTAACTGGCAATATATGAAGCCTAAGTGAGTACAATTATTCAGATTTTTTTTTAAAGAAATACATTGTGTTAGACTAACACTAAAAGATGACAAAAATTGTCATTAAATCTAAGTTATTCCAAATAACTCATTGTTGAGCTATGTGTATTTCTAAGCAGTTTCCAAAGCCTACTCAATTATTTTCAGCCATGAAAATATAAATATACGTAGAAAGAAGTCCAAGTTATTTATTGTATTAACATACTTAAAGAATTGAAATGACTGAATAGAATGAATTGAAATTGAGATTCTTTTTAAATGCATACAAATATATATATACTACCTTGTTAGAATTGATGGAAATAAAATGCCAAATGAAGTTTAACATTACACGCAACTTAAAATACTGACCCCTGAAACTATTAATACTTAGAAGACTTAAAGCATCATCTGCTCCCTGGTAAAATTAACACAAAACCCAAATAAAACATAGTTTTTAAAGGGCACAATGGAAAGGGAAAAATACACAGTTTGAACACAAACCAAATATGAATGTCGACTGGACCGGTGAGAATACCTGGCCCTCTCTGAATCTTCCTAAGAAAGAAGAAATGCAGAGTTATTTCATGGAGAAAGAAAAAAAGGAAATCACCAAAGTAATAGCAAGCAAAGGTGAGCAACATGCTGTTAGCACTTTTAATGCCATGTATTATTTTGAATAATACACTGTGGCAAGTGAACTCACTCAAGTCAGAAAAGTCAGAAGAACTGTGATTTCCCCTAGTTTTGGTAAGTATACCAACACAGTACACACGTTAGGAGGTGAAAATAAGGGAGGTTAATAAAATTAATATTCAGTAGACAAACTTTTTTCTGAGTACTTTATTAATGAAGAAAAATAGTACAGAATTTTTGAGGAAGTTAAAGTCAAAATAATAATAAAAAACCTATATATTAAAAGTTTTACATTACATTTGTTAACATTCTACAAAGGTATTTTAGCCCTAAAAGAGATGATCCTTGTCAATTTCCTGATACATACTTCAGATATTCCTGATATCTGGGGGTTGGACCCGATGATCTCTTGAGGTCCCTTCCAACATCTACAATTCTGTGATATTCTCCCTTATTATCAGAACAAAGCTTCTTAAGCAAACTGATCAATTTTAAGTTCTATATGTAGTTCGTAACTACAACAACAGGGGAAAATGGTGAACCAACTTTTAAAATTGGGGGGGTGGGAGGGGAGGGCGGCAGCACCAGGTACCTAAGGCACCTTAATCTCTCTTATTCTGGTTGAAGATAAGGAAACATTCATTTTGTCTCAAACAGGGGAATACATGAGAAGTAGGACAAAAATAGAACAAATTTAAAATTAAGCATTAAAATGCTTCAAGTTCCATAAGCTTCTCAAATTTTTAGTTTCAATACATACACATACTAAAAATAATTTTAAAGCATCATATTTGAAAACCAGAACAGGGCTCCATAACTACAATCTTTCCTCAAACAACTCATTTTCTATCATTTTCAGTATGTCAAACTATTCTGAAGATTGAAAGCCATTGATCTTCAGAGTCAAAAACTCAGCCTCCAAGTCAGCAGCGGTCATCTAAAGCCTGTAACTGGCTTTCACACTACTTATGGTCACATGATTACTTCCTATCTTACTACTGAATATATTACCATGTTTAATATTATTGTGGAACTACTCAAAAAGCCTAGTTAATTCTTGGCAATAAAAGAATTTTGCATCGTTTTATTACTCCATCCTTGTTCAAGGGGTGCATAAAGAAGAGGGGCATTTCATAATGATGTTTTCTCTATAAAGTGCATACTTTGAGGTTTAAAGTGAACATTTTTGCTATGTAACTTTTGAGTGCATCAGTCAGATCACTGTGAATGAACAAGTATACGTTACTAATTTTTGCAGCTTGCAAGCAGACAGCTTGCTGCTTAGGTAGGATTATTCTTAGTTGCCAGTGTAACACTCGTCTTTCCCCCAGTTATATATAATTATATTTTGGTAATGCAAAACTTGAGATTTTGATACAATTTTCTGTACACAGTTACCTAAGTTAGTGAAAAGCCTCTTCCTGATAGACATCACAAAATAGAAAGCCAGCGTTAAGTGTTCAGCATATTGGAGCCAAAGGATAAAGTAGCACAGTATATGTTGCAAAGAGCAGTATTTCTAAGCTGGATTTCTAAGAATTTAAGTTTGAAATATGCACTTTTTCTAAGACAGAGGCTAGGTCTCCTGATCTAGGAAAAGAATCCACGTTTGCTTGAAAACTTCCTGTAGCAAAAGTACCTCCTACAAGTGCAGGAAGAAGGTGGTATTAATTTTGAATTGAGATTGCTCACGGAGAAAATTTTGCTTTTCAGGGTTGGGGAGAGCATTCAAATGTGCATTCCACTAAGAGATATAAAGAACCACAAAGATTTCTGTTAAGTGACATGAAAACTAATATACACAAATGTCAGCTATGCAAAGAGGCAATATCAGGTCAGCACAACTTTTGCAAATAATATTGTAATGGCAGTTCCAGGATTTTTCAACGTAAGTGCCAATTAACTGTCACAGTAGCTTTAAGTATTTGAACTTTACTTCTGGGATGTCTTAAATCATCTCGATTTAAATCATTCACAGTGAGCACCACATTAGAAAACAACTAAATAAACCCACAAGCTCCCAGCAAAACTCTTTTTTACAGGGAACATGAAGTCTTTGAAAAGAACTCTCTAAAGAGACATCTGATTAAATTAGTATAAACTGTTTTCTAAAACTATAACTAAACTATTTATATACCTTCCTACTTAGAGGAAACAAAGGACAAAGAGCAAAAGGATGAAAGTGATGAAAGGGGCTTTTTTTTAAACAAATTGTTGAAAAATAGATTTTATAAGTCGTAGAAGTGACTTATCAGTGAAAAAAATAGTGTTTACAACGTTACTCAAAGGGAAACAAATAAGTGCAAGTCTGCCAAGAAAAAAAAAAGTAAAAAAAAACCACCACACACAAGAAAAGCCACAAAGCCCCAAAATTATCTGTTTACATAGATTGAAACTGAAGTGATTTCATTTTAAATAAAATAATTAATAAACTGAAGCCAGCACATGGTGGAAACAAGAAGCATTTCATTTGAAGTAAAACATCTCGTTTCAGTTTGCCTTTTGCTTCCATAAAACACCCTGCAAATCCACATCCATACTTAATTTGTGTTTTTTCAGTAGTAAGAAACAGTTTGAAATGACACACTGCAAACCATTAGTGCATTACGTCCCCCAAATCCTGTTAGTTCCTTGAGTGGCAAAAACATGCACAAGAAGTGGTTTTAGCCTACCATCCATTTCTGGATATGAGCCCATTTTCTATCATATGAATGCTGAGAAAACTACAGAATATAAAAACAAAAAACAAACAAGCCATTTACAATATAGTTTAGTCACCACATGAGATTCCTAAATCAAAAATTCAGAAAAATCTATGTTAATTGCCATGTAATGTTCAGTACGGTATCAGACACCTACAGACGTTACAAAACAAGGTATAGAACAACCAAAGCAAAACACATTTTAAAAATTGTATTCCTTAACACAGGGAAAAAAAAGCAAGCATCATTTACACAATTTGAATAATTAGAATAACTAATAAGTTCTGAAACTTCTGCATGCCATGTAGAATCTGAATCAACTGCAATAACCATGAGATAACCAAATACTGCTGAAAATCTGCTTTTTCAGATTTGCTCCCTCAAAAGATGCCTTTTTTAAAAAAAAAAAAAAGTGTGGAGTAAAACATAACTGTGTGTAAATATTATCCCAATTCTACTAAGTTGTTTTAAATGAAGGTCCTAACAAAAGGCGTTTATTGTGAATGTTCTGGGAATAATCAGAGGAAGAAACTGCATATCTAAAGTCACATATTCAAATTATCCAATTACGAAATGTACCATAAATAACAAGCAAAAAACAAAAATAATTCTTTAACTCTTTTTCATGGTTCTTCACCCTATACGTTATGCAGTGTACATTTCAAGTACAGTCAGGTTTATTATTTATGCTGTGCTGTTATGCACACTTACAATGGATCTTTTGCACAGCAACAGGTAAAAACTGCCAAGTGCATTAAGTAAAGGTTCTTATAAAACCAGAAAGATGTCATCAGCTGACTCAGACACAAACGTAGCAATTCAAATCCAGACAATATTAAGTTTAATATCTAATGTTAAGTTTAAGATAAACTATAGATATTGAGCTAAGAGCTGCCAGATGTTGAAAATCCCAGTACAAAGCTGAATTGCCCTGAAAGACAAAATCCAAGCAAGTAAAAAAAAAATATATATATATATTAAGAATTTTAGTACAGGTTTGTAATAATTCCTGACAATTTACACTACCTCTTTTTGCTGTCGCTCCAGCTCTCTCATACGTATATCTCTTGCTTCTGCTCGAGCTGCCCGTTTCGCTGCAAGCCTGGCTTCTGCCTACAAGTAAATTGGAAGAATTCAAAGTTTATAACACATCGTGTGTGTAACAGTTTGAGTATTCAATTTAACATCTTCACAAAAATACATTAACATTCTAAAATCACAATACATTTGTAGTCAACAAAATAGAGTTCTCAGAATGACATTTCAGAAAGCATACATAACGAAATCTTTAAAGATGTAAAGTCTTACATCCATATAGATGTAGTCAAGAGTTACATAATGATAGAGGAACTAAGTTCAGAAATATTACCACCACTAAATCTAAAAAATTATGTAGGCCTTGCAGACTTGAAGAGATCTTTGCCTGTGCATCCTATTTAAACAGGCACATAAGCATATGTAATATCTGGAGCCACAGAAGGACATTCAAACAAAAAACGAAGAATCAAAACAGATTTTGAACAACCACTACTGCTCATGTCGTATTTAAAGGCTCTACTCTCATGGGAATAATTTCAAAAGGCAAGCTGCAATTAGAGGTGGAATTACTTAAAATAGCAATCATAAAATCAAACCGATTCTTGGGCAAAATAAGACAGACAAATGCACGTTTACAATTTCTGAAGAACTGACTTCACTATTCATCAAAATGGGACTTCCCTAACTTTCCATTTAGGGCCTTACACTGCCCAACACCTTCCTCAGACAGCTCCACAACTTGAAATCTGCAGTAAGCCAATTTAACTACCACAGCATAAGACAAATGCATACACACAACATTAATTATCTTTCTGCTGTGCTAGTGGATTGAATTGGCTTGCAGACGGATCTTATGAACACCAGACTCCACAAATACAAGGGCAAGATAAACAGTAGTGAATGGTCCCAATGTTCAGTGAGAAAGAGCTCTTAGATCTGATGAACTGCTTGGGAAACCTGGCTATTGCCAGATACAACTATGGATTTTCCCCCTCTCTGTCCAGCCTCAACCAAAAAACCAAAACACATTGGTTTCAGACCCTAAATACTACTTCCAATGTAATCTCTTAATTACAAGAGGCAAAAAGGATTTTGACATAAAGCTAGAAGTTGATTAAAACACAAGCTCAAGTTTCTCAATTTTTGAATTTCAGTATTTGGATAATGAATTGATGAAAATTTTCACTTAATTTTTTTGAAACATTAAACCACTGAAGACAGGTTTGCCACCAAAAGTTTCAGTTGTCTATTTAGTGTTATTTAAAAGCTTATGAAAAACATCAACAGCGTTGCAATTCCTATAATCCAAAACAATTTTATGCAATGAGATTTTGTATTACAAGCATTTTTTTCTCCTTTTGCCATAGGTACAGCATAGGTTTATGTAAAACATTAAAAACCTATAAAAATTGTGAAAACTGTAAATAGCTATCTTTATTGTGCTTCAGGAAAAAGGAAGAGGTATTTAACTTTAAGTTCAAGTTATACTACAAGGACAAAAATATCTATTAAATAACAAGAAAGAAGGCAAACACATTACAACTTTGTCGCTTAAAATAGTTTGTCTTAACTTCAAGTGACTCATCAAGAATGTTTTTCTATATTTTCCATACTCAGATGAAATGATTCTAAGTCAGTGCTACCACTATTGACTGCCACTATTTTATCATTTTTCACAGCAGAATAAAGCTGCTTTTCTTCCTGTCTGATCCATACAAGAAAGCAAGGGAATCCCCTGCAACAGGAAGTCTTTTCTCCCTTGCAACCCTACTCTGTAATCGTCTGTAATCATAGCTTATGCAGTACGTAAACTTTCACACAGACACGTATGCAGCACATAAAGAGAAAGGACTCAAACAGCTGATATGTCTGGCTTTAGTTCTGTCTATAGATCGGCAGACATATGCAGACAGCCTTTAGACCATGGCAGGGCTTTATGGTTAAAGATAGCAAGTTCCTTCGTTTACTGACTCATGCTAAAAACCAAGGCCTGTTTCACCGCTCTCTCCTAGTCCTACAGCCTAAGTTTCACAGCCATGTTCCTACAGTAGAGGGAAAACTTTTTTTTTCCATTTTACTAAACCCTTAATAAAATTCAGAAAAATTCTACAAACATATTCATTGTAAAATACATGCTTGAAATGGAAGAAAAAGCCTTATATTTTTAGAGAAAATTTTTAGCAAAAGCCAGTTCAGTACTACATTAACAATTAATCTGAGCAGCTAGATTAATCCAACAAGTACACCATTTCAAGAAGACCACAATGCAAGGCAAGAGACAAATCACATTGAATTCAAAAGGCCATCAAGTAATTCTGTGTTTTCAGCAGATTTGTTAGAGAGCAAACCTCATGTTATTAAGAGCATTCATGCAAATCTTGATAACTATGTAACTGAAATTTAAAATTAACATTAATAAAGAAATAACCATTATTCAAAAGGACATAGCTTTCTTCCTGGGTGCTGCTATCTACTCTGTTGTGTTATTTATTTAAATTATTTAGCTACATTGAAATAAATCCATTAAGTATCTGTTAGAGGAAATAAAATACCACACCAGCTTTGAATAGACGGTTGAGTAGAAAAGGTGATGCTGTCAGGACTATAAAAGTGGCACAGAAAGGAAATCAAGACTTTTTTGTTGTTGTTGTTGTTACAGTCCTCATCTCTGTTTCATCTGTTATTTTATATACAGGCTATAGACCAGACAACAATACATTTTTTACTTATAATAAATATATTACAGTATCAGCTAACTGAAGTGCAGCTTCTTCAGAAGTTATAATATATACCAAATTCCTATTTTCCTGAAGTAAAAAGTTAAACTCTGGACTGTCCATAACCTAGCAAATTTGACACTATTTTAAAAACTTCTTAAGGGGATTTCCACAGCTGCTATAAAGAAATGTGATAGCTGAGCTTTCTTAGTCACTTCAACTGCAAATGAGAGATGAGACAACCAGACCTGTTTGATCCACACCAGCATACCTACACATGTGGACAGAAAGAAAAAAAGTCCCTTGAATATGAATTATGGAAGGCAAATAGGACACAAAAGTAGACAATGATCTTGCATGGAATTTATTCAGAGAAATGACCAAGAAAGGAAGTATCGGAGTACAGATAAGATCTCTGTAAAAGAATGAGATTGGGTAGATAGATGGAAGAGGCCCTTGAGACTTTATTTGAATAGAAAAAAAAGGGTTAAAAAGTATTAATTAATAATTAAATCTATAATATTTTGCTTTATACATAAACACACAAACACTGTTTCTTATCTTCTACCTTCTATTCTAATCACAAAGGTGCTTTTAAACAAAGTGCCATATCTGCATTTCTTTGGGTATTAGCTCCACTCTGAGTAACAGAGTTAAGACATCCATTTACCTCTGAGTTCCAGAATTCATTTCATTCACAATACTCATTTCAAAGCAGATAAGTATCATATGCAAAAATATAAATAATGTTTCCTTGAGCCTGCATAAACAGCATTTAATTCTAGAAGAATATACCAGTTTTTGCTCTTTTCAAGCACTTCAGATACCTAGTAGCAATACTCACTGAGTAGTTTATTTTATTGCATATATTTTAGTAAATATATGCTGGAAAGAGAATGTTCTCTTTCCATTACAGGTGACATAGTCAGTTTTCTTGTTTTCACCTAAAAATAATTGCTAACAACTACTTACAGCTATTTTGAAAATTGTCTCCGCTTACGCCATTTTTTCCTCTTTTCTGATTTTTTTTTTAATATATTCTCTGCCAAAATCTTTTGAAAAACTTTCAAACTATTTTATCTTCCAGGGATAACACCTAATTCTTCAGTTACAGCCAAAACATTTTTGGCAAGAAAGGAAAGAAATAGGAGAAAAAAAAAAAAAACAGATTTGAATTTGAATGCCTTTGTAGAGATAGTCTAGAGTCTTTCCTTTCTGAAGTGTTTTTTTGTTAGTGTCTTCACAGCAATGATCAAGTTCTTCACAAAGTGAAAAAGCTTAATATTACACTGAATCGATATGGTAGAAGCTTTCCTCCCTGCTATGTTAAGCAAGCATAACATCTGCCTCCACAGTGTAGACAGGCATTCTTCCTCCTTCCCCTGGCTTGCAAGAAGACAACCACTAGAAAACAACAGTATTTTGATTTTAGTTTCCATATCATAGAGAAGGGGATTTAATCAGATTCAGGATAAAAGCTTCATACAGATAAAATATAGGCTATACTAAAATGTCTTATTCACCTGTGGAAAAATATGAATGCTTTAATTAAAACAATAAAAATTGCTTTGTCATGGGATACAAGATATAAAACTCATTTTCTATTTTTATCAATGCATATGCAGTGTTAATCCTGCATTTTCCAATGTTCTTGAGGCTCAGGCAAAGAAGTGGTTTGTATTTTTTTTTCTTCCACAAGATGGCAGTTGTGAGGGCACCAGCTACCTGTGCTTAGTTACCAGATTCACTTCCTGCCATCAGGGTGTTTGAAAGAATACCCGAGACTTCATGTCAGCTAAAAATTAGGATGAGCATTTTAGAAACGTTCACCATATTTCTTAACATACTACTACACACTATTACCTCACCAGCCTCATAAAAGCTTATTTCATCGTTTCTTATAAAGCGAGCATGCTTTCTCTCTCCTGTTTCTCACGTCTTCTCCATTCTTATTCCTATGCTCTTTTACCCTCATCTCCTTAGTGTCTCCTGGACTCAAGACAGCATAATCATTCATGTGCCAAATGGATTTCTTATTCCTTTTCAGACACACCTTTACTTTCACACCTATTTCTGGTGTGCATACTCTGTCTCCAATTGCCCATAAAGCAAATCACAGAATTGTAGGGGTTGGAAGGGACCTCCAGAGATCATCGGGTCTAACCCCCCTGCCAAAGCAGGTTCCCATTTTGTGACTGCTCTGAATTCCAAAGCACTTCTATGGAGTTTTTCCAGGCAGGTCATCCTTGAGTGCCAGCCTTTTGTTTCAGCATGCTCTGTTTGCTGTTTCTTGCTGCCTTGAACACCTTGAGGAACGTTTTCCTCACAAGGCATCTGATTTGTAGATTATAGTACTAAATTCAACTGTTCTGAGTAACATCTGCTAAAAAGGTAATTTCAGAAGAGGAAGTTGAAGAACAGGACACCCTTTGACAATAAGATAAACAAAACGTGTTGCTGAGATAATGGACTCAGAACAGTAGAGAACATCTACTTAATATATTCGTGCACAGAGAATTGGAATGCCCCGTGTCATCAGCATGGAATATGGAAACATTTCCGCAGCTTCAAATGAGATGTTATTTAAAGACAGGACTTATATTTACAAACTGACCTCTGCTGTTATATCCTGGGAAGTGAATTCTGTTCCTTCAAAGTAAAATACAATTTTTTGTGTTTTTTGTTTGTTTGTTTGTTTTTTAATTTTATTTTTTAAGGACAAGTTGGCTAATACTTGAATTATAGCAACCAATTCAATGACAACAGCTGCTGTCTGACATGGGATCTAGGAGCCAGCTTGTCCAGACCAAGGGATTAACAACCTGACAGTAGTAAACATTGTGCTAATAAATATTCATGATATAAAACTTTTCACACTACTTCAAAATTGGACAGCAAGTAGAACTAAGACTCTCAAAATGAAAACTTGATGTGGCAAAACAAAACAAAAAAATAGATGGTGCTATACACAGCCTCAAAAACATGCATGTAAAGGCAGCAAATCATTTTATTTTAAAATACATTGAATTCTCTTCTCCCTAACAAGTCATGAAAGATGACCCTAGAAATACAGAAAAACGCCAGAATATTAGAAAGGGAAAAAATAATTCTAATCAGAAAGAACATTTAAAACAATTCAAATAGGTTTTAAGATTTATTAATAGACATAGAACAGTTAAAGATGTAATGAAATGCCTAACCCCCTAAGTGGCAGGATGATCAGCATAAAAATTTTAGTTATATTCAGTATATTTAGATTAATCATGAATACTGATTGTTATAAACTTTTTGATTTTTTTTCTCTCTTTTTTTTTTTTTTAATAGAAGAGGAAGGAAGACTTCACATATTAATCCCTAGAATAGGCATATTTGACTCAGTTCATCCCTGTGACAGAACACCTCCCTCTGCGGGCCTAATATTACTTTAATTTGGCATTAAGGGGGGAAATTTTTCACTTTTGTTTAAATTAAACTCATGCCCAAATTTCAGTTAAGGATAGTAGTGATCTAAGAGAACATAAAGCCCTGCAGTAATTCTAAGAAAGATAATACTCCTTATACCTTGCTACTGAGACCATTTTGACTAGGCTAAGTTGCAAGCTGATGTTACTTCAATGGAACCATGCAGAGAACAGGTGAAAAGAAAAATTAAAGTCAGATTCCTTCTCCTCCTTTAAGTGTTTTGCCTAAAATGCAGGAGATGGACCATACAGGACTCAAAGCCCCCCAGAGAACATATGTGATGCACTGTGAACTTCCATCAGATCTGGTGTGAACACAGCTTTCAGAAAGTTCACAACTAAATGAAAATGACTTTTTCCCTACAGTCTATGATAGCTCTGTTTGAAAACATATACAGTAGCTGTTTTCAGACAACCTGTCCCCTACATATTTTGTCCTATGATATGATTTTCTTTCGCAGACACATACAGACCAGTGTACTTTACAAGGTTGATTAGAGTCCACTCTTTGCACTTATTTATGTCAACTACAGTTAGCACCTTTGTACATAATGTAGCTCATAGCTTCTGTATCCACTTCAATACGAACAATACTAAGGGTTTTTGTTTCCAAGTCCACAGTGTTTCTTCCCAGAAAACCTTAAGCCCAAACAGTGGACTGTAAAACTCAGAATTCAAGACATCTCCTTACTATAACCAGGGCGACAAAATTCCCCATTGCATCAGCTACTTCTCAATTGCTTTTTTGGTTGGCTACCTTCAGCTGTCTATTTTTAAGCTGTTGATCCTGTTAAAAAAGACCTGGTATAGTATGTATTAGGCTTATTTTGGGAGAAAAGTGATTTCACATTTGAATCAGAATGCTTGTCAACTCTTCCAAATACATTTAATAACAACTATTACACCTTTAATACTAACAGACTACACTTACCATCTTGGGAATATTGCACACTGCACTGGGTAAGTGTTCAGTTTTTTAGTTTTTAGACTTAAGATAGCAACTAGATTTCTCATTTACCATAAACTAATAATCATTTAAAGTAAATACAAGAGTTTAAATAATATAATAATTAATAATATAATATAATAATATATAGTATAAAATAATAATATAATGTAATAATTTAAATAATCGTTAAAGTAAAAAATATTTGCTAAGCTTAAACGTGATTCTATGAAGTTACATTAACCACACAAGCAATGAATCATTATAGCAATATTCCAGTAAATGTAATTTTTTGATTTAAAGTACTCTTAGTTTATATTAATTTTCATATTTTTGTCTAATTATTGAATAACAAACTTGCTTTCATCCCTATTTCTGAATTTAAAACGATTTGAAGTTAACAAACCTCTCTGGCAATGCTACTCAGAGCTTCATCTTCTGCAGAAAACCTGTCTTTCACTGGAGTTCTCTTCCGTCCTGATCCAGGAGTCCCCATCTTTATTCTCTGATTCCCTATTTGGAAAAAAAACAAACAGAAAAAAGCTAAGTTTTCAGATCTGGAGTTAAAACAAACAAATAAAGAATGCACACCCACAAGTGTAATAAATTTACAAATTCTTCTGCTGTATAATACTCAAAGTCACATGTCATTGATATAAACTTCTCCTGAGGTTGTATTTCTGGGAAAGTGTTATCAAAATCTTTTGGAAGCTCTATAACACCTCTTCACCCTACAAGGTGCACGCAGAAGTATTTCTACTGAACAGAAACCTTCAGTTTACCTACAGATTCAAAGTCTTTTTGGTTATACACAACTGCCAACTGCTCCTAACTCTCCTAGCTCAGTAAAGATACTTACATACCCTGTCACACTCTTCACAGCTCCTAAAAATAAGAATCCATTTTATTTTATGGACTTGAGAGAACCCATAGTCAACAGCAGGTTCAAGCATCAGAATTACACAGTCATTAGAACTCTCTCCAAAACAGAAAAGATTCGGAGGACAGAACCTTTTCAAAGCATCCAAGCAGTAGTAGGCGTTTATTTACACTTTAATGCAGCTGTTCTCATTCAGCTGCAACTGAATGAGAACTGCAGTTTATGACAGTAGAAGACATTTCTGGAGAAACAAAGAAAAAATATTATCTTGCCTAATTTGGCAAACGAAGAAATGAGAAACATTCTAGCATCATATATCCAGTACAATACACAAAATATCTTCTTAGTCTTCTTCCAAAAACCTTTGCTATCAACTGCAAGAACAAAAATCCCCAACATGCCAAAACACAGCATTTGTTTACATATACTGCATACACAGACAGCAAAACATTACTCAAAAATAAATTAACAATGTAAATTAGTTTGTTGCGGTTTTTTTTCTTTTTTTTTTTTTTTTTTCCAAGTATCTCAAAGAAATGCTACTTCCAGACATCCAGGTCCTTACAAAGGCCAGATCAGAACTTGGTGGTAGTCCAGCTATTTGATACAAAGAAGATAAGCAATCTTTCTACACAGCGCTTGGGAAATCACCTTATTTAGAAAAAAAAGATCTCCATGCAAATAGAAAAGGTCTAGGAGGGAACTATTATTGGCTACACTTTTGAAAATGAACTTGTATAAAAACTATCGTTCATACTGCATCTAACCAGGAAATATGCAAAGATTCCTTAGTAATTTAATCAAACGGGAAAAAGCCAGCCATGACAAGGGCTCTTTTTTGTGCATGAACATTTCTTTATTTCTTACTCCATTATCTTTATACAGCAGTAACAAAGCCAAAACATATGGGCTATTTTCTGGCAAAGATATCAAGTAGCATCACAGCTCTTGTTTTTCCTTCTAATTTTAGCTTCTACACTTCTTGCCCCCATCATAACTTCACACCACAAGTCCTCTCTTTGCAGGCAGGCCTTTTATCCTGCTTCAAATTCTGCGGGTATTTTACTATTCCTTACATGCTTGGAGGAGGGAAATATTCTATTTGCTGAAGAGAGAAAAGACAACAAAGACTTAAGACTGCACACCCCCCTTCTTAAAAGCTCATGCATAGGACCGACTACTATTATGCAATATAATCTTACTCATTTCTAGTTGCTATTCTGAAACCAAACCTAAACATACACGATACTGCAGGTGCACAAAAACTCCATTGTGTGAAAACCTTAAAGGAGAGTTTGCAGCCTTTGCAGATGAATAGTTAGGAATAAAAAACACAGTACCTGAAGTGGCCAGAGAAGATGCAGTTCTATAGTCCAGTAATGAGCACTCTCTTGACAGGGAGGAGGGTGAATAAGCACCCCCTGGATTCCATCTATTCCTCTATAGGCTGCTCTTTAAATCTGTAGTGCAGCGTTTGAATAAAACACGGGCATTTGGACTAAGACACAGGACTCATCAGGGACTGTTTTTACCATCTGCCTGTGGCTCATGGTTCAATTTATCTATTCCTCCCCCAAAACATGATTTTTTGTTTGCTTTTAACTGTGCTGTTAGGTAGCAGTGAACTTTCAAGAAGACATAAAAGGTTCCAACCTCACTCTTATCTGAGGTTGGGATGGTTCTTAGAAGGATGACAGCTGAGCTGAAACTCAAAGTGAGTGGAGACTCTGAACAAATGTCTGGGAAAAGCACCGCCACTGTCAGGCTACTCAGTGCGACTGTCTTTTTAGTCTTAAAAAGAAGCAAGTAAACTTGGATTTTGCACTCAGATGAATTTAGATATTCACATCCAGAAAGCAGTTTGGAGATGATGTCTCAGGGGCAAAAATTCAAGCTCAGAACTACCGCCTGCTGACCTCGTTTGGGAGAAAGGTCTCCAAAAATCAACATCTCCACTCAGTAATCATTCTTCACTGGTTTCAAGTAAAAAAAGCAGATGGTGCACAAAGTAGAAGTTACGTCAACACGTAACATTATAGTCCCCTACTACAGAAGGTTTTCACAAGGTTATATGTTAGTCTACATAAAACAACACAAGAAGTTATGTTATTAAGATAAATTAGTTCATACAAGCAACAGAATTCAAACCTATCTACTAAGAAAGATCAATTAGTATGAAGTTTTTAATTTGCATGTTTAGAGTTGTATTACTTCACTAAATATTTACTACATAAGTTAAAACTGCTGAATAATTGCACATATGATAGACTTGAACTGCATTTGTGGACATCATTTGAACAACATACCACTTCTAATAGACAATTAAGTTAGTGAATTCAGTAAGATTCTCTTAGCTGGCAGATTTCAGGAATTAAATATAATAGGTTGTATAGCTATTTTTAGTATAATATGTTTGGACCAATAGTAAGTATTTAAGGTATATATAAAGAGCAATGAACAGACAAAAGGAACTTCATATCAGGCTCACAGCAGCATGCAGGTGCAGAAGTCCCTGTGCAGCAGTGTGGCATCCCCTCCAGCTGTCTGCCATGCTTGCTCACCAAGGATAAGCACAAAACTCCTGACTGAGCTCAATCCTGGAAAAGAAAGCAGGGACTGACAACCTAGAAGACATACAGATGTGTTGCCTTTGTATACAACAGTGAGTTAGAAAAGGCAAAGTTCAGATGGAATCAAAACTAGCAAAGGCTGCTAAAGACAACAAAAAAGGCTACCATAAAGACAGAGGGTTCAGAAGAAAGATGAAGAAAACAGTAGAGCCATTGCTCAGTGAGGCAGAGGACATGTTGGGGGTACTCACAAGCCCACCTTTAACCTAAATAATAAAAAATATGAAGATATGCATTTGTGCACATGGGAATCAAATACATAAGATTGTCTGAGATTGTATTTGCCCAAAACTGGTCAAAATGAAGAGCATGAAGACTGTCAGATTAAACAGTAGCTAGTGAATTACAAAGAACCATTTGAAACAACGAGACAAACCTTTAAAAAAAAAGCGCGAAAATCTGTACCAGTGGGAGAGGCTTAGAGAGGAACTGGCAGCAGTCAAAGCCTGGTTTGACACTGCCAGAAGTCCCCCCGCTGACTCTGCATTGTGACCTCTGTCCAGGCCAGACAGCGTCCCTCCTGGAGGCCATGAGCTCCCCCCAGGAAACAGGTGGACAGCACAGGGTGCAAGAAGAAATCAGTCAAATTTAGAGCATCTCCAACAGGATGGGTGTGTAAAGAGGCCCCCCCTAGACTTGAAGAACAGAGGACAGTTAAACATTGGCCTGGAGAGACTGAAACCTGCAGATCTGAAGAGATTTAAAACTTGACTGGACAAGGCCCCGACCAACCTGCTCTGACCGACCATGCTTCAAGCAAGGGGTGTCCTCCAGAGATTCCTTCCGAGATACAAGATTTTATGATTGTACAATTATTATCATGGACAGCTTTGAAACTAACCTTCAATACAAGCTTAAACAAGATGTTTTATAAACCCTCGAGAACCTTGTCACAATTTCTTCCATTCCACCTAACTTTTAATCAAGCTGATGTATCACAGAGTATTTCATGCCTTGTTGTATGATCCAGTACTAAAGAGATCTAGTTCTATTTCTATTAAGTATATCAAGATGTTACTTCTCAGAAAAAAAATAATGTGCCAAATATTTCACAGATGTGAGCAAAAATATTCCTTAGGCACTTCATTTCTGTAACTTGCAGGTTACAGGAAAAATTATTCTGCTGCACGATATAAAACATTGAAAATATGCTATAACAGTAGAATTTTCACCAAAAATAACCAAAGAGAACTCCAAAACAAAGCACAACCACATGAAGAACAGTTTGTTACACTGGCCATCTTGAACTGTAGAAGGGAAACTACATTATAATTTGCTGCACTCACAGCTCAGAATTCCCAAGTCACGCCTATTACATGTTTGATTTCTTAACGTAGACTGTTACATGTTATATTACACAACTGATGAAGTGACATCCTGTTGTATTTCATTCCAAAAAAAAAAAATAAAATCTGAAGTCCCCAGACAAACCAGAAGATCTGTGAGGAAATCTCTCAAGTTCCTTCTCTCGTCTTTCTTCACTTCAGGCCTGTATAAATTTTATTGCTTCTGCGAGTTCAACATTTCTTCCTATTCTTATTATTACCTTCTGACTAAACTAAAGGTGATCTGTTTCTCTTTCACTTCCTAAAAAAAAAAAGTGACCTGTGTTATGTAAAACAAGCTACTCCACATTTTAAGGCCCTATCACTCACCACCTTCAGTGGCACCACCTGTCCTGATGCCTGGGTCTACGCCAGTGTATTTGGCATCACATACACGCGAGGCATTCAGATACCACAGTGTGAACAGGCTATAAATAAACACCCTGAAACTCTCCTTTTCTCTTTCAAGTAACACCACAAAACACTTAAAAAAAAAAAATCACCTGTGTAGAAACAATCCTCTGTGTATCTGATCCAACAACAGAAAAGAGCAGCCCTGCTCTAGAACCACTGGCTGCTCAAACCAGCCTCACAGTTTCCTAATGCAGGAGTCCGAGCTAGCAGTTCTTCTAATCTGGGGAAGGAGATGGACCTCTTGTCCATAACACCCAGTTTCTTGCACAAACGTAGTTGTCCACTTGCAAAGTCAGTGTTTTGTTCTACTTTATCTGTAAGTGGACCATAAAGGAGGTTCTATGGAATACTGTGAGAGCACTAACTGCTCCTGCTTCTACAAATGACTAACTATCCCTGACATGTAACATGACAGATAAATACTACTGGGAAGTTGTTCATTATAAAATATAAGCCAATTGTTATTTCACAGTATTAGAGTACATACATGTCTATGCTACACCATTTTATCTGCCTTTTTTAAGGAGTAAGACATAGCACTGAGCATTTTCTCAACAAAACCCAAAGATCTGCATCATTACCTTCAATTACAAGACGGTTCAATTTAAATTAGTGTGTAAATTCTTTGATGTCATAAGGACAAAGACAGTGAAGGCAGAGTTGAACACAGAGGAGGGCTGGAGTTTTTTCAAATCAAACAGTGTAAAAGCCTAAAAGAAAAGACTCTGAAGGTTACATGGATGAACAATGTTAGAAACACAGTAATAAATAAGGAGGATGAATGTAAGAAGTGGAAGGAAAAACACCCACGTAAGTAGCAATGCAAGTGCAGGTTGCTGATAAAACAAAGAGCAGTAACTCATTTTGATTTCTGACAATTCCACAAACGCTAAATATGCTAAAAGAATAAACGCATAAAATATACTAAAAAGAGCAAAAGCTTTTTCAAACACGTAACTATAAAGAAAGAGCTAAGTAGCAGCACTACGATGCAATGATGGAATTGAAATTGAAGAACTTAAATATACTTCTTCAGTTAATTGAACACTTGCCCTTTACTTTAACAGATGAATGCTGGTTATTTCATAGGTATGGAAGCTACCATCCTGCAATTAAAGCAAAGCTTTAAAAGTTAACACGTACAGCAGAACACTCCCAAACCAGCTATTTTAAAGAATTGTCTCATGAAACTGCAGCTCTAGCAACATAGCTCAGTAAACAAATCTGAGGTATTATTATTGCAAACCAGCAGAAGTAGCATTTACATGAGAGGGAACAGAAAGAATCACACTGGAAATCACAAATCTTACATGCTTAGCCTTTAGTGCTCTGTGAGACCAAGCTCGAATGGAGAAACAGAAATAAAAAATATGACTGAATTTAATTATGCAAGACTAACATAAGAGTCTTCCCTAGAAGGATGCACCTATACAATTCCCCTGTGCAAGGGCATGTTCTTTGTAATTAGAATTTCTGTTGACGGCCTGAACATCAGGCTGATGGCACCAACCAGGTGAGCACATGAGAAACAAAAGGAGGAGCTGCACATACTACTTCCACAGGGTGACCATAACCTATTGAAGGGGTGAGTGGGAAAGGGAAACCAGCAGTTGTTCATGTAACAGATTTAAGGATTTATTCAGAGTTTTCATTCATAACAACCTTAATCAGAAAAAGATTATCTGAAACTACAATCATTGCCAAAAAAAGATAAAAATAAAAATACAAATAAAAGAGCCTAGCATTAAAGGAAAAAGCAAAGACAGAAAATTACCATCTGTCAAAAGATTACAGTGCTTGCTATTATGGTGGAGGTAGTTATTCCAGTTCATGAATAGTGTTCCCATTTAAAAAAAAAAAAAGACAAGAAAACCTGTTCGTCTCAAATCATGTCCCACCTCTGAATCCATTGGCACAAAGCTTCTGCTCTGAATGAACAAGCTCACGACAGCCTCTTCAGGAAATAAAAAAAAGTTACCCTCCGTGCAGTTGTCAGCCTGCACTGGATTAACCGTCACCTTTCTAATCTACCCCTTTAGTGCAGTGTATTCCCAGTTTATTTGCCGTTTAAAACACTGAGAAATACAACTTTTTTTCTCAATTCATGGTATTTAACAACAGAATAGCAACTCCTTAGAGGGAGCTGAAATCCCTTAGTTCCTGAGTGTTATGAAGCTGTGGATAAAGAGAAGGTCAAGAATTGAGACAACCAAAATAATATTATGCAGTCTGGAAAAGTGCTGCCTGATGGAGCCATAATCTGTGATTATGCCTGGCTAGTGCTGGTGAACTTAAAGCAACGCAAGACAGTAGCTGCACCAATGCATCCTACAGGCCTGTAGGAGTACCAGGCACCTACAGACCCACCAACCTACCTTGGTGACCCTCCTGTCTTTGCAGATTACTAAACTTCTGAGACATCATGCAGCAATACAACTTCAAGCAGTGGCACTTATTTTATGAAGCATGAATTCTTTGCCAGTCAGCTGCTAATAGCTGCAATTATTGATAGCATTACTCCACAAGATGATAAAAAAAAAAAAAAACACGTTATCATCAGTGACAAGAAGTACTGGCAAAGCTCTCAACTAAGTCTGTCTTAGGGCACAGGCACAACCTAAAGCATATGTCGGTTTCAGAAGCAACGTAACACAGTTGGAGATTTATAGAATCAGTGCTACCATAAATGCTGCAAGAACGAACTAAGAAAATCAAATGTGATTTTAAAATATGAGGAAATGACAGTACTATAATGAACACCGTGAAAAAAATTATGGGAATGCGCAATGAAAAACAGTCACATGAATCTTCCACGTTTATTCTAAAATGAAGCAACTGACATTTTTACACTGTCAGCTTTTTCAAAATGGGCACCCTTTCTGTCATTTTGCAGAAGAATGATTCATTACTCACTGGAAAAAAAAACACAACACACTGCTACTATATCTAGACTCCATTTTTTAATGAATGAAACAAACAAAGAGCCCTACAGTAACAGCCCACATTCAGTAACAAGCTGCAACTATTTAAGTTATTTTTCCATTAACAACTTAATATTAGAACACGCCTACACTCTCACTACAGTTACAGTGCAATGAAGGAAAGCCACTGCTGCAAGCTTCTACCACCAGCTGACATCTCCTGCTGAGGAGCCCCTGGTGGCAGCGGCTGTTAGGCCCTTCGGGAGGGGCCCCTTCAACTCTGCCAGGGCAGCAGCTCTACCTCGGCATGCCTAATACAAAGGCACCAACTTCACCATCCGCACAACGTCACACCACTACTCACTATTCAGAAGGACAAAGAACACACAAGATTACTTAGAAACACGAACTGTCCGCTATGTACACTTACTTGGTAAGCAATTTCCAGATGCTTGCAGTAAGAAATTTGGATTACTTTCTCAGAAAGCATCTCTGATAATTTTTTATAATGCTACTGAGCTGCGCTGACCTGTAACTTATCACCACTCCCGTTCACATCAGGATTTTTCAAAGACAACAACACAGCATCAAATCTGTTATCGGTTTCTCAACCTCTCTTGGCATTATGTACCAGAGGAACTCATTAATATATATATTTTTAAATCATGATCAAAAGGTATATATACACCACAACTTGCACACTATGTGAAAGTCTAGTTTGTTTTCTATTTAAGCCCTTAGCGTGCCCTACACAGCCTCTTGTGACCTGGAGTCCAATTTAACCAGCACTTTCTAAAACTTCATGCGTTAAAGTACTATGTCATCCTCTGTAGAGTCTGAGTCATAAAGCAAACGAGCTCCTCTGGAGTCAGTTCACAAGAAGTACTGACGTTTAGGTCAACGAGATTACACCTGACATTTCCCACAACTGTCTTCTATGCAGAAGCTCTCCGCTACAGCCGTGAGTTGTGTCCAGGTAAAACTGACTTCACACTCAAAGGCAAACATCTTTAAACCTAGGTAATGTAAGACAATGGGAAAAGCATGTCACGTATGTCTAACTGTCTTGTACTGCCAAAGCACCTTTCATCTGCTCTTACATCGTCACTAAACAATTACATTAACCAAGGAAGTAAATGTACATAAAGACGATATCTGCTTCTGGGCCCCAATATATTTGAACACTTTAAACTCAAGGCGCAATTAATGTTTGTAGAACTCACCAGAGAAGCATTCATTTAATCCTACAGGAAGTGTGTTAAAAAAAAAGAAAAAGAAAAAAAGCTCCAGAGATGTTCAATGACACTTTGAAGCAACGTAACTGATAATACTTTGTGTTTCACGCTGAAGATAGCTAGAGGTCTCTCCTTGAAATGAGGAGGTTGTAATAGAGCTGGTTTTACAAAATTTATCATCAAAACGCTGCCCTTCCAAGCAACACGCTAGCGATAAAACTGGAAGCCACTTAACAACACAGGACGCAGATCACCGCCCAGAGCCGTCTCCAGGCTCCTTCCAAGCCCAGGAAGGTGTCCGTCCCCCTCATCATCACTTTATTTGCATTAATAGCGGCAGGAGAATAAAAAAAAAAAAACACCGTGATGGGGAGAGAGGCGCGCCCCGGCGAGGCGCCCCAAGGCCGGGCCGAGGGTCACGCCCTGCAGAACGGCGCTGCAAAGGGGGACGGCACCGGGACGCGGCCGGCTGTGATTGCGGGACTCCTTCCTCCTCCTCCTCCTCTTCCTCCTCCTCCTCCTTCCCGGCACCCAGCGGCCAGGAGGCGCCGTGAGGGGCACCCCACAGGGGCCGGGGCCGGCATCCCGCGCCCGGCCGAGCCCCGCCCGCTGCCGCGCGGCCTCCCTGCCGTGCCCGCAGCCGTGCCTTACCTCGCCCCGCCTCGCCCCGCCGGGAAGGGCCCCGCGGCTCCCCGCAGGCCCCGGGCTCGCCGCACGCCCGCCGGACGGAGGCTGGAGCCGCCCCAGGGCGGGCAGCGGCCGGCGGCCCGGGCCAGGCAGCTGCGCTCCGGCTTTCACGCTTCGCCTTTCTCCTCCCCGCCTCTTCCCGGCCACGGGAAGCGCAGGAACCGGAGCTCGGGTCAGGGATGGGCCGCGCTCGGCTGCGGGCCGCCCTCCTCTCCCCGCCCCTGCGAGGCCGGGCGGTGGCGGCCGGCGGGGAGCGGCGCCGGGATTCGAACCGGTGGCAACGCGGGGAGAGAGGGGAGGGGGAAGAGAGGAGGAGACGGGGCCGGCTCTGAGGCGGAGTGCGCAGGCGCGACGCGATGGGAGTGGGGATGGAGGGGGGGTATGCGCGTGCGCAATGATGGCACCGCGCTGAGGGGAGGTGGGGGGGGCGGATGGGGTTTTTGTCCTTTTCTTGTCAGTTTGCTTACTGGTTTTACGTAGGGGTTGGTTTTGACCGAAGGCCAAGCAGCCGGCTTCGGCCTCACAGGGTCTCCGGGGAACGGTCCTGTTGGTTTTACCCCCCGCCAAGTTGTGTACTGCTCCCACCCTCCTTACCTGACATGCCATGTAAGGGTTTGGGAGGTTTGCTTGGATGGTGCCAGGCAGGATTGTGGGCAAAAATACTGTGGAAAGTGTTTAAACCTTGTCCCGTGCTGCCCCACACACTGCTGGGTTTACATACTAGTACATTTTACATAAAAGCAAACAACAGAGTTCCTAAGGATATGAAATAACACGTAGAAATAAAGGACTGTACCAGGACATTTTACATATAAGTAAACAACAGAGTTCCTAAGGATATGAAATAACACATGGAAATAAAGGACTGTACCATTAAATATATTTCAGTTCACACACAAATTGTGTTTCTGCTGTGAAACGGGATCAAATCTGTAGGCATTTTCTTTAACACCTCTGTCACCAAGTGCGGGGTAACTGAGAACATAAAGATGATCAGGGGTCTGCTGGAGATGGTATTTTGGATGTTTGAAACCGCACAAGAATGAAAAAGCGCTGTTCGATGACAAGCCTAGTGGCAAGACTCAAGAATATTCCCGAGAGCCCTTGGCAGAGGTCAAATGTCTTACTAAAATAAGCTCATGTGGATGAACATGAAGGAAAAAAAACGTGACATGCAAGTGAATTAAATCTACTACAGCAGACATAAAGCAACTTCCTTGAGTTTCTTTAGTATTTTATAACTTTCTATTTGAGAAATGCTACAGTGTCTTAGTCTCCTTCCTCATACAGCTTGGCCACACCATGCTTATTTTTAACATCGTATTAATTTCTGTTGTAATAGCTGATGATCTCACTGCAGAGAGATGAAGTAGAACGGAAGTGATGTTGCAGAGGGAGAAGTTTATTCTGGAACATCAGCAGGAAAGACATGAAAAAAATACTAGCTTTAAAACTATGTAGTTATTTGAGGTTGATTCTTACAGAAAGACTCACATACTGACTTTTGGGCCTTATGGAGAGACTCTTCATTAGTGTCTCAGGTGGTTTTGTTTGGTCTAGCTAGTGGTAGAAATATTTTGTTCCTTCTTGAGTGGAGACTTGGTGTGGAACCTTATGAATTGTGTGATGTCCCAGGTCTCCGTAGGATGACTCTCTGTCAATAGATTGCTATATAAAGGGGAAAAATGTTTTCAGTTGTTTGTACATTTTTTTCTGTTGAAGCATTGGGATTTGCATACGTTTGGTCTTTTGATATCACAGGCAGCACATTTTTCTTTAATGATGCAGCAAAAGACATGTCTCCTTGAGAGCAGACATGCATTTTTGTGGCTTGAAAGAGCAATTGTTTACTTTACTGAAAAGCAGTGCGCAGCACAGTGTATACACAGAGCAGCTACTGCAGACAGTGGTACAAGATGTCACAGTAGCAATTCTGAGTTCAGCATCATTAATGAGTAGTTAAACAGTCAGATTACCTACGTTTTAATTATAGACCTTCAATTAGAACCCAGAAAATGAAATTACATTGGACTTTTGCTGTGGAATGGCCGCAGTTACAAAAAATAAAATGATTTATTAATCTACCTTAAACAAAATCTTATTGAAGTTACTGTAAAGCTTGTTCTTGTAAAGCTCCTCATATGTTATTTAGCCTGCTGATGTACTCTCTCTTTTCCCTGGAAAGCTCTCTCTGAAACTGTTTTGCTCTGTTGAGCCATTCCGTGGGTAAAATCTTAGCTCTACTTAGCATAATGATCACCTAAGAAAGTGTATCTGGGATGAATTTCTAAGTCTGTTGTATGTTACCTCAATTAAGTCAACTTCCTGCAATAATTTGTATAGAGTTTTAAAGAGATTTTGTCACTGAAGCAGCTTTGATGTGAGAATTTACAGAAAAATATATTTTCCTATGTTATGTTTACTATTTGTGAAGTTTTGAATGTCGTTTCTTTCCTTCTCTTTAGCATTTCTCATCCTCCTGTGAAATTTTAGTTCTTTAAATTGATTCAGTACCAGTTCCATTGAAACACTCAACGTTACTCAAAGTAATTTTGATTTTCAGTTACATTCAAAAGAGTAGGTAAAGGAGTGTATGGTTTAAATGTAAATGGTGGGAAATAATCTAAGACTTTTAAGAGAATAACTGAAATAGTTACAAAGGTAAGTGCATACAGACTGGATGCTGAACATAACCATGACATTATTTAATAATCTCTTCTAGAATTCATTGGAGAAATAAAAGACTTATCAGACTTCTGTAAGACTTCTGTATGCATAAAACATTTACCAAATAGTAGGAAAGACTAGAAGGTTTCTGGTAGTGCCAGTAACAGAACCAGTGAGCTTTAGTCTTTCCACTTAACCTCATTTACTCTTAGTAGTGCAAAAATTGTAGGGCATAGTAAGAATTGTGCACATATGATGCACTGTGATGGGAATTAGCACCCACAGATCTTTTTGGTGCTCTCCAGCAGGAGAATTGTGCAAGGTCTTCTGGGTCAGATCCTTTGCATCCTCATCAGGGAAAGGGTTAGACTGTTTGTTTAGTAACCGTGGATAGAGCTAACTGAAAATTTGGTATTCCAATGTTTTCCCAGAAAGGTGGATTTCCAACTAAATAAAATCTTTTGCAGAAAACATCTGTTTGCACTGCAGATTTGTTAACTGGGGGCTGACGTGCTGGAGAGCAGCTCTGCAGAGAAGGACATGGGAGTCCTGGAGGACAGGAGGCTGACCACGACTCAGCAATGTGCCCTGGTGGCCAAGAAGGCCAACGGTATCCTGGGCTGCATTTGGAAGAGTGTTGCCAGCGGGTCAAAGGGGGTGATCCTCCCCCTCTATTCAGCCCTGGTGAGGCCACACCTGGAGTACTGTGTCCAGTTCTGGGCTTCCCAATACAAGAGGGACATGGAGATACTGGAGTATGTTCAGAGAAGGGCTACAAAGGTGATGAGAGGACTGGAGCACCTGTTGTACGAGGACAGGCTGAGAGAACTGAGCCCGTTTAGCCTGGAAAAGAGAAGACTGAGGGGAGACCTCATTAATGTGTATAAATATCTGAGGGGAGGGTGTGGAGAGGATGGAGCCAGTCTCTTTTCAGTTGTGCCCAGCAACAGGGCGAGAGGCAACAGGCACAAACTGAAGCACAGGAGGTTCCGGCTCAATATGAGGGGGCACGCCTTTACTGTGAGGGTGACAGAGCACTGGCACAGGTTGCCCAGAGAGGTTGTGGAGTCTCCTTCTCTGGAGATATTCAAAACCCGCCTGGATGCCATCCTGTGCAATGTACTCTAGGTGATTCTGCTCAGCAGGGCATTGGACTAGATGATCTTCAGAGGCCCCTTCCAACCTCGGCCATTCTGTGGTTCTGTAATTTACCAAACAATTGAAAACACAACTCTCCACTTCCTAGCTTTTTGTTTGTTTTTGTCACTAAATTATTTGTAAAGTCTTTTAGAAATAAGTTAAGCACAGGAATGCTGTGTTTTATGATGGGAATGTATTTATAGGATCACTATGGATCTGTATCCATTTTATACTTGAAAAATTTTAGCATTGGTTTCCAAAGATGGGCTCCTTAAAAAAATAAGGGGAAGATAGGCATTATTTTGATTGATCCCATTTAGATATATATAAATTTCAAAATACCTTAACAGTGTTCGTGGGCCGAGAGTTTGTTAGAAACATCTTCTTTAATAGTGAAGCTATAGCGTGAAAACTAAATTTAGAAATTAAAGTCTTATTTAAAGATTTGCATTTTTTTTTATATTTACATAGCAGTACATTTAATTTTCATATAAAGCTTTTCATTATTATGCCAGTGTAAAAACACCTATGAATCTAGATATTGTTGTCCGTATAGATTTAATACATATACTCCTAAGTGTATTTGGTTTGTTTGGTACAAGTACATACTAACAATTAACCTATGCCTGATATCATTGTGGAAAACTCAGTCTGTATCACCAAAAAAAAAAGATTATGTAGTTGATTTTGGTGTTGACACACAAACCACAAAAAGGAAATCACCTCACTCTTACATAGTTGTAGTGAGCCTGAAAAACTAATGAGCAATGTCTAAATTATGCATAAGCAACTAAACACGTGGGTCTTTTAGTATGTGCTCATCTGTATTTTTAGTCACTTTTTTGACCATTTATGTGTTAAGTAGATAAGTCATTAGAACATAAAGCTTAAACATGACTTCTCTCATTACATTTAGATTTTATAACACCTGGAAATGTAACAGGCGTTTATCAGAAGTCCCCTATGCCCCACAACACAAATTACCTTGACTAACTACAGAGGTCCCTCTGGCTATGCCAAGCTGAACAAGCTATTGACATAACTAAGAGATATCTACTATGATTTTTAATTTATATGGAAAAGACAAAAAGAATTAAAATACTCTTTTTATCTTTGCTTTCTACATGAAGGACTGACTCCTTTACAATTCTCTTCTAAATCTCAAGAGCACAGATTCCCCATATAACAAAAATAGCCTTCACTGAGCCTTCACCTCATGTTCTCCAGCAACAAAGCTGACCCTCAGCTTAACACATTTAAAAAGCAACCAAACGGAGTAACTGAACGGCAGCTTGAGAGAGGTGCTTCCTTTCCAATAGCATTGAGCCTGTGTGCTGCTGCTTGCTGCTTCAGTGCACTTCTTTGTATGTCCGTCATTAATTTGTATCATGCTTTGAAGGTGAAGGTGGATGCTTCCTACATACAAACAGTGTTAGAGAAGCAAGAGGAACTCAGAAATTAAAATTTTTAATTTGTCAGCCTCCCCCCCCCCCTTTTTTTTTTCAAAAGAGATTGTCAAATATATGTATTGCTTATGAAAGCCAGTCAAAGGTATCTTGGTATTTTCCTGTAGGCTTAATCACCATTGCCTTTGGTACATTTTTTTCAGGTCCTGAGCAGATGCTGCCACTTCAGTCAATGGAAGCTATGAATGCTCAGCACTCCCGAGAGGAAAAAGCCCAGTCAAATTTAGCAGACTGGGAGATTGGGTTTAATAATTCTACTTACTGAACTGAAAATCAGCACATGTAGAAAGTTTGGAAGAGTGGAAATTAAGTAGTATTTGTGTATAATGTACGTGCACCCAAGAACCCAACATCTAAAGCAAAAACAGCTTTGACAAATTATGAATAGAGCAGTAACTCCAATGCTTGAAATTTTAGGACTATCATACTTTTTTTTTTTGTATTTGTGTAGTAAGTATCTGTTCTTGAGGTATCTTAAGATATCAGAGAAATACTATGTTAGCGGAATTCAAACACTAGAAAACAATGACAAAGGAAAATGTAAAAAGTTGAAAGAAATTTTCATAGTACTTCATTTAAATTCATAGTAATTAATTTAAATTCAATATAGTTTACACCCTGCCTTACTTCTCTGTAAAGTCAAACCAGTTGATTTGGCTTTCATTTAATCATTTACTCATTTACTTTGCTCAGATTTATAAAATAAACCTGCCCTCTTCAGTCTTAAGATAATATGTGAATCTTTTATTCAGTTACAGGGTGAAACTACTACAAGACTATGGGTCTAGCTGAAACAATAGAAAACTGTCTGAACTGAAAAGTGGATATATAATTTGAAAACGTTTCCATTTCCATTTTACAGCTTGAACATCAGCTGTTTGGATTTTGTGGCAAATTTATCTCTGCGTACTTTGTTGTATTTGTCTGAGGGTTGTGGCCTTGATGACCCAGAAGGAGTAAAAAGTAAGTCTTTATGTTTCTATATGTATTGTGCAGTTCTGATCTAAAAAACCTTTGTATTCAGTATTTGTTAAAATAATAATAATAAAACAAGATTATTTGTGTTTTCTAAGGTTTTCTTTTACCTTTTCTTTTCTTTTTTTTTAGGAAAATCATGCAACTAACCCTGATTGTTAAGGGACATCCTAAACTACACCTATGCATGATACATACACTACTCTGTGAGACTTCTTGAATTATATTAGCAAAAGCCAGAATGATTTAAACAAAGAAACTGCAGATGTTTCAAGATTCAGAATCTGTCTTCTATTGTCTCTAGACTGAACATGTATAAAAGCAGTATAAAAGCAAGCAGATGTCACTGCAAATGTATATACAGCAATTCTGCTTCCAGGCATGATTTAATTCCGAAGAGTGACATGACAGTCTTGCTCAACATTTCTGTAGCATTCAAAAGGAGATCCAGTAAATTTTGTGATGATTCATGTCTTAAATATCTTGTACTCTTATTAACTACACAGACCAACTCAGCTAAAAAGAGAGAGAGAACGTACAAACTGGTTTATATTTTCTTGTGCAGACTTGTTTATTAGCATCCAGTTAAGAGAGCCAGTTGGTTTCTTACACAACTTCAATTCAGTTTGCATAGGCATCACCAAGGGCATCACTTTTTTTTTTTTTTTAAAAAAAAAAAAAGGATTACACAATTATGATGAGGACACTGTTTGGCAGAGAGAACTTTTGTTACAGGAAGTGAGGCATGAACAAGAAATAGTGCTGGTTGACTACGAGAGCCAAGGTTGGGTTTGTGGGCATGGCAATTTGGTTAAAAACAAAAAATAACCTCTACATGACTACAAAAAGCACATTTGGTCTCAGAACAAAGACACAGAAAATATAATTTTTTTTTCATACTGCTTTAACAGTGATTTTTCAAAGCAAAATCATATTTTAGATCACACCTTAAGTTTTTATGCAACAGGTCAGTTTTACTACTTTGTTACAAACATCAGATTCTTCTAAGACTGAAATATTTTGAGGATTTATTAGTAAAAATAAAAAGGTTAATCAACCCATTTAAGGATTTTTCTAATCATCAACAGGAATCATAACTTTTATTTGTAAATATATATGTGCATGTACATGCGTGTGATACGTGTGTGTATATATACTAAAAACAGAACATCCAGTACTCATAAATTAAATATCAAAACTCGGCTAAATGGAATCTCAAACAGGTTATGATGTCTTATGGCAAGCAGTTACTTAAACAACCATTTCATGTTGTTAGGTTGCTGCTTTACCGACAATGTCACAGCATTTTACTAACTCTCCATGTCTGCTTTACTTCAAAACCTTCGAGAAGAAATTTAAATAGCTACCAGACCAGCACAAGTAAAATGTATGCTGGCTTTTCAAGCTTTGCCTGTTTCCTGCGGGAGATACCACAGTTCTCAATTCCTGGTAAGAAAAACAGCTAGGTTCATTTTTAGAACAACCAGTTCTGCGTCTGTGTTTATCTGCTTTTATGTTACGGAGAGGACATTTGGCGGGGTTGCCAGTAAAAAATGGTACCGGACATAACCAGTGGGATGATAACTGCTATCGAGACATAAGTTGTTTGATGCAACTAAAATTTAGTTGCTGGAAACTATTTAATGGTTATTGTGTCATCAACGAGTGTAGTAATATGTCTGGAATATAACCTAGCACAGAGAAGACAGAGGAGAAAAATGGCTTGCCAACTATATAATATGTTGTTACTGTTAAAATGTACACACCTTTTCCTCCCACACAAAAGAAAAAAAAACTTTCATGCTCTATGAGGAAAATTAATATGAAACTCTTCTTTCAGGTTAGCTATTTGAAGGCTGTATTTGTTCATCCTTGTGAGACTTAGAGGAGTAGCATCCAGAAAGGCTTCTAAGGGATGTTTCTGAAAAAGTCACCTGAGAAATGATTGGGATCAAGAAGAGTTTTAAGGAAGATGTTTGATACTAGTGCAGTAATCAATATATTTTTCCACTTATACAAACTGAAACTCATCTAGCCTTTTCTTAGATACAATTATTTTACTTGCTGCCTCTGTTTTTGGCAACTTTCTGTAAGATTCAAGAACAAAACTGAACCCAAACTATTTCACATCGGCCCTCACCATGCTTTGTTAAGATAAGAAGTGTGAGAGTTTGGCTTACAAATTCTGTAAAAAACAAAATCCAGATGCTTTTAACTTGAAATTATTTCCTTGATAACAATTGAATCACAAAAGTACAGTTTAGAGCACAACATGCTGCCCAGAGAGTAACGCCAGTGGCTGCCCGAGCTGCTCTGCTGTCAGCCCCTGCTTGGCACTGTGCTAAGTCTGCACAAGGTCAGGAGTTGGTGGGAGGCACTGGGGCCTCCCAGGTGCCACACAGGGAGCACAAGGGCACAACCTCACCTCTTCTGGCTGGCCACCCCGGAAAGCTGCTGCTCTCACCACGCGCCAGGCAGCCAGGCAAAACCCCAGGAGTGAGAAGTCGGTGGTTTACCACAGAGAAGACAATGGAGTGGAGCTGGCAGAGGTTTAGTAAGGGTAAGATGAGAAAGAAGGTGCAGAAGTAGAAGCTGTTATCCCTGGGCAGCTGCTGTGAACTGCTGCTGTTCACAGCCTCTCACTGGTGGGGAGTAGACTTGCTGCAGTTTGCTGTAATAAAAGCATTTGGAAGGGAATCATAGAATCATAGAATATCCCAATTCTATGGGAAGAATCATAAAGATGCGAGTGTCACTTCAATAGTGTGCTGAAAACCCAGTACTTGTATCCTTAACATTAGGGAGTACCACTACTCTCAGTTCTCAATACCATGCTGTTATCTCCACAGCGACGCCATTTTCTAATCCTTTTTTCATCTCTTCTGTATTTGCACTGTGAGATCTGATTTTTAGTCCTATGTTTAGAATTCTGTTAATAGCTTCTGTTAATAGCAGTCAGTAAAGTGATGGTAAAAAAGCAAACAATTCTTGGCTTTGAATTTAAAAATAAGAATATCTTTTGTATTTTGTATTTTTTGTATTCAAATTGTACAATTTGAATTTTGTATTTCTAAAAATAGGAATATTTTGTATTGCATTGTATTGTACCATTATCTTTCTCATTCTTAAGGGAAACATTTCATTTTAGTAAGCAAGCTATTAAAATACATTCAATATATTCATCTTCTTTGCAAACATTGGAGGCAAATCTCACTTTTCTGTGCTTTCAGTATTTCTATCTTTGAGTAGCCTTCACCTTTGAGAAGTCTTAGTGCTAGACTAAATTAACAAAACAGCAAATTCTTCCATTGCAGCAAAAATTGATTTTCACTGACCAGAAGTAAAATTACTAGCTGTTGTTAATAGAGTTTATTTCATAGGAGTTATTACTGTTTTGCAGTGTAATCTTCCCAAATACACATACAAAGACTCTTTCCCTGCCTCATTATTTCCTCTGCACCAAGTAACAAAGCTTTTGTCTTGATCCTTTCTACTTTTTTCATCTTAGGGTGTCTCTACACAAACGATACAACTGGATTTATGTATACTTAAGAAGAGACAAAACTGCATTCGAAAGGTGCAGATCTTTGAACGTGCAATTCAGAAGTTTTAGTCACATTTGGTCCAAGAGTGATTAGAAGGCTGGTCATGTCTCTCTGCTCCAGATTGTATTTGTAGTCTTCCACCTATCTGTTCTCTTTGCTCTGAGGCTTCTGTTGAGCAACCACTGTGTTTACCTGGATGATGTTTGCTTTTCCAGTTTTGGTTTTAGAGACTAGGTATTATCCTCAAGCAGCAATTTCTCCTCTGATCTCCAGAGAAATATCACTTTGCTTCTGAAGTTTGTCGGTTTGCTTAGGTAAGAGAAATCGCTTCCAAAACTGCTTGATACTTTAATGGCTGTTTTGCAAAGTGTAAGGCGATAGCAACAAGAGAATGTTTTATAAATACACATTGTGTACTCTAGATTACCAACACCACAGAAGCTAAAGCAGCCTCATTCACAGTGGTTTGTTATTTCATAATATTCCACAGTTATCTCTCTATACTTAACCTTCCACTGTGACTCCTGCTTGAGCACATACTAAATAGACCACACCAGAAGACTCCACGCCCGATGTGGTTTGTGGGCAGTATATATTACCAATGAGACTTTCTGACATTGCAGCTATAAAAAATTAAAAGGTTGCAACAGAGGTTAGCAACAACAATATTTAATCTTACCTGCAATATGTTATTTGCTTTGTATTGTCCCTAATGGACTAGCAAACGTTTGGACCGCTTAACTATACATAATTAAATTAACTTTCTTATTGTGCTTAGTTAGATTAAACTCATGAAAAGAAAGCAATTTTTAGTATACAGAGGAAGAGAAGAAAATACTGTATGAAACATTTTCAGCACAAAATACTATGTGGTTTAGAGTACACACTGAACAAAAATTGTGTAATAGCATGACAGTGGTTAATGCATGACAGCAAGTGAAGTTATCTTTCTTACAGTATCTGAATGAAGCCAAAGGGAAGTTATGTCTTCCGTCTAAGTATTTTTGTTCATACTTACAGTATAATTATGAATTTTTAACAGTTTGTAACACTTTTTCTCTTCTCCCAGTGTCTTAACTGCAAAAGTATCTTGGTATCATAGCAGTTTATATTGAAGAATGAGTTGAACAGATGTTTAGGGAGCTACATGATATATAAATAACATTTCTTGCTATTTATGATATTTAGAGGAATGAACTGAATAAGGGCAATAAAAGAACAATACATGGCACTTTACACTTGGAAATCAAAGACCAACTAATATGTTTCTATTGTAGTTATTACCAGCAGGAGATTTACATCTCAGAGCTTCCATGAGTTCTGTGTAGTCTGACCTAAATATCCACAGCAGGTCCCCTTGCCTGGGTGCAAGGATTAGCCATTATCTCCAGTAAATAAGTTAGTGTAGCCTTTCTGTGGATAAGTATTATCACATGTGTTTAATATTAAAGATTTAAACAGTAAAAGTCATTCTGTGAACTCTTTAATAAGCAGGGACTTACATCATAACTTACTTTCTTTGGTTGAATTACTCATGCAAATTGCTGCTAAATCAGAATAAGAAGCTCACAGTATGGCTTGTGGTTTCATAAGGAGGACCTGGCAGTGTTGAAAATAAAAATCAAGTTGCTTGAAATTCTTTAAATCTAGCCAGACATGGTTGTCTTGCTTTTTATTTATTTATTTATTTATTTATTTTTTATGCCAAGCTAGTTTCCTTAATGTTGCAGTCCCAAACAAAGTTGTAGAATTGCTAATATTTTTCTAGATCTGAACTTTCAGATTCTGACCTCTGACTGACCCAGTGACACTGAACGCAGTTTAAAACTGGTGCAGTCCCTGTCAACTCAGCATCTCTTTTGTAAGGGAAAAATCTGATCTCCCACAGATATTATTTCAAATGAAATTTCAGGTGCTGGAGGACAAGTCGAGGTCCGCTTGGTTTTTCTTGCTATAACAGTTTGAGTTCATACTGCATTTACTATAAATTGAACCATATAATTGCAACCCTTAGGTTAACACCCTCTCCCCTCTCAGAGCAACAGGATAGTCCATGAGGTTTGAAACAAATTACCAGAGGAGATACTTGTGGGAAGACCTGTCACTATTTTGTGGTGATAGTTTTCTGAGGCAGTTTGTAACTCTGCAAATGTAGCTTTGCAATACTTTAATTACAAGCATCAAGTTTATTCCAGGTTGTTGGAAAACTCAGGTATTTTACCATTTAGAAAGTAGGTGGTCTATTTTAATAGATGCACTCATCAATAAGGAATATTTTATATTAATAATTAAGCATAACTGTGCTGTGAGCTGTAACTGGTATTTGTTAAGCCAAACCTAATGTCTCTGTCTCTGGCTTTTTTGGAATAAGCAGGAAAAAACTTCATCAAAGGGTTGAAATAAGGTGAACAAAGTCTGAGAGAGAACAATTGGATAATGAGAATTTGAGTTTAATTTGAAATAGTGTATGTTAACAGATGAAGATGCAAAATCCTGTTACTTGGAACATTCTGAACAGTTTGGTGATAGCTTCCTTTTAAGTAATAGTTTTCTCAAATCAAAGAAGTTCTTCGTGTCTCAAGATTCTGCATTGGCTGTATTTCTTCGCTAAACAAGGGGGGATAACAAAAGGGGGCATGGCAGTAGCTGTCATCCTTACATACAGGTGAGCTCCTAGAGACTATAAAATAGCATGAGAATACAGGAAGGGGAGGGATCTCTTTTCATTATGTGTATACACTGTTAAGTAAAGATGTCTTCTAGACCACAGGGTTAAAAATGTTTTTAATTATAAATCTGGGAGCAGCATCAGACAGTCCATTAATTCCATATCTACTATAGAGTTACTGTGTAGTGCTGTATAATTTGAGTCCTCCAGGACCCACTTTACTCCTCTGTAAAACAGCTTGTGTTTATTATAGGGGCACCTCAGCAGACCTACCTAGGAATTGTTTCTAAAGCGCTTCAAGAAAAGCAGATATTATGCATTTAAATTGATAATGAATAATAACTCTGCTGCAGTAGTTCAGCAGAGGTGATAAAGTATTCACTGTCTTCACCAGGTAGGAAAGTAACTCTTCTCTATGTAGAAGTGCCCTATAGGCCTGTCATTGAGAATTAGGTAAGACATGAAAGGAATTTCAGGCCTGAAGCCTTCAGGCTGGTCTCTTCAACCAGATATTTCACCCTCACCCTACTCAGTGGGTGGCAAGGCTTGCAGTAAATCCTGGGAGCTAGAAAAAGAAGTAAAGGAGGCTAAGAAACATTTCCCTCCAAAACATTTGAAAACTAAGATTAGTAGGGGATTTAGAGTATGACAATACTCAAGCAACAATATGGCAGTATTAGGATATTATCTTAATCTGAAGTTGGTTGGGTGTATTTAGTTTTTTAGTTCTTTAACAACCTATCAAATTATACAGTACTGTAACTGGGAAAAATGCTTCCTGATGCTCTGAAATAGTTGCTTACCTTGATAGTTGCAGATGTTATTCAGGACACCTCTGTAAGAATCTGTCTTCTTATGACTCAGTGACTTTCCTCAGCAGTGAATTCTGCTTTGTGCAGCATCTCCAGTGATGTGGTTTTAGAAGTATGATCACAGAATCAAAAAATTCCTAGCAGGGAAATAATTCTGTTCTATGAATGTGCATATTGATATTCTTAAAGAGCATCCAAATAAGCAGTCATTCATTTGACCTTTGTACCAGCTGCTGGGAAAGCAAAGAGGAAAACTAACCGTGTGTTTGCAAGAAATTGGGTAGCATCACTTTCTTGTTTAAAACACCAACAGAAGCACAGAAATTCAAAATAGCTTGCCTAGGGTCAATGAGCAGGGCAGGGGCAGAGCTGGGAATCAAATCCAGGTCTCCTTGAAACCAGCCCACTGCATTGCCATAAAGAAACTGCCTTCAGAAGCAAGTTCTTTTCTCTTTTGACATATAAGGTCCCATATGGATTTTTTTTTTATATTGCAATTGCAAAAATAATAATGAAAGTAGTCAAGTGAGAATCTGCTGCCAGCTAATTTAAAACTGAACTCATGACTAGCATCACTGTTGGCATAAAGGGTCTGCTGTTTTATAGCATCATTAGCTCCCTTTCTGTGGCATCAAGAGATTTTAAAAGCAGTACAGCAAATAAAGTGAAATGGAAGCTAAGAGAAAAGTTTTGACACCCTAGACAAAGCAGAAAGGGAATGCCACTTAACCAAGGTAGAAGTAAAATGATGGATGTTTTTTGTTTGTTTGTTTTAGGAAAGTAAGACTTTTGCAGGATCAAATCCTGGCCCCTGCTTTTAAATCTCTATGTTTTCTATTCCTGTTCACAAAAAGATCACTTATGATCACTCAGTTGAATAAATCCAAGTATTTTTCCTCATCCTGCAGTCCTAACTAGTGAATCAGTTTACTGCAGTGGTTCTTAGTAGTCTTCAGTGCCTGAGCTTGCACTTTGGACTTCTGGAAAGAGAGGTGTGTGGCATGAAATGTGATCTCTGAACAACTTTCCCACTAGAGCAAAGAGCTTCTTTTCCCTCCCAAGGTACAGAGCAGCAATGCCTGTCAGCTTTTCCTCACTTTCAGAGTGAGTTTCTTGTCTTGTCTTTTTAAACAGCTGCAGCTTTTAGGCTGCCTTTCAGCTTTCTCAGGCACAGATCTTTTCATAGCTTTATGCATTTTCAACATGCTCACAAATCTTTTTCCTTAAGTCACTCATTATCTTTAATCAAATGGCTATTGATGACCCTTTTTGCTCAGTTTTCCCTTCGCTGAGATCAGACCAATAACAGGGCACCATAGGTGAACATGGAAATACACGAATAGAAAATAGACTGTTTGCTAAGCAGCCATCAAGTCAGCCACATTGTAAAGAAATGTAATATTTGATAGCCAGTAGCTTACTTAGAGCAGCCCATACTTTGTACGCATAAGAATTATATGGTTGATGTAGAATTATTATTATTATTTTCAATTCGCTGTTCTGGACATTTTAAAACTCTCATCCCATCGTTGATATACTTTCGCATTCATAACACGATGACCCTACAGAGGCAGTCGTAGGCTTCTAGAACACTGACATCTGCTGGTAGTTGAAAGTCACCACATTTAGATGAAAAAGGAAATGACAATCGAATCAGGCTAGGCAAGCACTCTGAATATTAAGTCCAGCTTCCATTTTAAGATTGGTAGGGTTCTAATCACAGTAATATAATTAAAGGATGTACCTTGCATAACTATTTCTCCCCATTCTGTAAGTTGTCTGTACAATGAGTTGTCACTGTTTTCATTGCACTATCAGATCATGTGCTGCTGTTTGTAACCTTTGTGCTGAAGATCAAAATACTTCCTGACTAAAACTTATTACCTATGCACCTGTACACTGTATGAGTGCTTTAATAGCAACATTAATATTTTAAATTTTATATGTAGGAGTAAAACTGCTCCTATATTTATTACAAAATGTGGCATTCCATAAGCTGTCTGTAAAGAACAGCAGCCCTGGACAGAGCTTGTTTGATTACTGCTTCCTTCTGCTTATGTTTACTTTATTATCAGTTGGTTTTTTTTGTTTGTATTTTTAAGTAATGCCCTCAATGTCAAATATGATCCAGTAATAGTTATATTTTGTATCAGACATTATTTTAACAACATGATGCCGATGTAAAGAAAAATTGAAGCACTGCTGATGGCAAACCTCCTTTCAAAAAATATGAATCAACATAAAAAAGTTGTAAGAAATGATACATTATGTTGCTTTACGTCTTCCCATATTTGAGATAGACGGCTGGATTGAAAAAACTAGCTTTTAGCAAATTCATACATTTTTCACAATGTAATTGGAACTGTGGGTGTGGAAAAGAGTATTGAAAAGCCACATTCATCATTTATGGCCAAGGCTTTCTTGTGACTTCCAGAAAGCTGCAATAACTTAAAGAGAGCATTTTGAAAATCAGGTCAGACTGCCTAGAGGCCATATGCATGAATACTCCAACCATCACTAGCAGCCAAGATAGTTACTGACTGAGGTAGTATCAGTTCTTTCAGAAAAAGAGCTGCTTGTTAGCTAACCTTGAAATAGCACTTAGTGGGATGACTTCAGTTTAAGATGAAGCCAATTGCTCAGCAAAGACCATACATAGGTTCCTGAGCAATCTGAAATAAGAACTCTGGCAATGCAAACCTAGCTAGCTTCTGTCTGCCTCCGTCTCTCCTGCAGAAGCTTCTGTACTTGCGGGACTCAGCACAGTAAGTCAGCAGAAAATTATTTGCTCTTTTGTCAGTTTAGTTTTCTGCAAGATTGACACGCAGTAATGGAGGGAAAGGTCTGACAAGCACTGGCCTGAGCACAAGGTGAGGAACGGGACTGCAGGGATGTGCGGGCTACTGTCACTGACAATTAGAGAAGTCTAGACTGCTATGAAAACGCAGAATTTTACTTTAATGCTTTGTTCCCATTCCCACGGAGATACATTTACAACTGCTACAGATTCAATTGGGAACAGACCTTTATTCTTAATTATCTACCGTACCAGAAATGTTTGCAGATATACATTTATCTTTCACAGACAGCTCAATGTCAAAGAACCATCATTTGGTCTGTGTTAACTGTTGTACTAAAGGAAGATGAAAAAGGAAAGGCAAATCTTCACTTTCAATTACTACTATTAACTTCACACACTAGAAAGATCTATTAAAATCAGATCGCCCTTGTAGAAATAAAGTACTGTTCAGTTAAATAAGGGACTTTGTCGCACAGAAGGAACGGGAGTTAATGTGGTTTCAGACAGTTCCTCCAGGACTTCTGCTGAGTTTGGAGCAAATTATTTGTGTATTGCAATATGTTTTAATCAAACTTGTCCAGGCACTACAAAATTTGAAGGCTTAAAAAAGTGTTTTTGGAATTGTCATATATATCTTCAAAATTTGAAAGATGTATATTCAGAACATACTGACTTTGCATATTCCAAGGAAATAATACAGAGCTTTATTTGGGTTGGAGATATTTTATGAAAGAATGAACAAAGCTATAAATGATAAAAAAAAAAATGTAAAGAAGAAACCTGACAAAAGTAAGGGAAGGCAGTGGCAGCAGTAGTAAAAGACGCAGTGAAACATTGAGAGAAAGGAAGAAAGACTTTTCTTGCCCCATTGATATCTTTTCAGATAATCCACTAGGATAATAATACTCTACAAGACAAAAAGCAGCTACAAGCTTTGCTTTTTTATCTGATAGCTGTAAGAACTAGTTTCCTTTTAATATGCATCTAGCTATCAAGTTCACATGCTGCATTTAGTGACTTGGATTTAAAATTAGAGTTTAATTACAGACACTTAAGAGAATGTGAGCCAGCACAGAGCACATAGATATGAGAGAATCACAGATGTTCTGGGAGAGTGGAGGGTCTCTCGCTTGCTAACCTGAGAATTGTCCAGCCATCCTGGACATGTCATATCTACATGGAACAGAGACTGACTGAAGTAGAGCGTTTTTGCTTTTTCTAGCAGCAGTAAACTTAATCACCCACTTTATCTCATTTCCTTGTGGAATGTTCTTCAGGTATTTTTGCCCTCCTAGTTCTGGAGACTTCTTTATACCTCCATTGCCAAGTCCACCCATAGAAAAGCATCACAGCTGGCTTCTGTTTATCTACAGCTAAATAGACTGCTGAAAAGTAATTTTTCTTCTTACACGTAACAAAAAATTATGAAAAAGTTTATTTTTATTCTTCCTTCCTCTCTCCCTCCCTCCCTCCCTCCCTCCCTCCCTCCATTTCTCTCTTTCTTCCTTTCTCTCCTTCTCTCTTTCTCTCTTGCTGTGGATGTATCTTACTTATTTTGGGGGATCAATGTACATGTATATATATTTATCTCAAATTATTTATAGATGGCAGCAGTGTATTTCAGTGAAAACATTTCTGTATGTTTGTGATTATCAAATGCATTCTTCATAGTATGTTGCTGTGCTATATAGAAGTTCACGGCTCAGCATTTCTTGCAAATATGATAATGTATTTCTAGCCTTCACATGAAATCACTGGCAACACAGCAACTTTCAGAGTAATCCCCTTGTTGGAGAATGAGTGGCAGCTGCTTCGAACAGCTCTGCATCTACGCTGAATACACACACACTGTAAGGAATAGTCCAGCAATTCGTGCCACTAAGGGGTGTGAAGGGTTAACATTGAGGCCTGGGTTTAGGCGAGAAGAGAACAAAGGGATTTCTTCAGAGAAAAACTGCTGACTTTGCACAGACGTGCAGTAACTTCTGACAGCCGGCCAAGAGACCACTAGATAAGGAGGAAGAATACGAGCCTCCCTGTCCGAGCGGCCCCCGAGAAACCAACAGAGACTGATAAGCAGGTGCACCTGGGAGGACTTCGGATTCGGGAAACCAATTATAATAACCCTGCCTCTTCTAGAAGTAGTAATGAATATGTATTAGCCTAGGAGCATAAAAACCAGCCGCCTTACGTAACAGGTGTGCGTCCTGGTGGAGCAGAGACTCCCGGCGCACCCAGCGCTGTTTGCTTGCCTCTATTCATTTAATAAATTGTAAACTTTGATTGTAATCCTATTTGGGACTCAGTCATTTATAACACACACACTAACTAAATATACTGAATACTAAATACACTAAATACTCTAACTGAATACGCACACACAAAAAAACATCCAGCAAGGAGCCAAAAGCTTGTGCCACAGGCTTTAACGAAGGCTGCCAAGAGCATCTCCTTCTCTCCAGTTTCAAACAGAAAATAAAAAATAATTTATTCATAACTGATCTGTAAAAAATGTACAAATGGAATAGTACTCAGAAGGTTTGACTGGGGGCAAAGTGAAAACAACCTGACTGCATCAGCAGAAAGGTTTTAATCCAGCTTCAAAAATTGCGTTTTCCTGTCAAGACTTGGAAATCAGACAACTGGGCACTATAGAAAAGTGTGTGGAACTGCTGCTGACCACCACAGGGCTTATAAACCCTATGCACTTGCCAGAACGCTGCTGGTTGGGTTTATAAACCCAGATTGGGTTTATGATTGGGTTTATAAACTAATTAGCAGCACTGTGCCAAGCGAGGCCTGCAGGCCGCCCGCGGCCGGGCGCATCGCCCTAAGGCACCCCCCCCCCGCGGGGCGGCGCCGCGCGGCAGAAGCCGTGAGGAGGGCGTTTTGTGCCTCGCCTCGCCCCGTAGCGACCGGGCCGCCGGGTTCCACGTCGGCCGCGCAGGCGCAGCTGCGCCTCCGCTCACCTGCTGCGGGGAGGGGGCCGGGAGGAGGAGGAGGGGGTGGCGGCGGGGGGAGGAAGGCCGCGCCGCGCCGCCATGTTCAAGAAGCTGAAGCAGAAGATCAGCGAGGAGCAGGCGCCGCCGCGCCGGGCCGTCCCCCTGCAGCCGCAGGGAGCTGCGGAGTGGGTGGGTTTGGCTTTATTTCTTCTTTGGGGCGGGGGGTGCCCGCTTGTGCTTCGTGCTTGGATAACTCAGTGCGTGCGTGTGCGGTGTTCCTGCGGTACTGGCCCAGCGCACCGCTCCTTTGTCCGGCTGGGGCCGTGCTTCTGGGGGTGTTCCGTCTGTGACGCGTTATCTGGCTGGTCAAGCTCAGCTTTAAACCCTCCCTTAGCTGTTACTTCGGGGGTCTGCCCAAAGAAAGTGCGTCTTTGTCAGCGGCGGCTGAGAGTGGCATGGAGCTGGCGTACGTGTGGAGCTTCCAGTGCAGCGGGAAGGGAGAGAGTTGGTTGCGATTTCTCTTCCCCCACATGCACGTCCAGCGGTTTAATATATCACAGCCTTCATTTGGCTGTCAGGGCTAACGCTGATGTTGGTGCTGACAGGTCCCATGGAACCTAACACCAGAGCTTGTGATAAGTGATACTCTCGCCTAGGCCGCTGTGCTGTGGTAGAGCAGGTCACGTAACTCAAGGGTTGACGTGAATGGGAAGGCAGAAAGAGAAAACGAGAACTGATTTTTCCTTTTGTGTGAAATAGTCTGGTTTTCTGTCACTTATTGTTACTTGCTATCGCTTCATTTGATCTCCAGTACTGTTAGGAGGAAACTGAAGTTAGATTTGTTCTTAAAAGCGAAACAGGACAATCTGCTCACTCCCTGTGTCTCATTTCAAAATAGCTTCTGTAAACAAGGAAAGAGGGAGAAGGTTTAGAGGTCTGTAAAATGCACTGGAGTCTTGCAAAGAGTGTGGAATATACTTCTGTTCCCATTCTCATAGTAGATATGTAAATAAACTGCATTCAGTATATTGGGTGCTCTATCATCACCTGACCATCAGTTGCTTCCTATCAAAACATTTTCAGCCCAAGTTTTACACACATTCAGCACTTCTTAGTTCTATGAGACTTTTATTTGCATTCTTTTCTGCTCTTCTCTTTCCTATACCCCATCGCAGGGAGGCTTTCCGTACCATACCCTCTCTGCTTTATTGATAACCCCTCTTTAGGACATAAAACTTGCCATTTGTACTCTGGCTTGCGGTGTCCTAGGCTAAATTTACCGACCTAAATAAATCCAGAGGTTAGCATCTCTCCAAGCATAACATGAAGGTGAACGCTCATTCTGAGGAGGCCTTTGTGGGCCTCCCCTTTCCGTGTGGGCTTTTAGCTAGCTGATGTCACCTCTCTGACTCTGACAGCCTGTAGTCTCCCCCTGCCTGATGAAGGACGGACACATCAGTTTGTAACTGCTGATGGGGAGAAAAAGCTGCCCCTGCAGTTCCAGGTGACTGTGTCATCTCCCCTGTTCTGCCCGCCTTCAGTTTCGGAATTGTGCCGTTCGTTACACAGGAGCAACGACTGTTCCTGCTGCCGAGCGCAGTGCCTCTGAAATGGCTCTGAAGTGTCAGGAGGTCTGAGTGCAGCGGTGACAACTGTAAAACCATTAACGGCAGAGTGAAGAGAGACCTTCATACCCCATCTAGTAGTAAAGTGCTGATGAACGCTTGGAAACCTTTTTCATTCTGTATGGTGAGGGCTAGAAGTTCCCCTGCTGTAAATGGCTGATCTTAAGTTAGAAGGTGGGCAGAAAAGGAGAGCAGGCTACTGGGGTGAGCAGGTTGTTGTCGTTGTTCAAACTGTACGGATACCTCTGGTGCAAAACTCTTCAGCAGGATGTAGAGCTGGCATGGCAAATGGTTATTCGGTACTAAGTCAGGTGTCTGACTTGAAAAGAGTCACATTCTCAGGGGGGAGCTTTATCTCCATTTGGTCTGGCCTGTAAACTATCACTGACTTCGGTATACCCATATATTTCCTATGATACTGGACTTAATTCATTACTATCCAAATTTGGCAAAACATACCTGTAGGCTTTAACTATGTCTTCCGTTCTTTCTCCAGAAGACTGACTTTTTTGGGGGTAATATCTCTTCAGTGGACTGATGTACTGTCATTTATGTTTTAGTCAGCTCAGTCATGGTCTTGAGACAAACGTTTTGTAAGGCAGAATTTATATACACAACCTAAATTATGGTACTGCAACAAAGTGCAGGAGGTGTTCTGATTTTTATTTTTTATGGCAACACTTTATTAGTTCTGGTTATGTTGTAGCATATACCTAAGGAGAGATCTTACTAATTTCTTTGTATGTAAAATTTGCTGATCTTTTAATGTTCACTACATTTATACTGAAGTTTTATATGTGGATTTAGAAGTATGAGGCTGGCAAGCTACATTTGGGTTGGGTCAGCTTGGCTTGTTGCAGCCTTGCTCAGTATGGAATTGTGAAATTGCTTTGAATAGATGTTTAGTGCTAACAGGAACAACAAGTTCATGTTAACGTTTTAAAATGTGTCATGTTCTTCTGTTGCCATTTTGCTTTGCTTAGGTTCTATTTTATTTTGACTAGTGTTTTTTAAAATTAATTTCTTTATCGAATGATAAGGTACTCCTTATTTAAATGATCAAATGCCTGTCAATCTGCAAAACTTTGAAGCCTTAATCTTTAATACTTAAAACAAGTATTAAAATGCTAAAGTATTATGAATCTTGAGTTTCAGATTTGGACCAGGAGGACCATGGTCACAAATGATCAAAATAGCTTAATAATATTATAATATAATAGCATAATTTTTTTGCATGCTCTTGTGGCTGTTCCATGATGTTTTCTGCTCTGGAGACTTTGTATTGAGGTAGAACTCCTCACAGATAGTATATGAAACTGATTGTGGCTTCTTTAAAAGGAAGATCTACCCTGGGCTTTACTGACAAGTTATAGTTAGTGAATGTTAAAATAAATTATGATGTGGAAGAATTAGTTCTGAATATTGAATATTGTTGATATGTGATCTCTGTGTAGGCCCCTTCCAAGTCCCCTCCACTGTCTGACAAAAGAAGTAGAACATCTTCGTTTACAGATCAGAATGATGAAGGCTCCTTAACTCCAGACAAAGAGGTCAGTTGAAAACTCATTTTCTCTATTTTTAAGCTTCAACGCTTCATTAAGAAGAAAAATAATCTGACTTCGCTTCCTTGATTAATGCTTTTTTTTTTGTTCCTCATTCTCTCTATTTCCTGTGCACTTAAACACAAGAATAGTCTAATTTTTAGGTTAAGTCCCAGAGTGTTTCATATTAGTGAGACTGACCTTTAAAGCCCTACATTAAGACACCTTTTAAATCCTTCTCCAGGTTTAAAAATCTTACTGCTGAATTAGAGTCAGTAAGCTACTGGGAAAGGAGTTACATCCAGAGAGATTAACTTGTTTTTCCTGCCTCTTTTGTTTGAAAAGTTGGGCAAGTCCTATTAGCTGTAGAGGTAAATTTAGGCAGACTATATATATATATAAGTATTTGTTTTCTTGCAGTGGGCCCATCCACTTCAATTTTAACACTACATTTTCTTCAGGAGATGACCAGCTATACCTGAAACTTGTCTTAGATTATTAGGAACACTACCAGTGATTACAGCTTGGCAGTTTTGATTCCTGCACTGGTAATAACAAAACAAAACAAAAGGAAGGCTATCTTGTGGTTTTGTTTTTTGCTTTAGAAATGCAATATTCAGTTTTCTAATGATTTTTTTTTCCATGTACTGTTGTATAGAATGACTGAATGACTTCTTTTTCTCCCTGGAGAGAGGCTTTCTACTAACTGATGCTCTGTTAATGTTGGCAAGCAGCATCATCCGTGATAAATTAACTGCTTTAGAAAGGAGAGCTTGCATTTTCTTCTTTTCCACAGAAAAAGCAACCTGCATGTCTTTTCTAAATGTGGAGTACAGAAGTTACATGCTGCCACATGAGAACTACACGAATGTGGTAAAGGTTAAAGGAATGATTTGGCCAAGGTGTTCAGACGCTTCTAAGCAGCAGAAGCTTAGTAGAATATGAAATAATGTAGCTGTGAGACAGTGACGTTCGTCTGTGTGACTGGTTCATTGGTTTTAGTCTGTCATTGGCTTGACACTGCCTATGCCTAAATGAAAAAAATCTTCCTCTCTTCAGTGGGAAATGATTAAAGGAAAAGATTAATAAAAGGGATGAGGAGTGTTACGACTTACACAAGTACCAACTGCTTTTCTGCTCAAATACAACTCTCACATTGAGTCAAACTCAGAATAGCTGTGTTTAAAAAACAAACAAGAACAAACAAAAAAAAACAACAAAAAAACCAAACTTGTATTTAATTTTAAGGGTGGTTGCTTTTATTCCAGAAGGTCTGGAAGAAGGTCTGTATCACCGACAGCTTACCTTATTTTTCAGTTGAGTTAATAAAAAAAATGCTACCTCTTTTCACCATTCCGCTAACATAATATTTAAAAAATAATAATCCAAATATTGTTGGGCATTACCTATATGTGTCAATGCATCTGCAATCGTCTTCATTTCTGTTGATTTTTATTTTTTAGTGCTTCATTAAACTTATACTGCCCCAATCTGTTTTTTCCAGTCTGCTTTTCCAGACAAACAGGAGAAGCAAAGAATTCCCCACAAGACATGCCAAGTTATGCTGGAAGAACATTATCATGCTCTAAATACAGTGGTTACACTTGGAATGATCAGAGAGAGAGATGGAGAAATAAGATTAAGAATGGAAACAGAGTACTAAAGTGACCTCAGATTTACAGTTATCCCCTGACATAGGAAACTGTTAGGAGAATTTTACTTACGAAACACATTCTGTAATTAAAATTCAGAAGGTAGTGAAGATGCTAAGGGAATGAAAATCTCTGCTTTTTAGTATGAGCTGGTTTTACGTCAAATGGAAAGTTTTAGTAAAATAAAGATAAATTTACATCATCAAGACATGAAATATTCCTCATAAGCGTTAAGACTGATTAAAAGCAAATCATCCTTGAAATGTAGTTGTTGGATTGGATTTCCATAAAATTGAGTTCAGTGGCAGTATTTATGATGCTTAAAAGAGAGACAGATATTATATACTCTCTCTGAAAATACATGCCCCGATTATGTGGAAGGGGGACACTTTTTAAAGCAGTGTTTTTGTTTGATCATACATATGTTTTTATGTACAGTTGGCAGTGGTGTTACAATGAACTAAAGTTGGATGTTTAATGTACTGAGAATGGTTTTGAAGAATATCATATACTGAAATGTTTCTGTAGTACGTGAATATTTGCTAACATTTTGGTATAGAAAGCTTAAACAAATAGAACTGTACAGTATTTCATGGTTCTTGTATACATCTTCTCCCTCTGGCTTATTACATTTTAGTGTGTCTTTAATAAATCCACACTTTCACATTTTTAATGTTGTTAATATTAAAATATGTGTAAAAGCTTTGATTTAAACTCAACACTTTTACAATATTTTTAGAATAAAAAATTATATTTGTAATAGACAACATTAATCTGATCAAAGAATTACAATAAAATGTGCAGGCAAACATTTTTGCTTTATATATTTTTTTTAATTTTTAATTTTTTAAATTTTTAATTTTTTTTTTAACGGAACGTTTTGTGATTTTGAAAAACTTGTGTGCTTCATTCATGGAACACTAGCATAAATTTCTTTTATTCCTGCCTGCTTTCTTCTTCAGCTTCTATTTTAATGAAGCTGTGGATCTCCAGGATCTCCACAGAAGCAGTGCTACGGAGAAGCTCATAATTTCTTTTTTGTATAAAGAAAAAGCAGAATTCTGTCTAGTTCTGTATTCTGTTCTTGCAAGTAGCCTGTAAAATATGGTTTGGGTGTAAAGTAAAATCACTGATAAAAAACTAAAACTTCTTCAAGCAGTTTGTGTATCAGATACTTCCGGAGTTGGCCTTGATGTCATTTGAAACAGCCCTGGATGATTAAAACTTACTTGTTGTTACTTCCAGTCTTTTCCAGGGAAGAATAGGGTTTGGTTTTCAAATTTCAGTTTGTTACTGCATTGACTCTTGAACAGAATTAGGGGGAAAATATATCATATTCAGTATCACTCCTAGAAGTTCAAAATTTTCTTTTGGTTTAGTATAGTTATTTTTACAAGTCAGGACCACATGCAGAGAATAACAAAGCTAGTTCTGAGCCATTAACTGAGAGGGAGCAACTGATAGCTTGATGTGGATGACCTGGCAGTTATTCAGGTCCAAATATCAGTCACATCCTCACAAGTGTTATGGAAGTGACAGCAGAGCACTGTATATGTAGCTTTTCTTAGAGCTAAAGATAAAATAGCAATGTACTTTTTAGTCTTACTTTAGTACTGTAAATTGACTGTTTTAAATTTAATAGAAGTATCTTTCTAGCATTGGCTAATAATAAAGCAGGACAAGTAAAGCTGGAAATAATTTGTCTTCTGCCTTTGTTAATGCTGCATCTTTGATTTATTCATCCAATCTGAAGTACTTCTAAATAGATACTCCCATCCAGGGGTAGCAGTAATTCAGATATATCTGTATTTTTTCTTTCTGACATGCAAATTTAAGACTGAATTTTGGAGTCTGTCTAGTTCTTATCTAAAGCTTGATTTTTATAATTCTTGATGCATACACAGGTTTATTTAGGTTGCTTATCAAAATAACATACCAGGAAAGAATTGTTTGATTTAGGTATTAACTCATCCTGAAAATGCAGTTCTGTGCCCTCAGGTTCTGGGGCTTTTTTTAATTGCAGAGAAAAGTCTTGAACTTCTGAGTTCTTCCTCCAGTATTTTAATTCCATAAATGCAAGAGGGATGAGGCATAAAAAGATTGTTACAGATTGCATGAACCTTTTATAAAATAGATAGATCAGCAAATTACTGATTTTATTTTTTTACAGCTTTTTTGGCATTCCCCAAATCTGGCAAATTTGGGGGTGGAATGGACTTTTTTTTTTTTAACTATGGGGGAATGAGTTATCTTTCTTAGTAAGATTTGAAACTAAACCATTAGCCTAATAGCTGACATCCTTAGCTCCTTGAACTAGGTGTATAAATACTGGTTTACCTCTTCAGCAAGCTTGTAGTATAATCCCTTTCCTTCTGTTTTACTGTGCATGTACACAACATGGAAAAACAGTACACAAACAATTAGAGAAGCGTTTAAGCATTAACATTAGAAATGAGCAAGTGCCGTGATGCAAATTCATACAGTTAGTAAAGTACAAGTTTCTGTAATAACAGATTAATCTGAAACATGGAACCACTGGTTCACTTCCTTTTTCTGAAAGGGAATAATTACTGCCAATGGTAATCAAGCAAGTGTTGTATATATATAATATGCATTAAATAAACTAGTCCCCCCCCCCTTCAGAGGAAGGGTACTTGGTAGCACTATAATCCCTGTTAAATTCTGCCTTTATTTCACAGCCTGCTAAGGAACTCATTTGATCTAGGGTTCAGAACTACTTTGGCCTATGTATCCCGTTCATCAGAGTCATCAGAGTAAAGGAATATTTGAGCATGGTAATTCTTCAGAGAGGAAGAATAGCAAAAACAGTACAAAAGCATTTGGTTCTTGGGTTCAGGAAGTTCATAAAGAACAAGTAGGGCAGCTTAACTGAGGCCAGACATGAGGGCTACAAAGACTGTGTTTCCAGAATTCTGAACAAAGATTATTTCAAAAGAACTATTGTTCTTTAAGAATACTTAAAGGAATGTTCCAGGTTTCATTATCTAATTTACCTCTTTGTAACTTTTTCTCAAAGGTAGAAATGTTTGTTGTTGTTAAGATTTTATTTGCAAAAACAGAGTAATTCTATATTGTGATAAAAGACTAGCAGTATCACAGCCTTAATTTGGTGCCTGAGGTAAAGGTCAGTATGGGACAGAGTTCATTTACCCTGGAGCATGTTTGAAGCATAAAATTTTGAAAGATTTTAGTAGGATTTCACTAAAAAGCTTCAATTGTGATTTGATGGTGTTCAGAGGATTAGAGAAGGCTAGTTAAAGCATTAATTACAGGTCTGCACATTCTGTCTGTTTGCAGGATGCTTCAGCCCAACTGGATTCCCAACTTGTCTAGTTACATTAATCACATCAACTGCTTTGCAACATTATGTGATTATTAATCACATAATGCTGATGTGTTGTTAGTGATATGTTAGTACAGCAGTAGGTACGTTTAATGTTTCTGAAGTTGCTAAACTCATTCAGAGCGGCCCCCTGAAGTACAAAAATCCATTGTGGCAATATTTACAAGTGTTTAATTTTGGAAGACTTTTTTTTCTTGCCTTTTTTGCAGGCATAGGTGAATAATTTTCGGTGACTTCTACAAAAACCAAACAAACAAAACAAGTAGACAGCTCATACTAAAGCCATGCTGAATAGTTAATTAAAAATTGAAAAAAAAAAAAGCAGATAAAAATGGATATATATTTTTGGAAAGTACTAGGTATTGCAATTATAGGACTTATTCAACACCACTGCCTGTAATATAGCTGTAAGAACAAAGCAGACAGTGACCTGCTGGAGTAACAAAAATGCTATGAGCAAGTACTTAAATATTTTCACTGTTGGGCACCCAACATCTGAGAATGGAGGATGAGTTCTCTAATACGAAGATACAGTCGGTTCTAAGGAAATAACATTCTTGGACCATGATTAAGTGTATTCTGCCTTTGATAGCTGTTTGAAGTGTGAAACTCAGCTCTTGGCTAACTCTTGGCTACTGGAAAGGAAATACCTAGCTCTTTCTTTTTCGTATGGTGATTACTGCTCTGCCTCAAACAGTATTATTGTTTTCTACCTGTGTTTGCAGGGTTGGTTCCTTCCCCTTTGTGCTAGCCTTGTCTTTTTTGCAGTAGACTTAAACAGCGAGGTGAAGCTGAGATGATTTAGTGGCGTCCCTGCCCCAAGCTTCTGAGTAACATTTGTGAAACACAACAGTAGTGTTAATTGCCTTCTACTGTTTGTGTAAACTGTTAGTTGCAATAGAGACCCTAGAGTGGTGTGCTTGCAAGCTCAAGCAGTATGGCATAAATTCATAAGCTTTTATTTCTTAAAAACATAGTTACTGTGCACTGAGGTATTTTAGGCTTTGCAGAAGCTGATAGCTTGGTTCTGCTGATCTTGCCATGGAGGAGTTGCATATGCTCCCTGTCAATTGTCCACTGAGTAGTTGGAGTGAATTTAACTCTCTCCATTGCTTAAACTTCTTCGTTGTCTTCCCAGTAAGGTTAGGGGGTTTTGGTTTTCGGGGTTTTGGTTTTTCTTTGGGGTGGGTGGAGGGTGTTGGGTGAGGCTTTTGTGTAAGACTTTACTAGGTAAGCCTCCTGCTAGAACTTCGTTACACTTATGTGGTCGTGGACCTGGGGGGATGACGGAAAACAACAATTCACAGAAGCTGAACATACTGACTGTCCAAATTTGTTTTTAATTTGAAATGAAGAATAATTTGTTCGAGATGAATAGGAATTCTTTTTAATGCAAGTTGTTTGGGTAATGCAAGGAGTTTGATTTAAGCAAAATAATTCTATAAGGAAATTTCAGTGCTTAATATTTTGAGAAGCAAACATTAGCCTACCATTTCTATGAAGTGGTAATTTGAACTATCTGTGATTCCTGAAGTTCTCCACAGTCATGTTTTGAAAGTGACTCATCTAAGCTTAAAATAGGTTACATTTTGAAAATGTTTATAATCCTTTGGTTAATAGCATTTGCTTGGATACATGTAGGAGTGTTTTGGAAATGTTGTTTCATCGCATTAACTGGTGTTGTCTAATTCTTTGACTTAAAGATTTCATCATCATTTTTTGTTCTTGAGAATTTACACACTTGTAATTCATGAGGTTATCAGTCTTGCTTGTAGCATTGCTGCTGTGTGATTATACATAGTATTTGCCATTTCTTTTTCTGGCATATATCTTTTCAGAAGCATGTGTATAAAATGAAGCAGCTCTACCTCCAGTTCCATTCATTCCATATTCTAACACATTTTCTAAAAGTTTTTGCTATGCAAAAATTGCAAGTCATGTAGCATTCCAGATCTTACACGTGAAAATATTTTTCCTCTGAATTTGAGTGCTTGTACTACAGCACTGGAATGAATATAGCAGTTGGAAAAAAAAATCAAACCCTAACTTTTTAGTAACAGAATTGATTCCTAAAATACTATTAGTAACTTGAAATAAAACAAAATTGTTCTGAAATAGTGTGAATGAAAAAACTTACCATGTTTTGTTTCAGTCAGCGAACAACAAAATTCTGTGATCTCAGGTTGTAAGAAAGTTGAGCGGTAAACTTCTGTATGTAAGTAGAATTATGGAAAAGGAATGCTTTTGAAACCTGTTGCACCATTAAGTTGCATTACATTACATGTATATATCCTATTCCAGAATCTCTTTTTCTTCATGGAATTTAAATCTCTTCTCCTATACTGACTTGATACAAATGGTTTAATCAGTTTCTGGCTGGTTTTGTTTTTTGTAAAGCAATAGTCTGCAAGTACTTCAAATAGTTCTGTAAGGAATGTTTTTTTTTTTTGTATATGGTTAGGATTCCACTGTATAAGAGCAGTAGTAGAGAAGACAAATCATGAAATTTATATTGCTTGTAACTGAAATACTGATAGAATGAGTTTTTCATGCATAACTTTGAGAGCAAAGAGGGCTAAGTGGTATCAGAAGACAAGTCATCCATGGAAGCTTAAAATCATCAGTGCCAGTGCCTGAAACACTCTTGTTTTGGGCTTGACTAGGATACTTTTTAAAATTGTATGTTTCTTATACCTCTAAATGATCAAAACTGTATTTTGACTGTTCTGAAGTGAGTGATCTAATGCATATTTTCTGTTCATGTCCTTTCTGTTCATGCCTTTACCAGTGTCCGTTGTCTCCTTTTTATGATGTTTTTAAAAGTGTGGAAAAATTTAGTAGAATATTGCAACGTTCTTTACCTTGTTACTTGATTTATTTTCATTTTCCTACTTTTTGCATTGAATGACAGCTGCTAGCCGGGATGATAGCAGAACCCGCTTTTCTCTCTGAGTATACTATCTTTGCTTTGGATCCCACCAAGCAACCTAAGCCACAGAGTGACGGTGTGGTGAGTCCTCCCACCCCCCCGTAGCGATGCCTTTAGCAGGGGGAGGAGAGTACTGTACTAGAAGGCAAACCTAGTGTTGCTTGTGGCTTGTTCTCACAAAGGCATCTTAACTACCCTGTTGCTAACCCTGCACTAAATTTCACAGAGGTAGTTCCCGATAGCTCTTGGCTGGTGTGCTGTATGATGTGAATTTGTTGTAACACAACAAATTAACATGTTTTCTGTTACACAGGTAACCCTACTTTAGCCAAATTTAAAGTAATTGTTGCACAATTTTGTACACTTGTCGCTTAGAATTCATTAAAGCCATTGTCTTCCTCTTCATTTTATGTATGTCTGTGTCTATTTCAAGATAAATGGATATGACAAGCACTGAGATCGTTTCTCTGCTTTTCTCATGTCTTTTGCTGTTTACAGTGAAAGTCTCATGTCACTTACTACTAATGGTAGCAGGAAATTATTATCATACATAGGCACTGAAATTCAGCCACTTCTAATTGGTAACTTGGCTGCCCTTATTACAAGACTAGAATGTCTCTTCTAAATTGTTAGATTTCGTTTTAAACATATATATTTCGTTGTCTGGAAATGTTGTTTGCATAGTCTACATGTGGAGAATCTCAGTGAGAAGAGAACAAGGGGAGTGGAGAAAAAGAAGCAGATACAGGGAGGAAAGCAGCCTTCCCATTTCTTACATATGCACATGCAAAGCTGTGTTATTCTGAGTATTGCCACACAACTAGGATGGCATCTTTCACGTGCTTCAGGGCCATGGCATTCCTGAGTGCATAATGATTCAAAACAGCATTTGAATTTTAGAGTCCCAAGTCATCCTCAATTCATGCTTGCCTTATTTTTTCAATTTAGCAAGTGCCTTTTTTGCTGCTCATATAGAGGCTGAAAATAAAAAGACACTGAAAGCTATAACAGGATAGAAATTTGATAAGGAAATAGGCGTAGTGCAACACACCACATCGTACTGGGATTGTGTCTCGAGCTAAGCAAAATTGGACTGAAACTGCTTAAAAAGGTGATGGGTAGAAAGTCTTCATATGTTGGGTTGTGCTTGCTACCTCTGAGCAGTTTCATTACTAGCTCAGTCAGTCCTGGTGTTCTCGAGGTTGAGCTTTTTGATGAGGAGCAAAGTGGACATCCAGACTATGCTGACATCTGTAGTTTTGAAATAGTTGCTAGATTTATTTATCTTAGTTTAGCTATTTTTATCATATTCAAGGTCCAGTAATAGCTACAGATAAAATTAAGCTTTTCTACATTAACAGCAGTAAGCATTTATAGGCTGTTTCTCAGTATGCTGCAGAATATCACTAGTATGGTTGCATTTTGGAAAAAAAAACAACTGTGAAAGTTCTTACCTTGCCTTTGTATTCACCTTAGTATATACTTCAGTGACTGGAGTCACTGTCTTGCATATTTATATACAAAACTGCATACACTGCAAATACTTATAATGTGAGAATTATAGTTAAAGTGTTACCAGTGTGTATTTAATAATGTTACCTGTAAAACTGATTTTGTTCTCTGAACTTCTTCAAAACTCTAGAGCTGTCCTCTCACAGTAAGATTTGGGGGAGTCGGGGAAGAGAATAGTGAGACAGAAGTTTATAAGGAAGACGAGTGCTAATTATATACAAATATTAAAAAAACAATGAAACAAACATGGGGGAAGAAAATGTATACTAGCCTCTTCCTCCTTCCAGAACTTACTCACAGATTTGCAGTACTTGAGGAAGCAGGAGGGAAGAGGAACGCTGACATGTTTTTGACTACAGACACTTAAGCTTTCACTCTTTAGGCACATGAATTTATTTTTTTTACATTAGAAAGAAATAAGAAGCTAAATTAGTTTTCATTTCAGCAATAGAGAAGTAAGGAAGCAGAAGTGTTGCTAGAATGCCCTAATGTGTTCCTGTTAAATTTGAGCTCTGGTTTACACATTTTAATAACAGAAAGCAACCTTTTTATTAATAATTGTAGAAGTAGCTAGTCTTTGGGTATAGATACAGTTGTTGTGTATGGTTAGTGGAGGAAAGACTTCTGTTGGTCTCCAGAAAGCCTGTTACTCTCCTGGTTTTAAGATTTTCAAGATGCCAGTGCTCTTTGCTCCTAGTTTCACTGAAACAACTCTTAGGGCTTACGAAAGGTTAGGGCTTTCTTTTAAGCTCCTCAAAGCCTCTTGAATCTGTACTTATATATAGCAAGTTATATTCATGTTTACCTTTCACTTTCTGGACACCAGCATATGACCCTTTGCCCTAGAGCGCAGTGAGTTAGAATTGCAGGAGGTAGAGAAGTGTGATGGTACAGGTTTTGTATTAAGGATGACCAGTATGTCCTTCTTATATTTACTAATGGAATAAATTTTAATTCTAAATCTAGGTTCTACTTTTGTGTACATAGACTGAAAAATGTCAGCACAATGAAGAGGAAAACTTTAAAAGTGGTGGCATTAGTTTTAGTTTTGAGATGGCATTTTTTAAAGGTGCTTAACAGTTGAAAAGAATAGGATCCATGCTTTATGTATTCATAAATACCTTATTAGATTTAATACATCTAATTAATCTTGTGTTCTAAAATGTCTTAAATATTATTAAATTATCCTTGTGAGTTAGATATATAAACCTTAAACAGTTTCCTCTTTTTCTGTTTCTGGTAGTCAGAATACATGATTGTTGAAAGATGTGCTTGTAGAAAGTCTGCAGTTCTTGGTCAAGTACATCTTTCTTTGTTACTACTACTGTAATACAGTAGGTGCTTTATTACAAATTGTAAAGCAGAAAATAGTTTTTATTTGGATTACTGTTACAGTTAACTTCCCAGTTGAGAAATGAAAACAAATAATGCAGCACAGAATAAAAGTGTAGGAGTGCTTTAGTTTGAAAACCAGTAAGAGCTCTTAATCCACTAGAACTAAATCCACCACAACAATGTAGTGCAGAATGTAAACAGTATGCACATTTTGCTCAAGCCAGGTGAAATTTCCAAATCCAGACAGACTTCTTATATGGCTCATTATTGCTCATTTTACCTAATCTGAGTCTGGATGGGTGACTGTTTCTCTGGTTTCCTTAACTGTCTGGATTTCTTTCTGTGTTATTTTAATACTTTCTTGAGTTTGGTCCGTATCAAGCCTTATTGAAGCCCTTCGATTTTACAGATTGCATATGAATTTCAAGGTACATCTTGATTAAAAATAAAAACGTACATCACTCTTAACTGAATTCCTTACTCCATGTATTTTAATATATCTCAGTGCTTTTCTTGGAGAAAAAATGCATCCAAGATATTTTCTAGTGTGTTTTGCTACATCAGTCTGACCTGACTTAAACACTAGAAAATTGGATCTGTACAAGTTTGGAAGCACCTGAGCACAGGGTGTAGGAAAAGCAGGACAGACAGACTAGGGACAGGAATGTCTGAAATCTATAATAAAAATAAAACTCTTGTTTTCAGTTGATTTTTTTCCCCTCCTTATTTGTGAGTGCATAAAACTGTATGTGTCTAGTCTTGCACAGGATGTGTTTTCTGAAAGCCTAATGTTCTTCCTGTGCTTGTTTGTAATCTTAAACAACACGTTTTTATCTTTTTCATCTAAACCTCTTAAACAGTGTTTTTATCCAGGTAGTGTTTCCCCCCCTCCCCCTCCACATACTTAAATAGAGGGAGATAATGTGATTCCACTGATCCTCATGTCAGCTGTAAACAACACTGGTCATCAGTTTGTTGTTTTTTTTTTCCTGCTATCGTTTTGTCTTTTTCTGATGTTCCATTGATTTGTGTGTAAATGTTACACAAATAATCATTTTGAATAATTAAATTGGAGATGTCTGTATTTGCAGATGTCTCATACTAATCCATGCACACAGAGCTGCTTTGTAGTTCTCTATATTGCAGCAGTCTGTTTCGAATTTAACGAACTAGCTTGTTTGCATGAACACATCATAATAAACTTTTTAAAGAAAGTACTAAAAACACAGGCAAGAAAAAGCACAGATGCTGTTTGTAGGAATTGGTGACTGATAGTCATTATAGTCTCTTCCTTCTAACAGTTGTTTTTCCTCCTCTAGAATTTACCTAAGCAACCAATTCCCAGATCTGCAGAAAACAATGGAAGTGAACCAGCCTCTCCACAGGTACCTATGGGGTTTTTGTTTTGTATTTCACTGCCATGTTTTATTTGTATTAATTTAGCATAAGTGCCCAGTGTGTGTCTTCTTACCGGAGTAGGGATGACAAGTACTTCGGCATGTTTTAAGATGGTATTAAGATAAAAAATTAATTTCTAACTGAAGGAAAAGAATTGATAATCTTAAAATAAGGTTATCACCCGTGATAACGGTGGAGGTCATCCTTTCATACGTCTCAGAAACAAGTCCAATTTGCTGGAGTGGAATTAGCAGCAATTCCCAGCATGTGAATTCCAGCATCGTTTGGTAGTGCTTGAAAATCACTTCTGTAGCACCAGCACTGTATGTTACCGTAGCACAGACCCTTCTGTACAGCACAGGGACTTTAGTTGCATAAATCAATAATTGCATTTTATATAAAAATGGTAAAGCCATTTAGAATAAAAAAAGGACTGTTTAAGAAGACATGCCAGAACCATTGTACAAGGACTTTTTACAATAAATTTATTCTCTCAATCATAGGAACAGATCTTTGTATCTTTGAGATAAATACAATCTTCTGTTTAATACGTCAGTAAGTGAGTCACATTTATATACTTTTTTTTTTTTTAATTTGGAACAAAAGTAAATACAACTATTTATTTCAGTTACATATTCATTTTTGCATGGGGTTGCACAGGAGTATGTTCTTCCAGGAGCTTAAATCAGAGCTGTAGTCTATTGAATTTAGTTGCTCTCTGAAACTGCCCACACCTGGCAGCTGCAAGTCTGGTTTTTCTGTGCAGGGAGATGACTCTCATAAGGGAGTGGTAGCTCTTTGGTGTCACTTCTGTGGTGCCGTGTTGGGTGACAGTGGTTCCTTGGCCCTGGTCATGTCTCTGTTTCCCCAACGTTAGTGTATCCATCGGCCTCTAAGCAGCGCACAAGTAACTCCTTGCTTTGGGTTTTTGCAGCCAAGTGACACTCAGTCTTTCGCCCAGCGCCTTCAGCTCCGTGTGCCCTCCATGGAGTCATTATTTCGAAGCCCAGTAAAAGAGTCCCTGTTCCGCTCTTCTTCTAAAGAGTCCCTGGTACGAACGCCCTCAAGAGATTCACTGAATCGGCTGGACGTGGATGCAGCCGGTCCCACCTTCGATCCACCTTCTGACATCGAAAGCGAGACTGAGGAGGCCCCGGGAAATGCAGACAGCCTCAGCAAGGAACAGCTACTGCAGCGACTGCGCCGAATGGAGCGCAGCTTGGGCAACTACAGAGGAAAATATGCAGAGGTGGGTAATGTCACTGGATGGAGAGAGAGGGAAAAAATAAGACTAGCGTACTGCAATAGTGGATAATCTTGTTTTCCTCTCTGGAACAAATGGGATCCTCTTATAGCTAGCAGGGACATTTAATTATGACTGTAAGTCTAGTTATTTTTGGCTTAGACAAGCCAAAGCTGTGCTGGTAATGCAACGCGGAAATATTTTTCACAGAATTACAGAACAGTTGTGGTTGGAAAGGAGCTCTGGAGGCCAGCTGGTCCAAACCCCTGCTCAAGCAGGAGACCATCTAGAGCAGCTTGCCTAGGACAATGTCCAGATGGCTTTTGAACATCTCCAAGGAGGGAGACTTCACAACCTTTCTGGGCAACCTGTGCCAGTTCTTCATCACCCACACAGCACAGAAGTGCTTCCTGATGTTCAGACAGAACCTCTGGTGTTCCAGTGTGTGCCCACTGCCTCTGGTCCTTGCACTGGGTACCTCTGAAAAGAGTCTGGCTCTAGCTGCTTTACATTCTCCCTTCAGGTGTTTGTAGACATTGATAATACACCCCCTGAGCCTTCTCCAGGATCAACAATCCCAACTTCCTCAGCCTTTCCTCACTGGAGAGGTGCTCCAGTCCCTTGATCATCTTGGTGGCCCTTCCTTGGACTCTTTCCAGTATGTCCACATCTCAATGTACTGGGGGCCCAGAACTCCAAGGTGCAGCCTCACCAATGCTGAGTAGAGGGGAAGGATTCCCCTCCCATGACCTGCTGGCAATATTTTGCCTAATGCAGGCAAGACTACCCCTAGCCTTCTTAGCATTAAGGGCACATTGCTGACTCACAGATCTGCTTTCCAGCTGGGTGGCTCCCAGCATGTACTGGTTCCCCGGGTTGTTCGTACCCAGGTGCAGGACTTTGCATGTCCCCTTGTGGATGTTCATGATGTTCTTGTCAGCCCACCTCTCCAGCCTGTCCAAGTCCTTCCTTTTCTTCTCTTGTTTGTAAATAATTCCATGCTGTCAGCAACAGAGATTAGCTGGGGGTTACTTGTGTGAGTGGTGTCCTCGGATATAGGTCCGGGAGGGTTTCTGCTGGGAGCCCTGTACTTGGGGCTGGAGTTCAGGACAGTGCTGAGTGTGACCTATGCTGACGTGATGGCGTGAAGTTACTTTGCTTCTCAATCTTGAAGTACACCTACATGTCATAGATAGGTGTTTTGTTTTCAGTAATTAAGTTCTGTTCCCCTTAACTTCCAAGTATTCTTATTTATATTTGTCTACTTATTTTGTCTGGAAAAGTAAAGCTTTCGAAGGTTTTATTATTTTATTTATTTTTTTAAAGTATTTTGGCTATTGGTGTCAGAATCTATGGAATCTATGGCATGTATACGTCAATTACACTGTTCAACATATATTTAAAAAAAAAGTTGTCTTCCATTAATTCGTTAATTTTTGACTCCCATTAGTTTTTCACTATCTTCCAACTAGTATAACAAGGTGTATTTTTAAAGAGTTTATGTAAACTGTGTTGCTTAATTGAACGTTCTCCAATTTGTAGATTTTGTTTTGTGTTTTTAGTGTAGTCTGTCCAGCAAGTCTTAATTTTCTCCATCAAAAGGACTTTTTTATTTGTGAGTTTTTCCATTTCTTTGGATTCAGTTTAAAAGCTTGTTTTGCTAGAGCTTGGAAGAAAGGTGTTTGAACATATAGTGGGAATTGAAGATGTAAATTCTTTTCATTAAAAGAAGAATGCAGTTAACATCTCAGGAATATTGTATGGGAAACCATCCATGGTAGTTTTAGTTCTCTTTCAAGTGTAAAGTAAGTATGACTCTGAAATGAAAAGTAGCCTTGAATTCTGAAAAATCCTAATTTATTTTCGATAACATTTTGAAGATACGCGGTAACTTAGAGATTTCTGGTTTTGGTGTTTTGCATTTGTTTTGCCTTATTTTTTCAGTAATTAGAAAAGGGTGTGTTCTAGTTCCAAGTGCTATTGTGCTACTTCAGCTTTGCACAACTTATGCAATTGTGATCAGATTTTTAATTAAACTAAATTGTGCAGTTACTCATGAAGTTCTTTTGCCAGCTTACAATAAGAAATATTGTTCATTGCCAGTCTTTCTTTGTCTACTGGGTACATGCAAAGCACATGGAATGAGAACATTGACTGTTACACAACCCTTTTTTTTGCTAGAGTTTTAAGTGTATTTTTTAATGTATAATCGCCTTAAAATTAAATTTAAAGTCTCTCGGATGTGTACCCTTAAAAAATGTACATCCCTGTAGGGCAATTCTTTAGGTTGTAACTTTCTGATGGAGTTGCTTTTTGACTTCCTGTACTACTAAATCATGAGAGTTCTCAGAGGTACTTTCAGTGAAGGAAGAACTGTGCATGAATGCTGTGTAGCCTAATTATTTTGTCATGTTTATTTTATTTAGCACATTGGAGATATTTTATAAATGAAAAAAGCACAAAAAACAATTGCACAGGACAGTTGCTTTTATATGCTTCTGTCAGAAGAGCTTTCTCAAGTGAAGTGAGGAGTTTAAAAAAGCAGATAGCGATACAACTAAGCAAATTATTTTGATGGCTATAAGCAAATGCATTATCATCATTATACCTGATTTCTGTATTTTAGCTAGTGTCTGCTTATCAAGTTATCCAGCGAGAGAAGAAGAAGCTACAGGTAATCATTCCTATTCATCTTCTATTACCTGAATGCTTTTCTGAATCTTAAAATGTATAGTGCAATTACAGATTTAACTTTCAGTCTATTGTGTACATACATATGTGTATGTGTGTAGGTATATGCTTATATGTTCTTGTATATTTTTTATCTAAACAAAAATAAACAAAAAGACTCTCTCTTAGCTTGGCATCCTTAAAAATCCCAATTAATACTGGTTTGTCCAAACAACTGTTGTGAAGCTATTGTACTCCTGCATTTTTGATTGCATCAGCTGAATTCAGGTGATGGATTGACATTCCACAGTTGGCAGGTTTTGGTAATACTTACACATCAAGTTTGACTGTAAAGAGAAATACAAACACATTAATTCTTCTACTGAAATACAATTCTGTGAGTTTATTTACACTTTGTATCTAAAGTTACATTTAACACGCATTATGTTTATTCCTTTTTAAGGGCATTCTGAGTCAAAGTCAGGATAAAGCACTTCGCAGAATTGGAGAATTGAGAGAGGTAACTTCCTTTCTTGGTTGAATGTTTACTTTCATAGCATACATACAGAGGATCTTTCTCTGCCTAGCTTTTGATGTTTAAATTCATTTTGCAAAATATTTTCTATTGCACAGCAGGGGTTTTTACCACTTGCTTCCATTACCTTACATGGGGTTAATTCTCTGGCTTGTTTCCCATTCAGCAGCTTATTGTCACATTCTAAGAGCAATTCATAGTACCAGCCGAACTGCCTTTCTGTTCATTGTGAAATAGGTAGAAATGTGCATGGTTTTTCCAGTGTTGTTGGGCCCAGCAGTAGATGTGGCTCTGCAACTTCTAGCTTTTCTAGTATTGAGAAATGTTAATATTAGGCAAATACAAGTAACAAGCACTTTTTATAAGTTTCACTTATAGTCAGGTTCACTGGTTTCTTTGCTTGTTTGTTCTATTTCTTTTTTTTTAGGATAAAAGTAATTTTAAAAATACCTACAGCATTAGAGACTTGTCAGTATTTTTTTCCAGTTTGCTACAAGTCAGATGTGAGAAATGCATTCTGCATTAAGTGTATAACTATATGTTCCACTAGATTTAGCTTTTCAGTGTATTAGTACTTAGTAAAGTTTGGAAGGCCTATATCTACACCAGAATTAAAGCGTTTTTATTAGGAAAAGGGTTGCATGTGTGCATACTTATCTTTTTACTTATTTTGTCATAGTCTTTCTGATTAGAGAAAGATGTATTTGATGTAAATCTATATATATAAACAATACTTATAGAAGTTAAAAAGATCTATATTTGGTATAGAATTTATTTATTTTTCTCATAATTCTTGTAGATTTAAAGATTCCCTCAAATCTAAGACTTAAATTCTTTTATATTGATTGAAAATCTTCAAAAACTAGTTCTTTGGTCTTCTGGAAGACCAAAGATTACAGCACTAAGTAAAACAGACTTAAAAATAAATAAAGAAATTACAACTAAAATTGAAAGTTTCCACTGTGGAAGCTACAGTGTTATAAAATTCATCATTCATTGGTGTAACCACTCATTATCAGCAGTTACTATATAAAAAAACAGAAGTTTTCTTCATCATGCAGTCTGTTGTTCCAATAAATGAGTTGAATAAGACAAGTTTCTTCTAAGAGGGTCGTGTTAGAGTAAGTTAAGTTTCTCTTGGGATGAGATGACAATGTGAATAGTCCTTCGAAATAAATGTTTCTTTTGCTTACATTAGTATTTTCTTATTAAGAGTAATTCTTCAACGGCAGTCCTTGGTGTTTTGCCTCTCTGACAGCAGTCAGAAAGGACTGTTGGATGTAAGGAGGACTTTTTCAGTGGTGTTTTTTTTTTTTTTTTCCAGAAAATCTCTTTGGCTGTTGTTGCACTGAGCTTCTTTGCCTTGGAAAGAGTTGCTTCTGAAGCTCAGAAGCATGAGAAAGAGTTGTGATCATTAGCTATGGAGAACCAGATACAGTGCAGGGTTAAAAAGTGGATGTAGTTACTTGAGAAGCAAGAGGAACAATTTTCCCAGAAGTTGCCTTGCAGCTTTGTCCCTCCAATGTGTAGCTGGGCACAGTTAGCGCTCTCAGCTGCAGGACTCAAGGCTGGGATTCGCAGCTGGAAGCAAGGCACAGGCAGCAGGAGATGATGAAAGTGGGATTCAGAGTTGGATGGAAGCAAAGCAGGAGGCATCCAGTGCCCCATGTTTTGTCTCTTGCTTGCTTTTCATCCTTTCTTTGAGCTTTCTGTCATCCTTTGTCTTTGCCTGGCTAACAGAACCCATATTTAGAGGTGGCACTTGCTTTTACACAAGCGACCTTTGCAGAATAATGACTATAGAAGTGTTGGCTTTCTGGGGTAAATCTTCCTGTGAAAGACATGTGGATGGAGTAAATTAAAAAGAAAAAATACAAATATGGAAAGTGATTTACAGTGCATGCATAAAACATATATGGTGCTGATTCTCTTAATAAGAAGTTGAATGTGAGTTAATTCAACATTTAAATAATTTTTTTGTTCTAACAACTAATTATTTAAATATATAAGTAAACTTTGAAAGCATAGGAAGTAAACAGAAAAAACCCTCTTGATACTGTACTTTATAAAGTCATGTAGATATTACCAATGCATTTAGGTTACATCTACATGTTTCTAAAGGTGTTCACCAAATGAATGCAATTAAGTAGCAAGTAAAGACACTGTTGAAGTTGTTTGGCATTCTCTGTCTAATTTGAGACACCTTTCAGGAACAAAAAAACAACTTTCTGTTGTTACAAATGGCATTTGTCACATTTAGAATACTAGCATATTGAATGAGCATAAGGGAAATTTACATTTCTGCTGTTTATGTTGATTTAATCTGATGGCTGAATGAAAAATCTAGTTTACCAAAGTGCAACTGTCAATTTCCAATGTTTGTGTGGAAGACAGTTTTCAGAAACAAGTTTGAAGTGATCCCGACACAAACTTATTTTTAGGAAGGAAGAATCTTTGATAATGCATTAGATCTAGTCTCTAACTATTTTAATGCTGGTAATAGAATTAAATTATTGTATAGTAAAAGAAATAATTTATGTTTGTGGTCTGGAGTCATAATTGCAATGAGGTATTTTTAATATTTCATAATATATAGGTAAGCTTTTTAAATTCACATTTCAGTTTTCATCTGAGACACATTTATTTATGATTCTTAGGAGCTTCAGATGGATCAACAAGCTAAGAAACATCTTCAGGAGGAATTTGATGCTTCCTTGGAAGAAAAAGATCAACTTATTAGTGTCTTGCAAACTCAGGTAAAACACCTTACCCAAGAGATGTTTTTGAAAACTGCTCTTTCCAAATATTTTTTATGAATTACAGTATTTCCTGTATTTTGTGTCAATGCTTTTTTATAAATGCTACTATGTTTTAAAGCTTCTTCAGAATTTATGATTTTCTAGAAATTAAGTGCATCTTTGTGGAAGAGAATACCATTGTATAATCTTACTCTTATTAAATACAAGTTTTTGATCTGCACCTAAATAACTTTTCAATGTCTTTGTTATCAAGAAATAACATGAGCAGATGTTTGAGTTAAAAATGCTTTTGCAAAATTGGTTTTGCTTAAATGATCTTTGATGTTTCTCCACACATAATCGTGCTTTTTTTTTTTAACTTGGAAACATAACTGTGATTTTAAAAAATGCTAAAAATATTCAGACAGATTTTTCCTTTACTTGCTGACATGAATAACTCTCGTTAGTTTTGAGGACGGAAGTGCAATCATCTTAGAATCCTTACATTTTTAACAAAGAGTATTTTGTTTAGGTATCGTTGCTGAAACAGAGGTTACAGAATGGTCAGATGGGCATTGAATTACCTGATCCAAATATCCAGTATGACCCACAAGTTCAAGGTCCAACAAAAGAAATCAGTGCAGAAAATATTGCGGAACCAGGAAGCAATGGTAGGTATTGGGGCTTTTTTTTAAGAGATCTTGAATTCTGGGGAATAAGTCTACTATTATTTGTGATGGAGTAATAGTACTTAAGGCACGACACGTTATAGTAATGATATGTTTTCTAGAAGGGGACAATTTTTCTAGAAATAGAATGGCACCTGGTGGACATGATAACCTTTCAAAGATGCTGAATATCCATAAAAATTAAAATCTGGTCCATCTTGCCTTAATAGCAATAATTCTACTTTAGGTATTGCTGTTGCCAGTAGGGGTTGTTACTGTCCCCACTTAATATTAAGGTTCTTTGTCTGGTAAGCAAGGAACTATCCCTAGAGTTTAGAGGATACCAGTTGCCAGTATGTCTCTTTTTATGTGCATTTTCCAGAAAAGGTAAAAGTAAAGATCAATTTTCATATTCAAGCTATTGAATAATCTCTTTGAAGTGTTCCTCTCATCAGGAGGTTATCTGAGCTATGGGAGTCCCAGTATTGTTTAGATTTGATTACTGATCCTGGGATATTGTGCTGCTGGGATACAATGAAAGTATCGTTCACTGGTATCCTAAATAAAAGTTGGGGTTCAGACAGAGATGATCATATGTCTTGAAATAATCGTTGCTCAGGATCTGCTGTGATTTTTTTACGTTCCGACAATATGTGAGGTTGGAGCAAAGATTCTTCTTATCCAGTGTTGTGCCTTTTGTAGTGCTGATGAAATAATTTTAACTATCTAGTCTCCAGGAATCAGCGTTCAGTTGTGCTGGAATCTGCTTCAGGATTATAGTGTGTAAGACATACAGTCTCAAAATGAAAGTCTGTGAATGTCTGATTCTATTTTCAGATCATCAGGGCAGAACACACAGTAAGATACAGGGAAGGGTATAGTTTGAAAAGACACTTGACCTTTTTCCTGCCTAATGCAGTATTGCCAACCTGGGTATATGAAAATTATTGTCATACCCAGCACTGTGAAAAGAGGAGTATGCTTCGTAACTGGGAGATGTGATTTGTTTTGCTTAGCATTTTTCCCCCACTCGTGAATATTCACCTAGTGGTAGCAGACAGGTTTATAGATCATGGTAACTTTTCAGTCTTGTAGAAAACCATGTTGAGTAATAGTTGTTTTTTTCTTCAGCTTGTATAATAGCTGGGGCTTTGTGAAATAATCTGGGATTAAAGGCTGTATTTGCCATCCTGTGTGTGTGTGTGCACGTTTCTGGCTGGACCTGAAATGCAGTTGTAATAGTCACTAGGAAGTTCTGCGGACTTTGCACAACTTTCTTTAGAGAGCTGTCAGTCTCACACCATGTGAATGATGAAAGTGGATCTGCATTTTGGAAAAAGTGTGCACATGATAATGTTGGTATGTTGTCTGTAGAGGGTAATGAAGATTCTGTTAAAACACTGGAAACTCTTAATCAGAGGGTGAAGCGCCAAGAGAACTTGCTGCAGCGCTGTAAGGAGATGATTCGGTCACACAAAGAGCGCTGTGCCCAGCTAACCAACGAGAAGGAGGCGCTTCAGGAGCAATTAGAAGAGAGACTTCAGGAGCTAGAGAAAATGAAGGTAAAATGCTCTTAACTTTATGGGTAGCTACCAGAACAGTGTAAGAATTCCAGTATTTGCAGAATTTATTCATAGGGCAAGTCATTAAAGCACAAACTGTTACAAGAAACTGTAACTTCTTTGGAGTTAAAGGTGCAAAAACAACCTGGAATGAACATGCAGAGCAATTTTTCAAGAAGTTGTAGAGAAAGGCTTGAAATCTTACCATATGAATAACCACCAAAATGGTATCAGGAAAAAAAGTAAATGAGGGTGAAGGAAAGACTGTCTTGCAGAGAAGACAGGAAGTGAGAAAAGCGAGAGGAATCAGCTGTGTAAATGAATAGAAAACAGAAAGGAAGGATAGTGGAAAACACAATATAGTGAAAGTGAGGTAGAAATTAAAGGTAAATGCAGTGCCAAAGCTAAATTAAAACTTTGCTCACTTTTCCTTTTAAGGCCATTCATGCTGAGTTGTGAAGTAGAAGTAAGGTGGCTGGTAGTAATGGGAATATGAGAAGTACAGCTGTACTCAGCTTTAGTGCTGGAGAACAGTTGCTCTTCTCTTGGTCTATGAGCGTTAGCCCAGTTGGAAAGAGCTCAGAAAGGTTCAAGTGCTTCGAGCACCTTTTCCAGAACAAGAACAGATAAAATGCTATGTTGCTGAGATTCCTTTGTAAGCCAAGATGCAGGTAGAAAGGCAGATGCCTTAGACATGTTCTTGCCCAGTTTATTAACTCTGATGTTCACAAGAGAATCTGCACCTTCAGATACCTGAATCGTTATGGAAACTATGGGGCAGCCTAGCACTCGGAGATTTAGAAGTAATTTCAAGTTGCCTACTTCGATTTTGCTGGACTTCCTCCTCAGCTCTACCTCTGAGGCGTAGTACAGGGTCTCATTCCTAGCCTGCTTCATGTTTTTAATGTAACAACAGCTTTGTTGGTCACGTACCAATAATCTATGATTCTTTATTAAAGCAAAGCCTAAACTGCTTGTCAGAAGCTATTTTCTTAAGCCTGGTGACATTTTAAACTCTTGTGATTGGGGTCTTTTTTTTTTTTAGGACCTCCACATGGCTGAGAAGACTAAACTGATTACACAGCTGCGTGATGCAAAGAACTTGATTGAGCAGCTAGAACAAGACAAGGTAAACAAGGAAGATTTTTTTCTTTAAACTGTAGTTTTGGAAGAAGATCGGTTAAACTCAAAATATCTGACTTTCTGGTATTAGAAACTGTTCTTAGTTACCTAGTTTGGTTTAGTTTACATCAATTTCAACAAACAAATAATTTAAGCTACTTGAGAATTCTATTGTATAGATACTTTAGCATGTTCGTCTCTTAGGTTGTACTTAACACTGCAAGAATATGTTATGTAGGACGTAATTTGAAAAGGCATAATGATAAGTGGACTAGTGGTTACCTCAATGCAAGATTTTAAAAGTAAAGTCTAATGAAGATGAGATAAAATGTAAGGGAATTAAATGACCAGTTCACGTTTGTCATTTTTTGTTGCTTACAAGATTTTTTGTCACAGTTATTACTTAGAGTAACTTCTGGTGGTGTAACAAGCAACATGACTAACTCATCATCTGTGCGTACTCTCTAAGGAGAAGTAGACATGCAACAGTGCTTTCTTTTAGTTTGGGTTTGTTTATGGAATGCATATTTCAAAGAATAGTATCTGTCCCAGGAAAAGAAAATTTTCTGATGGTCCTTGTTCCTTGGAGGAGTTCTTTTCAGCACTAGATAAACTTTGCTTATTCATCAAAATAGTCCCTATTGTTATCGTCCTTTTATTATCACTTTATGATTTCTGACAGAGAAATACCATGATTTCCAATGCAGCAATAGTGCACTAAAGTTTATTTCTGACGAGGAGTGTGTCCTGGTTTGAAGTTGTTTTCGATATGCATTTTATATGTTTGTTAGCTTTTTATCACAAGGACCTTTTCCACAGGGCATGGTAATTGCAGAGACAAAGCGACAAATGCACGAAACATTGGAAATGAAGGAAGAAGAGGTAGCTCAGTTGCGTGCTCGGATCAAACAAATAACTACAAAAGGCGAGGAATTAAAAGAACAGAAAGAAAAGTCTGAAAAAGCTGGTAAGAAATTCTGGAGATTATTAGCTTTCACATGGAACACGATGAAGCTTCAGCATGGTCTTTTTGCAGTTTTTCATCAGTTGTTGTTTGGAATGGATATTATAACATGCTTTTTTTCTGAATGTTCTGCCATATCACTCCTGCTAACATTATTACTAACTTCATTTCTGACCACCAGGTTGACTGTTTTGTGTGATACTCTGCTCTAAGTTCAACTGGAGTGAGGAGGGAAACCGCTGAAGCAGCTGTACCCTCTTTGTAGGAGAAAAGATTGATACAGTATTTTATTGGTGTAATTTCAGGAGGAAAACTTTGGAAAGACAATTTTAAAAAATAAATTATCATAGTAATGTCATCTGTATTTGATACAAAAAGCAGCGATGAGTGCATAAGAGCTTGGGAAGAACTAGAGACAGAAGGATGTGTTACAACCATAATAAACATTTTCTTTTGATAAGTGTAGTGGAAGTATTTCTGCTTTTTTTTTTTTTCCTAATGAAACAGCAATAATGATACTTTTGTTTCAGGCTTGGAACCTAGTGTTTATATAGCTATTACACAGTTAAGTTTACTTTTGTTGGAAATTTGATAATGTTAGTGATGTGTGCTTGTAGTCAGCCCCCCCCCCTTTTTTTTTTTAAGCTCAATGAAAACCATTCTGCGCTGTATCTATCAAAATTCTTATAGAAGCATTTAGTTTGTTCTCATAAGCATTTAGGGTGAGTTCACTGTCTTGGCAGAAGCTAAGATTTGGTTAGTTTGCGTAAAACATGCATTATGCTATTCTTTTCTATAAGAAAGTGTTGAGAAGTTCAAACCGTACACTTCATAGCAGTTTATTTTGAATCTATGTAAATTAGGCCAGAATGTTCAATTTTAGATATGAGTTTGTCTGGCTAGCTCATTTTGCTGTAATGCAGAAGAACAAATTTAACCTCCAAAACTGGCAAAGGAAATACAAAGATACACAGGGTGTTCATATAGAGGACATTTGAACACCCTGTGAAAATAACAAACATTTTGATTAGGTGCCCTCTTGCATGTGCATTTTTAGCTCTGGAAAATGCATATTTCAGAAATCAGTAATTCTTTTGCTGAAGTTGAGTTTTGTTCAGTTCTTGGAGACTAGGAAGCTTTTCTTCAAGATACTGTCTTTAAAAATAAATTATTGCATATAATTGTAGTGCTTCTGTAGGTACAAAGTTATTGCTGTTGTTGTCTGAAACACAGCAGCTTTCGAAGCGGTAGAAACCTCTAATTATGAAGTAGTATCTCCATGCACTTGTTAATAACGTAATTTCCTCCCACTTATGTAGCTGTAAACTGAAAATAGGTTAAAGATGATGCTCTGGCTACCTAGAAAACTTAGCTATTGTAGTGACAAGTAATTTCACTTATGAATAACGTATTGAATACTTTGCACTGTACAAAGAGGAGATTTGTGTGTTAAACATTCTCTCGTCATTATTTTAAGTGCTTCTGGTAATGTTTATGGTGCATAAGTGTCCACTTTACCTTTAGTTCATTATTTCAGCACTCTGTTAAGCATACATATATGGATGTTGGAACCCTCAGAAAATTCATTAATATGACTTCTAAGATAGGCAAAATTGTAAGGTGACCTGTTAGGTTTTCCTAAGTATTTGAAAAAACTTGTGGCACACAACCGAAATAGAGCTTAGTACAGCTGAAACAGTTGTTCTGGCATCTGAGAAAACCACCATGAATACTGGGAGAGCTTGAAATTACTTCTGGGTCACAGCCCTTGATTTTCACCAGTCCTAAGAATCGATGGTCTCATGTATTTTAGTTCAGCATATCTCATGTTTCTTGGCTAGTTAATGTAAGTGATTTTTAATTCTAGACTTTTTTTCTAGATTATGATTCAGTGAAAAATTTACCTTGTTGAATAAAGTGTTTATAGACGTGTTAAATTTCACTTATGGCAAAATAAAGATAAGCATAATACTTGGCACTTACTTTGTCATAGTGGTATAATTTAGGCTAAAAAGTGGTATATTTTGTGGCCACTTCATATTTTGAACGTGCCTAGTGTTACATGTCCGGCGTTTTTCTGTGTGATTAAGTGACTTTGCTGAAAAGCACCGGTGTTTGAATTATTACAAGTAAGAATTGTGACAGCTTAATGTTTCTGCATTTCTGTGTGCTGAAATGGTAAGAAGATATGTATGCTTATTTTGTGCATGATGTGTAAACTGTAACTGAGTCTCCCCAGTTAATATTGCAGTTCAGGTTTTTGTAGTTAGAGATGCATTATATTGAAATCTCACAGAGCATCTTGTTTTTGTGCATCCACACATGCCAATAAGTGAATCATGGTGCCTTTCCCAAGCCTTGTATGAACAGGACTGGGGTAAGGGCTCTTTTTTTCTTACATCAAACATTGGGTGCTTGGGCTGGGCTCTAAAAAGTAAATTATGTGTTTCTCAGGCAAAGGCAGTTCTTGCAGCAACTGCAACTGATTTTTAATGCTTTGCAATGTACATAGATTTATATTTTCCTTCAACAAAATTAGTTGTCGCATTTGTAAACTTACTGTTAAACTGGATTTTGTTACTCCTGAATACTTGACATAAGTCTTTTCTGACTTTTCAGAATGCAGGTTATTGACCTATTTATATTCTGTAAAGTAAAACAAAGTCCTTAGACAGCAAATTCATACTGCTTTACTTGGCTGTTGTTCTTTGCAGGTGCAATTTCCTTTGCAATCTTATTTCGTTTATGCTTTGCACCTTTCTACAGAGTACAAACAAGACTCAATTGTTCATTTATAAATCCTACCTAGATGTGCAAACAAACTATAGGAAACGGATCGAGCCTTTATTTCTCAAATAGCTTTTTGACAAGATGCTCGCTCTTGGCTTTCAGTATGAAAGTATGCAAAGCTCTCCTTTGCCATCTCTGTTCAGTGGTTTCTTGACAACTCCCAGCAGTAGATGGCACTAGAACTGAAAATAATGCACGTCTGCAGTACTGGTGAGAATAATCAAGAAGTCTTCGCAGTACAGACTGGGATTACTCTGGATAGTAGAGGCAAGGCAGGGAGAGCTGTGACTAATACCTTGGAGTAGTGTATGTAAAACAGTCAACTTCACAGTGCACATTTTATAAAAATGAGTTTTGCAAATTTGGCACTTTTCAAACTCTGCTCAGGCTCTTTTTAATTTTATATACTGCACAGGAAAGCTTCCTGTTAGGTTTTGTCAGATGAATGAGATCTTGAAAGCCTTGCTGGAGACCTTGTTGGTGTGCTTGTTATTTTTTCTGTTTTGCCGGTGTGCCTTTGTGAGTTTTAACTTAACTGATACCTTAGATGGAAGGAACTTTTCTCAACAGTAGCTGTGCTGGTTGGCAAATAACAAAGGCAGTGTCTACTCTTTGGGTTCAGAATAGATGTATTTGGATAAAAGTAGAGACTTCTTATTCCAGGCTTTCATCCACAGTAGAATTAAAAGCTTCAATAGATAAGAATGTAGTAATAATAATTTAGACCTTGTTCCGTCTCCTTGGTGTTAGCCCTCTACTGGTTTGAAACTTGCTTGTGTCGTGCTACACTAGAATTAACTACTTTGATGTCAAATGTTCTGTTTTGCTGAAGTGCTAAAAGGGCCTGAGATGCATATAATTTAACTTTTAGAGAACTAAGTGTGTTTGTGAAGTGTTGCTTCTCTATGCTTTCATACTCCCTTGACGTTTTATCCACCAGCTTTTGTCTGGCATTTGTCTTAGCATCCTGCTTGCAATTACGGTGATGCAGCTGTTGTACTGCATGTTGCTCAGCTATCACATCTCAGTAGTCAATCCTAGTGTGATCCTGAATTGTCTCTAGTGGATTTGTGGGCTGTGGCAAATGCAATATCCTTCCTTTCTCAGAAGGAATAGGTTTCTCTCAAATAAAATCAAGCTTATGTTGCTCAGAACAAGAATCAGTAAATGCTTATGAGAAAGTGAAGTAACTTAATATCCTTTAGTTGCAGGTTTTATTTGCAAAGATGTATTTGGTAAAAGTTGGTAGGGTCTTTTAGGTCGATTTTGCTGTCTCTGGGTGCTTTTGCTAGGGCTGAAGGGGGATGAGAGAATTCCCTGCCAGTCTCCAGACACAGTTGTGCAGCCTGCGTTGGTAACGGGCTGGGGGGTGAGGGAGAAGGACTGGAACCCACCTGGCCCCAGGTGGTGAATGCCTTGGTGGGGACAGTGAAGAACCGTGCTTGGAAACATGGTAGCTACCTCTCATAAGGAGCTATAAGCCTAGTGCATGCTGGCATTATGCTTTAGACTGTTCTGCTCTTTGAAATAATCTCTAGTGTTCTTAGTTTTTTGTAAAGAGTTCTAGTATTGAAGTAGAATTGGGAATGAAAAAGCAGATACCGTGATGTGCTTCAGTAGTGCCAGGGTCCATAGCAGCCCTGTTGCATTCTAAACCATAACTGTTGCTGTGAGTAGTCGTGGAAAGGCTTCGTCGGAAAACAGCTGGAAAAGGTCAGACTTCGGGTGAATGCAATCTTACAGACTTACCTTACTTGAAAACATATTTGACGCATTGGCTCAAAAAACATAGGTTGTAGTTAAAGGCTCCAGTTTCAAAGAAGTTATCTGAAGATTTTGAATAGAAAATTTTCAGTTCTCGAATTCGTGCCTGAATGTTGTTAAAGATGGGTAACTGTTTATATTTGTTTCACAAAAAAAGGATTACAGGAGTTGCTGGGAATGCCTACTAAGTAATGGTCTGTCGAAGAAACTAGAGATGTCTGTCTTTTGGGGATAGTGTGGAAAAAAGACTAGCATACTAAATAATATCTTAAAAAAGATTTTATGTCTGTTCTTAGACTAATATCCAACCAGTCCAAGTTTTTCTGTGCTCTGATTAATTACAAATGTGATACTGGCACTATGATTTTGAATTTTACAGAGGTTTTTGGCCTAAGTTCTTTTCTGCAAAGATTTAACTGTATATTATACTGTTTTGAGACTGCATTTTCCTTTGACATGCAGCAGGGGCTTTCCATATACACACCCTATTCAGGAAAAGGGACTTCCCTGATAGCAATGACATTCTAGTCTTGTGTAAATCTCTGCAGGTTCTGCCATCAGTTTCAGTGAGGAACTCAAATGCTGATACTGAAAAACAATAAGAAGAAAACAGCTCACAATGCAGGAATTGATTTGCTTTCTGTCTACATCTAAACGATCATCTATGAAGTGAATAAAGTATGATAAAATAGTGCTTATCATAGGAAGCAGCTGTGGATTTATTGCTTCCGATGTGTAAATTAAAACAATTCAGCAGACTTACGCATTTCATGCAAAAGTAAATAACTTTTATTGCTCCTGCTTGAGGTTTCTTTTGAAACATCTTATAGATATGCAAGCTTTTTGATAGCAATTGCTAATTATGTTTTCCTTAGATTTTTTTGCAAAGATCAGAAGCATAAGACAGTCTTCATAACACACACACGTTTTTCCAGTGTCCCTTTTAATTGTGTTGATAGTAGTTTATATTAAAAGTAAATAGTGAAATAATGAAACTGACAAAAAGCCAATTGGCAAAAGTCATCTTTATGGACTCCACTAAAAACACAAAATTTAAAGAGAAGATTATCAAGGTTGCACTGGTTGAAGGGAACAATTCTTAGGTAAATAAAGTGCTCTGGTATAATACTTAAGTATTCTGTTCAGGAAGAGTTCTTTCATGATTCAGTAAAAGCTGACAAATTTATTCAGTGCATATAGCCAGGGAAGGGGCCATAGTTTTTTTTTTTTTTATGTGGTTTTTATACTTTATAGTGATTTTAGGGAAAGAAATAGAAGCTATTGAACTCCAGAAACAACTAAGGCATTCACAGCTATTTGTCGGTTCTCTTTCCTTTTTAGATAATAAGCCCGTGTGAATTCTCGATGGATTCTTAAGCTCCTTCTTCTGTCACTTGTCGAATTTACAGTTACTGGGAAGCTGTTCTTCTGTTAAGTGACATAGCTACTTCTTGACTACCTTTTTTTTTTTATTTTTATTTCTCCTTTGCAGCTTTTGAAGAGCTTGAGAAGGCTCTGAGTATTGCCCAAAAAACAGAGGAAGCCCGGAAAAAATTGCAGGCAGAAATGGATGAAAAAATCAAAGCAGTAGAAAAGGCAAATGAGGAAGAAAGGGTAAATCTTCAGCAGGAGTTAACCAGAGTGAAACAAGAGGTGGTTGAGATTATGAAGGTAAAAGCTGAAACTCCTGCTGTATTGCTGTTTTAATCTAATCATGCAGTTGCAAGTAAACTATAGTTGTAAAATGCATTGATAGATCAGAACTTTGTTATAAAATTCTTGCTGTTTAATGAATTCTAGAAAAAATAACTTCTGGGATTAAGGATTTATTTAAAACATAAGATAAACTAAAAAACTCTCCATATATATTTTATTCACTAGGATTTTAAAATCAGTATGTTAGTCGTTGTCAAATGAACAGTGTTTCTTTTACTAGAACTATGAAAGACTTAAGAAGGAAGGTGGATAACTTCAATCTTGAAAATAACATCTGACAGGGCTTATTACTATTAGGTGACTCAATTAATTGTTACTTATTCAAAGGAGGCGAATAGGTTTGGTTTCTTCTCTCTGCACTGCTTTTCTTATTGCGAAATAATGCAAAGTTTGGTATTTAATGTTTTAAAATAATTTTTTTTCTGACTTGTAATTCGTAGAAGTCTTCAGAAGATCGTGTTGCTGAACTGGAAAAATTACACAAAAAAGAAATGGCTACCAAAGATCAGGAGCTAAATGAGAGATTGCGGGTCCAAGAAAAGGAGTTCCATGAGAAGATGAAGGCAGCTCTTGTAAGCATTGCTAAAATGTGCAGAAAAGACATTTCTCTAAGTCTGAGGTAGATCTAGAGGTCTCAATCTGACCTCATTCCACAGTGGGAATCCTTGTGCATTCAGATATGGGTGCCCTCTCAAAGTCCAGGAGCTCAGAGACTTAAGAGCATGAAAGGAAAACAGCTGCAATGATACAGACTGAATAATGATAACGAATCAATATTGCTGTTCACTGACAGCTGTATGTTCTGGGAAAGATTCTTATTTTTAACACTTTGTTAGACATGTTTTTTTGAATTTCTACCTCTGGATCATTGGAGATTGGCCACAGAAACTAGAGAAAAAGAGGTACAAGGAATGAGGCTGTTACTTGAAATGTATTAATATCCACTATGTCTGTTTGTATTATGTTGACAGGGTTATACATTCATAGTGGTTGATCTCTGGAAAAAAAAATCCTTTAAAGTCAGGCTGGCAGGGATCACTGGTTTCTTTGCTCTTTTCTGTAATCTATAGTTCACTTTAGGTCATTGTGCAATTTCATTTAATAAATGGACACTCATTTATGCTCCTCCTTTGTGGCTGGAGAATAGAACTGAGGACTTCAACAGTTCCTTCCCGAGCATATTAATTTTTTTTTGGGGGGGGGGGGGGGGGGGGGTGGAATATTTTTTAATTATAAGAAATAGAAGTGTGAAAATATATTAGTGATAGAATCAAGTGAGGACAGATCTTTAATTCTCTAATATGTTACTCTATTTGTTTGGTCTCCACTGTTAAATGCTGAAGTCGCATTACATTTGTTAAACAAAGAAGACAAGTGGTTGCCAAGAAAAGAAAATTGAAATGATTTTATAACAACTTTATTTTCACAGACAAAATATACACTGTGTTTTGTATGTGGAGAAAATATATATGATTATGTTAACTTGTTTATAAATATCCTATTGTACTGTTTTTGAAGGTGTGGACCATTGTTACAATTTATTGTTTTGCTCATTTTTGTACAGGAGAAAAATCAGAGTGAATGTTTAAAAACCCTTCAAGAACAAGAGCAAGAGGAATCCCTAGCCTTAGAAGAATTAGAGCTGCAGAAGAAAGCAATACAGGCAGAATGTGACAAGAAACTTCAGGAGATGCATCAAGAAGTAGAGGCTTCTAGAACTGTGAGTAAATATTCCAGAAGAGAAAACACTTTTAAGAATTTATTTTGGTGTATATATATATATATTTTTTTTTAAACTGTGACAGATTTACAGATGCTGTGGATCTATTGTCATCGGGTTTGTTTTAATTTCACAATATTTTTGAAGTGAACGAAACTATACGTATTGTTACAGTGTGCTGCAGCCCCCCCCCCCTTTTTTTTTTACAAGATTGGAGGCACAAATATAGAAATCCATTCTTTGTCATGCTGTAGGATATAAATTCATACCCATGTACATAGGTTTTATGTACATTATACAGGAGATTAAAGCTTTAATCAGTTTAATTTCTGGATACTACTACCATACAAACACTTTAAGGATGCTTAAGTAAGGATTTGTGTAATTTTTTAAAGTATCTTTTGCTTTATGTCACAAGTAAGATTGTATTATTTGCTAAAGCAAGTTTGTACATTATTCAACAAACACCCCAAACATTAAGTTGGAATTTTTGCCTTTAGAGGCGTTTTATCCTTACAGCAGCAATTCAGTGAGAGGTGGAATTAAGATAAACTAGTAGGTATGTATAAAGCCCATAGTCCACATGGACTTGAGATATGTTTAATCCTTTGTGTTTGTTCTTTAACAACAACAACAAAAGAATATTGTTCTCATAAGTATTACTTGAATTATTTTGTTTGAATTAATTAAATTATTTCCAAGTTTTTATTTTGTCTATTCACTGCAGTGGAATAGAACTTTCTTTTTTCAATTAATTGGCTTAACTTAATGGAAGCAATGGTGAAAACAAACTAAATTAATTAAAGGTTTATATAAAAAAGTGATATTTGTTATAAACAAAAGAATAAGTGACTTGTAACTATAGTTGCAATTTTCCTATGTGTATGTGTGTTGTTTTTTTTTAATTTGATCATTTTTTTACATTTGGAATACTCATATTCTTTAAATCTGTGTTCTCTAACAGAAGATTCTTGAATTGGAGAGCTCTCTTGCAAAGTATTCACAAGATGACAGAGATCGATCAGAGGAATTGAGCACTCTGATGGAGTCTGAAAAAAAGCAGCATAATAAGGAAATTAATGATATGGTTGAAAAACACAAGAAAGAATTGGAGAACATGCAACAGCAGCAGGGAAAGCTTTGGACAGAAAAACTTCAAATTCTAAAGCAACAACATGCAATTGAAATAGAAAAAATGAGAGAAAAGCAAGAACAAGAAATAGAAACAATATTGAAAGAGAAAGAAACAGTTTTCCGTACACATATAGAAGAGATGAATGAAAAAACTTTAGAAAAACTTGATGTGAAACAAACTGAGTTAGAAGCACTGTCATCTGAGCTATCAGAAGCACTAAAAGTACGTCATGATTTAGAGAAAGAACTCTCAGAATTGAAAAGTAAAGTAGGTGAAGCAAAGCAAGAATTGGAAGAAAAGTTGGAAGAAGAGAGGAATCAGCACAAAGAAGAGGTTGAACTTATGTTAAAAGAGCATGAGATCTCTATTCAAGGAGTTGAGAAGGTACTCAAAGAAGAACTGAATCAACTCAAGCAATTATTGGAGGAGAAGGACAGACATCTGGAGGAAATAAAAGCACATGAACAGAAGCTAAAAGAATCTGCAGAAAGATCTGAAGCTGAACTTGTCCAAGTGTCCAAAAAACTAGAGGAGATTTCACAGTCTCATCAGAATACTTCTAATGAGCAGGCAAGGACATATGAAGAGGAACTAGCAAAGCTGCAGCACAAACTGACAGATCTGGAAGGAGAAAAATCACAATTTAGGGAGCAGTTAGAAAGAGCTGAATCGCAGCTGAATGAAGTCAAGAATGAGTTAGAATCACACATGTCCCAGGTACATGACCTGAAGCAGCATTTGCAAGAGCAAAGCAATGAAAATACACAGAAAGTAACCTCTCTCACACAACAATATGAATCTCAACTGAAGGATCTACAAAGAGAGGCTGATGAGACAAAGCAAAGTCTAACTGAGAAGGAAAAGGAAATTGAACACATGAAGAAGTTACAGAATGAACAAGTTGAAGAGCTTAAACAGAAATTGTTAGCCACAGAGGAAAGAACTAGTGCTTTACAAGGAGAATGTGAAAATAAACTGAAACGTCAGGAAAATAAAATGGAGAAAATGAAGCAGAAATCAAAAGATATGCAGGAAGCCTTTAAAAAGAAACTTTCCGAGCAGGAATCTAAACTAAAAAGAGAGCTTGAAAACAAGCAGTTGGAGTTCAGTCAGAAAGAGAGCGAATTCAATGCTAAAATGCTAGAAATGGCACATGCCAGCTCAGCCGGAATCAATGATGCTGTGTCAAAACTGGAGTCTAATCAGAAAGAGCAACTGGAGAGTCTTGCTGAGGCTCATAGGAGGGAGTTGGAAGAAATTACCCAGAGCTGGGAAAAGAAACTCAATCAGCAGGTTGAGGAGCTCCAGGAAAAACATGAAATGGAACTGCAAGAGAAAGAACAGGAAGTTGGAGACCTGAAACAGAAACTTGCCACCTTCAGTGCTGAGAAGGAGGGCTCCAGGACAGAAATAACCCGACTGAAGGAAGAACAGGTGAAGAGGGATGAGACCCTGAACCAATTACAAGAACAGCTAAAGCAGTCATTGGCTCATGTGAATGCTTTGTCAAATAGTGAAAGTGACCTGAAAACACAGCTCCAGAAGTTGGAAGGTGATCTTAGTCAGTCCCTGAAAGAGCAATCAGGGCTTCAGGAACAGCTCAGTAAACAGAAAGCAATCGAAGAAAAGGACAAAGCCAAAATTACTGAGCTGGCTGATATGCTGAAAACACTTAAGGAGAAGCTCCAAACTGTGCGATTTTCTCAAGATAAAGATCATGAAAATTATGAGAAAAAAATGGAGGCATTTCAACAACAAGAAACTGAGTTTAAGAGGTTGTCGGGAGAGCTTGTAGCACAATTGGATGCTTATTGGAAGAATGCTGAAGATCTGTTGCAAACGAAAATCAGTGAATTAATTGAAAAGTGTAATGAAAAAATTGGTGTAGTAACATGCAAAATTGCAGATTGTGAGCGCCAAACTACAAAAGTTAAAGAAGCGGTATTAGCTAAAATAAATAAAATTCTTGAGCTAGAAGCTCAACTTAGAGTAGTAACAGAGAATCATTCTATTGCAAGTAGTTCTTTACAAAAGTCAATGGAGCAGCTGCAAGAGAAGGACAACTTAATTAGGTCCATGAGAGCTGATATTGAAGGACTTGTAGCAGAAAAGGAACAATTGCAAAAAGAAGGAGGGCACCAGCAGCAGGCAGCATCAGAAAAAGAAACGTGTATAACTCAGCTCAGGAAAGAGTTATCTGAAAATATCAACGCTGTCACCTCAATGAGAGAGGAACTCCAGGAAAAAGAATCAGAGATCTCTGCTCTCAACAGAACAATTAATGAGCTTAGTGTTAAACTTGAAAGTATGGTAAGTTTAACAGAGAAGGAAGAAGCCATGTCTCTGTTAAGCAAGCAACATCAAGAGGATCGATTGCAGTTGTTAAACCAGATACAGGAGTTATCGACCAGTGTTGAGATGCTGAGTCAGGAAAAAGCATCAGCTCTCGAGCAGGTAGATCATTGGACAGCCAAGCTGTCAGAGTGGAAGATGAAAGCACAAACAAGATTTACACAAAATCATGAAGCTATTAAAGATTTGCAGAGCAAACTTGAACTAAGCAATACCCAAGTCAATAGAAAAGATGAAGAGCTAAATAAGCTGAAAGAGGAGCTAGCTAAACAAGGCAAAAGTCTGGATAGTTTAAAAAGTGCATTGGAACAAAAGCAAAACAGGATAGAAAAACAAGAAAGTGAGTTAACTGCAGAATTAAAAATCCAAGCAGCAAGAGTTGCCGAACTAGAAGAATGCATTGCTCAGAAAACTTCAGAAAATGTTTCCTTAGTGGAGGAACTTAAAAAGTATAATGAACAGAAAGAGACAGAGCAAAAAGAGGTAGCTTGGCAACTCCAGCAGGCAGAGAAGGTGGCTTTTGAAAAAGACAATAGGTTTAAAGAGGCTGAAGAAAAGGTGCTCGATCTTGAAAAGAAAATAGATTCACTGAAAGCTGAATTTGAAGCAAAAGAGAGGGAATTTGTTCAAATGAAATCATCAATACTTAAAAGCAAGGAGGAAGAACTGAAAGAATTAGAAGAGAGACTGAATGCGGAGAGTGGCACTAAGCTGGCAGATCTGAAAAAGAAGGCAGAGCAAAAAATCGGTTCTATTAAAAAGCAATTGATGTCTCAGATGGAAGAAAGGGAACAGCAATTTAAGCAAGATAGAGAAAATCAGTTAAGAGACTTAGAACAAAAAGTGCAGGAAAGAGAGGCCAAAATTGGATCCTTAAAAGAACAAATCCAAAAGTCAACAAGAGAGTCTACAGAATTAGAGAAGGAAATGCTGCAAAAAGTAGAGAGTGCAAAAGCTGCTGTAGAGCAAGAAAAAAATGAAATGCTTGAGAGTGTCCAGCGGACGTATGAAGAGAAAATTCATGTGTTACGGAAGGACCTGACAGAAAAAGATGAATTGTTGCAGAAGTATGAAAAGGAACAACAAGAAAGTAAAGACTCTCATTTAGAACTGCAAAACAAACTGGAGGAACTCCTTAAAAAATTAGAATGTGTTGAGAAGAGAAATCACGAGGAGCAGAGCATGACTGAAAGCCTCAGGAAAGAACTTGAGGAGCAAACTAAAAAATACTCATTGTTAGTGGATGAGCATGCTCGGTGTGGTGGTGATTTAGCAAGCAGTAGGGAAGAATTGAAAGCTAAAGAACAAAAGCATTTGGATATGGAGAACATAATTGGAGATTTCCAGAAAAAATTGCAGGAAAAAGAGTCAGTCAGTCAATCTTTAGAACAGAAGTTAAGAGAGTTGGAAAATAATCTGGTGAGGGTAAATGAAGTGCACAAGATGAAGATGGATGATGCGAGTTCGAAATACAAAGAAAAACTAGAAAGTTTACAGCAACAGTTGGAGGAAAGAAATGACCGCTTGAAAGCTTTTGAGGAAAACGTTGAAGAAAAGACTAAATCTGGTTTGGAGCTGCAGAAGTTACTAGGTGATATGCAGAACCAGCAGAAGGATTTGCAGGCTAAACTGGAAGAGACTGAAAGAGAGAAACAGAAACTACGTAAAGATGTAAACAATCTTCAAAAAGACTTGCGTACTTTGCGAAAAGAGCATCAGCAGGAGCTTGACATAGTTAAGAAAGAGTCCTTAGAAGAAATGGAGCAGAAAATCAGGTAAATTCTTTGTTTCTGGTCTGGTTAACATTTCTTTGCTTTATTTTTAACTAAAACCATAAGACCGCTTTTTTTATAGTTCGGTTTGTAACAATGAAATAATGACTGTTATTTTTCTGTGATTTTTCTAAATAGATTTAAAGAAACAGCAAGAAAAGAACAAGTTAGTAGTAGCACTTCATGAACACACAAAACATTGAGTCAACAGTTTAAAAAGTGGTTTGTCTTTTGGCAAAATAATACCACTTTTGATCTGTTTCAGTGATGGTTATTTTCAGCATTAACAGAACATAAAATACACTTTTAGTTCCCTGAAGTGGGAAACAAAGTCTATTAAAGCTTAATTCTGAGGGCTTCATATCCCTACTCTCTAAGGTATCTTAGCAGCCATTGAAAATTCAGATTGTGAACTTGGGGGGAGGAGGAGATGGTAGAAGACAAATGATATCAAGAATTGTTCATATGTACTGCAGAAACTGTAGTATGCTCTTCCGTGCTCTAATAGGTTCCCAAGTAAAGAATTCCCTCAAAACTCTGCCTGTAAGGAGCCCATACTTCTGATTCTTCATCTTCCTCGGAAAAAAAAAAAAGCCCACAAAAAAAATCTTTTGGAGGAGGTGGGAGGGAGCCTGGTGGTTCAATTCTATTCTTTTTAATGAAACACCTGTACCTTCCAGGTGAATTCAATGGGAAGGAGAATCCCACAGAATTCATCTAATTCAAAGCCAGCCCATTCTAAAATAGTTTTGGAGATAATCCCAGATTTCTTACCTTGCTAAGCTATTCTCATACTCTCTTTAAACTTTTATTTCCTCAGTGTATTTTTTTGACTTTTTTATACAGGTGGGAACAAGAAGATACTGAATTAAAGCACAATTCCACGTTAAAGCAGTTAATGAGAGAGTTCAATACTCAGCTGGCTCAAAAAGAAATGGAATTGGAAACAGCCTTAAAAGAGACGATCAGTAAGTAGGGTACTAATGTAACTGTAATTAGGAGAGGCTAAAAAGTAGTCAGAAAATGGATCTTCAGATGTTTTGGGCAAGACATTTTACCTGGGACTCTGATAAAGACATATATTTTATGACTTAGTGCTGCCTAGAGGAATCAGGGAAAACCTCTCTTGCTTAGCAGAGAACATATGAATGTTAATTGTAGCACAATTAGGAAAACACATGTAGTTGTTCTTCCTTTGCCTATAGGCTCTTTGATTTTGCACTGTTTGTGCTTGCATCTGTCATGGCAAGAGTTACACATGGTAGCTATTGAAACTAAATATCTGTCACATGTGCCAAAAAAAAAAGGTTCTTTTAGAGGTGAAAGCACATTGGTAAGTTTTCATTGTAATACTACTTTGGCTTCAGCAAAACAAACCTGTTACACTCTGTTTTTGACTGAAGGATGCCATTTAGTGAAACTTACAGAATAATGGAACATCCTGAGTTGGCAGGGACCTATAAGGATCATCGAGTCCAACTCCTGTCTCCACACAGGACCACCCAAAAATCAAACCCTTTGTCTGAGAGCATTGTCCAAATGCTTCTCCAACTCTGTCAGGTGCGGTGCCATGACCACTTCCCTAGGGAGCCTGTCCCAGTGCCTGACCAGCCTTTGAGTGCAGAACTTTTTCCTAACACCCAGCCTGACCCTCCCCTGTCGCAGCTCCATGTCGCTGTCCCCAGAGAGCAGAGCTCAGCGCCTTCCCCTCCGCTCCCCTCGCGAGGGAGCTGCAGGCTGCCATGAGGCCTCCTCAGCCTGCTCTGCTCTGGGCTGAACAAACCAAGGGACCTTAGCTGCTCCTCATACATCTTGCCCTCTAGACCTTTTACCATCACTGTAACCCTACTTTGGACACTCTCTAATACTTCTATGTCTGTATATTGTGGTGCCCAAAACTGCACACAGTACTCAAGGTGAGGCCACACCAGCATAGAATCAGAATTGTATTTTCTTAGCTGAGTCTTGCAGACTTCATTCACTATCACCAATAACAGCTACCAGCTGGGTTTAATGTCTGATTGCTATGCTTATGTGGTTATAACTAGATTGCAGCATGTTTCAGATTTTCTTCTCTGTCCATCTTTTGTCACCATAATGTAAGTTGGAGGTTGAAAGAAGAAAGTATCTCTGACTTCACAGTTACTGAAAGTGCACCTCTAAGTGAAGTATTTCTGAAAATTCGTAGCTGTTTCAGATCCCTTCTATAGATAGAATAGGAGATGGAATTACTTAATAAATATTGGTTGTGATATTAACTTTTAGAGAAGTTCCAGCATCAGGCTGAAAAAACTGATCTGGATGCCAAACTGTAAACAATAAAATTCATACATATTAGAGTCAAGTGACATAATTGTCACTGGTATGGTGAAAAATGAATTCTCTTGGCAAGTATTCTTTATAGATGCCTTTCATGATTGTCTTTAATCTTTTCTTTAATACTGTTGCAACATAATCTATCAAAATAAGTATGCTTTTTGATGTTGCCTGTGTTTTTTTTTTACAGGTAAAGCCCAGGAAGTAGAATCTGAATTGATAGAAAACCATCACATAGAGACAACGCAGTTGCATAAAAAAATCGCAGAAAAAGACGATGATCTAAAAAGAACTGTGGAAAAATATGAAGAAATGCTTGAGGTATCTTTCTGAAAAGTGATATGCCTACATACATTTCAAAATAATTCTTCTCCTTTTTTTCATTACAAAACTTGTCAGAAAATCAATGCATTCTAGTAAAGTTCTTCTGAATCTCACTGCTTGAATTATACTTTACATGTGTGGTGTCCTAGCTTCCAATTAAAATGTTTGTGTATGTTTTATGAACATGTAAAAACACCAGAAACCAGGTCCCGTCTCTGATTCAGGAAAAACTATCTGGTTAGGTCTTTGTCCTCAAGCAGTTTTTTCCGTGCTCCAGATTGAAATGAATGTAAGCAAGTTAAGTCTAAGCTCTACGAGATTTTGTTGCTGTTGTTTCTTGTAATATTTAAACAGTGTTTATATGTCATCCTCATGGTCTAGCTCCCTTCTGTGATACTCTATCTGCATTGGTACCATAGCCCTTAAAGTAAGGTTCTGTTCTGTGCCTCATGCAGTCTGTTTGTGTAGTTTTTATGCTGGTAAAGCTATTTTTTAGTTGTAAGTGAACAGTCCGTCTACAAGACATTTGCAGATAAACATAGTAACATTTTAACCAGAAGTTAGCAGCCAAGGATGCCTTCTGTTTTAGCCAGGTTAGGAGTTCAGGTAGAGCAAAAATGCCTGACTACAAAAGACTGAATGTTTTTTGGTGCTAGACTGTACATTGTATTGGGATGCAGGCTGTAATTTTGGTAATTTTAGTCCTGTTTTCACAAATAATCGTTAAAAAGATTGTTTCTTGAATAGTACCATTGGTAATAATTGTAAGAGAACTTGTGTTTATGCTCAGTTAACCAGTCCAAAGAGCTATATACTGAGCATGTCTGAGTGCTTTATGCTAAAAATCCCTAACTTGTAGGCAGATTGTATATTTTGCTCTATTTATGGACATCTGGCAATTTGGGTGGACATGGCAGGCTTATTCAAGTCCTAACTTTAAAGGTCCAAATAGGTCTGTGACTGGAAGTCATGCAAATATAATTCCTTTCTGTTTTCTCATACATTTAGTCTGTATGTATGTCAGAAACATACATGCTGTACATGGTGCATAATCTTGCAGATTTAGGCTAATTTGACTGTTTTGATTGGAGGACATGGACGATAATGTTAACACTGCAGTAAGCTGTAGTCTTGATATTTTAAATTTCAGACCAAGCATTTCTTTTTTTTTTTTTAGCTAATGGTGTATTTGTGTGTTTTTCTGTTACTTTGGGAAGAAAAAAAAAACAAAACAGAGAATTTGCCTTGTTAGCTGAAAAGATATTGCAAGAATCGCAAAAGTGGAAAATATTTATGTTAAATTGAGCATCTGTCCTGTTCATTGAGATCCCTACTAAAAATAGGAACATCTGCATCCACAGCTGTATGGATTTTCTCAATTTAATATAGAGTTACCAGTTATTACTCAAGGGATACCTGACTTGACTCATGGTAGGTTTGAGAAACTTTGCATCAAGACATTTATGCGGAGATGTTTCTCTGTCACAAATGGTAAGAAGATGAAGCAAAAATAATGCCAGTTGCAAGAATGAAGCTTGCTCATGTAATTGTGGAGCTTTTTGCTGGTTTTTAAATGTGGTTAATGATGCTAAAAATTAGACTAACTTGATGTGAGTATATATTAAAGACTAACAGGAATAATTCAGTCTGTTAATATGATTTATTTATGAAGTGGCACTTCTCTTGCTTTATTTGCTGTTTGCTTATCTTTCATGAGCATTTTTATCACATCGGATTTCATTAAAATCTCCCTAATTAAAAGACTTACAAAATCAGCATAGCCTGTAACTCGAGGGGTATGTCTTTTTTCTATAAGTAAACTAAAGTATGTAACTAAATTGAATGCTGTACTCCAGCTAGTTTATCTTAAGTCTGTCTTTGAGCTAAATATGCAATACCTGATTTCAGGTGTGTATTCTTTCATTTGTCATAATGTCTTCCATGTGAATAAGTATAGGCTCTGTGGCTTATTGAAGTCTTAGTCTATAACTTCAATTAAATCCAAATAGTATGTAGTTCATATGTTTTCAGAGTATGCCAGATGCTGTATAGAACAATAAGTTATTATTATAAACCCAGATTCTGTAGCATGTGAGAATCCCACATGATCTCTAAATGTTTCAAATTGAAAATCATAATCTCTATTCAGGGGCTTATACAAATAATGTGTTACAGGTAGGTCCCTTTTACAGAAGTATTGTTTGATTTTTTGAGTTGAGTTTCTTTTTCGCATTTCAGCTACCTTCTATGACTAAGAATGGTGTGCATGCAATTTTGATTTATCTGAACGGACAGTAGTCTAGAAAATGTAAGAATTTAGGTTCTTAGTGTAAAAAAAATAGAAACAACTGAATATACTATGTTTTGAGAGTTTTTAACTAGAACAGTATAACTATCCATAAAAGAAACTGTAGAAAAGTTTAATTGTTGATGTATTTTTGAGGACACAAGTCACGTGAAGAAAAAATAATGTGTGGGGGGGTCATGATGTTTGAGCCATGTTTTTAAGGTGGGTATTCTTAAAACTTCTAGGCTGTAAAACTTCCTCACATACCATGACTTCCCATTCACTATCTTTTTTTTTTTAATTTGTTTTGTTGTGATGTGTGTTTTCAGCTTAGTCAATGTGGGGAGGATGCTTATTCTTAAGCAGAATACAAAGTGACCCTACAGGGAAATAATTGTTTTTTACTTACGGCTTACCCTAAATCTGTTAAAGCTGGACCAGCCTGCTAGTTCTCCAGTTACTTTTCCAGTGAATATTTTGTATCAGTATAGTTTGTACTCCAGAGATTTTGCATGGAATGAAAAATTTTGATCAGCAGTGCTTGGTAACAGTTGATTAATTGCATAAATTTGATCTGGTGCATATCGGAACAGGCAGCTCACTGCCATGCCTGGTTTGTGTGAATGAAGCTGAAGCTTTAATTTAGCTCGGCAATGGAGATCTGCAGTTTGAGTAGGAATTCTATTTCTTAAGCTTCCTAACATGTTATCTCACAAAAAGGCCAGAAGGAATATATTTTAAAAAAATACTTATTTTTGCAAAGTGCTAAATAGTTGGATTAAATTGCTAGGAATTAGATCATCCTATTTTCTCCTATAAATCTACTCATCTCGCTGTCATAAAAAAATACAGGAATGTTTGTTCCTTCTTTACCATTCTTGCCACTGCTTCTTCCCTCCATGCTGCCCAGTGCCCCCTCCCCAACCACCTCAGTGAACAGGAGGTTGCTGTTTCTGTAAAAAATAAATAAATAAATAAATAAAATAAATAAAATGCTTTAGGAACATCCTTGGGAGAGTTGGTGAGAAAAGGATTCAAGTTCTTGTCACTTCCAGAGTATAAGAGACAATTCTGTATCATTATGTGTCCCATTCATAAAGGTCATATGAGCAAGCACAATCTCTCCAGCAGTACACTGGATTACACTCAAACACTGTCGTAGTGCCAGGGAAAAATAGCTCTTTTTTGTAATTTTCAAAAAGATATCTGTAATCCTATGTAATCTGAATTGTTGAAGGCCTGCAAAATCTTGTTAAGCTCCTGTGGTTGTTCCGTGCTCTTTCGAAGTCCTGTAGTATAACTAGCCCTTAGAATGAATTTCAGACATACTCTGTTCTGTGTATGGCATAACTCTTTGGTTGCATTCAGTCCGTTGACATTAGGTCTTGAGTGGTTAGCTGATGATTAATTGTATAACCAGTATTTTGTCCTGTATTTTGAAGGCTCGTGAAGAAGAAATGACAGCAAAAGTTCATGAGTTGCAGGCACAGTTAGAAGAATTGCAAAAGGAGTACAAGCAAAGGATGGCAGAAGAGGAGCATCGAAACCATGAAAACGTGAGCTGGCATTAATGTTTGCTGTTATATCTCTAAGTGTGAAATGTTTAGTCTTCATAAAATTCTACAGTTTGCTCTTAATTGGATTTTATCTGTATACCTGGCCTTCACGTTCTCATACAGTTTGTTCTTTTAGATGTTCACTTTGTCCAAAGTGAGCCTGCTTTGAATCTGCAGTATTTGATGCTACCCTTTTTAATATATATATGAAAAAAAAAACTTTTTTTTTTTTAAATTATTGGGATGGGTTTTCTTTTGTCTTTAGTGTCTTTTTTTATGTTGATTTTACTGGACGCCCTTTTAGAACGAAAGGATATTGCATTATGTCATTTTTAATGTAATTTTTGTGAATTGAAATTCCAAACTGCATTGAAATAGTCCTTTGAATACATCAGGTGTGGACGGAGAACCCTTTGTTGAAGGAAGAGTTGGGTGCATGCTTTTTTGTCTTTCTGAAAACAGATTTTAGTTTGAGGAATTCTTTGATGGATAAAAATACTTCCTGTTATTACATTGAGAATAAGAAGAGTACATGAGGTGTTGTCATTGATCAGAAAATTCATTTTAGCCTTATTATTAGTTTTCATTTTGATAACAAGTACAAAAATATTTATATTATTACATCATTATACTATTGTGTTGTTATATATTATATATTTATAACAAGCACTAAAAGTATTTGACACTAAAAACTTACAGTACAGATAACCTCACTGTTCTTAGTTTTGACAGGAGATAATACAACTCCTAATGTTTGTCCCCTGTTGTACACTTATAACACCCTTTATATTACTGTTATTAAGTATTCCATGAAATGAGTGTTCTCATAACACGAAAAGCAGAAGAAATTTTAAATCATACAGAATCACAGAATCGTCTAGGTTGGAAGAGACCTCCAAGATCACCTAGTCCAACCTCTGACCTAACACTGACAAGTCCTTCAGTAAACCATATCACTAAGCTCAACATCTAAACGTCTTTTAAAGACCTCCAGGGATGGTGACTCAACCACTTCCCTGGGCAGCCCTTTCCAATGCCTAACAACCCTTTCAGTAAAGAAGTTCTTCCTAACAGCCAACCTAAACCTCCCCTGGCACAACTTTAGCCCATTCCCCCTCGTCCTGTCACCAGGCACGTGGGAGAATAGACCAACCCCCACCTCGCTACAGCCTCCTTTAAGGTACCTGCAGAGAGCGATAAGGTCGCCCCTGAGCCTCCTCTTCTCCAGGCTGAACGATCCCAGCTCCCTCAGCCGCCCCTCATAAGACTTGTTCTCCAGACCCCTCACCAGCCTCGTCGCCCTTCTCTGGACTCTCTCGAGCACCTCCATGTCCTTCTTGTAGCGAGGGGCCCAAAACTGAGCACAGTACTCGAGGTGCGGCCTCACCAGAGCCGAGTACAGGGGGACAATCACTTCCCAAGACCTGCTGGCCACGCTGCTTCTTACGCAAGCCAGGATGCTGTTGGCCTTGGCCACCTGAGCGCACTGCTGGCTCATATTTAGCTGCCTATCAACCAGTACTCCCAGGTCCTTCTCTGCCAGGCAGCTTTCCAACCACTCATCTCCCAGCCTGTAGCTCTGCTTGGGGTTGTTGTGCCCCAGGTGCAGGACCCGGCACTTGGCCTTGTTGAACTTCATACAGTTGACCTCAGCCCATCGGTCCAGCCTATCCAGATCCTCCTGCAGAGCCTTCCTTCCCTCGAGCAGATCGACACACGCACCTAACTTGGTGTCATCTGCAAACTTACTGAGGGTGCACTTGATCCTCTCATCCAGATCATCGATAAAGATATTAAAGAGGACTGCCCCCAATACTGAGCCCTGGGGGACTCCACTAGTGACCGGCCTCCAGCTGGGTTTGACTCCATTCACCACAACTCTTTGGGCCCAGCTATCCAGCCAGTTTTTAACCCAATGAAGCGTAAGCCAGTCCAAGCCACGAACAGCCAGTTTCTTGAGGAGAATGTTGTGGGAAACGGTATATATATATATATATATATGTGTATATATATATATATAAATGTTATTATATAATATAAAATTATAAAATATATAATATTATAAATATAATACATAATAAATATAATCCCTGCTGATGATAATCTAGCATAATCTTGTATGGAGGAAGATTCGTAATGGACCTCTAAACCCTAACCATGATTCTGAGAAATACTTGTATTTGGATTTTTTGCCTTTAGGACTTCTCCGTTAACTATGTTTCACTACTGACTTTGTTGTGGAAGTCTACCATAAATACATGCAGTCATTTAATATCATACATTAATTATCAAAATTACATATTCACTGATAGGACATGAAACTTACATCAAATCTATGTACCAGTGATGGTATTTGATATATTTCTCAGTTCTACTCAGAAGTGCATTGAAATCAAGAATTGTTGTTCATGTTATATTTCCTTGCCTTTCTTAATTTTTCCATGACTTGTCCTTGGTACGTTTTTCTGAAACTAATTTTGTTACACAATAACGTGTATTTGCAGCTTTACAGAGCTAGATGAGAAATCTGGACAGGGATGTGGACATACCTGAGCATAAGCATACAAATCCACACAGGGATTTGTGCAATCCACACAGTACGTGTGCAAATAATTCACCCCATAAATACTGTTTAGCAATTATTTTTATAAGTATATTTATGATTGGGTAATTTCAGTTTTTATTATCATCAGATAATCAGTGAGTTGATGTCTTTTATTTTAGCCTGTATACAGAATGATATATTCATTTTTTTTCTTATTTGCATTTTCATCTATTTTTGTTGTTGTTGTTCTAGGTGACAATAGCAGAACTTAAGGTAAGTTGAATTTTACGGATTTTTGCTTTCTAGATAGTGCTGTGTCACAGCAACTTGAAACTAGGAATACTCTTACGTTTCTGTGTATTAATTAAAAGGTGAAAGTTTATTGAAAAGTTACCTATCATATCCTCAGTAGTTTATTTATTTCTGTATGTGGCTGTTCTTTCAGGCACAGCTGGCACAGAAGACAACACTAGTCAATGATTCAAAGTTGAAAGAGCAGGAGCTCAAAGAGCAGGTAAAGGTTTGAATGAGGGAAAAAAGTATTCTTTTTGACTTGTATTTGCAATATTAAATGTTTCGTTCTTTTCAAATGATGATGTATTACATCTCCACACAGGAAGTATGAAACAAATATGCATGTAAAATAGTTTTGAGTCATACTATCAGAAGATCTGTGCACTTTTTCAAAGTATTCCTCTATCCTGTATCTATGAAAATACCAAATGTTTGTGATGCAAGTTATCAGAGATGTTTGCACAATGAAAAACATAACAAAATACTTCATAAAATTATGGTTCTCCTCTTCTTGTAAAGCAAATATTTTTTGATGTTAGGCAAAAAAAAAACCCACAACCCTCTTACGTGTTTGTGTATAAAATACACGTGCGTGTATCATGTCTGTATAGGTATATGTGTATGTATTCATAAAATTAGTTGTAGATACTCTCGTGTATATAAGTACAAACTTTTTCTTAGGTAGTTAGGCACAGTTTTTAATAACATTTTTTTGATGCTTGAGTTCATTAAAGAGCAAATGCATTTTGCTTTAATAGAATGTCATATTTAGCTGAAAATTCTTATGCTTAATTTTAGCTTCTTGAAAGCACCAGTTCTCATCTTGACTGTTCTCTGTTTAGATTCACGTACTGGAAGACCGGCTGAAAAATTTTGAGAAGAATGTTTATGTCACATCAGTTGGAACACCATATAGAGGTAAATACACAGTTTTCTTCACATAAGTTTTTTCTTTGTTTGAAAAATACCCTTTGGTTTAGAGTACTTATTAATAATATCAGTCTTTCTGAAACAATCTTAAAATGTTTTTGTGACATCTTGTCCCTGTTTTCTTTTCTGTTGTAATAGAGTTGGTGTGTGATTTCAGAAGAGCAAATCATGTAGCATTTTGTTTGATGCCTGTTTTTATGTCTTACAGTTATGAGAGCACTTTATCAAAGTTCTTGAGGTTTCTGTATCCCCAGCGGGAGTGATATAGGCAGTGTCAGTAAAAATGGGATGGAGGGGAATTATTTGTCGTGTTGAATTAATATATATTTATGACTCTTTAAAAATCTTAACAATACAAATACTAGATTTCACAGATCTTTCTGTGATCTGCAAGATTTGTCCTGACATCTTGATCACAGTAATATTATCTCATATTTCATAGAATCATTAAGGTTGGAAAAGACCTCCAAGATCATCTGGTCCAATCATCACCCTACCACCAGTATCACACACTAAACCTTGTCCCTAAGTGCCAGGTCCAACTTTTCCTTAAACACCCCCAGGGACGGTGACGCCACCACTTCCCTGGGCAACCCGTTCCAATGCCTGACTGCTCTTTCTGAGAAGAAATGTCTCCTGATTTCCAACCTAACCCTCGCCTGGTACAACTTGAGGCCATTACCTCTAGTCCTGTTACTAGTTATCTGTGAGAAGAGACCAACCCCCAGCTCCCCACACCTTCCTTTCAGGAAGTTATAGAGAGCAATAAGGCCTTCCCTGAGCCTCCTCTTCTCCAGACTAAACAACCCCAGTTTCCGCAGCTGCTCCTTACAGGACTTGTGTTCCAGAACACAAGTCCGTATTTGTTAAGAACACTCCTGTAAAGAGTCATAGTCATAGGTTGGTGTACTCCTTTTTGTTTCTTCATATGTGTCCTCAATCTCCTGCCTTATGCGTAGTTTGTGAGATAGCTAAAGCTTGTCTCTTGGCCTCGTACTACAGTTCTACAGGTTCCTTGATAACCCTATAGCTAACACAGATCAAAAGTACTTTATTGGAAAAAATATTAACACTTGCAGTTATTTCAATTTTTCTTACATCTGCTGTTTCCCTATTTCGCCACTGCTGTTCTTCCATCCTTTTAAAGTAAAGCATTTTTACAAACAAACAAGAAAATCAGAAATTGAGGCCTGTCAGGACTAAGTAGACTTGTTTGACTATCTTAAATTCAGAATCTCTATTATATCAGTTCATCTTTTCTGCATTTACTCTGAAACCTAAATACATGTAATGTCTGAATTCAGATGAATTGACATAACATTAACTCATAGTCAAGAAAAACAACACAATCTAAGCAAAAACATTTTAAGTGCATCTGTTATGAGTAAAGAAGTAAAGATGCACAGATTTTCATTTAAGAAACGAAATTTCAGGAGTAGCGTATTGTAAAGTCTATTGAAGTAAATGTACTGATCCATTCTATTTTAAGCTTTGGTAAATTGCTCTCAGTAAGTTTTAGGCATTTGGCATGATTATGGTCACTACTATGGTGTTTCTTAGTTGATTACATTTTATTCCATTCACTTTCTGGCTAAGAGTAACTTAGATTGTTGTCAGTGACTCTCAGTATAAATATACTCTTATTTTTTGTTGACACAGATGGAAACCTTCACCGTACTGATGTTTCTCTCTTTGGAGAGCCTACTGAGTTTGAATACTTGAGGAAAGTGCTCTTTGAATATATGATGGGTCGTGAGACTAAGGTATGGAAACTTGTATACAGGGACATGTGATTTGGGTTAAAATGAAGTTGAGCTCCCTTGCTGTACAGATTTGAAACACCATGTGTTTGTGATTCATCACATGTTGTCTGTTACTGTCACTGGATTCAACAAGCTTTTTTTTTCCACCCAAAGAGGCATGGTCCGTATCTTCACAAACTTCATCAGCATGCTGAGATGAAGCACAGGGGAAACAAAAGGGGAGAAGACTGGGGAGGGAAAGGGAGGGAGTATCAAATCTCTCACCAAGATACTTATGGAGACTAAAACCTCAATAGGTAGGTATGGTTTTACTAGCAAAAGCCCTGTTGTCAGTCAAACTTAGTGTACTTTGAATGCTGGTATGCATTATATTAGCAGAAGTACTCTTTTGATGTCATCTTAATGCAAACAGGATAAGTAAGAGTTGCATTAAATAACAGCTTGTTAGTAGCTCTGAAGATAGTGAAATACTTCTTTAATTGTTCCTTAAAGATGTTTTATAAGGCTCCCAAATCTGTATACCTTCTCTAGAGAGTATTAATTTGCTTTTAAAAGCAGTGAAAAGCTGCACAGTAGGCTCTTATTGGATGCTGAAAAGCTTGTGAAATCATTCCTAAGTTGGGATTTTACTAGCTTATAACAATACTGATGCTTAGAGATTGACCAGATTCAAAAGAGGTATGTCATAACACAAACATTTTTCTTGGATGATAGATGCTATGTGGATGAATGTATTTTTTTTTTCCTCCCTGGAGTTTTTCCATTCTTTGTAGTACTGCTTTCAGCTTGGACTACTATTAAGCAGAGAGATTTCAGGCAGGTTTGTGTGTTAATTAGGTTTGTTCTCACTGTGCTGTGTACAGAATAAAACTTGGTCTATGCAAGACTTCTTGTCCTTATGGGATCCCTCTTTCTCTTTCTTTTTATCCCTTTCCTTACTTTGATATTAACTCCATTTTTATTAAAAATATAAATGCCAGCTCAAAAAAAAAAAAGTATTATTAGTTAGCTTCTCTTCACAAGCCTGTGGCTCACTGGACGGCTCTCTTACTTTAATAGCATCTGATTGAAATCATTAAAGAAAAATATGTACGTTGATGGATGTTATGTTTTTGAATTGTGAGGGACATAGACAAGAGAGAATGTTTAAAAAGAATTTGTCAGCAATGCTTCAATTTCACCCAACCCTTGAGACATCAGTGGATGACTCTTGCAGATAGCTGATGCAAGTAGCAAAGTTGCATTCAAGGAAACCTAATTTGAAACCTCTTTTGTCACTCATTAATGCTGTTTCTTATTGGGCTTTAAAATATTACTGTACGTGCCTCAAAACTTTGGAAAATAAAACTGATTTTATTTTCCTTTTCAGCAGGGACATACTAAAATTTGCAGCAGACTTGTTCAATAACAGCAACAAACATGCTAAAGTAAATTGATTTTAGGTCTCTTCTGCCATTCTTTCAGTTGCTTAGATGAGAAGATATATCCATCTTATATATATCTTTCATATAAGAGTAAATACATAACGTAAGCAAATATGAATAAATATATATATTTATTTGCCCTGGAGAATACACTGTATTTAACCAGAAGGTGCCATACAACATTTCCACACACAGGCTCCTAAAAGCAGATGAGTATTTGGGGGCGGAGGGGGGAAGATGGAAATTTAGTTCCTGCAATAACTTTAGAAGGCATTGTTTTAAAGTTGATATAATTGAATGGGGAAATGCATTTAATTCAAACAAGCAGAAGAACTTACTTCAAAGCACTACAAATTTTAGCTTTGGGAAATTAGATTTAGATAAGTGATGGAGAATGACAAGCTTATTCAAACTGAATGTGATTGTATTCCTCTCTGTTGTGTGTTTATACTAATATGGTTACCTCTTAGCAGTATTTATGTGAAGATAAACGTTCTTACATATTGCAAAAAAGGGAAAAATTTCTTGTATTGTCTAGTCCTGATCAAGACTGTAGTTGTACTGGCATTTGCTAATGGAAAACTTAAATGGAATGAAAGCTAGCATTTTACTAATTCAAATATGAAAGTATTTTGATGGTTTCTTCACTTTTGCCTTAAATAGTATTTACAAGCTGATACCATGTGCTTGTTGTTCAACCATTAGACATGTGACTAGTAGAAGTGAGCTTAGTGTCTGTTCTCCTGAGGATTGTGTTTTGTCTTATTTACTGAACTATGTCTTGAAAGCTGTTTGGTTTCTTCCTGCTGTGCTAATTGGAGAACCATGAGCAATGGTGATGTGATTGATAAAATGTTTAAATATATAGTCTGAATGTGTTCATAAAGCATTGATAAGCATTTATTTAAATTCTCAACAGAGTCCTTGAGTTAAAAGATCTCTACTGAGATACACCTCTTTGGTGCAGACGTACCCTCCTCCTAGCCTTGGTTTTCTGGGACTAGGCGAGGCAGTTTTTTCTGGTTTTCTCTTGTAAGATGTGTGGTCTATTACCCAGATCATTCTAGTGGCTCTACTTTGTGCAGGGTATCCTTCTGGAGTACAAATAAATACTCCATGTCTCAAAGGTGGTTTAGCAGTGAAATCAGCGATCTCAATGGGCATGATTTGCTCTTCTTTGACAGAAGTTCAGCAGAAGCTGTGTAACTATACAGGACAGTTTGTCATCAGTGTGGCCTGATAAATGATTCTGGAATTGTATCGAGCAGAGCGACAAACGAGTGTGTCACTTGTCTTGAAGTGCTGGAGACTAACTAACACTCAGGAATTACAATCATGATGTATAATCTATATAACCTGCAACCTGTCGCAGTCATAAACTGTTTGACCAATGTACACACGTGCCTTTGGGGTTTTCTGTTGTCCTTCCCTGCAGCCCATCTTGTTTGTTTGTTTGTTTCCCTCTTCCTTGGCAGGTCTGATGAAATGAAATGAGATGGCATGCTTAGAAAAAGCTGGCAAATTGTTGAGAATATCTGAATTTGGAGATATATGGCACAAACCATTAGGTTCAATAAAACTACATTTTCTACAGCCATGCGAACAGCTGAACTGTCCAGCTCTCCTGCACACTTAATATTAAGTCTTGCAGAATTCCTAGAGGACCGTTTTGGCAGATCCTTCTACTTGTAACTTCATTATGCTGTTTGGAGTCTGTTTTGAGGTCTGAAAGTCAGTCTGAGTGTTGTATGTGTATAATAAATGTGTTTTGATCTGCTCGATACAGGGGAGAATGGAATAGAGTGGAAGTGTGTTCTGTTAGACTTGCTTTGGGCTTTGCTGCTCTCCAGCAGAGATGAAAAATTCATGCAGATCTTTTTTTGGCACCTGGACACACTTTTGTGCATTGTGGAATAACGGGATATTTCTATAGAAGTCAGTTGTGATTTTTGAAGAGTCTACCTTTGACCAGTCCCTCTCAAATTGTAGAGAGACTGATGGATATCATTGTAACAGTATTTTTTATGGAGATCGCCTACCCAAATATATAGACCTCAGAAAAAGAAATGGGGATGCAAGGTAGAATCTCTTATAATAAGACTGGTTATTGTATTTGTTAAAGCTAAGGGTCCATCCGTAGGTAGATATGGAGATGCGTGCACTGTAAAATATGTGTAGGTATTCACACTTAGAGTTACTAGATTTTGTTTCTATTATAGTGAAATAGACTGCTTGAGAAATGACTATGCAACTGTGAATAGTATTGAATAATTCTGTTTTAGAATCTCCCTTGTGGCTTCAAGAACTTGGAAAATTTCAAGTCATTGATAGTGGTGAATTACAAAACGCACATTTACAGGAAGTAAGGTTTTAGAAAGTGTCTAAAGCATCTGTGCTTTCATGCAGTATTTGCTGTGTTTGTAGATTTTTTGTTAATGTTTGCATGCCATTGTGTCCTGTAGAAAACTGTTGAGAGGGTTTTCTTGGTAGCTCTGTTGTAAGGTGTCATAAGGAATAGATTCTAAGCTTGGTGCTTTCTTTCAGTCCTAGATAATTGTGATGAAGTTTTTTATAAATGAAGTCAGAAAAGCATGATGTCAGTTTGTGACACTGAGCATGTTCCTCTGTGCATCTGGGTACTGCAGTAGAGGCACTTCTAAATTATGGGAACTATTTGTCAAAATGAAGGTTTTTGAACTGAAAGTGGTCAACAGGACTATTTTTTTTTTCTTTTCATTTTTATCCCTAGTTAATGATATACGGAAACAGTTGTTGCAAATCAGGGAGTTACCTGTTGATTTTAGCTGTGGTCATTTTTGTCATGCGGCTGCTTTGTTGCTGCAGTCTCCCTCTTCACTCCACATGTGAGGCTGGTAATAAACAGTAGACCTCCAGAGCAGCAATCTTATCTCACCCACATTGTTGAAGAGCAGCAGTTACTGCTTTCGTAGCAGTCACCTTCTGTTTAAGCTGCACTGTGGTTATTGCTTTGACCTTTCTTGTAAAAGTCAGCAGAACCTTGTTTAGTGCCTTTTGGAATTTTTTGTTCCCGCTAATCTGTTTTTAAAAGAGAAATAATCATTGCTTGTTTTGCACAACGGTTTGACATTTTGACATACTCCATCTGAGGCGATCTAAATGATTTGCTATTTAAATATGACATTCTGTGTACCCGCTAAAAATATTTAGACAACTGCTGTTCCATGTCTCACATTTGGATCTGCTTTCTCAGTGTTTAATTTCTTTGTGTTTCTTTACAAAATATTTGAATGATAGGAATATAGTTGGATTCATAAGGTCTCTTTCAGGTGCAGCGTGCCTCAAATGTGCTTTCCAGGAGCACCATATAAGGATGAAATGTGGTAGGAGCAGGATTTGCAACAGTATGATTGTGATTTCTTCATTAATGGAGTTTAAGTAGATACAATGGAGCTAACGTCATATTAAAGTAGCTGCAGTTTGTGACAATGTGAAATGAAGACTCTTCATGGTTTCTGTGTAATTCACATAATGTATGATGTCATGCAAATATGTGTATCTCATGGTTATATCTTACTCCTTTCAATATGTTTTCTGTTGAAATTACTAAAAATAGCATCCAGTATTCTGAAGTGAAATGCATTTTAAAATATTACAAAGCATTTTAGGGCACATGAAATTGATTATAGATGATCTGTTTCCTTTTAGACAATGGCCAAGGTTATAACAACAGTTCTGAAGTTCCCAGCTGATCAGACTCAGAAGATACTAGAACGAGAAGATGCTCGACCATTGGTAAGTTGTGAAAGCAAAGTGTAGTTATGCAAAAGAGATGAGGTAGCAAGAATAAGAAGTTGGAAGCTTTCTTTAGGTCTCCCTTTCTCCCTTTGCTCATTCAAGAGAACTTATCTACTCCTCTTTTTCTTCTTCAGTGGAATGTCAAATCCTGGCAGTAGATTTGAGTTTACAGCAAAAGGGGGGGGCGGGGGGTGAGACCAAGCATATTTTCTTAGCTAGAATTTCATATCACTGGTTAAAACATACTTGTGAAAGCTGTGGTACAACAGAGCAAAGCAAGTTCAGTCACTGCTACTATTATGCAGATCAATTTTCATACCGAAAAAGTAATCCGAGAGAAAATTCATGTTTCTTAAACTCAGAAGTTTCTGTGGATTCATAGCAGTTTTCATGAAAAAAAAGATTATTTTTTTTTTACAGCCCTAGGATAAAATTTCTGACAAAAGCAAGAGCAATGTTTGCTTGTAGAATAGAAAACTGATTAGCTCACTCATCTGGGATATGCATGATTGAAGTGAAATATATACATTTAGGTTAGTTTTATGTCAGTATCCTAATAAGTTGGTTTTTTTTATTATTATTATTTTTTTGTACTTAACATCAAAATATGTCAGGTTCACTCTCAGTAAGGACAGATCAAAATAACAATCTTAGGCACTTTGGTAACAGAGCACAGAAACCCTTTCTCCAACTCTGTCTTGCCATCAGTGCTGAGTAATACTCAGCAGTACTGTAGCAATATTGGATCTTGCACAATTGTGAGGGAAGAAGTAAAATGATGACAATTAATCTGCATAGATACATGCAAGATACATGCATTAGAGAATAAAATTGGTTGAACACTGAATAGAGAATGATTCTTTTTAATTGACCCTAAATAAAGACTGCTTTTGTTGTTGTTTTGGGTATTATTGCCCCCCCCCCCCCCCCCCCCCCAAATTTTGTGAGGGATAGAATGGAATGGTATTTACCAGGAAGGTGAATTTGGAATTGAGAAGCAGAGCACAAAGAGAGGAATATATGAGCATAAACATTTCTTTGGTCTACTCTTACTACTTTATGTTGTGGAGGTATTTTTCATTAAGACAAAAACTGCAGTAATACTCTTTCTAAATTGTATCTGAAGTCGACATTGTGATCCACCTCTTTTTGGGTCACTGAGTAAAACATTTAGGAATTAAAATGAGAGAACAAAATTCTGTTTTTCTCACGGGCCTTTTGTATATATTTAACACTTTTAGGAACAGAATTAAAAAAAAAATAGTGAACATTTTCACTTGTAGTTGCAATTTACATAATGCTACTACGTGTCGTAGTTGCATTAAAATTTGGATGTAGAAAAATACCATTTCATCTGCTTGAAGTATCAAATGAGGAAAGTGTTTGATACTTCAACATTTTACTGTATACTTTGTAGCCTTGATAGTCTTGCTATCTTAAGTGTTCAATATACTTTTGAAATGATGTAAATGCTGTTAATAGTACAGCTCTAGTAAGTCTTGTGCATCCCAAACATGGTCTCAGGAAGCTCTCGTTTAAACCACTTTCACCTCTGCCGTATTATTTGAAATTAACACTATTCTTGCTTCGGAAATAATACGACAAAATATAGTTATTGCTTTCTTAAGACACACTTTTCTTTTGGCAAGCACCAGTAATACTTTTCCGAAGTATTTTTGAGTTGGTTAAAAGTGAGGTTAGAGAGATGGACCATATTTTTCGGTCCCTTCAGCTTTTTGGTATTTGAAACCTGGTCTTCCTGAAACAGATACTTGAAAATTTTCTTTAGTATGAGAAGTTGCAACTTGAATTCATTCAACAGGTTTTGGTCCTTGGGTTTAAATTGTGGCTAGAACATACTTTGAATTACTTTGCAGACTGCAAGTGCTTTGATTGTTAAGGATATCATAATTGAAAGAACGTAATGTCCTGATCAAAACTTCTTGGATTTCACATAGCAGTCCCTTCTTGGCTCAGATCTAGCCTATCAATTTTTCTCCTTTCCAAGTCCACAAAGATAAAGTTAGACATCTAACAGAAACTCAAATATTAGGGCATGTTATGCGTGCAACTAATGAAAGACTTAGTAATTTTTTTTTTCAATTTCAAAGTTAAGTGTTTGTTTACTGAAGGATAAATTAATATTTCTGGCGAGTCTTTTGTAATTCTGTTAAAGACTAAAAAGAGTGGAACAGTTGTCATAAATTATTCCATTAAGAGAGATCTTTGGGGTTGGTTTGCTTGCTGACATTTACTAACATGATCATAGTGTTTCTCCACATAATACCAGAATGATGTTGGTATTTGAAAATACCCAGTCTTTAGTTCTCATGAGTAATAATTGTCTAAGTTTACAACGTGAATGTGCTTTTTTAACATAAAGCTTAGTTGTTTTTGTATGTTCATTTATAGCCAAAAGTTTTATAACTAATTTTAATGTGTAAATTGCTAATTATCTGTGCGAGAAAGAATAAACATGCATATGTTAGGAAGTGTCTATGAGTACTTACGCTTTTAACATCTGGGTGGGTCTTTCTTAAATGTGGGCGTTTAAGAGGTTTCTGTTGAAAACTTTAACAAATTTCAAGGTAAATAAACATATGTTAGACCCATATATCTGTATCACTAATCTGTTTTTTTTTTTTTTTTTACTACATAATATCATAGTCTAACTGCGGCAATCTCATTTGTAAGCAGTAGATGTCCACAGAGTTCTTACCTACACTATTAACCACGTAGTCCAATAAGCTGTTTTCTTCCTGGCTTTGTAGTTTGCCTCACCTCGCAGTGGTATCTTCTGAATATTCCATCAGTCTGTGCTTAGTTAGCATGTGGGTGAGTGAAGACTAATACATACTTGTTTTATTTGGAGATGAAACCCGTAGTATGACAGTAATCATTCTTCTCTTTTTTTTTTTCTTGCATGCTTTTGTTCGTTAAAAACATTCTCAAACGTTTTTGTCCTGTAAGTGTATGATAAACTTTGTTCTACTTTTAATCATGTTTTGCTTTACAAAGCCAAGATTGAAAAAGGGGAATGCTGATTCAAAACCAATCTTTTTGAGGAATAAGAATAACTTGAAATGTTGATTGAGGTTCAAAACTCTCAATTATAGGGGAAAAATCAGATTTTAAATGATATGTAATATTAAATTTTATTGTACTTGGCTTTGTTTTGTCTTTATTCACTTTCTGATTTCTTTTTTTTTTTTTTGAAAATAGGGAAATAGATAAGTCAGATTCTGAAAGAGCCTGTACTGCTTTAAATGAATTTTTACATATTATGAATATGAGAATTGATTATTTGAAAAAAGATAAGTGAAATATCCTCTGTAGAGGAATTAGGTATGATTACTTTTAAACATCAGTACCTTTCTGACTCAGAGCTTTGGCTTGGCATCAAGAGCAGAGAGAGCAGCGAGATTAGGGAGAACGGTTTGTGGAGCTTTATGCTTTCAATTTATTGTCCTTTTTTTTGAAGGTTTCATTTACCTATTTTCATGAGTGAACTGCAAAACTAATTGTAGTGTTACAGAAAAGCAACAGCTGATTTAGGTCTAAAGATAAAGGTTGCATCTGACTAGCCTTGCTAAACAAGCAACACGAACACAGTAGTGGTCGAGAACATGCAAGTAACAGGTAGTGCTTTCTGCACTGGCCAGGATTACTTTTTGAGTTGTTAGTGGTGCATGATCATAGAATCATAGAATCATTAAGGTTGGAAAAGACCTCCAAGATCATCTGGTCCAATCATCACCCTACCACCAGTATCACACACTAAACCTTGTCCCTAAGTGCCAGGTCCAACTTTTCCTTAAACACCCCCAGGGACGGTGACTCCACCACCTACCTGGCCAACCCGTTCCAATGCCTGACTGCTCTTTCTGAGAAAAAATGTCTCCTGATTTCCAACCTGAACCTCCCCTGGCTCAACTTGAGGCCATTCCGTCTAGTCCTACCACTAGTTATCTGTGAGAAGAGGCCGACCCCCAGGTCCCCACAACATCCTTTCAGGTAGCTGTAGAGAGCAATAAGGTCTTCCCTGAGCCTTCTTTTCTCCAGGCTGAACAATCCCAGTTCCCTCAGCTGCTCCTCATAGGACTTGTTCTCCAGGCCCCTCACCAGCTTCATAGCCCTTCTCTGGACACGTTCCAGGGCCTCCATGTCCTTTTGTAGCAAGGGGCCCAAAACTGAACACAGTACTCGAGGTGCGGCCTCACCAGAGCAGAATACAAGGGGACAATCACCTCCCTGGTTCTGCTGGCTGTACTTAAGAAACTCTTCAGATGGATTTTGTAGGATGTGGCCAGCATAACTTTCCTTTTCATCCTTTGCAACTGGAAAGCTTTGCAGAGTTGCTGGGAATTGGTTCAGTGCATCTGCAGAGCTGGCTGGCTGTTGGCTGACCCGCAGTGCTAGGCTCAATGTGTGCTCCTGGCCTGCACCACCTCCACCACAGCATGGACCAGCCTAGGCGTTTCCACTGCCAGGCAGCACAAGGCAGCCAACAGCCTTTCTTCCTCTCTTGCAGTCATGTAAATAGAGCCTACAACACAAGCCAACCTTTGTTTTGAAGGCAAAAAAATTCTACTCAGCTAACACGGTCTCCACTTCTATTTTTGTGTTGTCTTAAACCTTTCACTTTGAATACAATAACGAGTGCACTTTATTGCACTTAAAATGCATTTGGACTGTTTGCCTCTTAGTCTTGATCACTTCTTGACAATTTCAGCAACTGTTTTCTCTAGCCTTCTGTTGAAAATATTTGAATTGTTAGCAATTATAGGACAAAGCTATTTACAGCACTATTGGAGAAAGCATGTCTGAAATTTAAATTCTTGACATACAGTCTGTAATGCTGTATAAAAAAGTTCTCAGCCATTTTTGATGGCTCTCACAGGAAAGCATAATTTTTGACTTACTGTCAGCAATTACCTATTACAGCTTCAAAACTTAAGCCAGTGTTTATGAAAGCCATTCAGCCCCCATTACTGGATTGTAGTTTCTTAGTTTATTTCAAATATTTTTGTGACATGTCAGTAGTTAGCCAGCAAATGGAATAATATTCTTGCATGTGTAAAACTTAGAAATTAAGGTGATTTTGGCTTCATTGTGAAAGTAATACATCTTTTCCTGGTACGTGAGGCCTTTTGCTAGCCCCAAAATTTGACTTCATTTTGATTTTGATGACAGGCTTTATGCAGAGAGGACAGCTTTGTCCCAGTTTTTCATTGGATTGAAATGCAACATTGTGGTAGACTTATCTATTTCCAGTGAGACTCTTAACTTTTTTGTTACAGGTCTTTTTATTTTATTTTTTTCAATCACACTTTCTCAACTGTTTTGAAAATATTGGAATTACTTGCTCAAAATCAGTTAATAATTAGGTCATCTGATTTACCTGAAATTCTTGCATCTCCTATTCCTATCAATAACCAACAATTCCATTATTATTTTAGTATTACGCACTTCTAAGTTGCTTTCAGTGATGTAATATTTATTCATTTCTTTTATCTTTTTATTCTTCTAGTCATGGCTACGACCATCTTGAAGAAATTGTGATGAGAATGTCTCATAACAGTGCTGCTTAGAAATACGTTCATATCTCCGTTGTTGCCCCTTTTGAGGGGACAAGAAGAGAAGCTATTATTCAAGGTCACAAATGGAACAGCAAGAACCAAAGCTTCGCACCACCTTTGGACCATGGATATAGTTAAAACTGCCTTGACAAGAAACGCTAATCAGGGGTTATCTGGTGATGAGTCTTTTTTCTCTTCTATTGAATACTGTCTTCTATTTTGTGTTAAAGGTTATTTTTTTAAAAGAGAGAAAAGACTATCCTAGGAAGGAATTGCCCGCTACTGTATCTCTATACAGATTTCACTGGGTGTTTTTTAAGAGTTAAACTAAATGGTTTGTCTCTTCTATTTATTTTTTTATTTTTTTGAATGAATTGTGCAATACATTTTTGGATGGATAGCAGTTGAGGTGATTTTCCTGATGAACTGGGCACTTGTTTGACTACTCCTTTTCTGATTTGATCTTCTGATTGTTTGCTAAAGATCACTTCCTATATGCTTTTGCCTACAATAAATCCAGATTGCAGTACCTCATTTGTTTACTCCTAGCTTTTGTACTTATATTTTCTGGAGAAAAAGTACATTACTGTAAATTGTAAATAGTTAATACATAACTGTATCATATGCTGATCTGACTGTTGACAGCACTAATCTGACAGGAGCTGAGATTAAATAAAGTTTATTTACTGTATAATTTTGGAACTTCTTGTGGTATGATTTTTGTTCTGAAAGGATCCACCACTTTTGGTTTTGCTCCTTTTCAAGACATCCTTAGCTGAGACATTTTCAGGCTGAAATCCCTCTCGTATGAAGAACTATTCAAGTACTTTGAACTGTAAGAAATCAGGAAATGTTCAGATTTTCCACGGATCGCAGTCTGTAAAACAGACGCATAGTGAACTGAAAAGCTGGCATGAGAGTATAGCAAGTAGGTTTGCTTTGTTAAAGTTTTAAATGACTGAAGGTGATCAGTCCTCCACAAATACAAATTTTAACAAGTGTATATAGGAGCAACAAATCCTCTGAATATCTCATCTCTGAGCATGAGCAGGCCTTTTAAATACACTGCCTGCCTGAAAGATGCTACTGAATAGTTTTACAAAGCAGTGGTTAGTTGCTGATGCCATCAGGCCTGGAGCAGGTGTCATCCTGTTCTGTGGACGCTCAGTCTGTTCCTCTGGGTGTTCTCCTTTTAGATAAGGAAACCAGCAGGTCCTCCTGACTGCAGAAGGAAGTTTGGCTGGTGTGGTCCAAACAAAAGGTTTGACTTGCTGTCCTGTCTCAAGCAGTTTGTTGTCTTGTCCCAAGTGCAGGGTTGCCAACAGGCAGGGACCCTGTATAGCCCTGATCCCGTGACTTGCACATTTTTCTCCTTTTCCTGGTTTTACACCCTCCTTTTCACAACCCTTGCAACAAGTCTTCCAGGTAAAATGCCCTCCTCTGTGTAGCTCTCACTTTTATTACCAGTGGTCCCAGTTCTGCTATATTTGTACCCAAATTTTGTACTTCTGGTACTGTTACCTAGATTATGACAGTCTTAGAGTTGTGATTACTATGGCGTTGCTGGAATCTGAAGACTCTGCTCACTGAAATGTCCCCTTATTTGCCTCTGATTATCTATACAATTCAGCCTTTTTTTCACATGACTGGGTAGCAACATGATATTTGTGTGTGGCTCTACAAGGAGGCAATGATTTGTAGGTATGTGGGCTTTGTTTTTCCAGATGCACTGGGATTCACCTCTATTGTCATCTGCAAGAAAGGAAATGAAGCTGATTTTATATGCACAATTTTGTATCCTAACAAAACTTGGCGAAGTGCAACAATTCCAATGCTCCAAGATCTATTGTGGTCACTAGCTGTATAGAGAATATATCTAGTTTTAAGTAAGTTTGAAGGGATCGTTCTTTCTGCCTTTGATAGCTAAGGACACAGAGTTGCATCTTTATTTCCTACTGCTGCCCAGCAAAATTTCTTCATGCTGCTTTATTTCTGGCATTTGTTTTGAGCTTTCCCCCTTTATCAAACATCAAATATAGCAGATTTTATTGCATTTTTTTTTCTTTGTAATGGTTTCAGATATAAGAGCTTTTCTTTGATTCCACTGTGTATCAGAACCATGTCTTCCAGCGCGTTGCCTGATGCATCAGCAGCCTACACCAGGTTCCAAAACAATGTATGTTCCTTTCCTGGCTGGCCTAGGATTTGTAGGATTTTGCTATTGCTATCATTACAGCGATTTAAAATACAGATTTTGAGTTTCAGATTTCCATGTAAGGTATAGGTTTTCTTAGGCTTTGGGAAATTAAATGCATGGATCTGTTACTCTGGCAGTATCATTATGATCACTTACCATTCTTTTCTTATCCTTACAAATAAGCTATTTTTCATGTTTTCTCTTTTTGTTCTTTTTCCCTTTACATGAAAGATACTAGTTATGGGCTGTACTTTGTCAAGTGTGACCTAAGCGCAGCAGACCAAACTGAAATAGTCTGTATAATATTCATACAACATTGGATAGAACAATTTTTTTTGCTTAAGAAGTGACCTAAGTAAAGAACACAAAGGAGATAATAGTTACCCTTTGTTCTTTTTTTTTTTTTAAGTCAGAAAAACGCTGCCCAAATTTATTTTTTAAAAAGTTTTTTTTCCCTCTTCTGTAAATGACTCATAAACAATCACATCTTTCCCATTATGTTGAGGAATAGTTAAGTGCAAGAGTTTTGTCAGACTGAAGTTTTAACTGCTTCTAGATTTATTTTAAGAGCATATAAGGCATTGCTTTAGAGTTTATATGTATATATATATATATATAAAGAGGGCACAAAGAAAGCACAAAAATGAAAGCTTTATTTTGAGTAATGTTTTTTTGTTTTGTTTCTTGGAGTGTCATAAAATATCGATAGTAGTGCTAATGCAACTATAAACTATAAACTCTAGACCACAAATACCTCTGATTATAAAATATACTTGTTTACACATACGTAGCTAAAAGCCAAAGACTGTATCAAAGTTTTGGCTGCCTTTTTAGCAAAGGTTAGAGGATCCCAGGCTTGTCGAAACTGGAATGTTAGAACATTGTGCTGTGAGAGAATATATTTGGTTGTTTTATGTTGAACTTTCCTCCAGTTTTACATGCAAAGTACATTACATTTGTAACTTTGGGGACCTGTACACATGTGCATAGAAAACCAAAAATGTGTAGCTCTGTTTATAAAGATGACAAGCACCAACCATCCTCTAGTGTCCTAAGGATTAATCACTGTTAATTTAAATGAAAAATGTGTTGCTTTCTTAGAATTTCTGTATTGTTTCAGTGCCTAGGCTGATGTCTTTTGGCAATGTACTATTTCAAATGTATTATAAAGCATTATGTAAAAATCCTTCCAACTTCTAGTTATGCCATTTATAGTCCCTCTTTCCATGAGTTATACTAAGATGTTTTCTTTTCTACATAGTGCTTTGTATCTGGTTCTCTTCTCTAATTCTTCTCTTATATTCTCTGCATAGAATATTACTGTCCATTCATAGCTTTGCTACGAAAAAACAAACAAACAAATAAAAAACCACTTTATAGAGTTTGCTAAATTGAGCAACTTTTTTTTTTTTTTAGTTTCACGATGTCATCACTGATTTGTTATGGATACCAAGATGAGCAGAACCTGGCAGCCTCTCCCCCACATGTTGGACATCCAGACCTAGCAGTAGGAATGCATGTGGCTGTTCCTAGACACTGGTCCTCAAAAACGGTGGTAGCTTGGGATTTGCAAATTGTATTTGGTTGTGTACATTCATAGTGTTGCAAATTAGAGATGCCAGAACACAAGCATCAAGTTGTGTGCTGTTCCATGTCTCTGATCTAAGAATTGTCACCTTTAAGTTTCTCTTCTCTTGTAGGCTGTCATTTACACTGATTCTAGTCTTCCTCTGCAAACATTGATTTAGTTTCCTTTATGTATTAGAGTAATTTTAAAGGCATGTTGGCTCAAAATAAGCACATCTCTAGAGATTTCCTTCATTGTAGAAGAGTGATAACTATTATTTCCTACAGTTGCCACTTAATACCATGTGACATTTCAGAGAAGCTGTAATTAAGACCATGGTAATTACGTGTTATCTTACAGCTGTGCTAGCACATCTCGGTACAGTGATGAGCGATGATAGAGAAGTGTGGTTCAGGCATCTGCTGTGACACACGACTTGCTCTTCTCAGCTGCAGCTTCTAAAGCAGCTCAGGTCACGTTGCCATCTCATGGCTGTTGGGCAAATTAATAAGGTAGTTGCTTAGTTTATAATTAGACATGTCAGTGTAACTAAAGCCACTCTGGCTTGGCTGATAGCTTTTCTGAACAGATGCTGGTCCTGGGTCCTGACCAGCCTCGGGGTCCAGAGGCTACCCCTGGGGCTGATGCTGAAGCAAGTTAGGACACCTTGGCTGGCTGAGCTGTACCAGCCTCCTTTTGTGGCTTGAGTGCTAGAGTCTCTAGTGCTTTCTGCAAGCATTTAAATTCACTGAAAGGAGAAGGGATGAATAACAGAGTGTATGCTGTAATCTTTGCCACTGTTTATATTTTGGAAACTTTATTGGTCCAAGAACATATTTAGCCGTGTTATTCAGATCAATGGTTCCTACTTGTTATAGTGCTGATGTCTACAAGAAAAACTGCTGTTGCATTTAGTGGCAGTATGCATCATCCAGTTTTATTGGAGTAAAGGAAGCACTTAAAAGTCTTCTAACTTGGATCAGCTCATATATCTTTTGCAAGTGAATCAAGATGATCAAACAAGCAGTACGTAAAAATTTAGAAGAGGCATCTCTGTACAGCCAACATGACATACTCTCTGTGGCTCCTGAACTGCAAGTTTTCTTCTGCTGCTGAGGCTTGCCTATCTTTCTCGTTCAAGCCACAGGCTCTGGAGAAACAGCTGAGAGAGTAAACTAAGAAAATGAGGGAGAGAGAAGTAGGTACAGACTAAAGTTACCTGGGAAGTAAGATTCATCGTGCCAGCTCATGAGAAGTATTAAACATCGCTGGTTTTGTGGAGAAATTTTGAGTCAGCCATATTTGCTGTGTCTCTGACCTGCACCCCAGTTGTTCCTGCAGCTGGTCAGCCCTTGGCAGAGGGGGTGAAAGTAATTTACACCAAGCGGCGCAAGCTGCCCAGAAGTATACCTTTCCACTGCACATGGGAATTACCAGAACGGCATATCCTGTGTTAATGTACCTGTGGATATTCTGGTTCACTTACACATCTATCTTTAAGAATACTACCAAACGATTGTCCTTACCAATCCAACAAATTATTCTGGAAGTGAACTGTGGGTTTGAGTTCCCTTTCCTTTATCCCGTAACAAAAAGGGCAGTACTTCCCATTTGCATAGAATTGGAAAAGCCCACAGGTTTGGCAATGGTTTGTAAACAGAAACAACTAAATTGCAAACTACACACAAAACAAAAAAACAACAAACAAAACCAAAACAAAAACAAACCAACCAAACAAAAAAAACATAGCCAATCCATCAAGTCTTATTAGTGTATGTTATTGCAATGTGTATCCAGGACTTAAAATATACAGACTTATATGCCTTAAAAAATAATAATGTTATTTCCCCTCCTCATAGCCTAGGCTAGGAACACAGTTATGTGGCCCTTTCAAAACAGTGATGAAATGAGTGGCATATATAAAAGAGGGAGTGTGAGCTGAAAGACTAGGGTCTTCATTTACAGTAATTAATAAATAGGCTAAGCTATCTTCAGAGAGCTAATGTTTTGCCTTCCCATACTGAACCCTAGATTTGATTTCCCTGAAAAATGCTTCCACTGAAAGTGTTTCCAAAGAAACTGTCCTCACCTTGCAATCCTACAGCCCTGGCGGGTGTTATCTGAATGTTATTTAAAGAACAACAGGCTTTAGCTCAGGATTTTGGTACTTTTTGTCGGCAAATTAAAATCTGACCCAACCACAACTTCAGTACAGGAGGTGACTAGCTTAGTTAAAAATGAGGTTTTCTTCTTTTTCTTCAGCTTCAGGTAGCATGCTCAGAGCATTAGGGCTCTCAGGGTATTGAACTCTTCAAGATGAAAGATACTTTTTGTGTATTATATACAGGACTGCCATGGACCTCATTTATGGGATGAGCCTGCAGGCTCCTGTGCCAATAAAAATGTTGCTACAAACAGAGGGTGGGCAGGAAAGATCCAAGATGCCCCTATTTTTCCTCAAAACTAGGATATCTCCATGCTACCTAGTACCGTGGAAGTTCTGCTGGTAATAAAGTGCTCTCTATATTCGGCCAAGGAAGAAATACGAAAGTGCCATGCCAGCCCCTGGGAATCAGGGTGGGCTTTTTTCTGTGGACATGTCTGACATTTTTCTGTAGTGTTTTTTGTTTTGTTTTGTTTTCCAAGTGACTTGCTTGACCCAGTGATGGAGGAAGAGGGGAGAATGCACTGGTGTCAATGGCCAGTGCGTGTATTTTTTACTTGGTGGGTGCATGCAGCCATGCGTACAGCCTGCTGTGTTTAGGCCTTTGAATATAGGCAGATATAAATGCCTTAGTTACTAGCAATGGTATGAATAATTAAACAAACAAACAAAAAAAAAAAACAAGCAAAAGGTTTAGTGATTAGACAGACAACTTTTCTGCTTGGAGAAAAGCTGGACAGGCACGTGTGGAAAGCGCGATAAACCAGCCAGCCTAGCCCAGAGCCCTGCAGGCCCAAAGAGCTGCTGGTGGCAGCCAGCTTGGCAGTGTATGGGGGGGGGGGGGGGGGGGGGCTCCTCCCTTCCTCTTTTATGTACCACATATGTACAAATCTTCATTAAATGCTTTCTCTCATTTGCCTTCGATGACCCCTGCCAGGGCTTTTGCATCAGTGTCTCCTTGGAAAAGGGGGCAGCAGGGGAGGGTGACTTTTCAGCGAGCCTCTGCAGAGCAGGGGTCTGCTGGTTGCTGCACATAGCGTGTGGGGACTGGGTTCAAGAGACAAATGCATGAAGTCACCCGCTTATTTTTAGGTTGAGAGTAAGAGCGTGTATTTCTGGGACGGATGCTGGCCATAGGGTAAACTGGAATTAACATTTACTTTAGATAAGCTTCAATATTGACTAAAAATAGAAGTCGGTTTATGTATTGCTATAGACATCCTTCAGCAGGATCCGGATGGTTTTCAGAAAGCCCCTTGTGGCTGCAGTAATGGCATACTGTAGTTGGGGAATCCAATAAACACGGTGGGCAAGAGGAGGTAAAAATAACTTCATGCCATTTTGACAAGGTGACAAACTTTGCTTACACCTCATGTCACTGCTGCTGTCAACTAATTGTGAGTATAGTTTGTTTAATGTATCACACTGGGATGCCTGGACTAATATATCATGAGTCGGGGAAGGCAAGGTAATTAAACCTCTCACTTGATTTCATGTGCAGTGTGACAAACCCAGCCAGGCTGTTCCCAATTTTGTTAGTGACATTGCTGAGGAAGGAAGCAGGGCTTGCTTTCTTCTGGGACCTGTAGGTCTGTAAGCACTCACAAGGAGGGCATGGAAGCATTGCATACTCTCAGTTTTTCTAAAGGCATCTGCATTTCTCTGAAATCAGAGGTTAGGGTGAGCTTGAACTATTTCTTTCTTAAGAAGGAGCCTGTACTAAAACACTAACATTGGTAGTTGCAACTGGTCTGTCCTCATTAACCAAGCAAAGTGTTTAGGAGCGTCCAACTTTTTACAGAGTAATGATAAAAGTAACTCAGTAGAAATCAGCAGGCAAACCACAGATCTGTGACATCAAGCTCCAAATTTGCCTCATTTTCTTGCACTGCTGGTCTATGGGATGGCATAGGTCGATACTGCCAAATTCCTCCCAGAACCTCTTACACCAGGGCCATTCACTGAGGTGCACGAGTAACGTCATAAACAAGAGAGCCTGCTGTTATCACAACCTCTGTGCTTCTCTCCTCACGTTATTTGTAGTGAATACGACTCTAGGGATTGCAAATTCCTTGCCTTAATTCCACTGGTTTAAGATGAATTATATACACAAGAAGTTTGTCCGGGAGAGGGGCTGGGGGAAATTGCATTTTTACTTACTTATTTTTAAATCACCGGCAGCAACACAGCATCCCTCATGCTATCCAGATACTCAAATTCAATGTTTTTCACATTACTAAGCCAGATAACTATGCCTCTTCTGGCATAACTCATGCTGATAACAAATCCTATGTAGTCCCATAGTTTACTTTTCTGAACTACTGTGTATGTACAGCACACACCAAATTAAGCCGTAGCATAGCAGACAATTTAGAAATAACTGGGTCACAGAAGGGTCCGGCATGTCACAAATTATTTGGTTAAGGGCTCAAGCTTTGACTGCCCATGCACACAACTGCAAAAAGTGTCATTTCTGGAGGGGGAGAGTATATCTGGATCTCTCAGAGATGACAAATAGGTTATTGTTCATCTGAACTTTTCACACAAGTATTGTATGATAGTTAACATGTGCAATAATAAACACGGAGTGGCCAGCTAATGGGAAGCAGATGTGCCAAGAATTCCAAGTAAAATGTTTGAAAGCTGCAGTGTAAATTGGGCCTTTCGACAAGTGGCCCAAGCTTGTGTGACCACCAGGGTCTCAGAGGAATAGATTTAGAAGGGGAGGCTAAATAGGAAAGGAGTACAGCACTTTGATGTACAACTCCGTGAGGTTTAGTATCATGTAGAAAAGTGGTAAACCACAGGATCCACCATGTGACTGGTATTTCATGACTTTATAACATCTAGTACACTTTACCCCTTGTGATTTTTGTTTTGATGGAGAGAAATGGGATAAATGAGACAAAATTCACTCGGACTTAATTCTGGACAGTCCAGCTTCATTAAAATTTCACGGGGTCTTTCCCTGGGTTTCAGTGGGTTAGGTCTGGGCTGTTGGAAAAGACCTCTACGTGTAAACTTAAACAGTGAAAATCAAACGAAGAAGACAATCAACAGCCTCAATTATCTACCCAATGTCTTCGTCTTCAGCTGTAATCTTATAGAAAACTATGACAAATAAATTTAATGTGTGTAAAATTATATAATTTTAAGTCTAGTTAATTCTACTTAGAGTAAGACTTAAAACTCTTTCTAAAAGTATGGCAGGTCCTGGTTTATAATCTTCTGTTAGTTTTGTAGGGCTCATCATCATTGCTAGGCCTTTGAGTGTGGTAGGAAGGGCTAGCTACCTGTAAAGTGACAGTTCAATAAGCTTCTGTGACAGCACTGCAGAAATACTGGCTGAATTGAGCCTAGGACTGCACCATGGCTCTATCTGTCTTCAAGAACAGTAGGGCTTCAGCTGTGCTTCACACTTAACACATTGCACAGGTTGAAATTGGTGGGAATTTTGCACTGGAGGTGATGTTTGCAGATTTACATTTGCAATTTATATGCTCTGCTGCGGAGTTGTGGCATGTCTGTTTTCTTTATGAAATTGTCCCATTGTCCTGGGGATCCTTTCAGAGAAGGGGGAACAGCTGTCAGTGGTTTGCAGAGCAAACATCTACTGGGGATAGGGCATTTAAGAAACCTGGGATAAGAATCCATTGTGTCTCTGTCTCAGATACCCAAATTCTTGGATATCTGCCTGAGGCTGATGCAAAAACTGCGGTTTTTGTGGCAGGTCTAATCCCCTCCTGGCGCTGGACAAAGAAGGGTAGTCAGTAGGGGGGATTTAATTTATTGTTTCTCTTTGATGTATTGCTCTAGGTAGCCTAGCACTTTTCCCAGAAGTCCCAGGACTAGCAAGTAAAGAGTGAGTCTTCTTGGGAAAAAAAAAATCTCTTGTGAAAAGTCACAATTTCACCATTCATCTCCTTTATAATCCCCAAGAGGTTACTAAGAAGATCACAGGGAAAAGATATAGGCTGGGGCAATGCTTTTTGAAAGCTAACTGTTTTTTCTCTCTAACTGGTTTGATACATCCAACATTGTCATCTTGTCTGTGCTGTAAATTCAGCCATGGGTGAGAGCTGGCTGCTTAGCCAACCAGCATTGAGTCAGACAAGACTGGGATGATGCTGGCAAGAGAATTTCATTAAGAGCATATCAACCTTTTTAAGTATGGGGATACTCATGAAGTATGTTTTAGGGTAGTCATTACATTTTTGGTTGCAATGCAGTGATTTAGGAGGTACTGACAAAGGCTAGCCTTGTTGCAGTGAGGTTTAGTATTTTTGGAGTTTTTCTGTAGTCACAGGTGAGAGAGAATGAAATCTCAGCTTCAGGTGCTCTGAATTGCTTTCTGGTGGAGCTTCACTTTTCCTTAACCATGGCTCTTGTACCTTGATGGCCTCTTTCTTTCCTCACTGTGGTCCTGATCTCCTTCATCTCCACCCATCAGTGGAGATGAAGGAAAGACAACTTCTTCATTGTGTCCCCTGCAGGACTGGGGCAGCTCTTTTCGGTGGGGTCTTGAATTGTGTGGTGTGTGCTTTTGGAGCATACTGCCACATGGCCAACTTTTGGATTTAAGGATTTCTGTCCACAGGTCCTCCTATAGCCACTCTAAAATAAATATCAGGAAAAAAAAAAAAGCAACAAACAAACAGCAAGCACAAAGAGAACATCATTACAGTACATTGGCAAACACAAGTGTGTCTCCTCTCATTATGGTGGTGAAAGCTTTTAGACCCATTGATCCCTCAGCTGAGGTAGTGAGGTTCAATCAACTGAGTGAGAACACAGTATTGCTGGTGTCAGCGTGAAACAAAAATATGCAGTGATGATTCTGCTAGCGAGACCAATCGTAATGAACGAAAAGCAATTCAAAATAAGCCTGTGTGTGGTTTTACAGCATGTGTGTATATGCATTTTAAAATATATAATGTACGAATACATACAACACAGCTGTAATTCTAACCACATCCAAACAAATATATGACGGCTGTTGGAAAATATGAGAGCTGCAAAACATGACTGCTACTTGCTGTTAGCAGTGTGTCCATAAGTTAGCCTGAGTCCCAGTTCAACCCAAGCACATGCTTAGCTTCAGTTCTGCCGTTCGGTTCACCTGAAGTTAATAAAGCGTAAGCATGCACTCATATTTAAGCAGGTCCTTAATGAAGCACGTAGCACAGCTGAATAGAGACTCCTGAGTAGAGGTTTATTGCATGAGAAGGAAAATGCAGAAATCTAGATGTATTAAAGAAAAAAAGTAAACTCTATGAAAGGGGAAAAAGTTACCAGATGTATTTTTTTCTTTTACTTGGCTCTGAGGAATTCCTTCAGTTACTGGTATACGGTATATGATAAATGTTTTAGAAATATGTTTTACATTACAAGATGCATTTTCATTTGGGCATGAATTGACCATAAATCATGTAGAAATATACCCCCCCTACTGAAAGCCAGGGCAAGTGTTTAAGTCTAATGCTAATGCATAGTTTTCAAGGGGATAGAAGAATGGTGAATCTGGATCACTAAATAAATGGGATTGCTGCTGAAATAGTACAGTTTAAGAAAAGAAAATCCTTAAATATTTAAAAAGGGAGAATTGATTTTTTTGCATATGGGGCTCTGAAAATTCTGGATTTATATGCTATTCTTTTAGTTATTATTATGAGAAGAAGATTTTTGATTGAATTATCAGCTTCTATATCACCTAAGGTTTGTACTGACTCTGTCTTCAACCCAGATAAAGCTTTCTGGATTCTAAATCTACTTGGAAAACTGTACCCAAGTAGAGAAACAAGAAAGAAAACATCTCCTTCACTTAATGGGAACAACATTTGAAGATACGGTTTGTACCATGACAATTGCAATCTAGATTTGCTGATAAATCTAGTTGCTGACAACAATTTACTGCCTGACAGATTAAAGTAGAAAGCTTCTCACAGTATGACTGCTGTTATTTTGAAAACCCATAGCTCTGTCCCTGTTGATCCAGCAGGTTCCTACCTAATTTGTTGGTAGGTAAGTGAATGTGGGGAATTCCCTCTTTATGAAATGTACTTGGTATTTATCATATTTTATGGATATGTGTTAGTGTACTTTTTGGTTTTTCATAATTACTCCTTTTACGTATTTATGTTTCAAAGTGGCATCCTCCTCTTTGACTGCTTCAGCACTGACAGGGGGTTGAAAAGACGAGAGAAGAAAAGTCTTTCCTCTTCTCTTTACAGTGTAACAAAAGGTGGCTGTGCTCTTCTCTTTGGTTGAATGGGAGAGGCAACCACGATAAATCTTCGTCACAAAGCCACACCGAAAGAGAAATTGAAAAGGATGCTTCTGACCTGATGTGCAAGAAGAGCTACAAAAATGTCTGGAAAATTTCTCTTCCACAGGAAGACTGAAGAAGTTTGGTCTCCTTAGCTCATCACAGCTGAGTCTGAAAGTGGATTAGATCACACAGCTCTGTGGCTAAAAATAAACTGTAGTATTACCATTAAGACCTGACTTACAAACACAGTGACCAACCTCCTTGTACTGAGCACTTGCCAGAGAAATACAGAGAATGCCTGTGAAGAATCAGCAAGTCTCACAGCTGTGATGGGAAAGCTTTAGCACAAGTTCACTTGAAGTCTCCTCACTAAGCACATGCTGACATAAATGTATGGGTAAGGGCTAGGAGAGGCAGCAGCCCTTATATTAACGAGCTTGTGGGATGCCTGCCCACCGCTGGGGCATTCTTGGTGATGTTGCCAGCGTGGGAGAAGTAGCAGCAGCACAGGCAGATGTGCTCCCCTTCTCCTCCTCCCCTTGTGGGAGCGCATCTGAGTCATACGTGTGGACCAGCTTAAAAGAGACAGTAAAACCTCAAGCACAATAATAGTGCGGGGGACACCACAGCACTTTTTTGGTGTAAATGCAAGGAAAAGCAAATGATTAGCCTAACAAAAAGCGGTGTCCTAAAGTTAATCGAGGTATTCATCAAAATAATGAAAATGATACCGAGTTCAATATGTTCAGTGCAGGAGCAAAATTAGGTATTTTTGAGAAGCTAATAATGATGTGAGAAGTGGCATTTTGGGAGGAGAAGCCTGCAGGAGGGGAATTACCTCTTAACACGCCGACTTGATGAACCAAGTCTGTACACAATGATTCTGTAAACAATGCAGACATTGGGCATTTGTTTTCTGTCTCTTTCTGTAGTCATAGCATTACTGTTTTTGTTTTGTTTTGTTTTGTTTTTTTTCCTTAGCTCTGCAATTCAAGTTATTAATTAAAAAGTATTGTCAAGGGTGCTTTTCACCGTAGGTTCTCAATTTACAAATAACTTTTCTAATTTAAAACCTGATCTGGAGACCGACTGCTGCCAAAATAGAGCATGTTAAACTGCGGTTACGTACTTAATTAATATAGAATGGTGTAAAATACAAATTACCCTTATGATGCGGGTGTGGAGCCTCCCCAAACAATATAAACATCAAGGTTGAAGCAGAGAGAACACAGGGATATAGAAATGCAGGCACAGCTAATTCCAGTTTGAATAGTTCATTAACAAAAGGTTGGCATATGATTTAGTGCACTATTCCTTGTTCCCAGTCCTTATTGTTAGCATCATATTCATTTAACAGTACATTATTATAATGCTTGTAGTTGCAGTTAGATGCTTCCCATTGCTTTCATTTCTTCCAGTGCATGCCAGGATTTTAACAGCTGAAATGGTAAAGACCTAAACATGTACTTTCTGTTTCTGCTCTGCCTGACAAAATTCCCATTGGATTAAATGTTGTGAGATTACGTTAGTATTTGGATGCACAGTAAAACAAAAAATAGAAATTAAAAAAAAAAAAAGGAGGGGGGAAGGGCATGGGAGTACAGTGTTCCTGGCCTTTCCTTGGATAATCCTCCTTGCCAGGAATGGAGAGGTAAAGTTTTTCATGGACTCACACACCTCCGTATTGTATCGCTGCTAGTTGAAATAAGCCCTCCTGGGAACGCTCTACAACGTGAGAGACAAGTGTTGCATTCACCTCATCTAGCCACTTTGCTTCCCTTATCCCTCTAGAGATGAATGAACCCATCCTTCTCCCCAGTGTGTTAGCTCACATTTCCTTTAACTTCACTGGAGAGCTGTCTAGCATCATTCAGTGCCTGGATAATTAATTGAAAAGCCCCATCACTTCCTTGCTTCAAAGTGCAGAGAATTTGGCTTGGTAGTGCTAATGGGATTGCATGTCGTTTGTGGAATTTGCTTAATCACTGCATATTGACTTTCTGGCTAAATCAGATTACTTTTATCCATATTGATTGCACAGTTAGAGAACTCCCGTGAAAATCTTTTCATTACGTGATGTAAATATCCTTGCTAAAACAACGTAAATGCTGTGTCAATTTCATTTGGTGCTGTAATGAGTAAATCGGTTCTTTCAATTTGATTGTACACTTAACGGCTGAAAGTATTGATGAGTGACCTTTCCTTTTTATTTGGTATTAAGCACTGTGCCACTTAGATTTAATACGGGAGAACATTCACTGTTCACTTCTGCATAACCCTGGCCATACTTATGTGTATGTGCCTGTGTATAGATTTATGTGTGTATAATTAACACACTCTTTAAGGTTACAGAAGGGTAATAAGGGAACAATGGAATGTTGCTTTGCTCAACCTGTTTTTGAGGCCAATGTGAAGACCCTCATGGTGGTGGAGCTACAGTAATCTGCAGACAAGGTCTGTGGCAGAAGCATGTCACTTTCACTAGTTCAACCTCTCCTTTCAACGTGATGTGTTGTTAAGTCCTTGCATCATCATTTGCAATTTTAACCCCCCAAAACTGAAGACTCAAAATGGCCCAGCCTGTCCATAAGCCACCTTGAGCAAGAGCTTTAAATAAGTACACTGCTAAGCTTTATGTAGTAAGTATAAAATATCTGGATGGCTGGAAGCCTTCCTTCCTCTGTTGATTTTTTCCACCACCTAATTCTGTAATTGCTGCCGCTCTACTTAACTTGTCCCCAGAATATTCCTATGCTCACATCCACTTTCTGGCATCACATTCAACATCAAAAAGGGCAATTTCCAAACAGCAACATGTATGTATACACGCACAGCCCCAGGGCACTTGCGGATGATGCTCAAGGTCAATGCTTACCTATAGTCTGGAGATGGCTTTTATCTGAGGATGTTCCCCTGCAGGAACAAGCTACACTTTTGAAAGAGCCAAATCAATGTCATGAAACAGCTTACCACAAAATTACCTTCTCACTGAATATGCACCCTCAGCACAAACCCACAATCAGCTCAATCCCTTCACAGGAGATACTAAACTTTCCCTGAGAGCTTCCTGTATGGAAAGATGACTTTACCTTCAAGAGTATTCCCACAGCAGCTCTCCAACAGCCCTGACATCCAGCATTCTTCATTAGGGTTCACTGTTGTCATCTGCAGCAAGTTCCCTGCAAACCCGCAGGTGCCAAGCACAACCAGCTTGTGCCAGTGCAAGAAATGCTGAGCACGTGTCTGTGTGTTTTCAGCTCCTTGGCAGAAGCAGCAATTCCCATTGTGTTGGAGCTCCTGGCCCCTCTGCCATTGCATTTCCTGGGATGTACTGCACTTCTCTCAGCGAGCCTGCTCCTGGATGAGAAGAGTACGTGGAATGAAGTAGCCAAAACGAGGGCTAACAGCAACGAATGAAACTTCCAGTTATCCCTGTGGGAGCACTTCTTTCCTGAGCTCCTCGCGTCAATCCTCAAGATCAACCTAAACACACCTTCACAACAACCCCAAGCACAACAAACTGCTATTTTTTTGCTGAATAATAAATGCGTGGGTTCTATAGGTCGGAGAGTTTTATCCTGTAACTCCCCTCCCCTCTTCATGTAAGAGGATGTGTGACATTTCTCTTGCCCACTGGAGGCAACTACCTTCTTGCCTTGGCTCTTGCCCATCTTTTATTGTTTGCTTATTTTCGGTCCCAGATAGTCTACCTTTTAAAATATTAGCACAATTACTTTCAGCCTTTGTTTAGCCATGAATGTTGCTGCTTGAGGGCCACAAAGATGATCAAGGGGTTGGAGCATCTCTCCTACGGAGACAGTCTGAGAGAGTTGGGGCTGTTCAGCCTACAGAAGAGGAGGCTCTGGAGTGACCTCATTGCAGCCTTTCAATACTTAAAGGGGGCTATAAAAAGGATGGAGAAGGACTCTTTACTTGGGTAGATAATGACAGGACAAGGGGGGATGGTTTTAAACTACAAGAGCGCAGATTTAGATTAGAGGTTAGAAGGAAATTTTTCACTCAGAGGGTAAGGAGGCAGTGGCACAGGTTGCCCAGAGAAGCTGTGGATGCCCCATCCCTGCAGGTGTTCAAGGCCAGGCTGGATGGGGCCTTGGGCAACCTGGTCTGGTGGGAGGTGTCCCTGCCCATGGCAGGGGGGCCGGAACTGGATGGTCCTTGAGGTCCCTTCCAACTCAGGCCATTCTATGATTCTGTGATTGTTTTAGGGACTCACGGCTTGTTGCCACTTCTTTCACGGCCTCATGGCAGAACACATGGGCCTGGTATTCTTCCCAAAGTGTCTTGTGTTCCGTCCCTCAGACAGAAATCAGCTCCTCACCGCCAGACCTTCCTCCCTCTCCCCTCACCACACCGCGAACCACCCCCTTCCTCACCCACCCCGGCCACCCAGCGCCCCCCATCAGCAACCCGAGGGGTGCCGCGGGGTGCTGCCAGGACCACCCTGGTTCCCGTGGCACCCCTGGGGGCCCTCTCCCCCCGCCTCACGGCGCCCCCCGGGGCTGCGCGGCTCAGGCCGCGGGGGGCCGGCTGCGGGCCGCGGCCGCCAGGGGGCACCGCGGCGGCGGCGCGGGGCGGCGCGGGGCGGAGCGGGGCGCCCAGTCCCGCTGGGTGCTGGCGGCTCGGGGCGAAGCCGAGCCGGGCACAGAAGTGAACCCGGGAGGAGGAGGAGGAGGAGGAGGAAGAGGAAGAGAAGAAGGAGGAGAAGAAGGAGGAGGCGGCGGGGCTGGGGCTCGCGGGATGGCGGCGGGGTGGCGGGTGCTGGCGGCGCTGCTGGCGGCGGCCCTGGCTCGCTGCTACAACGTGGACCTGAGGCTCCCGGTGGTCTTCCAGGGCCCCAACGGCTCCTTCTTCGGCTACTCGGTGCTGCAGCACTACCACGACAGCACCCGGTGGTGAGTAGGGGACCCCGCCGGACACCCATCCCCGGGGGGAAAGGCGGTGCGAGCAGCCGTCGTGCTGCCTTAAATGGGGGAAAAGGGGAAAAGACATGGGTTTTAGTAGTCTTTTTCGCGGTGACAGTGCCGGTCATGGAGGGGTAGCAGTGGGAGAGCCAGCGTGTGCCCGCTCCTGGGGCGAGGCACGGGGGAGCAGGCACGTAACTTTGTTTTTTTTGGGTAAGGATAGGAAGTTTGTCTACTTTCCCCCCAAAATTATCCACACTGGCAAGCTTTTCGTTGGTCCCCTTGGTTGAAAAGAGCCCTGGAGCGTGGTCTGTCTCTCCCTCGTCTGGGTCAGAGGCTCTTTGTTAGAATTAAAAGGGATTTTTTCTCTTAGCTGGACCTAGCTGGTGTCGTCTGGTGGCCTTCCACGAGCAGGAGCCGCCGCTGCCAGTGCGTGCCAACAAAGCTCGTCTTTATCTCTCATGTGTAGATACGGCCCGATTGCTCAGCTGTTGGTGTTGGAACTGTAGCGCACTGTGATAGATAAATAAATGTATTCATGCTGGCGGCCAGTTCTTCCAAAATGACTCTCTTTCACACCCCTTAGTTCACAAGTAGTTGTGTACTCTACCTTTCCGCGCAGCGGCTTTCCCGGAGCATTTGCTGTTAAGGACTTATCAGAAGGCTTCGCAGAGGAAAAGCTCTCGGGAAAGAAAAGCTCTCAGTTCACAGCGATGCTTAACTCGGGGCAGGAAGCAACAAAGGATGAAAAGGCTGAAAGTGGCTTGTGTTCGACACAGAGAGCGGGGGGCTTGCCGCGGGGTGAGCGAGGTAGGGTGAGAAGAGAATGATGCAGCTTGTTGCTCCTTGTCTTAGTGCCGGTCCTTCTGGATGGTGAAGTGGATTACCTTCAGGTGGCACCTGCTGGTGTCATTTTGGAAGGGGAGGGTGAGCAGGGAGGAGAATCTCTGCGACATCCCACTCTGCCTGTAAATGATGCTGGATCAGCAGCCCAGGGCATCCGTCTGAAGGCAGACATCTGTAAGAAGTCTGATGCCCCAAATTATTTCACACCTGTTTTCTGAAAATGCAGCTTCTTCACGGAGCCTTGCCTGTGGCACCCAGAACCATAAAGTGTCTAACATCACAAAGTGTTCTTAAATAACTAAAAAAACGCATTAGCCCTAGCACCTGGAAGGGTGAGCAGCAGCTTTATATGGTCAGCATCTGCACAGGGCTGTCAAAAATTGTGAGGGTAGGATTGTCAACCTGTGAAGCGACAGCAAAGAGTTTTGCTCATAGAAGTATGTGCAGCCTTCTTCAGTTTTCTGAAGATGTCACCTTGAACTGAATGGGCATATTCTGAGTGCAAGCATTTTTTTTTTTTTCATTCTGTGATGTGAAATCGATTTTAAGTGTTTAACATGTTTCTTCTGGAGAGCTTAAAATATCTGGCCAATCTTTCTGGGCATTCAGACCATCAAAGGACTGAACCCTCGTCTGAGCCTTTAGCTATATCCTCGTCCCCTGAGTAGGGCACAAAGGCTTGCAGTATTGTATAGTACTGTTTTAAAATCCTAATCATACTGGACAGAACCTTACTTCTGCCTACAGATATCACTTCAGAGCATAGAAGCCTCTGATTTCCATTTCAAAGAGATTACACATTGCAGATTATTCAAGCACAAGATACAGTCTCTGTTTTATTGGCTGAGTGCAGAGGGAAATAGTTAGTAGAACTGATAGCATTTTTTGGATTTGTCAGGTTTTTCTGTGTGAAGCTTTTGTGTGCAAAGCTATATAGCTGTTTCCTTAGTTGGCTCGTAAAGTTAGCAGGTGATGTATTTTTCTTTCAAACTGTGATAAGCTGTGGACAGGGTGAAGGCTGTTATATGGAATATGTAGCAAAAATGTTTTCTATTCATGCCATTGTAACGTACAGCTCCTATTAATAGTCATAGGGTTATTGTTTTTGTGTGTCAGTTTCATTCTTAGCTTCATAGCTTTTCTTTACACAAAGAAACATTATGATTCTGGTTTCTCATGTCCCTTTGGCCTATATGCTGTTGTGGGAAATTAACCTGTTAATTTTGGACTGTGATATTTCAGTCATACATGGCTTGCCTGGTGAGCTGTGCACTATGTGAGCCTGCAGAACTGTGATCGATCCTATCTGAGGCTGTCTCCTACCTGTCTAAATCTATTTCATGTGTTAACATGCTCCCAGCCATTGGAGAATGTTGTCCTGATAGCTCAAGGCTTCTTAATCTTTATCGCCCGAGGACCCAGTATTCTCCTAGCATATTTCTAATCACTGAAGTGTATTCTCAGCAGTCTGTCCATGTGCTTTTTATATAAATTCATTTTTTTCATAATAAAATGGTATCTGTAGTTGCCAGCTCTTCAACTTCAGTGTTTCAACCACTTGTTTTCCAACACCACAAAGGAGCTTGTCTGTGTTATCTGCCATAAACCTGCAGGTTTTTAGTAAACCAACCCAGAATTTGATGATTTGTGAAGATTTATGTGAGCCAAATATTCTTGCCAGAGGAACTAAAGGAGGAATATTTGGTTTGAAGTGTTGTGTCAGATAAATTCAGATACACAGCCCTAGACACAGAAATTATAATGGGTATTCAGCCTCCACTGAAATAGTGATGAAAGTCAGTGCCTTTGACATGTCTGAAATAGTTAATTGCAATGATGCTTCCTTTTTGGAGCTGTTTTCGCACAATTTTTGTGTCAAGAAAGGTTTGTCATCACAGATGTGCTGAAGTTATTGTTTTTCTGACAATGTCCCGTTTTCCTTCCTTGAGCGGGTTTTATGACTGTAAATCTTGAAAGGCTTACCCAGCTCCCCGTCACTGCCATTTCCAGCACAGTAAGGATCCAGGTGGTTGCTTGCATTTGGAGCACAGACAGGCTGAAGTGCTTCTGTTCTCTGGAAATAATTTGGAAGCTTCGAGTAAAGACCCGACAAAGCGACCAAGAATGTGGTTTCCTCTGCTTTTCTCAGAGACAGTTCAAGAAGCAACAATGTTGATTTTGCCCCAATGATGTGACATCCCTCATCATTCTTCTGTTAATAATGTTACTTTATCTCTCTCCTTTCCCCTCCTTATGTCTTCTCCTTATTGACACCCCCCAATCCCTCAGCAAGCCCAGGGTAACAACTTCATCCTTTCTGGCAACATGATCCAGCACTAAAAAGTAAGGGAGTCAGTTTAGCTGCATGGCAGCCTGCTGTGAGAACTACAGTAAGGAATGAGGCTGGCTATTGTGCTGCTGCTTTGCTTCTTTGGCCCTGTTCTTTGCCAGATTGCACTGTTGCTGAAGCATGAAGGTGGTTTTGCATCTCAGGCTGATGGATGGATAGATGTCATTAGTGTATGATGCACGTGTCTGTACCCAAAATAAGACATAGGAGCAGACTGCCCTGGCAGAGGCTGGCTGTTGTGTTAATGATGCCATGTTGCATCAATGATGCAGGGATGCTGTAGATGCAGCAAGGGTGTTTGGAGAAGGTGGGGAATATGGGATCGCTGGTGTTGCTCACAAGTTGTCCATCTACTGCCCCAATAACAGTCCTGCTTCTCGCTCTGCATGTGTTGGATGAACTTCTGTGATTTTTGTTTTGAGGGCTAAACAAGTGGCATAGACCTTTCTGGTGGGGAGAAACTCAGCTGGGATGAGTTTCACCCTCCTCTGGCACTGCTTTTGAAATCCGCTGCGGTATGCAAGGATATTTAAAGACTTTTTTCCCCTGCCACTTAACATTGCAGCGAGGTGAGGTACCTACTCTCCCCAGTCCTTGAACTGTGATTGCCTAATCACTCCTGGCATGCTCCAGGCTGATGCTTAATGTGCTTGGCATCCCTCCACGCCATTGGGCAGCTTGACACTTTCCTTCACTGTTCTTTCCGCTAAATGCAGCACTTAGTTTCCAAATCTGTACGTCCTGAGGGTCAATCACCAGCAAAGTGATAGTTACTGTTCGTCAGGAAGTAATTTTAAGAAGGTGTGGATTTCCCTGGGGCCAGAAAACTCCTTGTCGTCCAATAATATTGGCTGATGTGGCCCCTGCAATGCGATGGTTTCTGACCGCACCGCTGCATAGCTGTCTCCATACAGATGAGGGCGTTTGTCCTCAGCTGTGGGAGTACGAATGCAAGAAGAGAAGGTTAAACGGCCTCTCTGCTTGCTGCTTCTCATGTCAGTTTAGATCCCAATTCTTGGTTCACAGAGCCAGTGAGTTGTAGCCAATTCTTAGAGATTTCTGTGCCTGTCAAGCAAAAGTGACCCTAAAATGGCCCTAACCCCTTGGTTGTCTTCACTGGGAAGTGATCCCTTTCCTGTGGTGTGGTTTCCTGATCGAGGTGTCTCCCTGCAGCTGCTCACAACATCGTAGGGGCTTCCTGTGTTACATTATGGTTGTGGTGAGAGCTTATGCTCATGGATAATCACCACAAAGGCCACACCATAAGCCTTTGGCAGAAGGCTGGAAGACTGCTGGTGCTTGCTTGCTGATAGTCCAAGTAGTCCTACAGTACCCCTGAAGTAACTGTACCACAAAATTAGGCTATTTTAACCTAGGGCTTGTTAAAATGGTTGGAAGGTTGCCTGGTAATAGCAAAAAACAAACAAACAAAAAAAAACAAACCAAACAAACAACAACAAAAAAAACCACCAATGTTGTGATTCTCTGGGCTGTTCACGTATCCTTGTGTTTAGGTCAGGCCAGAATGCACAGTGCTGAGGCATGAGAAGACTGTGTGAGGCTCCGAGGCTCTGTTTTGAAATGCCTTTCTGTTTTGGTATGGTACCGGAGAAAAACACCTTCTCCGGTTGCAGCATTGTTTCACAGAAGTCTCCAAAGACCTCGAAGGTGTTTTAATGTGTAGGGGAGATGCAAAACAGACGTTTGTTTTGCTCAGTGAGCTCCAAAACGCTAGCAGGAAAGTGAGTCTTCTGTCCAGACCTGCTGGGAGTCTTGTGGCAGTTAAATAGGTGATTTTCGTCCAACAGTTTAAGCAGTCACATACAGAAACTGATGAAAGAGTAAAGGAATCTTTTCTTGACAAAGGTAGTATCCCAGCCTCAAGTCTTTGAATAGAACCACAGCAAGTGGTATGTGACAAATGCCAACCTGACCAGCGAAAAAGCATGGGACCCAGCAGAAAGACCTCCCATCTCCCTGAAGGTGACTTCTTCCCGGGCATAGGCGAGCATGGGTCACACCAGAGGGAACAGGAAGCCTGCAGAGATTTCAGTCACTGGGGGGGAAGTGCAAGAGTGAATGAAAGAAACAAGATCCTAAGATTACATGGTGTATGAGGTAGGCTAACTACCGAATTTGGACGTTTGGCCATTCAGGACAATCCAAAATAGATTTGCTTCTGGCATGTGTCACCAGTTGGTTTTAGTGGCTGCTTCCTTGTGCTCAGTCCACGTGGGGAGATATGACAAATGTTTTTGAAAGGTATCACTCAAGACAATCTGAGTCATGTAATCTGCGCCTGTGGCCTACTCAGATCATTAATTACCGATTTTTCCCATTCAGCTTTTTAAAGAGATCTGAAGAGGTCTCCATCTGCCATTCTGCAGTCTGAGGTATCTTTTGCACTAATTGCCGAATCAAATTTACTTTTCTTGGTTTAGAGGAAAGCTTTATTTAAACTGGAGGTCGGCGTGGCCCACATTACCTTATTGTTACAACAGGTCATAGAAACAGTTTCTTGCCCTTTGCAATTCAAACCAGTAACTCTTTAAGCTAGTAATATGCCCCCTTGTTTGTTTTTGTTGGACCTCATGAATGTCAATAAGTGAATGACATGCATTCATTGCCTGTGTAAATGAGATGATTGGCATTGGATTTTCTGCCTGCTGCCTGGCTGGTGGGATTTCCATGTTGGGCTATTATTTCAGGCTCCTTTGCTTTTGGTCCCCAATGTGCAGGCTTTGTAGGCTTAAGGAACTTACGCATTTCAGCCACTAATTCTTCTCACTTGTGCAAACATGACGTGTGTTATCGAGAGCAGCCCCACTGAACTTCTCCAAATGATACTGCTCAGCTCATGAGACTTGGGAGAAAATGTAGGGTTTCTTTTCATTTTGTGAATGTGTTTCCAAGTGCCATGGGGTGGTTTTGCGATGTGTGGGGAAGCATATGGTATAGAAGAGGCTCCCGATGGCAGCTCATCCAGGTGGCCCAGGCTGGTGCTGGACATGTGCGTGCATTATGCCTCAGGTCTCTGTATTTACGGGGATGGTGACAATGGGTGGTGGTTGGGAATGGAACTTTAAAGAAGGAAAACCTTTAAAACCAGGAAAGCTTCTGTTCTGGGGCTTGTACTGGGCTGTCCATCCGTGCCACGGGCGGGCTGTGTGCCTGGAGGGACTTTGCACCAGTATCTCTCTATCCTTTTAGTGGCTAAACCAAGAGCGGTGCCTCCTTGGTCAAGCACCCGTGGTCAACAGTGGTGCCTCCTTGGTCAACAGGCAGCACCCATGCACACAAACGCTGGATGCCGTCTTTTAAAGACGGTTGCCCTCAGTTCCAGCCCTGGGCTTAACTTCAGCACGGATTTTGTTAGATACAAAAGCTTTGCCCTGTCCCACAGTGCAAGGGTATCTGCAGAACTGATATTGAACTGCTTGGTGCTCCCCATCATCCTCCCCGGCACTGCCTTCCTCCTGCTTAACCTCCTTCTTCACCCTCAAGTGCCCACATCCAAGTTCACAGCCAGGTGAGGAGATTGTCCCTTTAATGAGGAGAAGGCATGAGAAACTACCAGGTTCCTAAACAGTCACTTGTGGGGTGATCCACTTAGCTGAAAGTGCTTATCATCTTCCAAGGCTACATCTAGGAACCCCATGAGCATAGCTGTGTTGGAATTTCCCAAGGTACTAGTTCTCACACATGGGACGACTACTCCAGGTATAGTCATCCCAGCCTTAATGCTAATGAGGGCTGATGGCAAGGCACTGTGGAAGAGATTTGTTCCTGTATTGTCATCCCCCCCCCTTTTTCAAACTGTAATTACATAAAATCTTCTGATAAGGGGGTGCCTCAACTTTCTTAGTAGCCTTATTAAACTTAAGCTGGCCAGAAACAAGCAGGTTCAGGTTTCCTCATCTCATGGGTGTATTTTAGCTCTTGTGGAATTTTTGGGTTGATAGGGATATAGTTAAAACTGAGGAAAAATAGATGCAGCTGCTGTTGTCTTTCCTAGTACTCTCCTAAATGCTATCTGGGGTGAGGAAAGGACTTGCTTCAAAAGTTTTACACTGCTAATGGAAATTTAACTTATTAAAGTATTCATGGCTTCACTGGAAAAAAATGCTTTCACTGTCAGTGTTGTTTTCAGCTTGTGAATCAGTGTCATCATTTTACAAGGTTGCTGGAAAAAGTCTTTTTGCTGAGGAACCTCTGGCAACGCAAACCTTGCTGTTGTTTGTTGTTTTTTTCTTTTGACTTGAAATTAATCACTTATTACTTTGTGTTTGGTTTCCAGGGTCTTGGTTGGAGCTCCCAAGGCAGACTCTAAATACAGCACCTCTGTTCAGTCCCCAGGAGCAGTGTTTAAATGTCGAGTCCACACCAATCCTGACAGAAGATGCACGGAGCTGGATATGGGTCGAGGTGGGTAGCAGTGATGCTCTGAGGGGAGGGATCAGAAGGACCCACATAGCTGGCAGTCCTCCTGCCAGCTTCAAAGAGGCTCCAGGACCCTGAGAGGGATCCATCTGCCTCTCCTGGTGGAGGTGGGTGTGGGCTGACCAGGTGGTGGGGTGATGGGTGCGTGATGTCAGAGTTATTAGCATCATAGCAGTCTGTGGGTTGCCTCGTAATGCAGCTAATGATACCTTGCCTTTGCTTCGTGTGTGAAAAGTAGTAAGGTCCTCTGAGAGAGCCGTGCTTGTACACTGTTGGTACACTGATCAGTGTACATTGTACGGTGATCAGGATCAACTCATTTCGCTGAGCTACTGTCTGAATCAGGGGAAGATGGGCTGCCTATTCCCAAAGTAAGGCTCTGATCTAAAACCTTCTGCTGGATTCTGAGGGAGAAAATTGAAGTCTTTACATGTTTTCTCTTTCTTGGTCATGTGATTCACAGTATTGATTTCTCCATCTATAATAAAACATATGTTAGTATTGGTTTATTAATCTTTTCACATTTGAGTGACATAGAATTTCTTTTTATGAAGCTTACATGGGTTAAAACGATATTTTGGCAAGTTTGATTTGTCCCCCTACTGTAGCGTAAACCGTCTTTCATGGATTCATGAATACTGCCTGAGAGGACTAAAGATTTAGACCTCAATTTTTTTAAATGCCCCGTATCTCATTTTGCAGGATAACTTTATTTTGATTGCATGCTGCAAGCAATCCCCCATCTCTCCCATTGATTTCAGTTGAATGGTTTATTCAAGTAAAGCTGTGGACATACTGTAATAGCTGCTGGCTGTTTGGGACAGGGTCTCTCTTCTACTATGGATGGTGCCTTAGTAACGGTGAGAACACCACCCTGACTAATGCATATGAGAAGTAATAGCTGGGTTGAAAGGGAAAAGAAAAGCACTGACAGGCAGATGTTTGATGGACAATCACTTTTCCTATGGGGTAGATATTTAAAACTCACATCTCCTTGCCTTGCTGCCCTTCCCCTCCTTCTGTAGGCAATTCTCGGGGCATGCTCTGTGGAAAGACCTGTAAAGAAGACAGAGATGACGAATGGATGGGCGTGAGCCTGGCTAGACAGCCTAAGGCTGGTGGAAGTGTGCTGGTAAGTCCACTCTTTTCTTTGATCTCATTAAAATCATTGCTGCTGTCTGACTCTAATGCTAAACATGTCAGGATTAATGTGTTTGGTAGTGACTGACTGAGTCCAGCTTTACAGGCAGCAAATTCCGTAGTCCCTTCCTTCAAGCGGAAGGAAAATGAACCCAAGCCAGAAAGTTTTATTTATAGAGGAACGGCTTCAAAGCAATCACACCTGACTTGTGTCACCTAAGGGCTTCCTCCTAAATCTGAGGGATTAAATCTCTGAACAGAATAAATAGAACTTTGTCTGTGAGGTATCTGTTGGTTTGTTCTTTTTGTAGGTTGTTTGTGTTTATGTATCCATTCATTTTCCACTAGCATATGTATTGCATGTCAGAACTCACCATGAAAAATGTAAGATGAGACTTTGGGGCAATATTTTGTCTTTATGTATATGAATTTTCCATTAATGAGGTGGAAGAATTGAGAGTGGAGATGAATTAGTTGTGTGTGGGTGGCCTTGTTGTCTCTGATATGGTTACCATGCAAATAGAAAGGGTCAAGGAGAGCAGATGTGGTCCTTAGGATGTAGAATTTATCTCTGCAAAACAACACTTCCTGTGCAGGGAAAGAATCATAAAAAGAGCTGGACAAATACACTCATGTATTTTAAAAAGGTATTATGATCAATAATTGTCTGTGTTTGCATCTGCTGTTGAGCTCTGTCTACCCTGGGAGCCTACCTCCAGGAATGTTAAACAAAATAAAAATTGCAACTAAATGTTGTGCATAATATGTGGCAGGCAAATTTCAAGCTCATATCAGAGTAACCCTAACAACAATCTATTTCTAAACACTGACATTTGGGAGTCGAAAACCTGCAGTATGACCGCATCTTTCCAGTGAGGTAGGGAATCGCCCTGGTGAGTGGTGCCAACCAGTCACAAATGAGCTACAGGAGATTTTGTGCGACAACTTCTGCACCAACCACTTACTAAGCCAAGTGGAGAAAGCTGCTTGACTTAAAGTCATTTTTCTTAATTTGTATTTAGATTCCAAACACTTAACACCCCAGGTTCTTTCACACTGACTTCCCATGGGGGAGTGGGAGCATGAAATTAAGGCATTCCAACCAGAAGACTGTAAGCAATTCATATTTTCAACGGATAACCCAGTATGTGTTCTTAGAATAACCCTGCATGAGTGAAGAGTAACATGCACTGATCCAGAAAACCCAACTTCATGCTACAATTCCATGTTGGAAGTGTTCAAGGTCAGGTTGGACGTGGCTTTGAGCAACCTGATGAAAGATGTCCCTGTCCGTGGCAGGGGTGTTGGAACTAAATGATTTTTAAATGTCCCTTCCAACCCAAACCATTCTATGATTCTAAGACACATGATCCTCACGATTTTCTAGTCATTGGTCTGAGCTAGACAAGCCCTTCTGTCATTTTCAGAAGCTAGTGTATATACTTCGTTAGGCAACATTGAAACATTTTTGTCAAAATGACAATTACCTTAAGAATAATGATTTCATATATCTCGGTTCAAAGGGGAAGAGGTTGCAGCTGATGTCTAGGGAGATGGTACCTAAGCAAAAGCAGCAGAGGAAAGGGAAGTTGGTGAAAAAGCCAGTTAACTGCCAAGGCTAGGTCTGGCTGCTCACTGGCAGAGGGAAGGCTGCAGGGGTGAAGGACGTGGGCAGACTGGGAGGGCTTAGCTTGAAGGGGTAATTTCCGTGCTCATTACTGGAGGCAGGAAGACCTAGCTGAAGGCACTGGAGATTTTAAGGGGATGTCTGCTGAGCAAATCAGAATGGAGCACTAAGAAATAGTGGAAAGTATCAAAACAGCTTTTTAAAAGGGGTTTATTTGCTGCTTCGAGGAAAGATTAGGCTACTTAGCCCAGCGTCTCATGGGCTGGTAGGAGGGCAGTGTTTTGAGAGTACTTGCCCAAAGAGCTTGCATCAAGTGCAGTAGTTTTGTGTTCATTTGCCCTGGATTTTTTAAAAATATATTTTCATAAATATGGGCAGTCACTTTTTAAACCCACGTGAACTTTTCTTGCTCTTGATGTCATGTGTTAGAACAATTACAATACACAGTGAAAGTATAGGAGTATGAAGAAGTCTCTCCTTTTGCTTTGAAACTACTTAGTGTCTCAAATCTGTCTTAACAGTTTTCTACAATGCAGATTCCTCTCCTTCAGATGAAAGTACCAGCTTCAGTATAAGGTTAGGAGTGTGCAGGTTAGGAGTGTGCCTAGCTAGTGTTTGGTAATGTGGGTTTTATTTGAGTCAATAATGTGCCAGAACATTACAGAACCAGTGTTTTATGTTTGTGTAAAAGAATTAATAGAAAAACATCTAATAATGAAGATTTAAGCAAAGAAGAAGTAAGATTATCTAAAAAATAAGCTGAGTTTGCAGTTTGGTGGCTTCCTGTCCTCAGGTATGCTGTCAGTCAATATTTGCATTAATTTAAGAGCTACAGTGATACTGCTGAGATTGCAGTCTCTTCCCCAACTGAAATGGCAAAATTCCTTCTGTCTCTTTTACTGGGAGAGGTGCTGGGGACAGTACATTATGATTTGGAGATAAGCCACATCCTTTAATCTCGCTCTTCCTAAATACCTGTCACATCTGTCGTTACTCTGCGTTTTATCAAGTGTTGCCATTTTTCACTCTAAGTAGCTTACTGGCACGCTTAGTGATAAAAGCGTGTGTGGGGGCAAACCCATCACGGTGCCAAAGCCCTCCCTAGGGCAGAGCAAGCCAGAAGCAGTCTGACAGTGGTACATTTACCAAGTCCTTTGTTTGTACTCTGACTTCAGGAGTCAGCCTCTGAAGTGAAGTCTTGGTCTCTCGTGTGCTTTTCCTGTGGTGCAAAGCCCATGGCTGGTGCTCAATGTACAAGAAAGCAAAAAGCATCTGCGGTTCTGAAAAGGGCTGTTCGTGGTCTTGTGGTGATGCAGTGTTTACTATCACCATCCCTGGGGGTGTTTAAGGAAAGGTTGGACCTGGTACTTAGGGACACGGTTTAGCGGGTGACGTTGGTAGTAGGGGGATGATTGGACCAGATGATCTTGGAGGTCTTTTCCAACCTTAATAATTCTATGATTCTGTAATTGCTGGAGACCTCTGTGTGCTTGGCCCAGAAAGGTTTTATTTTGCCTCAGGATTTGCATCCTTTCTCCCTTGTTCCACATCAAATTCAAGAAATTCCTCTCCATTCCCAAGACCTCTTCAGCCATGTGCTGAAGAAGGAAGGCTGTAGCCAACTATGGTGGTGCATCGCCTTGACACAGCAATGTTGAATAGTGCAGGGATCATGTATTATAATCCAAGTAAGCACTTTTGGGAAGGCAGGAGAACCAAAAGCAGCAGCAGACAAGCTTTGCTGTGGCAGCGGGACAAACATGCTGATTGCTTGGCTGCAAAGAAGTGAGTTTTGGGGAGGAAGAGGAGATGCTGAACTCCACTGCATTGGGAAAATATCAAATTCTGCGGCTGTGGTGGTGGGGAGTCTGAGGTGGAGCTCATCCCTTAGATCTACTCACAGGTTGTCAGCAGACTCAGGCAGTCAGTGGTAAATTGCATTGTGCCTGAGTATGCACTATGCTGAAGATACAGAAAAGTGATCATTCTTGAAAACAAAACAAAAAAATACAAAAAATGAATTCCCCTTCCCTCCCCAACATAACACAAACAAAAATACTCACAAAAGCAATCAAGCAAACAAAAAAAATACCAAACAGATTAGGGAAGTGTGCCCAGAATTAATAAACTGAGCTCCCAGCCTCTTGTTGAATTTTGAGTGTACATTTAATGCAGTGGCATCTTTTTCTTCATTTTCTTTTTTTTTCTTATCTTGTTCTATCTTTCTTGGCCTCTGCACTTCACTCCTTCTTGCTCCTGAGCAGAGCCTCCTGCTTCTGATGAAATGCTGCTGCTCACCCTGACATGCCGTTATTTGTGCTCCTTTGGGAGAGATTAGTAGGTAAATTTATGCGAGTCCCTGGCAGTTTCTGAGAGATAAATTGGCAGGGAATTTGCAATATCACGGTCCTTTATTTGTCTTTACATAATTTTAAAAAATACTCTCAGTCTGTTTCCGTTTGAGTGAATATCCAGAGTTGAGGTTGACTTGACTGTAGCTTTAACGGTATGTGTCTTTATGGTACTCTCTTTAGAAGGGCCATGCCTGAATGTATTTGTGCTCACAGTACAGATGTGCCAGGAGAGAAGCTCTTTCCTGTTTACTCTGAGAATTAACATTTCATGTGTTGTTTTCTTTTTTTTTCTTTTCTTTTTTTTTTTTTTTTTGACATTGCTGTTGAATTTTGAATGGGGGGTGCCTGGGGATTAAAATCGTAAATGAGTTTCCTTAAAGCAGGGAACTGAGTCCCCGAGGCTGCTCTGTACAGGACTGCTCACATACATTGTTTGTCAACCCAAGTGCCGTTATAAGCATCCTTTGTGTGACGGGTGGCAGTCTTCATGGATTTCTTTACTGCTGTTGAGATGCTTCCAATGGCAATGTGTTCGGCTGCGAGGTGCTGAGGCAGGAAAGTGGGGTAGCATAAGGGGAAGGAGGAGAGAGGATGTCTCATCTGGGGAGGATCAGGTAAAACGTGGGGATCATGACGGGGTCTGTCCCAGGCCCCTCTGAGATAGCAGGGCTGACGTGAAGTTTCCAGGAAAAGTTGAAAGCATGCAGAGGAGGTGATTTGTAGCAGAGAGCCTGCTCCATGCACATGGGACCAAGCCTTAAACGAAGCAAATTGATACACCTACACTGACTTTAGTGACTTAGACCAGCTGGAGATGTGGCCCAGCATGTGTTCAAAGCCCTTGCTCTTTCACATCTCACTTCCTTTTATTCCGAGTAACCCTTATGCACAGGATAACTTGTGATTTTTCTGGCAGGAATGCAGTGTTAATGTTTGGAGCAAATAGGTTCTGGAAAGGTGTGAATCAGGCTCTATATTGCTGGCATGCATGTCTTTGTGTGGCAGTTGTACTGAGTGCTATGTCCTGGTGAAGCTGGTTAGCCCTCCTTGATCTTATTGTTCACTAAAAGGGGAAGGCACCCTGATCTCTGCCCTTTGTCTGTGCCATGACTGATGTTGCCAGTCTCATTGCCACAAAATCTCTGACATCTTCACTTAAACTAATTACCGGTAAGCAAGACCCGGCTTTTCTGTCACCAGGAGCAAAGCTGCTATTCCCAATAAGACAAGCCTTTGACTCGCACAGGCATCCTCTGGTGGGATAACATTCTAGTACGCTTTTAGTAACCTTCTGAGTCCTTGCATCTCTTCTAGTCCCCTGGCCATGAGGATCAATACACAACGAGAGATCTTGAAGTCTCCAGCATGAGCTATGACTTGCTCTGACACCTGCTGTTTTCCTCATCATGCACATATGAAGGATTTCCTCATTGCAGCTTTTAAATACTTAAAGGGGACTTATAAAAAAAGATGGAGAGCAACTTTTTGCTCGGTCATATAATGATGGGATAGGGGGGAATGGTTTTAAACTAAAAGAGAGGAGATTTAGATTAGATGTTAGAAGGAAATTCTTCACTCAGAGGGTGGTGAGGCACTGGCACAGGTTGCCCAGAGAAGCTGTGGATGCCCCATCCCTGCAGGTGTTCAAGGCCAGGCTGGATGGGGCCTTGGGCAACTTGGTCTGGTGGGAGGTGTCCCTGCCTATTGCAGGGGGTTGGAACTGGATGGTCTTTAAGGTCCCTTCCAACCCAAGCTGTTCTACGAAGGATGAGATCTGAGTCACCAAGTTAGGCAATGTCCTAAGCTACAGAAGATAACAGTGAGAAGATGCTGTGACTAGAAAGACTGGAGTGTAAAAGGAGGGTGATGGGGCAGTGGCGGGGAAGGTGATGCTGATATGTGCTGTTCATGCACTATGCATACTTTGCCTTGGTTGGAGGGCTCTCCTGTGACTCTTGGATAGTAATGCATGTGGTATGATCTCTTTAGGCCTGCGCACACCGCTGGAAAAACATCTACTATGAGACAGAGTACATCCTGCCCCACGGCTTCTGCAACATCATTCCCCCCAACCTGCAGCCCAATGGGCTGAAGCTCTTGCCCTGCTACGAAGGTAAGGGGCAGGGGGCTGGGAGTGGGGCTCACCTCCATCTCTCATCTCATGTCTTATGGCTGCTCTGTTTTCCCTTTCTTTGCAAAACCATCCGCAGTAACCCTCGCCGCTGATGTTTTTCTTTCTTTCTTTTGTTTTTTCCCCCTCTGTAACATACTGCTGCCTTGAGTTACAGCTGGGATGGAGGTTGGGTTTTGGGTGAAGGTGGGAGAATAGCACAATGATTGAACAGATCCTGAGACTTTCTGTACACGGTCACATTTAACTACCTGTGAAATAATACCTATCTGAATTGTGTTTGGAGGCTATGGTTCTTTTTCCTGTGTATGAATAATCAGTAGATACTGATGTGAGCTTGGACTCTCATGGTTAGCTGTAGAACAGACTAAATTGGAAATACTGTAATTGGGAACCTGTTTTCCCATCTCATGGAAATATTTTCATTTTTGTGTTGGGATTCATTGGAGGATTAGAGAGGAAAAAGTGTTGCTTAACATTTTGCTTATTTCAGGGAATTTCTGCAGCAGCTTAATACAACTGCTGCTGTGTTTTAGATGCTGTAAGGTGTCTTGATCCCTGTTCGGATCCTCCAAAGGTCTGCGTCTAGGTGGGCATGAAGAAAGAGGGCTCCACCACCCTGAACAATGGGCTACTGTTCCTGTTGTTTTTATTGTAAATCCCAAGTGTCAACATCTTAATTTTCCATTTTTCTGGCGCATTTGAAATCTATGTATCATGTTTCCTTTCCTAAAGACTTCAGAAGACAGCATCACCTCAGCCAGAAGTAATTAACTAAACCAGTGCCATGAGTATCCTGTTATGAAGAAGACAGGGTGTCTCCTAAGATTTCTCAGCCCCCAGAGAGGCACTCGGGGAAAACACCTTTTTGGGTTTCTCCTGGTTGTCCCTGGCGTTCCCCTCTTGCCTGTAGGAGCCTGAGGAAGCATGGGAGTTTGGAAGACAAGGCGTAGCATGGTTTGATGTGGGCAAGACTTCTGATTTTATTTACTGTTTTCATTGCAAACCCATGCAATTTTTGTCTTAAATGCGTGTTTCAGTCTGGAGGCAGCACACTTGTGTATTGCATGTTTAACAAGTCCTGAAATTATTCGTTACTTGAAACGTGAGAGTTTTTGAGTCTCTTGAACCAGCCACTCCAGCTGATCTGTGACAGAATACAAGTGAACCACGTAAGCCTTCCTGTTGTGAGTGCTGTCCCATTGTATTTGTTCTTTTTCCTTCGTTCCTGTCAGCAAAACCAGGCTTGGGCTTCACAGTGAGCTAACACAATGCAAATTGTCCGATACGAGCCTTGATGGTCAATGTGCATGTATGGAGATGCTGCCAGAGCTTCCTCTGAATCTTTGTCATCACTCCCGCTTTTTCTTTAAAAACTGCTTGTCTGAATCTGTTGCAGGGAGGTGGTTTCTAGAGGAGACAAACTGCTGGTGTTTTTCTGTGCGTCATGTCTTGAGAGTAAAACGGCTGCTAATCTGACAGGATATTTGCCAGGAATTGCTAGAAAATAGAAATGTGTGGGCCTAGCGTATGCAAAGCAGCCAGTGGAAAATTGGCAGGGCTGGTGCAGTACAATGTTGGCTTAGCTTCACTGCATGCTAGAATGAAAATTGGAGTTTTGGGACTGATTTCTCTCCCCCCCCCCCATCCGCCATTGTCAGACATGAAATCACAAAGTGTCGCAAGAGATGGCTGTGTTTGTTTGCTGCTGGAACTTTTAGGTTTTGATAAAGTAAGCCTGATCCCAAACGTGAGTGATAGCCACAATACGGCATGCAGATGGGTGCGTTGTTTGAGGTTGGCTGTGATCCGCTCATCTTGCGACAGTCCTTTTAAGCTTTTTCCTTCACTTTCTGGAAGGAGGAGAAGAAATTCTCTTCCACTGACGCTACGGGTTAAGAAAAACAGTCTGAGGGAAAGAAACTGGAGGTTTGGTAGGAATAATAAATGCAGTCAGTAATGCAACCCAAGTGCCTCTAAAGCCAGAGCCTGTAATTAGTGCACCTAAAGTGATAAGCCTTGTGAGAGGCTAACGTGGCTGTACAGCTCACAAACAGAAGTGGCTCGCCAACTGGTGAAGTGCGCAAGCCAGCTGAGCACACATCAGTCGCCATACGTCTGTGTGCACACACCTCAAGACAGATTATTAGCTTGTGTAACAAAAGTCTTGTGCCAGAAAGGGAGAGGAATCTGACCTTGGGACGGACGTCCTTAATGCACACAGTATGTTTTCTATCTGCATAAAACAGTCTTAATAATTAAAGACAAAAAAGGAAGTTTCCGTTTCCTGACTGGATGGTAGTGGTGCAACAACACAGTGGTCTCAATCCATCTTACTCTTGTCCAGTTTCCCTGAAACAGCTGACAGAAGTCTGGAAGCTATTGAGAGCTAATGAGAACAGCAGCAAGCCTAATAGTTAAATGCAATCTTTCTGAATAGGAACTAATCTGGTTTATATGAGCTGGCTGTCCTCTCAGGTATAGCTGGGGTATGGAGCCATGATCTTCCAGGCGGTGCTTTCACTTGTTTATTTTTTCCGTAGCTGCCTGTTCACTCCCCCAGTGCCTTCAGTTTGCAATGAAGGGTGTCCGTTTCCAGCATGAGAGGTAGCCCAGCTGTGTGGGGAGAGCTGGGATGGTTTCCTAGCCTTCTGTGGTAGGAGCTGGTGATGGAGGCGGGGAAGCTGGTGGACTGTGTGGTTAGGAAATAAGGGGAACAGCACATGCTCACGTGCCTTCCCTCTGAAGGGATGAGCAAGTGCTAGGTCCAGACCACACTTGTTTTTCTGGGAGGCATCAAAATATCCCTGCTTTGTGGTGCAAACCAATACCAAAGTGCTAGGTCAGAAAAATTACTATTGTTTTTTCCCAGTGTAGTAGAACACAGGAAGATGGGAAACAGGATGCTCTCAGTGCAAATGGTAGCTTATTGTAACTGTCCATTTCACTTCCATTTGTGAAAATGGTAAAGGATTTTATTGCACAGTGAAACTCATGCTATGTTATGATATTGAAGTTTGCTTAGAGACTTGGGTTTGGTCAGAGAAGAGGTTGTGGAGCATTTGCCTTCAGTGTCATCACACATCATAGCTCATCCTTTTTTGTGTCCTCTTTTAACCAATTACTTCTTCCTCAGCCTTACTTCTCTTATAAACTAAAATCATCCTGTTAACAAAAAACCTTTTTGGGAGGTTTAAGCAGTTATTTCTGGCATGTTTTCGAAGTCACAAAGGCAGCCACCTCTTTCGTGCTCAGCCTTGTCTTATTGTTTTGCTGTCAGCTGTTGCTGCAGCAGTTAGTTTAGTGGCTTGTGGTCTGCATAAGTGAGGGTGTGCAGTGTTCTGCAGACAGATTAAAGAACAATAAAGAAGTGTAAAAACAAAGGGTCCTTTCACGACAGCAGTTATTGCCTGCAGATATGTGGAAACTACCTAATCCACTGCATGTAATATCTAAACCTCATGCAAATGTTGCTGTTCAGGTGTGCAAAAGCTGTAAGCTGATGCAGTATCTGCACAGTTTCCTGCTGGCTTATATTTTCAGTGTGTTGATGGATGGATGGTGGTATGAGTGGCAAGTGTCATGGCCATGTACTAGGGTGGAGGGGAAGTAGAAGCCTTTGGGGCTCTTCTGCTGCTTGAGAGAAGCAGAACGGCTCTAGGAGGGGGCAGAAGGCTGTGGGGCTGGAAGGTGATCATCCAGGATGTGAGGGGCTGCTCTGGGCTGTGACCCTGGTTGTGTGAGCTGGGAGGAGATCTGCCTGGGTTGAGAACCATGTGCAAGTGGGAGTGAGGTGGCCTGAAGAGGGGAGTGGCTTTTGTGCTGAAAGAATAATGCCAGAATCCAGGAGCCCAGTGTCCAGCCAGGCTGAGCTGCTGTCTCCCTGGGCAGGACTGCCTGTGTTGGCATCCCTCCAAAACATGATGCTGCTCTCTTCTCTGTTTCAGTGGAGTTTTAAATGCTCAGGTAGCATTAATATCTGTGGTGTTTGTGCCTCTGTGCTTCAGATTCTCTTTGCAGAATGTCATTAAAGCTGTTTTCTCTCTCAAGGGTAGTATGAAAATAGATGAATCGATATGTGTGATCTGCTCAGGTCGTGCAGTGATAGGATAGATGGATACCTGTAGGATGGAAGGATGGTCACTGCTTTGCGTTGTTGCTGTATGTCTTGCCACGCTACTGTAATGAATCCATTTATTCCCCTGTAAGCTCTTTTTTTTTTTTTTTTTTTTCCTGAGAAGTATTATCAGGTATTTATTCAAGCCAAATATTTTCGTGTCTTGTATTCATTTCACAGAGACAACGGTTATATCCATGCTCAGAATTTATTTGAAATGCTGCAATTCCAACTGACCACTGTTACAACCACAGCGTAACTATTTATTTCGGTGAAGTCTAGGGCTATTAGTTTGATATGATAGTACTGGCAAAATAAGTGACTTAAAAACACTGAACACCACAGGAAGCCATGAATGATGTCTGTTGAAGTATGAGCTTCAGTGGACATACCAATTGAGTTTATTGTACAACCATTTAAACCACCAAATCTCTCCTATTCCTTATGCATTGCAGCCAGTCATTCATCCCATTTAAAGAAAAACTTTTTTTTCATTGCCTGACAATGAAAACAATGTGTTTTTCTGTTCCTTTTCTAATATGTATATTGCTGATGAAAATCAGCTGTGTTGTGTCCTGTGATGTAGGGGCTTTTGTTTTCAGGTTATTCCTGGATCTGAATTTGGCCTCTTTTTTTTTTTTTTTTAAAGTAGGCAAAATTATACTATAATAAAATAATGCTTTGAATTTGATAAGCTTTTTGACGTGATTAGAGAAATAATTTTATTTTTGTACAGGCATTTTTTTTATCAGAAAAAAATCCTTTGTATCCCAAGAAACGAAGTTATCTTGCTCGTTGTTGGAACACAACTGCATGAAGCCCTGGACTCATCCACCAGCCTTGAATGGCTGCTTCGTTGCATGGCTGAAGCTATTGCTCTTTCTTCTGTCATCCTCACATGGTTTTACATTTCCTTGGTTTCTATTTGCAGCTACATTCAAGAGGTGGCTTGTGTCAGCTGGGATACTCGCATCCACAAGTGTTTGTGGAGGGAGCCTTCCATTGCCCTGAGCAACATGGGGTGATGATTTGGAGAATCAGAACTCTCATATGCCAAAACTTCAGTTTCCGGGGCATTCAGTTGTGTTTGAGACTTTTGTTTTTGCTGCAGAGGGTGAGATGTAAGGCACAAGTGGGTACCCTGGGTGCCGTGTAAACAAAGCTTGGTAAAATAGTTAAGGCAGGATCGATTGGGGGAAAAAAGTGTTGTAAAGCCTGTTTATAGAAGGATAGAAGGAGAAATTTTAAAAATCACAAGTAAGAAATAAATTTTATTTGCCATTCAACCTGTGCTGAAGCATTCCAGGTGATTATTTCATTATTTTTCTGACCTAAATCTTTCACTGCATTAGTTAAATATCCTATGGCAATTTTCCTCTTTTATTTTAAAGCAAATTGAACGGTGTGGATTTTTTTTTTTTTGAAGGAGACACTTAAAGAAACTGAGCCAAGCCCAATACCTTTTTTGTAGGGAAATATACCATTTTAAATCCATCAAATAGTCAGCGAGGCCCAGCTGCAGCAGCTGGTTGTGGCCTTGTGCTCGGGGGCTGGAAGGCCTCTTGCCAAACCATGTAGGGGGATGCTCGCTCTGGGGTGATTTTGGATTACCAGAACCTGGGAGATACCACAGGTTGAGTGTGGAATTGGGAAGAGGCAGGATCTGTTTATGCCTTGGTACATGGGGTAAAAGAAAGAAATTGTGGTTGGAGGTGAAAGCACCTCAGTTGGGCAAATGTGGAATTTGCGGCAGTGTATCCCATGCAAGGCTGGAAACAGAGCCACTGGAAAAGTAGGGCCTTTTGGGACACACATGGCATTATTTCTCAGGAAATGCCAGAGGGAGAAACCTCATCTCCTCAGCTTGCTGAATAAAAAGTGCTCATGTCTACAAAGAAGGATTTTTTTCCAAGCGAGGAGAGCCTGACTCAGTGAGAGACTATCCATGAAAAGCTAGAGATTCAGAGCCCTGGTGCTGCCTGTAAACAGCAAAGAGAAAGCCCAGTGAATGCTGGTTTCACTGCTCTGTGGGTGTGCTGCTGCACATTCCCACTGGGAAGCCGAGTGTGGGGGGGCACGGCTGCTGCTGATAATTCCTTTTGGTCTTCACTATGATAAAATTAAGTTTGTGAGGAGTTTCTTTGGTTCCAAAGAGGCCATTTGCTCACTGATTCCATGACTATTTTTTTAATCATTTAGCAATGAGTTAATGATGCTTGCTTCAAAGAAGAAGAAAAAAGAACAATAAAAAAAAGTTACTAGGCTACTTGGAGACTGTTTTTGGAGCCTGAATTGCTCTTTCTCCTGGACTTTTTTTATCCTTTGGAACATACTGTAACACGCAGGAAGTGGCAATATGCAGAAGCTGTGTAGTCATTATTCACTCATTATTACGGTAAATATTTGACAGTAATGGTCAGGAAAAAAAAACTTCCAAGTGGAAAGTGATTTCTCTCCACACCATCCTTTGAATTTAGTGTTTTTGTTTGTTTGTTTTGTTTTGTTTTTAAGGAAAGTGGGTTTTTGTTTGTTTGTTTGTTTTTGTTTTTTTCCCCTTCCATTTTCTACTGAAGGCTAAAGTAAAAATTCTTCAGGTTTGACAGGGGAAACAATTGCTTCATAAAACACAGACGAAAGCTCCTTTGCTGGGGACTGGGAGCCCTGTCCCCTGTGACCTGGGAGCTGTGAGCGTGTGGCTGAGAGCAGTGGAGCTGAGCATCCCCCAGATGAGATGAGCAGACAGTTGATTAAAAGTGATGCCCTCTCCTTCCTCAGCACCTTCTTCCTGGGGATGGTGTCCCAAAGCATCCCTCCACCAGAAATGCTTGCGGGGTCCCCCATCCTACGCTGGCAGCCTCCAGGCTGTGTGTAGGGGGGTGCAGACCTCTTGGGTGTGAAATGCCCACTGCATGGTGGTGGTAGGGGTGGTATACTTGTTGCCAGCACAAGCCAGAAGTGACTGCGGTTTGTTTTCTTCCCTTCTCCCACCCAGAATACAAGAAGAAGTACGGGGAGGAGCACGGCTCGTGCCAGGCGGGGATCGCGGGCTTCTTCACCGAGGTGAGCAGAGGTAGTGAGGTGGGGATGGGGTTTGTGAGCAGGCTCTCCTGACAGAGATATCTCTGTGTCTAATACTATTTATTTTCTTTCAGTGGTGGTCTAAGGCATTTTTCCCTGAATGAGTTTGTTTAATTATGTGTACGTGAATATATAAATATATAAACTTGCACACACATATATATACATATATTCAGAATAAGATAAGAAACACATATTTTTCCAGTTCTGTTTCAGTTCTTCATTTCAAAAAAGTGAAAAAAAATAGCATACAGAGCTGGTATGAATACTGGACCATATTCTTTGCTAGACAGCAGTTTATCAGCCATGTTTTAGTTAAGGCAAAGATGACTTTGTTCCCTTATGTATGTACTGGATTTTTTTTAATGCTTCAAGATCTAAAAAACAAAACCAAAAAAAGCCCCAACAAACACACAACTAGTTCAGTGCAGTGTCAGGCTCCTTGCTGTCATGTCCAATATATGCTTATTCCTAAATATAGATGTGCTGGGCTGCAGACCTTGTTGTCCAGGCTGATACAAACACAGAAATGATGTCCCCTCTGCACTGTCAGGAGCTGATGTCCAAGTAAACAGGAATGGCAGTCAGGCACTGTTGCCACAGTGGCACTGCCCAATAACTTGATGCTCATCAGCAACAGCATCTGTTTCCTGGCTTCTCTGCTCTCTCTAGCCTGTTTCTGTTCCCATGCTTTAAATCCTTCTTCGCTCGCCTAGTTCAAAAGATAGCTTTGAACTTTCATTGCTTCGGGCCCAGTGGTGGCTCCAGCACTTCCAGACTGAGCAGGAAACACAGATAAATGGCTTTTTGGGTCAAACAGGCAAGCCCCTACCATATTTTCAGTGCTGCTGATGGTCGTCATTCCTGCTGGTAAACGATCCCTTGACCTTAGGGGCACGGCGGCTTCCAAGGAAAAAAGCTGTGGCTGAGCACATCCCATACTTTGTCTGGGCGTGCAGTCCTGTCCCTCTAGGTTTATTAGGAAATTTGCTTGTTTAGAGTCCCTGCTACTGCAGCCGCTCACCCCAAGGGGTCTGTAGTATGGGAGTGATTTCCCACAACGATGGAGTCCACCCAAAGCTTGCGCTGAAAGGAGCGGTGAGGCAAAATATCTGTTTTCTGTCTTCTCTGTGGCTGGAGAACTTACCTAGGCTTAATGTTCTCTAGGCTTCACTAAATCCTCTGCTGGGGCTATTTAAACCCACATCTGCTGCTTTCCAAAAGCAAAGGTTTGCTGTGAGGATGCTGGAAGCTTTGGATCATGAACACACACTGCATCTTCATCTCTTTTTTTTTTTGTTTTCCTAAATAAAATTATTTGGTTGTCAATAATGTCTTTATTTTTTGGAGTGAAGTTGTAATTCACTGAAAAATAGTTGTGTCCTACCCCTATAAGCAACAGGTTTCCCTGTGACCAAAGCATGGTTAAAAAATGTCATGAGCAGTTTCAAATCAGTTCATGTCTTTCCTGTGTCACATACAGGTGTTTTGTGCTAATGCTTGATCCTAGAAAATGAAAAAAGTGTGCCATTTTGCTAGCAGCAAATGAGCAGGTGATCTTCCATAAGCAAAAGCAAATCTGAAAAATACCCATTCAAGTTCTGCTTTAAATTGTGACAAAAATAGCTAAGAAAATCCTGGAATTGGATTCACATGCCTGTGTAAGTCTCCATGTGTGAAAACAAGCAAGAAGTTTTTCTCACCAGTTTGAAACTGGGAAAAGAAAAAGAAAGGGTTTCCCTCTTCATTATTGTCTTCTTCTGAATAACCAGGAAAACACAGACATTTTTACTTGTTACAGCCTGGCACTTGATAAGGTGAATTTACATTGTTTTCCAAGTGTTTGGAGAAAAGAAAACTTCAAAAAAAACACAAAAAGACACAAAACAAAAACTATTAGTGTTGCACATGGTCTCCTTCAATGGGAAAGAGCTCTGAAGATTGAATGCACTTGTAGTATGAGAAGTACAGGTGAGGGTAGAACCAAACCTTCTAGAGAACCAGGGTATCTCCGTAGTAGATATTTGGGAGCAGGTTTTGAGGTACACTCAGGACCTAGAAAAAGTCACCTTAAAGGGTATTCAACTGGAAGCACTGTTTTCACACAATTAATTTACTTTAGAGATGGCCGGTTCTTACAGTGGGCTGATAAAAACTCCTGCTTCCTCTCTCTCTGGACCAGCACAGTCAAAGCATCAAGTGTTGCTCTGAAGTTTTTCAGCTGTGCTTGGAGTTCAGCCAGTAACTTCAGGATGTAGGATTCAACTTGAAGCTCACCCTACTTTACTCTCCTTACCTTTGCCACCATGGCTACCACTTGAAATCTCTGCAATGTCATTGTTGCACCTCTTCCAGCCTTGCTTGTGACTTTCTTGCATCCCCTACTCATGGGAATAGTGGGAATTTTGTTGTATGGGTGTGCCAATGTACATTTGATTTTGATTTGAAAACATTCTCTGTGAGTATCTATATTTGGATGTTGGATCTGGGCGATCTCAGTTGACATGTTAGAAAAGCATCAATTTTTTTTTGATTTCCAGTCTTTCAAAACCCTGAATTGCTCTGTGTGTCTGTGATTAAATATAGCCAGGTTTGCTCTGAAAGAGTGGAGCATTTTTGAGGACAGCAAAACAAGATGTTCAGTTCTTTAAATGTGCACACTCGGCTTGCTGTCTTTGGGTCTTCTTGAGGCTAGCTGGGAAAGGCAGCAGGTAGAGAAGCGTTTTTTGTGTGTTAGCAGGGGTAAGTTTTGTGGCTAGTAAGGCTGAGGAGCGTCTTTTATTGAAGTTGCAGAACAGCTGAGCAAAAGTGGGCCACAGAAAGGGAGATCAAGAATTTCTAGGATATGTATAGTAACCTCCGTGCTTGGGGAGAAAGAGACTCTACATGACCACAGAATGGAGGTTCTTATAGATGGACTTATAAATGGTGTTTTAAGTTAATATCCTGTCCCTTTCTCATTATTTCATAAGGAATGAATTGTTGTCCAGTTTTGATTATTACTTATTGTTTCCCCATCCTTTCCTCACCCTGCTGTTTTTCCTGTTGTAGGAGCTGGTCATCATGGGGGCACCAGGATCTTATTACTGGACAGGAACAGTCAAAGTACTGAATCTCACTGACAACACGTATTACAAGCTGAATGATGATGCTGTAATAGCCAGGCGTTACACCTACCTTGGTAAGTAGCTCTGTGGTGCTTTCTGTGAGGAAGTTGAGTTGAACAACATATTTCAGGGCTTGGATGCTGTGAAGCTGATGCTGATTTTTTGATGTTGTAGAGTATTTTTATGAAAAGTGTGAAGAGTGTCTGAATTAAAGGGTTACCTACCTGGAGACAAATGTAAGCAAGGAAACAGCCAGACTAGTCCCTTCTTGAAAAACAAGCAAACGAACAACAGCAACAAAAAAACAACCAGCCTTAGCTGTAATTTTTTGAGTAATATGTAAAGTGCATTTGGACTGAGAAGCAGGTTGGTAGTGGGCCTCCTACATTTGTCCTTTTACACTGTGATGGAAAAACTATGCGTATCAGTTACGCTGTGTGTCTACTGTAAAATGGACACAATACATAATTACAGAAGGTGTATTGCAGAGACTAATTTGTGTGAACAAAAACATTACCACGTAAGTGACTCACTGGCAGCAGCAGAAGGTTATGAAATAATTGGCTTGAGAAGGATGGTTTGAGTAATCTTTAACGTTAACTCCATTGGTTTTACTTGCTCTAAAACCAGCTAATGTCCCAAGCATAATTAGTTTAAAGGCTTCCACCAAATCCCTAGTGCTCAAGACTTAGAAGGCATTTCAAACAGTCAGTGGTTTGATATTGTTTGACTAAAGACTTGCACTGACCTGTCTTCTTCCCTTTAACCTCTAGTCTTTTAAAAAAATACCACTTGGGAAATGCTGCTTGGAGATAGCTAAGTGAGGAGTGCTTTTAATGACATATTATTAATATTTAAGGACATACATAGATTTTGCCACTGATAGACCTGAAATATAGTGATTACCATGTAGACAAGAGCCTCATAATTTACAACAGAAAAGCCAAGTCAAATGCAAGACAGCCTTAGAAGGAAAGTACTCTGCTCTATGTACTCTTCTCTAGTTATTATATATATATATCATTTTAATATAACAAATAAGATCAAATCTTTGATCTCCTTCTGTCAAATACACTCTTTCTTTGATCTATCCTCCCCTCTTTATTCTTGCATAAACAAAAATCTTTTTAAGCCATTAACTTTTCTGACCTTTTTGTCTACTCTCCTCCATTCTCCCCCCTACCAAAAAGGCATGTAATTTCCCTAGCTTTCCTGGGCAGTGATTTCAGCCAAAGGAGGAGACTTGTGTCCAGCTGATGTGGGACTGTTGCTCTTTGATGTGATACTTCTCTGCAATGATGTACTCCCCTTGTTCTGTTTGTCTCTGTTTACATGCTCCTGTTTTACCACCTCCCTTTAGGGACTCGGGGTTACTGAACTGTTCCCTGTAACTGGTTTGTGTGCCCCCCTGCATGTTCCCTGCTGACAACACACACGTTTTTTCTCTCCACTTTTGGAAGTGTACCAGAGGGTGTAGTGCCATTTCCTGAAGCCTTGTGCTCTGGAACTGAGTGAATATTGGTGCATCCTGGACAAAATGGTTGCATAACGCTAACAACGCACAGTCTAAGAGGAGCCGTGAAACCCGATGAGCATGCTCCAGATGGCTGACCTGTTTCTCAGGCTCCTTCCTTTTGTCCTTATTTATCTATTTATTTATTTTTCCTCTCTTCTCTCTCACCCCACCCCATCTCCTGCTCAGGATACGCGGTGACAGCAGGTCATTTCTCTCAGCCGACTACCACGGACGTTGTGGGAGGAGCTCCCCAGGATGGAGGCATTGGAAAGGTGCGGCTTTTTGTCAAACAATAATGTGGTCGGATGCAACTGGGCAAAGAAAGTAGTATTGATGCAGTTCCCAAATGTCTGACAAGCCAAGAGATTTTTGCCTACAGAGTAGTTTTGGAGCACTGTGCAGGGGAGAGGTGAGGTAGTTTGATAAAGTCATCAAATTTTCTCCACCTGTCTCTTCTGGAGCTTCACATCCCTCCTCCCTCTCTTTCCTCTCTCTCCCACTCAATCCTTTAAATGGTTATTTTAACAAGACAATGGCAACATTTCTTTCACACCACTTCTGTTCAGGATTTCTAATGTACAGGCATCACTTAAACCTTGTGTAGAAATGAGAAAAATTGGAAAAGAGGGTTAGTCCTCTGCTTGTTTTCTTCAGACATTTGACAATGCTTTGCATGTAGACTGTATCCCTACTTGTTTCAGGGTAGCACTTCTAATAGCATGAAATTTAGTAGCCTTATTGATGTCTCTCTTAAAAAATGTTACAATACATTGACATTTAATAGGTTAACATCTGGATTTCTGACAGCTGTGCTCAGAAATCTTGGTGACAAGCTCTTCAGAAGGCAAAAACCCAAAGGTTTTCCTGTAGGTATATGTATGTGCAATCTCAAGGGTGTAAGCATGTGAATGGCTGGATAGAGGTAGCTGATGAGTTAGGCATTCCTGTAGTTTCCCTGTAGGATACCCAGCTGCTGTCGGTAGCAGGGTGAGGGTATGCACTGGGACTGCTCTATGCTTCTGAACCAAAGGTGGAGGAGCAGGACTAGGGAGAAGGAGGGAAGAGACGAGAAGGATTTGCTTTTACCACTCTTTCTTTGAAATCCTTTTGGGGCCTACTGTCACCAGTTGCTCCAACAGAGACGTCTGGTCCTTCCACCTTCTTCTCTCTACTGCTCTGTAGGGGCATCGGTTGTAGCTGAGTCCTAACAATAAAGAGTGAGAGGTCTCCATTAGCAAGAACACTGTCCTTTGGTTTAGACAGATTGTGTCCTTGCAGTTGCTGGGGGCAGCAGAGTAAATGGGGATAATGGAATAAAAGTAGAGGATGAACTTGGTATGTACACCTGGTCTGGCATGACTAGGACATAAGGGATATAGCAGCAGCACAGTTGCTACTGAGAAGACATGCACAAGATAGTTTCCTTATCCCAGGTGCTCTGTTATGGTTGCTCCAGTGCATTTTTCTTCCAATCCATTTTCTCAGTGGAACAGATTTAAATTCTCTACAAGGAAGGAGAAAAAAAAATGCAGCTGCTAATGTGAGATCCACGAGGAAGCAGCTGGCTCTGTAGGTTAAAGACTGTTGCTCTAGTTGCAAAAGCTCCTGTTATTCTCACTTGGCATGGAATGTGGGTAGCAGGAGTGCATGGCAATGGGGGCGGTAAGAGGTGTTGAACGCAGGACATTATGCTGAGCAGTCCTGTTGTGGTTTCCACACTCTCTAATAAGTTAGTACTTACCACTTCTCCGAGAGAAAGTGATTACTGTTGTCACACCCTTTCCATTGAGGAGAAAGCCAAGACACTTAACAAGACCGAGTCATTTCCCAAATGGCACCAGGAGTGTCATTAGTAAAACTGGGTTTGGAGTCATGACACCTGGCAACATGCACTTGCTGCTAAACAGGCTGCTGCAAAAACTGGGGAGTCCTTTATATCTACAGCAACAATCCACGGTGAATACATGCTGTGTTCTCGGCTGAGAATGGCTTTGAACTCCGTCTCACCGCCTATTAATAACTCACCACATATTCAGCTGTGTCGAGTGCTTGGCTCAGCCACATGGCCTTGGAAAATAAGGATCCTTCATCCCACAAACAGCATGGAGACCTGCTGGGAAAAAGCCTGTCAAATGCTGGAAGAGTCTCAAAACACTCTGACTGTGCCAGCCCTTCTGCCAAAGGGAGTCCCTTCCTACAAGCAACGTGCTTTAGGTCTTAAATTTTGGTACAAGATCTGTTACTGGACTTGTATCAATGCTTTTATCCCCAGCAGTTCCTGGTTAAGCAGTTTCTCCAATGGAAATGAGCAACAAGTGGACCGAGTTTGAATGGCTGTGTATTTACAGATCATTTCAGAAGAAACAGTGCAAATGCCTTGAGTGATCTGATTGGGATTTCTACTCTGACCTTTGCTAAAGCATTGTGAAGTTTGCAGTGCCGTACGTGCAGGCATGCATCCCTGAGAAGGAAAGGCTGGGTAAGGGAAGGGAAGCAGCGTTGTGCCTACTCAGCCCTTTGCCCTGCTCATTTCCTGGCATTCTCCAAATGCCTGTTGTTTGGGAGCTGGAGAGTTCCTTTATGGGTTGCTTTTAAGTAGTCAGCACATGCTCACATACAAAAAAGTAGGGGACAAAATACTGTTCAAGCATCTCTTGTGATAGGAGGCCTGCGATTCACCAGGAAAGTGGGGAAGTACATGTTTTGTCTTTTAAAAGAAGACTGAGCAATAAACTGTCTTGAAGTTGGATCTTGGCAATAGCCATGGCCATGATCCCGATGCAGATACAAGGAGAAAGCACCAATGCTGTGCCTTTATGTGCTTCGTAGTTACTATTGGATAACCTTTTTCTTTTTTCACTTTTCAGGTTTATATTTTCAGAACAGACAGACGATCAGGGTCTTTGGTAAAGATTTTTCAGGCTTCAGGAAAAAAGGTGAGATTTTATATTTATATGTTTTCATCTGAGGGTGGAGGGAGGGGAAATAAAGGCAGGGTTGTCTCAGAGCATCACTTGCAATTTACTGCTTTGTGAGTTTTTGATCAAAGGCTGTTTTTCCTCTTCTTTCCTGAAGATGTAAGCCCATTGTACAGACCACCTGTATTCCCTTTGTCTTGCAATGGTGGTGACTGCAATCTCTGCTCAATGCCCATGGGACTGAAATTAAGGGTTTTCCTGAAAATTGTACTACTGGTTCTGCTTAGCCTTACACAAATGTAGCAGCAGCTTCTGCTGTTGCCTTCTGAGATGTGGCAGAGCCCAGACAGTGAGATTTCCTCTGACTAGATGTTACCGGTGGCTCTGGGTAGCCTGGAGCTTGGTTTATTACACAAAGCCCCTCTCTGTTTTTCTCTACCCTGCTGTGACAAGGCAGGGACATGAGAGTTATGCTGTTTTGTGGAGGAGCAGCTTCTGTGCCTCAGGAGAGGATGATTTTCCTCTTCCTGCCATGAATCAGTCCTGAGTATTAATGTTATGATCGCTGCCTTAGAACTGAACCCTGCCTCCTGCCCAAAAATGTAGTGATTGCTGGTGAGATCCAACTCCCCCATGCAATGTTGTGTTTGAGTGGGGAACAGCTTACATTCTTCACTGGGGGCTTGCCGGTGATGTGTCACATGAAGAATGAAGTGGACAGTATGTCTAGGTGTAGATAAAAACAACAAAAAAATGGTTTATTTGAGAATAGCACCCTGAGGACACAACACCTCTTACCTGGGGTTGCCTGTATTCTCCTGGGATGAGAGGAAATGCAGAAGAAAAAGGTCACTGGTGGCATCTGGCTCTAGAAATATCTGCCATCCTCAGAAGGATCTGAGAATTTGACTGTATTATTAAGTGGATAGTATTAGCATGTTCCCCCCCCCCCCCCAACACTGTTGTCATCTTTAAAAACATGCCTGGAATATGTAAAAACTGCAAGGATGTGTGGGTAGATGCTGTGACTCGTGTTTAAGAGTCTCTGCAAAATGTCTTTCTGTGCGCTGTAGCAGAGTTGCCAACATCTTGAAAGGAAAAGCCCTCCCAGATCATCTGGGGCACCTCCTGTGTTTGATTGTTTCCTGTTCATTTTTTTCCCTGTTGACTTTTAATTGCCCCTAAGGATGTGCTCCTGGAGAAGTATTCCTCAACCTATTAAACAGAGCTATCAGGAAGTTCCCAGGTCTTAGCCAAAAACTTTCATTTTTCAATGTAATCACATTATTCTTATCTGTAACTTAACTAATCAAGTATTTACATCCTTCAAGTACTTCTAGGCTGTCATTGCCTTCTTTCTCAGTAGTATGTTTTCTACAAATTCTGTAAAATCTGAATGAGGATTGTATTTTAAAAGAAACCCATCCTAAATCACAGCTTTTCTGTTCTGTGGCTGAAATATAACCAGACAAGCTCAGCAATGAGCAATGCTTGGAAATGAGCTCTCACCAAATGCTGTGTCCTTCCCAGTGGTATGAAAGGTTCATTGCTCAAACATTCCTGTTAGACAGACATTAGTGGGCAGTTTCTTCCTTCCTTCCTTTTTTTTTTTTTTTATTCTTCTGTGGAGGCCGAACAGGGAAATCAGATGCGGAGATGAAAAAAGAAAATGCAGTGCCTCATTACAAATGTTAAGTGCACAACCATCAGGTTCTCACAGCACCATGAACTCACCCACACTGCAGACGTACCACATTGCAGTTAAGTAAATAATAGCCTTCCCCTGAAAACTGCCTGAATACACAGTGAAATGCTTTTCATAACTTTCACTCCTTACCCATGAGAAATTTGTTTTAAAACCTTAGTGGATTAAAAAAATAAACAAATAAAAAATCTACAAGGGAACTTAAACTACAAAATAACTGGAATCAAATGATGTTTGAGGTCTGACCTTAAACCCACACAAGCACAAAAATCTGAGTTACAAACTGAAACTCTACCCTTAACTCACCCCACTGTATAGATTTAGCAGCTTTTAAATCTTACAGACTCTAAGGAGTGGAGCTGCTGCTGCCCATCTCCTGTTGTGCCCGGTAGCTCTGGCTCACACGTTTGGAGCTATCGGACATGGAAGGCTGTGGGGCAGGGATCCACAAAGAGGAATGTGAAAACATGCAAGAAGTGTGATTCATTCTTTTTAACCTAAATAATTATTTGCGTAACCTCATTTTTTTCTGCTATGTAGACAGCTCTCAAGTTCAAATATGAAGAGCTGTCTTTTAATTTTTCTTTTAGAAGTTATTTTTAGTTTTGAGACTATGGTTTTTAACTGGTCTCAAAGAGTATCCCTTGTGGTACCTTAGCAGAAGTGGATGAAATAAGAGCAGAATATCATTCTTGCTTTTGGTTTCCTTTTTGTGTTTAAATGTGTTTTTAAATTCATAATACGGATGCTGGTTGGGAGATTGTTAGCATTTCATATTCACCTGTATAACAATGATGTAATGAATTTCTTAAATTTAAGCAATTTAGTTTTATCAAGCAATAATAACCAGAGATAGAAGTGGCTTAGTTTTTTTCTGTATCAACTGAAAAGTTTTTATTGAAAGTCGTCTTTCTGTGTCAACTTACTTGTCTGTATGTGAGAGGAAAGGTTACAAACAAAACTCACAACCAGTGCTGTTAATTAAAGGTGACTGATACAAATAGAACAGGTAAAAATATTCCATGAATGAGGGGTAACTTCAAATGCCTCTTTTCATGGATGCTCCTTTCTTCAACCCCCCCCCCCCTTTTTTTTTGTTTTGTTTTAGGCATTGCCATCTGTGGTATATAAGTTCAGATCTCTTTAGGAAGTCTGGTACTGGGCATGAATAATCACTAGCAAGGTGTTGGTTTGGGAAACTTACTTCACCCCCTTCCTGGTGTTAAGCATTTGACAACTGAAAGTTAGTCTAGAAAAGCCTAGGTGTCTCACTTAAGCATGTCCCAGGGTATAGATTTTATTCTTCTGATAAGGCATCCAAGCTCATGCACTGTTAGAGTAAAATGTTTAATTCTTGCCTGAATTATCCCCTAAGCTTTTTCTGTAGGAGTACTTGTGAGTGATAAAGCAGCAAGTTATCATTTTAAATAAAAAACAAACAAACAAACAAAAAACAAAAAACATGCCTAAATGATATCCTCCTGTGTGTGGGCAGATACTGAATGCTTTGTTGTGACTCGGCTTGGTTACAGATGGGCTCTTACTTTGGCTCCTCCTTATGTGCAGTTGATCTGAACTCTGACGGGCTGTCAGACCTGCTGGTCGGAGCACCTATGTTTTCTGAGATCAGAGATGAGGGTCAAGTCACAGTCTATATCAACAGAGGAAATGTGAGTATGTCCAGGAGATGACTCGGTAAGGGATGAGGGTGTGGGTCTGGGCAGGGTAACACCAATGTCCCCTCCAGCGCTGCATGGTGAAACTCGATGTCTCAAACAGCGGGGCTCTAGATGTCTCTGACAGAGCATACAGTCACAAAAAACTCATCTGGTATCATGGTTTCCCAGACACCAACCCACATTCATCACAGAGCTGTGAATCTTTCAAGGAGGTCTGGGAAAGTTTCTGGTTTTATATTGAAACTTTGTGGTATCAGTGGCTTTACATGCCAAAACCAAGTAAAAGTCAGTAGCTTTGACTGAGTTTTTCTTTTGTGTTTTGGGTGGTCATTGGGACCTACGAATCAGAACAAAAATGTGTAGGGATTTAGGAGTCTTTTTGTAGGGAAAGCAGAGACTGAATTCATGTTATCTTTACATTATGGCTCATATATTTCCACTGGTGGGAAGTTCTTATCAGCTGATACTGTCGGATTTCTCACGATCCAACCACAGTCTTGGAAAAGTCTGACCTTTCTTCCATCACCAAAGCAAGATCATTATTATATTCTATTTATAGGAAAACAATAATTGTTTACTAATTATTGCACATTTAATATTCAGGTCCAAACTGTGCTGTCACAAAGGGGGAGTTGTTACTGACTAAATTGGTTTAATTAATCAGAACTTTGAGAACTTTAATACATGGAGTTTTTTTATGCTAGGCATAACACACGTTGTGAGTCCTATAGGCAGCATTTGAGAAACTTCAGAATTCATTTTGTTGTATTTTTATCTTCAGTTATTGCTCCTCCTTTAAATGGGCTTTATTTTTTCAGCTTGATCACAGGCTGCCCAACTTCTTATATTGCAGGGTGGCTGCAATGTCATCAGAATAGATCCAGAATGCTAAGCAGATAATACCTAATATTTCCTGCTTACAGTGAGAGTATATATGATTTCATTTTTATCTTTTATAAAATGGTGAAGTTAAATAATAAAACTCCTGCAGCAAGGATTACTTGAAGCAGCAGTGGCTTGCAGGATTGGTGGCTTTCTTTTTGGGGTATGGTCATTTAAAGCTTGCAGTTTCATTCTACAAGCATCAGTGCTCAAGAGGTTATTGCAGTGGATCAGAGAAAACTGCATTATAGTGATGCTAGGTATGATACACTTATGTTTTTCTCTTTCTTATGAGGATTGCAGAGAAATGAGTTGCACATACAGGCCTGCCTGTCTCTTCTATGTTATGTTTCAATTTCATTATGTGGGATTTTCTTAAAGTCAGCAACTCCCTGCAGCCAAGAAAAAGATTTTATTACATGTTCCAGAGGGCAGTTTACCCTCATTCACAAAGGATGCAAAACAAAGAAAAACAACCCTTGAGGTGGGTACAAAGTTGGATTGCATAACAATATTTTGTTTTCTTGTGGAAATGTTCCTTTCCCCTTGAGGGAAGACTGCAAGAAACTGAAGCTTATGTATCTGACCAGAAAGTGGGTGGGCAAGAAATACCAAATCCATATAAGGCTTCTCATGGCATATGAGTACAAAGCTACTTTATTCTGAACTTTCCTCTGTCTCTTTATTTCATTAAAGCTCTTTCCTTATTCTTCATTTCAGAAGGCTTTTTGGGTAGTTTGCTTTAATCCTTCTGTCCAATGCTTCAAGTTTTAAAATCCAGTTGCCCAAATGTTCGCTTCTTAAGGGAGAATTCTCTCTAATTCACTGGGGTTTAGCTGAGTAAGCCTGGACTGAGGATTTCACTCCTCAGATGTAATCTGCCAGCAGAGCAAGCTCTGAGCTGTTACATTTTAGGTGTCCGGGAAACCTTCACGAGCTCACCAAGCCCCGTGACTGCATTTAGTTGTATCACTGAGTTATCATTTAGCTAATTTAGCATTTTGGTTTTATCATTCATGCCCCCCCCCCTTTTTTTTTGTTGTTAACATAACAACATAAGAAGGTTTAAAAATAGAAATTTGTATCAGCATTAAACTTGTTCCCACCAGCCTCTACAAGGTGCTGTTGTTCAGTTAAAGCTGAGCACCACCAAATGGTTTAGTAACACAACATTAAAGGATTTTTGAAAGAGAAAGGCTGAATTCCTCTTTAAGTGGATTCTTTCACCTTGATGTTGTCATCCTCAGGCAGTGTCTGCTCACCTGTTCAGCCAGAGCTGGGGACCTTTAGGTCCCTGGCTCACCAGGCTGGTGGTACCTAGGTTCTGATGTTGGCAATGCCACCTGTGGCCATGGAGTGTGCCAGGGAGACCTAATGGCTCCTGTTGGAGTCAACTGTGTTGGTTTTACTGTTAACCCTTTTGATTTATGGCACCCAGCTGATCTCTGTTGGTGGGGGGATGCCTCGGCGGTGAGGGTGATGGTCATTCCACTGTTCTGCCCTGGTACTTCCTGCATCATTGTTCCCCTGAGCCTGGTTTATTTCCTCTTTGCTAGGGAGTGCTGGATGAGCAGCTTGTCCTGGATGGTGATGGTGCCTACAATGCGCACTTTGGGGAGAGCATGGCTGCCCTCGGCGATATCGACGATGATGGGTTCCCAGGTCAGTGCCTTTTCCTTGGAGATGTCAGCGGGGCTGGCAGTGCTGCCTGTCTCCTCCCTGGGCTCATGCTGAGGACAACAGGCCTGCATGGGATTTGTCATCTAAAACCTTTGACAGCTGGTCCTACGTGCTGTGGTTTAGTTGACGTCCATGCAGCTTGCACCCCAATCTCATTAACTTTGGTTTGCCTTCCTTGTTTTACTTTTTGTGTGGTTTATAAAAGGTTTCAGATACCCAATCCCCAAACAGCACAGAAACCTGTCTTTTTCTTTTTTCCCAATTATGCCTTTGAGCCTTTCCCGTTTTATTGGCATAGTGATGCTTCTTACCATGAAGTGAAATTAAGAAGTAGCTTCTTGCTCCTGATACTGTGAACTCTACTAATGAACTCTCTCCTGCTTTATTTAACCCTTGCACCTTTCACGGGCTGCTCAGTATGAGACCTGATGCTGTGATAACAATAGATGAGAGCAAAGTGTTGGTGCTGGCACCTGATATCTGGCAGGACAGATTAAGGACTTCTGACCAAAGGCTGACTTGCTCTTTGTGTGCCTGGACTTTTTTTTCTTCCAGGCTACTCAGGGCATGATAGCACATTCAGCCTAACCTAACCTTACTCCAGGTTGTCATCACAAGTGGTAGGAATAGTCTCCCTCTGCACCTGTCCATGCATTTGCACATTCTTCCTGCTGCTTCTGGGTCAGCCGTGTTGATGGAGGGGCTGCAGACTGAGTTGGATCAATCTGTGGCTATGATGCCATCAGGAAGAATTTAATTTTAGCAGCTATGCAATCACTAGATCCAAACAGCAGAAGAGAGTGAAGGGTAGGATCACTCTGCTGTTAAATTGGATCAAATGTAATTTTCAAGTGCACCCTTGGCAGCACTTTTTTGTCTCTGCCTATCCATATAAGGCACCCAGTCTCATTTTGGAGGCTTGGGTTTTGAAGCAAACTTAATGTAGTGCTACAACAGATGTTTTGCCAGTGCTGTCTTAGTTCATAAAGCTGATGTTCCCCTAGGTTTTGATTGGATATTTTGATATGAAAGGATTCTATTTTAACTTTATGAGCATGACTACTGGTTAGTAAACACATGTTTTCATAGAAAACACGTGTTTCTGATTGGGCACAACACACAGCCACATGCACGTACAAATTCACATACATTTGTGTATTTTTAAAATTTATTTTAACATGAGCTCTTCATTAAATCAATCAAGTTTTTGTAGCCAGGCTGACACAAGCTGCTGATCGTCTTCATAGGGAGTTATTTTCCTATGGAGATCTGGCTTCTAAAACTGGGAAGAAGCAGGGTTAACAGAATGGATTGTGAAATGTTTATCATCTGTCCTGTTTTACAGATGTTGCCATTGGGGCGCCTAAGGAGGATAACTACATAGGAGCAGTTTATATTTATCATGGAGATGCCAATGGTATTGTACCCAAGTACTCTATGGTACGTGACACTGTCTTTTATGATATCTGAAAGCTCTTTCCTGGGGCCTGCAGAAAAAAAAAAAAAAACATGCTTGGGGATCCCTTTAAAGTAGTCTTATGCAGTTCAAGCTCTACAGCCCTTTCTTGGTCCTGATTTGAAGATGGCATCTCCCAGTTTGCCCTTATTTATGCTGTAAGGTAAAATTGTGTTAATCAGGAGATATTTTTTCACTTTCTTTTATTACAGTCTTTAGCTGTAACTTCCTTATTGAAGTAAACGAAATCTTGGGATTTGAATGTCAATTTTTAGAGAGAGTAGTACAGCAGAAGACAAACAAACTCTGCAGAGGTTGAGCATATACAGATTATGGAAAGGCCAGGGAGAATCGGGAGGTTGCTCTTTCTTCCCACCAAAGCAGACTTAGCAAGAAGGAAGAGGAACTTAAGTTTTCTTTTGTTCTCCCCACAGCTTCTTAGCCTTCTACTTCTGATGTGAGAATATATCACAATGATGGTCCTTGGGTACCACTCCCTGACCACTGTTATGAAGTAAAAACTAGGCTGAGGTATGCTACAGAGTCTTGTGCAGAGATGACAGTGCAATTCAGCTACTGTAGCCAGGCAGGAGAGAAGATAAATTGATGTCAATGCTGCCCAACATGTGTCCCCTAGCCTCTGTCTAGCACATTTATTTTTTGCAGAGCCTGACTCTTCCCTACCTCCCTCTGCGTGTTTGAAGTTCTGGCTGTTTTGTTTTGTTTCTGGGTGGGATCTTTCACAGTAAACCAGTTTAAGCAGGATTAAAAGAGTTTAGTGGTTATATTGGAGGCTCTTCTAACAAACTGTAGAAGTTCAGTCCTTCTTCCTTTTAGCATGTATATGCCATGCACTGCTTTTTAAAAAATGAAGTTAAATGACTCTTCACGGATACTTCTAAAGTGCACTAATTTGTGGCATTTGGAGGACCCTGCCCATTTTTTTCCAAGAGCCCCTGGATGGGAGGTTCTCGGGCTGTTCAAAGGTTGGAGCTTTCCAGTTCTTGCTGCAACGGATCAGGGTTTTGTTTTTTGGGGGGGCGGAGTCATTCATGGGGGAATTCAACATTTTTGAAAGAGCCCAGATCAGCAGAGCGGTAAGTGAAACATCCTTCTTGCTATCTCTCCCTTCCCATCAGAGGAGCAAGGGCAGCAGACAGCACATGCCTCTCTGCTTGCCCTAGTGGGACAAAGCCCAGCTCCAGAGCGTGGCAGGATACTGTGATACTGTTCCCATTTTTGCCTCCTGTCCCCAGGCAGCTGAGGGAGTACTACTTTTGTGCCATTTCCCAGGACAGACACACCGCTGATTCATATACCACGTGCAACCCAAAAAAGCTGTGTAACAGCTTCAGCTCATTACCTGCCCTGGGTTTCACCCAGAGGTGAAAGACTTCTTGTATCTTATTACTATACCCCTGAGCCATCTTAATGACCTGGATTTCCTTTTTTAAATAAGCCAAGAAAGGTGTGTGGTGGGGGCTGTAGGGTATACATTTTCGCTCTTTTCATTTTGTTAGCTTTTTCCCCCTTCATTCAAATTGCTGATCATTGTTGCTGCCTTACACTGCCAGAGCAGCTTGAGTGGTGGCTCTGAGCAGAAGCAACTTAATTGGCTTCGTGGCCTGCTGTTTCCATTCATGGCACTTAAAAGCAGAGCAGCTTTATACCTCTGCCTTCTAGACTGTAATGGCCTGCAGATGTCTGCTGGGCTGCTTGCAGGCAGGATTTACCACCCTAACTGGGACCCACCCTCCCAAAATGTGATGTTATGTGGGGAGGAAGTGCTCTCCAGTTGTCTTATCTACCCACAAGCAGGAGGAAGGGGAGATCTGTATGTGACAGAGTGCTGATATCCCTTTAAACTGGCTGTCAGGACGGCAGGATGTCTTTCTTCCCCTCGTCTTCTTTTCCATGAAACTCCTCTCTGACCTTTTGCCAAATATTGTGTCCTTTTGTGGGTGGGCCAGGAAGAGCTGGTCACATGTCACAAGCTGTACAGCACCACCACCAGCCTCAAAATTAGTTGGTGGGATAGGTTTCTTCTGTCTACAACTTCTGCAGTCAAAGGCTAGTTAGAGTTCAGGTCTTGCATTGATGGCCCAGCATAATGAATAAGGCTTGGGAGAAATCAGCTTGCCGTAGAAAAAGAGATTTGATACAATAATTTGTTTCAGGCAAAGACCTTTACAATTCAAGCTGTTTAGAGAAAGTTTTTGTGTTTGTAATTAAAAAAAAGAAGTGGTGCTAGTAGCTAATTAATCTTTGTGCTGGGGAGGCAGAAATGAGATACAGCTTCCAAACTGACACAAAATACTGCATAATTGCTGATGAAAAACAGAATTTCCAAGTGGGATGAAAATTAATCAGTTTGGGTATGCTGGCAAACTTTGTGAAAAGAAATGGTTGTGCAGGATTTTCTGTTTCTTTTAATGATTATTTTTGCGAAGATGCTGTTTTTTAATCTTTTATTTACATAAATGAAGGTAATGTGAAACAAAAAATAATCTCTTGGGCACAGTTAAATTTCCTTCTCACAAAGAAATCTGTTTGATGTGTTCTTTATATTGCTTGGGTCTGCATGAGAGTTGTGGTGCAGGTGTGTGTTTTGTTGCAAGTCAGCACTGGCAGCCTCCTAGGCCAGAGCAGAAGGGCTTCCTGCAGTCGGCAGCCTTCCTGCTCAGGGCTGTGTGGGTGAAGTATGAGCCTGCAGATGTGCAGCACTCCCAGCCCACAGAAGAAAGCCCCGGTGACCATGAAAATCAGGCTCAAAGTTTTCTCTTTTTTAATCAGGGCTTCTTTGTGTTACTATGATTTCACTTTATGTTTTTTCCACTGCAGAAGCTGTCTGGGCAAGCGATAAACCCGATGCTGCGGATGTTCGGCCAGTCCATATCGGGGGGAGTCGATATGGATGGCAATGGCTACCCAGGTACGTGTGCTGCTCTGACAGCAACACTGGAGCAACACACTGAGAAAACACCAGAGCTGGTCATTTCCAGGTTGCTGGTTCCCACATCTGTGAGAGGACAATGAAGCTGAGTGTGTTCCTCCTTTTTCCCTCTGTTATTCAAAGCTCCTGGCTCAAAAATTTGAGCTGATTGCTTGATTCAGGGGGTTTGGGCAGTCATGACAGAAGACTGAGGTCTTGAAGCAGAGGAAGTTTAATATCCTGCCAGGGTTATAAGTTGCTTGGAAGCTGCTCAGTCATGGTAATAAACTTACAAAAATATAGACAATAATATTAATAATAATAAACAAATGATGAAGTAGAAGTGAAGCATCCTCACAGACCTAATCTTCTAATTATAACACTTTTGATATAATAATATTTTAAAGGATCAGCTGTCTGATAAGACAGAAAAATATTTTTTTTTTTGATGCATGCTTTGTCATTTACCAACTGACTTGAGGGAACTGAACTCTGTGCCTCCCTTTTAACTGTCTAAATGTTACAAAAATTTCAGATATGACTGTTGGAGCCTTCTTGTCAGACAGTGTGGTACTCCTAAGGTGAGATCAATGTCTTTTTGCTCTATTGTTGTTTTAATTGTCTCTGTTTATATCTGACATGGTCTAGGTCCTCCACCCCACATATTTTCTCCCTAGTTTATTGTAGGCAAAAGCAGCAAATTGGATTGCTTTTCAAGCATAACCATAACAGCATAGTGAGGGATAACCTCTCAGTGCTATGAAGAAACCAGAGAGTTAAAGCCAGGTGGAGATGTGTTGCATCTCAGTGCCTCTTGAGAAAGGTTGCTCTGAATACGTGAGAAGATTGTTACTGTTCTTACATTTACATAAAGTACATAAAGTATTATTTAAGGGAACAAAATGGAACAAAAAGCCAGCCGCATACGATGCCAGAATTTAATTCTGCGAGTTATAATGGAACGCAGAATGAAATAAGAGTCTGTAAGGAAATGAAATACAGAGATGTTTTGAATAAACACGGCATTTGGGCTACTGTTCAGTTGTGTGCATTAAGTACAATTGCTTGTTTCATCTGATGGAGAGAGGTGTGGCAGCTTGATTCACCAAATTGCACAGGTGGAGACAGAGTACGAGCAGGCTTGAGGCACACAGACCTGGAGAAGAGAATGGGTAGTTTTCATTTTGCCAGTAGCTCCATTGCTGCACTTGTAAATATTTAACAGAACAATCCTGCCAGTAACTAGGTGTTGTTACAAGTAGAAGTAGGGATTCCTGCATCTTAATGGAAGATACGGGAGTGTGGTGAGATTGGCAAGACAAATGCTTGAAGTGCTGAAATGATGTGCCAACCCACATCTAGTTAAAAGCAGGGAAAACATGACTCTGTTTCCATTTGAGTCAGTTAAACAACAAAATAAAGGGATAGGAAGAAAGAAACGACAAGTGTGGCAGCTGGTCAAGTCTTCTGAAGGGCTTTCTGTGCCATTGTCACACAAGCAGGGGCAGCCAGTTGCTGCTCTGTGGAATGGTGTGCTGTGCCCTGAGATGGGACCTCACAACCCCAATGGTATGAAACCACTCAGAGTACAACTGTGCGCGGTTCTCGTGCACTGTCGTTCCTTGCAAGGTGGAAAAAGGCCCTCAGAAAGGTTTGCTGTGGTGTTTAGAATAACATGCACCACAACAGCCTAGTGACCTCCAGCCAAGCGTTCAGTCACTGCCTGTGCCTTTCTGTGGGGATCTAGGCATTGCTGGCTAACGATGTGGGCAGCCTGATTAATTGCTGCTGCTTCCAGTTCAGAGCGTGTCACTCTTGCTGTTTAGATTCAGATTAGGATAAAGAAATCAGCTTTTTTTTTGCACCCCTACAGAAGCGTTTGTGAAGTCCTTTGGCCAAAACCAACAAACGTTTTGCCAAGTGATATTAAAGGCTTCTGTGGAAGGCGTGGTGACTTGGGGCAGATTGTAGTTGCTATATTGCTCGCGCATGTGTATGGCCGTTTGACAGGCATATTATGGTTTTTTTTTTTTTTTATTTCCAGTGAATAACCAAGTGAGTTAACATTAAAGAAAAATCAGTACATCATGACTGGAGAAATTTCTCCTTTCAAGAAGAAATATTGTTTTAGATCAATTATAGCATTTACTCTTTTACTTCTCCCCTAGCACTTGGAGAGAGTTTTTCCCATAGTGGGGTGCTCCTAGGAACCTCACTCTTTTTCCTCCTTTTTCCTTCCCCTCCTCCCCATTACTGTATATATTTCTAGGCTTAGCATTTTATCTTCAGCCTCCATCTCGTAAGGCAAACTTGCACTGTTATTTCAAGCTACGGTAAAAGACCATGAGCAGCTGTCTCAGAGACTGATGTGAGTCTTGTTCCAGTTGATATGAATTAGGTGTAACCACAATCCCTGCTCTCTTCTCCCCTCTCTCCCACACCTCCAAATTAAGTGGCCTGTGGAGTGAGAGTCCTGAAGTGGTTTGCTTATGTGGTCTGACCTTACAGGGTGCTGGGACTACCCTATAAGTTAATCTGCTGGTTGCTGCACTTTTTTTTTTTTTTTTAAATACTGGAGTTGTTTTTGGAAGAGCATGTTCACATTGGACATGTACGGAACTGAAACCACGAAGAATAACGCTTGCTAAATACTTGGACTGAAGTCCTGCACTGGGGACAGCTCTGTAGATACTGGATTTCTGAGCTGCTTTTCCCAGGAAAGCTGGTGGCACATCTGTGTCATGTGAGAACAGACTCACCTGGGCCCTGCTGGTCCTTAGCTTGCTCTGTGACTCTCGCCGAGCTCTTCTTCAGCTGGGACTTACTGTAGCTGTAGCTCAGTGCAAGAGTTGCAAGGGTGGAAAACTTTCATTCACGGTGCACTGGGTGACTCCCAAAGTAGATTTCTACAACATGGAAAGAATATTCATTTCTTAGCACCTGCTGGGAGGAAATTACCCAAATGTTCGCTCTTCCAGAAAATATGAATGTTTTGTCTCTTGTCCCACTTACACCATAAGAAAAAATATGTATGGATGCATCTCCTACCCCTGTGTTCCCAACTTGACTTTCAGGTTACAGATTTTACCTAAAGCCATTATTTATCCTTTCCTGACTATGCAGGCACCTTAGCTAGCAGTCTCACTTGCATGAGTCTGTTGTCCTTGCTTGCTAATTTTGTCTTCAAACATCAGGAAGACTTTATGCAACTTTTGCTGGAGATGTTTGTTATATATTATCAGTTACCCCAGCTGCCTCCTGCAGTCTGTATCTGAGCACTGAACTTCAAGCTAATGCTGTGATTTTCATTCAGAAGCTAGCTGTCCTTGCCAGCTAGGTCAAGAGCTAATTTATTTTAGAGTTCAAATGCATTCTTTTATTTTTTATTTCTGCTTGAAATTGTGCACATTACCAAATTTTCTTTGTTTTGCTTTGGCTGAGAAACTTCTCTTTGAATGATTGTTCAATTCCACTTCTATGTTGATCTCCAGATCCAGACCTGTCATCACCATGGACATCTCCATTTTTCTGCCAGCATCCATCAATATCACAGCTCCTCAGTGCCATGACGGCTTGCAGCCTGTGAACTGCCTCAATGTCACAGCATGCTTTCGCTTCAGTGGCAAGCATGTTCCTGGAGAAATAGGTAAGGTACCTGTGCCAACCCTGGTCAGGGGCACCCTGACAGGTTGACGTGGAGCTGGGGGCTCCCTTTGGAGTCAGTATCAAAGGTTTTCTGTGAAAGAATTTTTTTTGAGGTGAGCTGGGGTATGCAGTTACAGAAAGTTGGAGGCTCCCAAGATGCTTCCTTTGGCATTTGTTTATCTTCTGATGAGGATGAGATAATACTGGGGTAGTTTTCAGTGAAAGGAGAGGAATGTATCCTTAGTCTTACTACAAGGATAGAGAACACAAGCAAACTATGCTTTGAAAGTTCATGTTCTCTCTATTTGCCTGTTGATAACCCATTTTTTATAGACATCCGCTATCATAAAGCAGCTGTGATGTGCTCTGGATGAATAGTTTTTGAACATCTACAAGGAGCTCTTGAAACAGAGCACTATAAATTTGAACTCTTGGGTGTTACTACCACCAGACACGAGCAAATTCTTTTCAGTGCATCAGTTTACCCATTTGTAAAACAATTATAAATAGCCCAGTATTTTATTGATGGCAAGAATATCTTTTGAGTTACTTAGTCTCTAAACTGCATGGGTGGCTTAAAGACCATTCTCTAAACTTACACTTCACTTGGGTGAATGAAATCACGTAAGGTGTGTAATTGTCCCAGCCATTACATCTTGACTGCATTAAATTATTGCTTATGTCTTTTACATCCCAATGTTTACAAGTCTTGGGTATTGCCTGAAGTGGTATGAGATATATACAGCATTTCTAAATACCATGAAGACCGGATTTATTTAGTTCAGCCATGCTGTTTTAACTTGGCTATGCTCTAGAATGGCAATGGGCTTGTTTTATCTCTCATGTGGAGTACGAACTAGGAGCTGCTCATTGGAGTTGCTTAATGCAGCTCATCACTGTCACCTGAAAGATCAAAAAAACAGAGTTGTAGTTTGATTTCTCTGGATTCTAACATATAGATGCAACTGAGACTTCATTTTCTATTTTTGCCCCCTTTTCCTTCCCTGTAAATAATGTCAGACTCCTAGCAGACAAATATGTGCTTTGATACAGCTTTTTTTGTATGTCCTGCTACTCTGTCAGTTAGAAAATGCTTGTCCTTGGGTGCTTCAGGGGTGTTGATTTCTTTGTGAAAATCCAAGAGTAGATCTACTGAACGCCTAGGTTTTCTTATGTTCCGGGGGATACTGCTTAAAATGTTTCCTTTGCTTTAATTTTGTATCTCTTGACCTGTGGCTAAGAAATGATCTGCCTGTTTCTCATTTTAAATATATATTCCCCTTTTTAATGAAGGAGTTATCTTCTGCTTCATCGTGTCTTGTACGAGCCAGTTGCATTCCTCTGCATTGTCATATAAACAGTGCTCTTGATGATTTATTGTGGTGAAAGCACATGTGCATCTTTTTCGGTGGGTAACATCCATCTCATTGCAAGGAATTTTTTTACTATTAAGTAGATGATTATAAAACTTCCAACCATTGTCCTTTTATACAATACTTCTAGCAAAGTGATTTGTCTTGAAAACATTGCAGCCAGAACTGACTGTATAAAAACCCTTGGGGATATGATTTGGATACAGTATCTCAAATAAGCTTTCAGTTTGTAATCTAACAGGCCATTTTAATTATGTTGTAGCCGAAGAGTATCAATTAATAAAGGGTGGAACAATTCATGGAAATACTGCAACCGTTCCTCTCCTATGTGCCTAAATAGGGAAAAAAATAAAATATTCCTGAAATGCTGTGTTAAAGTTTTGTGGCAGAGACTCTGGGATTGCCTCAGCTTCAGATGTCTGGGAGCAGTCTGATAAGTCAGGCAGTGAGAACACAGGGCTCATTGAAAATGCTGTTCCCTTAAGGCTTGTCAGTATGGACACTCAAAACTGCTGGTTACTGTTGGAAAATCTGGGCTTTGCCCTTGCTTTTGGGCAGCTGAAGTTGGTCACCTACTACAACATGTTTAGAAAGTCAAGCTGAACATGCAGGCAGTATTCTTCTCTGGGAAATGTTTGTCTACAATGCTTACGTGAACGTGTTGTTTCATTAACTGCCATGTGAAGAAAAGCTGTCTTATGTGTCTCACTTGCATATAAACCTTTCCCACCCTCCTCCTCCTCCTCCTCCTCCTCCTCCTTCCTCCTTCCTCCTTCCTCCTTCCTCCTTCTTCTTTCTTCTTCTTTCTTCTTCTTTCTTCTTCTTTCTTCTTCTTTCTTCTTCTTTCTTCTTCTTTCTTCTTCTTTCTTCTTCTTTCTTCTTCTTTCTTCTTCTTTCTTCTTCTTTCTTCTTTCTTCTTCTTCTTTTTTCCAACAGCAGTTGCAGTACTATTGGTCATGTAATAGCTATCTGAGAGTCTGTGTTTACTGATGCTTCTTGATGCTGACAATGACTGTATAATTCCCATCCATTCTGTGGATACTGTTTGCTGACTATGGTCTTCACAAGTATGAATTTATTGCAGAAATGGTTTTGCCTGAACAAAGAGCAATGCCCAAATGAAGCATGTGCTCTGCTCTGCATGCCAGGCATTGTCTGACCCTTCACTCTGCCTCAGTGCTCTCTGGGGAGCTGAGCATCCACCATCAGAGTCAAGCTCTGGTATGTCTTGAATGTGTGAGAAATACAATGCTTTCTCAGCCCCCCAGGGTTTCTCTATCTGTAGAATAGTGCTCAGCATACTCTCTTCCTGCAGCAGCAGCTCTTGCAAGGTGAGAAAGAAAGGAAGCAGCTTTCCTGGATAAGGTAAATATGTATGTATTGCACACTTTAAAAACAAACAAAAAAAACATCCCAAAGCATCTTAAACTGACAGAAAATATTCTATTGTCCCCCATTAGTGTCCTCTATACTAGGAAATGGGTTGAGTTTAGGTTTGATACAGCTAGCGGCATGCAGTGTGGCTTTATAGCAAGGTGGCAGTGAGGATGCAGGAGAGATGAGAAGTACTGATGAAGACATGGCAATAGGGACTGTGGCATGCACTGCAAATAATGGTCAAAGATTCCTGAGGGTCCTGCATAGACACTGCTGCGTAGTTGCTGCCACTGCTGTCTTCCCTTATGGGCTAGGCTGAGGGCACACGCGCTCAGCATTGCCATGGTTGTGTTCTGCAGTGATGCTTCTTGCTTTGCCTGACCCCAGCTACATCTCACAATGTGACAGTGTTTGCTTGCTGAACATTAGGCTGAGCTACAGCTCAGAAAAAGCAGGGATGAGATAAAGTCCTTTCCTAGCCTGGATGATCAGGCTTCAGCCTCTTCAGACCACACACTTCTGGGTGACCAGAACAAGAAAAGAGAGGCTGCTGGCATCTCTGTGCATGAGTCACTGTTACTGCATTCATATCCACCAGAGAAGGGAATTAAACTTGTGGCTACAATCTGGGTAATCTCCTGTACAAAAATAAAAAATCAGTGCCAATGTAAGGATTAGATGAATTTTAGTGGCTGTGAAAACAAGAGGTTTGAGGCATTTGGCTGGAGTTAGGTGCCTTAGATAGTTCTTCAAGCTTTCTCCTTCATTCTTTGCTTCAGCTGTGCATTGCTTGTATGTTGATCCATTTCTAGGGTCGTCCTCATGTCCCTGATAGTGTTGTCTGAGAGAGCCTTGTGAGATGTAGTGTGGAATAATGAGTTGTTTGGTATTTTTGCTCTGCTTTGGTATGCTACTAGGACTGAAGAAATGTGACTGATCCAAAATCTGACAAAAGCAGATACTCTTCTTCTTATCAGCATCCTGCTGTAGTTTGGTGCAGGAGTGTTATTTCTGTCTGTCTCTTGTTTTTCCAGTCTGCTTGGGTGCAGGCCTGAATCGGTGCTACCCTATGAATGCCTCAGCAGCAGTTTTGCTGTAGGGATGTGTTTTTCAGTATATGTGGTGTCCACCCCCGAATCGGTACAAGTTAGCAGCCTATCAAGTCCTTAGGGATGCGCTCCTGCTGAGCATTTTGCCACCTGCCTTTGGTATGCTGTGGCATCCTCTGAGTGAGCTGTGAAGTGTTTTGCTGGGTGCCTGGGGTTGTGCAGGCTCTTCATTCGCACAGCCAGCTGTGGATCCTGTCTCAGACCGTGGGATACCACTGTCCTCTTTGCCCCTCTCCTCACTCCTGTCCTCTTCAGGGCTACCTTCAGCTCTCTGCAGGGCGTGCCTCTTGCATGTTGTGCCTCTTAGGAATGAAAATCCACTGTAAAAATGCCATTTTTACTCGACAGGTATGTTGCTGTGGTGTCCAAGCACCACTTGGAGTGACTTGTCTGCTCTGCTGGGTGGTAGTCCTCTTGGAGATATGACCCAAAGTTTCTCAGGGGGAGCTATTACTGAGGCCTCTTAGGCATTAGACTTTAGTTATAGGAAAGGAATAATCACTAGAAAAATAAAGCCCTTCATCTAATCTCATCATATCCATGCCAGAATTTTCTTTTGATTGTGTGAAGTGGATGGGCAGATCCCCAGAAGCGTTGCTAACTACACTTTAAGCTGCTGGATGAGAATTTGAAGGCATTACCTGCAAGAGTTAAATCTGCTAGCAAGAGCTTGCCTCCTGATCTGCTGCTGGAGCCAGCAGGAGGAACTTAAACCACCAGCGGTGATGAGGCTGGCCAGTTATCTTCCCCACCCCGTCTGCTTTTTGGAAGCAATGAAGACAGAGTGGGGAAAAAAAAAAAAGCCTTACTCATGATATTTCAGTTTTTCCACTGATGTGACATCATTGGATATAACATAGAAACAAGTTGTCAAAATAAAGGGGAGGCGGCCACGGGGGGGTAGGGGGGGATGAGAGGCCGACTGCACATTTTGATTGAAAACATCCACTGCCGCTGCGGTAGCTGGAAACGTTTTGCATTGAGGCCTGGTACCGGGCTGGTGTTGGGACGAGACCTCCCTCGGGGCCTCCCTGGGCAGCCCCTGTCCCTCTGGCTGCCATTCTTCCCTCAGCGAAGGGACGCATAGCCCCATGGACCCATGCGGGCCTCGGTCTTCTGGCACATCGCCTTGTTGTTATGCAGGGGATGGAGGCACAGCCCTAGGCCCGCTTGTGGGGTCTTGAAAGAGGAAGAGGGAAAATCGGGGTTGGGTGTGGGATGTGCACACTTCAAAGAAAAAAATTAAAGAGACTGCTGGGATTTCAAACAGGCCAAACGCTGGGCTTCTGGTCAGAAAGCAGGATACAGCACAAAGTGAGGTGGGCGTGAGTTACGGAAATGATGCGTGCTCACAGAAACCAAGTTGCACAATATCATTAAATGAATTCTTTAAAGCAGTGAGACTTTGGTGAATAAATGATTAGAGGTGAGAGCATTGGTGGCAGTATTAATTTTGAGAGATCAGTTCTCATTGATTAAAAAAGACAACACAAAACAGAATGAGAACGCAGCAAACAACAATAAAGATCCCTTGCTGAAATTATGTACAGAAGACCTCAATCCAGCAATATATTACATTTGCACTGAATTTTTATAAAATTCTAGGTTAAAAAAAAGTTTACATTTATGGGGAGCATTTTATCTGGCCTCAATCACTTAGGACTTAAAACATGAATAAAAACCAAAGCAATAATTTGGCAATCACCCTACATATGTAACTAATCAGTACAGGAGCTGTCACTGGCTGTCATATAGAAAGATAATCAACTAATTAAGCCATTTATAGTGGGCCAATCTCATGGTACTCCCATCATTGCCTTGATAACAGCTGAAATCAATACAGACCGTGGTCTGTGATGAGTGAAAGAACCTCACAGCCTGCCTTTAAATTGTCTGCAAACAGCAGCAGAGCAAGTATTTGTGCTTCTATTGTAGTTTTGCTGCTGATGGAAAAGGTACAGTCAGTTTGGATTATTCAATTGCTATGCAACTTCTTGACATAGCAAACAAGCTTTTTTCTGAAAAAAAAAAACAAACATCCAGTCACAAACCCACCCATTGTATTAAGCTACCTGCCTTGTAGAGCAGCAGGAAAACAGCTGGCTAGTCTCTGGGTATTTCTTCCATAAACCGCCAAGGTTGTGTAACATCTAAAAGGGGATGGATGCTCAGTGCAAGGCAGTGACCTCTAGTTAAGGGCTAAACTCTAAGATGACTGCAAATCAACAGAAGTAATTGTCAGGAAATGCCGCATCCTGGTTGACATATGCATAGTTTGTGCTTTTCTATGAGGAAAACAAAGCTTGAGGCTTTTGTTGTTGTTTGTGTTGTGTTTTTTGCTTTTTCTTTTAATAGCATAATTTAAGGTTTTTTTTTTTTTTTTTTTTTTTAGGTGTGCGTGTTTAGATGTATTTTTACACATGACTTCCTACTGCTTCTCATCATCCTTCAGGAAGAGCTGGGGAAAGTAGTGGCACAAAACTTGGGAGTATGTCAGTAATTGGATGTGGTTTTGTGCAGCCACAGGAAACTTTGTGATTGATTGAGAGCCTGCAAGGCCTGACCTTTTTTTAATCACACATGCCTTGTGGACAACAGGATCCATTGACAGGTGGCTAGAAAGTAACTATTGTTCACTGACATCCTTTGTTTTCTTCTTTTACTTTTTTTTTTTTACAACAGGTTTGAATTATAACTTGACTGCTGATGTGACAAAGAAGGAAAAGAGCCAGCAACCGAGAGTTTACTTTGTGACTTCTGGAGAGACAGTGGGACAGGTCACAGAGAAGTTACAACTGTCATACATGCAGGAAAAGTGCGAGCATTACCTAGCGTATGTCAAGGTCAGTTCAGCCCTGTCTTTACTTACATTGGCCTCAATGCAATCCTCCCCCCCTTTTTTTTATTATTTAACCAATTAAAATGATGTAGCTTGGCTAAAGATGTGCTTTGTTTTCCTGAGAGGTGGATGAAGTTTTTTGAGTGGGAGCTCAGAGCTTCTTGTTTGGCATAATTTGTCAGCGTGAGCGCTATCGCCTATGAGCCTTTGAGGCCTAGTGCCAGGAATATGTATTTTATTTACTTTTTGTCTGGTGCATTTGTGGGAGATTTCTTCCTTTGGCTTGGTTTGTTGTTACCGTTGTTATACTCAAAATTGGAAGGCAAAATGTTATTTTGTCAGGAGCAGAAAGTTTAATCTATTAGTTTTGTCAGGTATTTTCCTTTGTGCATGGGGCTGACGCTGGGATCTGCATAGGAACGACAGGGTAATGCAGGATCTGTCCTGAAGCAATTGGACTCTTGGGTTTGAAGAGCATGCGTTTCATTTGGGCTTAAAAATACCAGTGGGATAACTGAATTTCATCTGTATCATAGACCTAGGGGAATATAGGGAGTGCTTTCCAGACACTGTGGGGCATAGAAAGGCTCAGTTCTTCATGTGACAGTACTTTTCTTCCGGTGTCTGCTAGGACGCTTTTTACCTTTAATTGACGACTGTTGTTGAAGAAATTCCACCCAAGTACAATTCTGTTTTCAAAGCATACAAAACAGTTTCTCTTCTGCTTAGAGATTTATATAATGGATTTGAAAATTATATAGAAAGGAGGTTCATCTTTTAAGCTGTGTACATCTTAAAAGCACACTAATCTGTGCTACCACCCTAGAGAGCAATATAAGGCAGTGTGGTTGTGTGGGTGAGTTGCATATCCTCCTTACTGAAGGACATATTCCCATAGATGATTATGACCTAACTTCAGTGGATATCACTTGGTAACATCTTGTTTTTGAGAATCCAGCAGGTCCAGACATCCCTAAATGTATAAACTTTTCCAGGAAACTTCTATGTACCTAAAAAACCATGAGAATGGGAGATAAGATTCAACCTTTGACTTTATCAACATTTTGTGCATGGTTGTTGAGTGAAAATAAAATAAATAAAGGGACCACCATGGAGGAAATGACGTCGTATTAAGTTTACAGATCTCTGAGAAGCAACTAGATATCTTCCAGTTTTTTTTTTTTTTTTGCATTTATTTGTTTCTGCAGCAACCTTTGTTTTTTGCTTTGGGAAAGCTCATTAAAGAAAATGTAGACATACAAAACTACCGCTATTTAGAAAATATGATGTGAGTTTACTAATCGTGGTCTTTTTCAAATGAGCACATGTGGATAGGCTTTCATGTGTTGAGTTCAGATGAAAAGGAGCATGTCTCTATCTTAACCCAATAACTTGTTTTATGCTAGCCCTGTTGTAATTTTTGGGTACTACACAGAATTCACTAAAAGGCAACGTATGCCCAAGAAACTGTTTCATTTATTGGGAGTGAAAAGGTAAGAACTATCTTTTTCTGGAAAATTCCTGGAAAAAATGACTTTTATAGGTAAGAAAAACATTTCGAAATGTTAAATATAATAACAACTTATAGCAAAACAGCTGGTTAACAAACAAGGCTACTAGTGCTCTGCTTGATGTAAGTAGCTATTTTTCACAGTTGGAAGAATAGCAGGAAGTGTCATTTGTCCGTGTAAGGGAGAATGCAAAGTAGTGGAGAAAGATAATCCCTGTGCTTTCATGGGAAAGGTGATATCCATGAGCCTACATGACATTAGAAACATCAAAGGGAGACCCACAGACTGTGGAGGAGTGGGAATGGGGTCATGATCTTTTGCTGTTATCCTTAAGGAACACCTGGTTTAAAAATAACAACAAAAAAAATGAAATCCAAAAAAACTCTAACTCTAAATCTGAACTCTACCTGGAATTCTCCTTAGTCACATAGTTTTGTGATGGATGGATGGATGATAAAAGATCTGGGCTTAAAATATTTTTTATGAAGTATTTCACTTAGGCTTTCCTCTGTCCTGTTGTTTAATGTATGCCTGACTAATTTGCCTCCATGGCTAATTGAGTTGTTTGCAGTTGCATCCTTAACCTGTTCACTTTATTACTTTTCTTTTGAATCCCTGGTGATAAATAGGTTTATAAGTTTACATGAGGATGTCAGTTCTGGAGTGGCTGTGTTCAAGGATGGAGAAACTTTGGGCTTGTGCATGACCTCATGTGCTGGTTTGACAAACCCTATTAGCGTCCAGTCCAAACAGCAGAGCTCTGTAGGTTGCCTTAGTTAAATGAAAGCCTGTGCCAAGGCTTGCTGGATGGCATTGTCTTACCAACAAGTAGTTATAGCATGCTGGAGACATAAAACAGGACTGAGGAAAGTAATAGTAGAACCAGGCATATACAAGCTTGCTGTGATCTCTTTCGACAGATAGGATCTCAAGAGATCTCAAAGAAACTGAGCACTAAATAGTTGCAGGCTGCAAAGGAATCAACAGGATTAATTGTTAAATCATTTTGCGATTGATAATTCTCAACATTCTGAAGGTGTCCTTTCCTATTTGTTCTCTTCTCTCAGGACAGGAGCTACTGTCCTTATTTCTCCTTCTGAGTATTAAAGTCTGTCTTTCCTCATGATTGTGTGGCTGAGATAAATGGACGTCAAAGCTTGTAGGATATGTATAGCTCAGAAATCTTGTACAAGGCAAGCTACTGAATTACAGCTCAAATTGCTAGAATTATTGTGGTTCATGAGCAAATGTGTGTTTTTATCTGGCTGTGAACAGAGAAGAAAATGGAAGTATGTTTGGATTTGAAAATGCTTTGAGTTTGCTTCTCTAATGGTTATGGGGAAGCAGAGAAGAGATGCAGTTTCCTCCCTTCTTCCCCCTTGGAACCCGTTTGATTTTCAATTATGAAACTTTGATTGTTCTAGTATCCATCAACAGTAATTTTCAATACATCACCTCAAGTGTCATCTGCAAAAGCAGCATTTAATTTCAACGATCGTTGGAGGTTTGACTGATGTGCTCAGTAGAAAATCAACAGCTGGTTCAAGTGGCCATTAATTATGACCTTCAGGAGTATTGCTCTTTTTTTTGTGCATCTCTGCATAGCTGATGCCTGTTGACTCTCAGGAGGGGCTTTGGTGCTGGATGATTCCTCCTCTGGCCGTGCTGCCGCTTACCCTCTCCTTCAACAAGGGTAAACCCTTGTTGAAAAAAAGACATTAAAAAGACATTACTTTTTAACCTCTCATCATTTTTTAAGGTATTCATTTCTCTGTAGAAGCAACAGGAAACATAAACATGAGAAAATGGAACTTGGTACTAAGTAGAGGAAAATGAGCAGAGTTGTGGAAGGGGTAGAAAAAAGAGGGAAAAAAAAAGAAATGGATTTGGATGCTTTAAAGGTGTCTCCTTAATATTAGTGTCTGGGTTTGCAGCTGAAATACAAAACTTTCTCTTGAGAGCTGAATTTGATATCACTAAAAAGACTTAAGCTGCGTGCTTAACACTTGCTCCAGCTGGAGCATAGTCTCTGAGGAAACTTTTTCCCATTTTGCATTAACTGCCTTGGTCATTACCTTTTTTTTATGGGTTCCCTTAATATTTAGGAGAGATTTGCCTGTGAAAAGGAGAACTTGATGCAGACATCAAAGCACATTGTGCGTGCAGATCTATATGGGGCCAAATCTCATCCTTGATTTCTCACAAAGGTATGATGGAGATGATGGTGAAAGCCCCTTGTATGATTTATTAAAGACGTTATACATTTATTAAAAAAGCACTGCTTGGTTTCTTACCCACTATAGGCCAGCCAGCTGGGCTGCCTGTTGCTACCACTCACGGCTGTCTGTGTGCAAAGTGAAGGTTGTAATAGCTTCAAACACCATCAGCAGTCCTGGCACAGGATTAACCCAGACACAGTATTTATGTTTTTTACTGATCTTTATCTCGGTTGACTGTCTGGTTGTTTTAAGCAGTCTCACGTTGCTCATCATATTAACTCTTACCAGATCCGGTCGTAGCCTGTGGGGAAGATGGGGCTGAGAAGTGACAAGGGGGCTTCTCATGACTTGTGTGTAGGTGAGGTGCTTGTAAGTTTTGTACAGCTAGGGTTGGAATAAAATGTTTCTTTTTGAATAGAAATGGCATAGTTATGTGTTTCGTTCACTGCTGAATTCTGTAGCCAAAAATTTGCGTTTTTATAAATGTTTCTGGCCTCTGTCTGCTGTGCATTGCTATTACCTCAAGTCTTTGAAGATACTATGGGCTGTTGATCTCACACAACTTTGACTCTAGTTCTCGCCAACTTGAGTCACTGTCTGTGGTTGTGATCGTTTCTCCTTCTGTAGCTGTTTGATCTCCTCTGAGGGGGATGCACATATTAAAGTCTTTTGTTCTTAATCCACCGTACTCTGCTCTTTCCTAGTCTGGGTGGCAAAGCATTCAGTCTCACCGTCGTGTGGTGTAGAGATGGTATCACCTTGATCATTTGCCAGACAGGCTTTTTCCTGAAAGTTGTCTGATAGTGAATTAACATCTATGTGTTAAGGTCTGACTGGTGTTGTTACAGGATGCAGAGAGATGCCAGAGACTCTGCAGTTTAGTTTGAGGTATCAATTTTTAATGGGATTGGTGTCTCCTTCATAGTCAATGTAACTTTCGGGAGTGTTTTTTTTTTTTTTTTAATTGGCAGAGCTTGCTGCTGAAGCATTTACATTCGGTTTGGTGGCTCCAGGCTGAGCCTGGTTGCTCATGTGTGCTAAGTCCTTTTCTAAGATGCTGGTGATTCAAGTGATGGATCAATTATGTGCTGGATGTGGATGATAACAACCGCTTTGCAGAGGAGGAGGTGAAAACCAGTCCCTTGTGAAGTACAGATTCCCTTGGTAGTGACCCAGCTGTGCTGCTTGCCTCTCTGTGGAAGAGAAGAGAAATTGAAGCAAGCCAGGGGATAATGCTTGAAGCAGAGATTGGTTTCATAGCAGCAGCTATGAAAACTTAGTCATGATTGTCTAGAATTTCAGAGGATTTGGACCACTGGGCAGACAAGGGAAGCAGTGACCTGTTCTAGCCTTCAGCAGAAAGTTTATAGCCACTAGAAGAAAGACGAAAGCTGCTGTGTAGGACTGCCAGGAATGATGACTACAGCGAGGCTGAGCACTAAGACCAATAGCAGAGTGTATCTTTGTGTGTGGTGTTTTTTTTTTTTTTTACTTTACATTTTTCTCCCCTTTTGCTGAGCCAGCTGGAGGCTGGAGAAATTGTCAGGCTGAGCCAGATGCACTCATAGCCTGTGCCTGGTCTTAAAGGGCTGGGGGATAGGTGGGGTGATCACAAAACACAGAGGCTTATTTACAGACGCACACTTTCTAGGACAAGTCTTTTTTCCAAAACCGTGCAAAGTGTACTTGTAATCTATTAACGCAGCCTGCCTTCCCTCTAGCAAAGCAAAACAAATACTGTCTTGGCAAGATAAATATGGTGTGATTTTTTTTTTTTTTTTTTTGCCTTGTTCTAGTGTGACCAACCCTCTCCTTTTGGGGACCAGGTAGAGGAGAAGTTGCACGTCTTTCCTGAGAAGCTCCCATGGGCAAGGGAAGAACTGCATGACTCAGGGTTCTTATTCCTTGCCTCTTAAATACAGGGATTTAGATAAACAGTAAAAGTGTTAGGAGTTGGTGGGAAGACTGACATCTTTGAGATGAATGTTAGCAATATCAAAACTTAAATACTGTTAGTGACCATGGAGTTGGCTTTTCCAGAAGCTTTTGGCAGTGTTTATCAGGAGCAAGTCAAGACTCATATTCAGAACTGTCCTGTACAACATGGTCAAACTGAAGCAGCCAGATTTGTCTGGCACTAGCAGAGGGGACCCAAGCTGTAAGTGGCTAAGTGCTGTAATATCTACTGGGGCTGGCAGTGCCATTATGTGAGAGAGCAAACTGTGGCAGGCATTAAGCTATTAGCTGTTTTGGGGCTTTGGTCTAGTGGGCAGCGTAGTTAGTAAGGCTGTTTGGTAGCACAAAAAGTCTTGTGTCCTGAGGCCATTAGGAGGCTTTCATCTCTGAACTGAAGACAGAGGTTTTGTCCACAGGCACTCCAATGCCAATCTTATCAGATTTTTGAAGAAATCACTTTTTTTTTTATTATTTTTATTTTTAACTTCACACTGATCAGTGACATAATTGGGTGGCAAATCACTCTTGCCTGGTTGGAGAATGCCTTTGTACAAAGCACGGCTGTTACAAAATCAACCAACCAAAAAAAAAAACTTTCAAATTTTAGCGAAGTAACTAATTTCAATTTAGTTCACTGGTGCTCTTCAGCTTTAGCCAGCATGTATGAAAAAAGACCTCATATGTTGTTTATGGCCCAGGTGGAAACTTGGTTGCTCTGGTGGAGCTGCTGTCAGATAAAGTGCCTAGGTAATCACATTCATAAATCCAAGTAAAGAGACTCTATGCTCTTGAAATAAAATAAATATAATCTTGCATGAGGCTCAGTCAGTAGACTTAAAGCACAGCAGCTGTTGAAATTCTGCTTTGCCTGCCTTGTATTTCTTTTTACCTGTCTTTTTTCAGCTACCACATTTCCTGCTAACCCATAAAAGGATCCAAATCTTCAGTCTTGAGCCCATTGATGTGCTTGTTCCTCTGGTATAAACCGCAATGGGAGAGGAATACGTATTTTAGATGAACTCAACCTAAAAAAAAGTTATATTTCTTAAATTTGAACAGAGTTGAAAATTATTTCTAATGTCTACATGAAGTGTGATGCTGTTATTGGTCTTAAAACGTTCAGTAATAGGCTTATGCCTGTCTCTACTGTTTGCCCACTGATGTCTTTTAGTTCGATGTAGTAGTTCCTCAAAAGAGACTTTACTTGCAGATTAAATCTTTTTGGAGGCCTAGGAGGGGCAGATTTAGGCTTGGGTGGAGGATGGCTCTTGGGAGAGGTTGTCCATGGGGCTCCTCTCTGAGAGGATTCATTGTGTTTTCCCAGTGATGGCACTTCTAGGAAGTGAATGGCCAAACAGATAAAAGAGGTGCTACACTTTGTGCTAGGAAAAGTCGTTTCAAAAGGCAGGTAATGATGGAAAGGATTTTTTTTTTCTTTTTCTGGCACTCCTGGTTAACCGAAGAGCTTGTTTTGTCAGGTGGAAAGAAGCAACAAAGAAGGTAACACTACTGTTTTAGAGACTTTCTAAGCTTGTTTTTCAGGGAGAGTGCTACAAACCAAACACATGATGGCAAATTTTACCGTAAAGGTGTATTAGTACTTCTTTGGGACAAATATATACTTTAGGGGGCATATGTTTAATCCCAAACACTAGAGTCTTGCTCCAGAAAATTACAATAGGGAACAGCTTGTTTGTCTTAGTGGTTTTCCTGTTTATAACACATGGAGGAATATCAGTCTGTGCCGTGATCTCGGACACATACAAGTACATGATCAGCTTATCCTTTCCAAAGTGGGGAGTGCCTAAAATTATCACCCTTCCATTTCGCTACACTTAGAAAGGAATGAGCAAGGCACTTCATTAGGAAACACTGGAGGCAACTTCCAACAGAAAACTCCTCTCAAAGTTAGAAAGAAAACAATTAATTTTGACGGCTGTGGTTTTTGGGTTTGTTCCAAAGCTATAACCTCCTGATAGGCAGAATAGACTTGGGTCTCCAGGGAGACTCCTACAGATGCTGTGTTTGGTTTGGTTTGGATGGCAACAAGTAATGCTAATCGAGTGCCCTAATTCATACTGAAAGTACCTGACAATGTGCTTGAAGATATGTGGGAGTAATATGTTGCAGGCATGGAGCTCTTTTCTGGCAGAAAATGCCTCTTGCCCTTTCCCCCCAACTGCTCCCCCCCCCCCCCCCCCCCCCCTTCAGTTGTGGAACTGAATTCATCTTGAATGCCTGAGGTGCAGAAACAAGTGAGGAAAGGTCCATGCCCTGTGCCATCAAACCCATGCTTCCACCTGCGTTTCCGTAAGTAATGAGGTAATTACAGCCAGTGTGGCTGTGCTGGCGATCAAAAGTTATATCCTCCTAGTTATGCTTCCAGTTTTGTTGCAAAGTTTTCACTACTGATTTCCCCTGTAGAGCTCCATGACCTCTCCTGGAGTCCCAGTTATTTGAGAGAATGTTTAGTATTCTGCAACTGGAACCTGCAAGTTGTCCTACACTACCTTTGCTCCTCCAGAGATCTGAAATTGGTAGTTATCTGAGAGTTAGAACTATTTTCCGCTTGCCCGCAATGTCTTTGATTTGATGGCATATTCTTCAGCTTGTTTCCTAACTTTGTATTCCACGTGTTCTTGTGGATTGGATGCATTCAACAAATTGTCTTGCACTTCTCTGCTTTGGTGTGGCATGATTTTAGAATGACCTTTTCTCCCATTACATGTTTATGGCCACTGTGCATGCTTTTAGTGACCGTTTTCCTTTTGGAAAAAGGATTATTGTTGAAAACACACTTTTGAAAGCTATCATCAAAGCAGTCAAGTAGTCAAACTTTAGGAATATGAGCAATCTAATATTGAGGGTTTGTTTCTTCCTTTGGCATCCTCTATTGTAATGTGCCATTTATCTTCATCTTGTGTCAAAATCTGTATTGCTGCATGCCAATCACAAAGCTTTAGAAGAACAGTTTTCAGAAGTGGGTGTTTTAAAGGTTCCATCTAACATAGAGAACTGATTGATTCTTAACTGAAAACTCTGTTACTGCATCAGAGAGGTTTCTCTGATCATGTTCCACTAAGAACATGTACAGCAACTTCAGTGTTTCACAGAAAGTTTAACCAGAGGATTTTCTGGTCTGTCTTCATTGTCAAGATATTGACCACTTTTTCTGAAGTTACGCCTACTAGTGTATATAATTTTTTCATATATAAAGCAAGAGTAGTTTCATGGAAATAACTTTCCTCTTTGAAATTACCTGTTGAAATTTCGTATCTGTGAAAGCCCGAAAAATACTTGATAATGAAGAGTGTTTCCATGTTCTCTATGTGGGTATCAAGTTGGATTCTTTTATTGCCATCTTATTTTCTAGCTATTTTAATCTCCGTTTATTTCTAGGTTTTAAGGTACTGAATAAGCTTTACTCCGTAATATGTGAGTGTACCTAATCCTGTAAGGCTAGGACTGGGTGATACCCATACTGTAATAACAAATAACATACTGTAATAACAAATAATAATGAGGAGAATTCAGTAACAGCTTACATTGCATTTGTTTTGTCCTGGGAGAAGACCCAGGTCTCGTGTTAAGTTTTAGACTGAAATATAAACAGCTAGCTGTAAATCTAAGGGAATCTAATCCCTAAGAGTACTACTTCCTTCTTTTGGCACATACACTGCATCACTTAAGACTTCTGTAGATGACAAAATAAATTTAAAATATAACTGATTAAACTTATTGTGACCTAGTAAGTTTCATCATATTAGCAGGCACCTCAAGGCAGCTTCTCATTCAGCAAGAAAAGATGTAGGGGAACCAGCATAAAAGTAACTTCCTCGAGAAGAAGAGGGTGTAAAAATAGAAGCAACTAACAAAAAATGCAAGTTTAGGTAAGGCATGTCTTATATAAATTTATAACTTCTTTTGCATGTTTTTGACCTGCTAGGATATGGAAAGCATTAGCTTTGAAAAAGGGGTTTTGGTGAAGCCCAAGTGTACTGGGACAGTGGTCTGACAGAAAGTCTTTTAAAATCCATTCCATGCAAGAGGCTAAGCCCTGTCACTCTGTGAGCAAATCTGGCTTTTGCTTTTGCTCTGGTAGCTAGAAAGGATGGGAAAATTGAAAAGCCAGGAAGTTCATCTTACTCCAACAGGTGAAAGATGTTGAAATACATAAAGATTAAAGATTTTTACTCCCCTGCATCTCATCTTTCACTGAAGACTAGATAGCTGTTTTTAGATGATGTTGAGGCTTTCAGTCCTTAAATAATAAATAAAGTGGCAAATATTCCTGCAAGTGCAGAAGCAGCAACAACACTGAAGCAGCACAACCTGGAAACTGATATTTTTTTGTTCTTCAAGCTGCATTCTTTCTTTCAGGTACTACTTCTTTGAGACTAGGGTGAAGAGCTGTGAAGGGGAACTTTTTTGTTGTTGTTTTTTAAAAGGGGATTTCTTTTTTCAGTGAAAACTGATGTTTTCATGCAATTGTAATATCTATAAACTCCTCCTTTTAAATCATTGAGCAGATCACCGAGTGCTTCTGAATCACATTTTTTTGGTTGCGTGCCATTGGAGGAAACTGTTGCTTCATGCCCTGGTAAAGTACAAAAGTCTGACATTCGTATGGTAACAAATCCAATTTTGTATGAGAAATACTACTCTTGTGAAAGTGAGCGAGTCTGGTTCCCATCTGTGGTGGGTGACCCCATACCCCTGCAGAGCTGGGAAGATGCCTGTGTTTTCATCCCAGAAACAGCTTGCCCAGGAAGCGTGGCTGTGTTGCCCCTATACAGTGAGCTGTGCTGTTCATGGTGAAGAGGGCACTGGAGCCCTGTAGCTGTCATTGGCAAGCCATGAGTAACGTCCCTGTAACTTGGAGGTGTCTGCGAGGGCCTTGGCGCATTGGAGCGCTCAGCCCATCCACTGCTCAGCTGCAGGAAGGGAGCTGGAGGAGGAAGTTTCCATTTTCTTGTGTTAGCCACGGGATTGTTTCCATAACAGCTGCCCTGGTCTGCTTGTGGATAGCAGCAGCAAAAATCATGAGCTTGCTTTGAGAGGCCAAGCCCTGGAGCACAGCCAGGTTTGGGAGCCCTGTCCGCAGTCTGTGCCAAGACAGCACAAGCACAGTACAGTGGAACCCTGGCAGTAGAAATCCATGGCAAAAACCATCCCTGGCTTTTGCAAGGGGTGAAGATCTTTCCTGGAGATCAGAACAGACCTTTCTCACAGAAAGCAGTGTTACCAAATCCTTTCCCGAACCTACTAAATATTTCTGGCATGGGGGAACGGGCCGTTGTTGAAGATGGCTGGGACGGAGCTTCCACCTCCAGTATTTCTCCTCCTGCTAAATGCACCGGAGCAGGTTGTGCTGCACATGTGTCTGCTTGACCGATACATGTTTGGTCAGCTGTGGCAAAGTGCATCCCTGGCATGGAGATACTGCATGAAATTGTGCAGTGATGCTGTGGCCACTGCAAGCAAGAAATATTATCCCAAGAGCTGTTTTTCAGTTGTCCCTTTCAAGAACTTGAGCAAATGCCAGAATTTATTTTTAAACTTTATATAAACAACTTAAATATTTGTGATGGCTCACTTTTCTTTCCTTACTATTTTGGGAACAGGCTTTAGTCTGCCCTACATTGTCTCTGTTCGTTTTTGACTTTGGTTTTCTCTCTCTTCCCTTCTGTAAAATAATGATCTGATGTCCTGGGTTGACTAAAGGCTGATGGGTTCAGCACAAAGACATTTGCTCCAGGGAATGAGCAGAATGGATTTGCAGAGCTTGGGCTGTGCCTCACTTCTGCCTACTGTGACAGCTACCTTAAAATGTAACAATGCTGATTTCATAACCTGTTCATGGTGTTAACTTTGTCTTTTTCATCTTAAAGACAATGCTTCTGAACATGGCTCAGGAGAATTGCATGGTGGGAAGACATCAGTGCATGTTAAGCTGTGTTATTACTATTGATCTCTTACTCTTGCAAGCATTTACCTTATGTCTTATTATTTAATGTGCTGATTCTTACACAGAACCAGCCTTGAAAACATTGCAAAGGCAAAAAGGGTGAAGTACCACTCAATAAGGTTCTGTATCTCTTCTGATTGCTTTTCTGATTGCCAGTCGAGTTTGGGACCCATTGCTCCCACCTGTGCCAGAGGCACAGAAGCTATCACGATTCCCCATTGTCTTTGCACCACAGAGTCAATGGAATTATTAAGATACAGCAACGCATCTGCCTGTAACGATGGTGTTTCTTAAAACCTCTTTGTCTCCTTTGTGACTGGTTGCATCAGGCCAGGGCTTTGGATTGAGAGATGCTGGGATGAGGGACTGCCTTTACAGCTCCCTTTGTAAACAGCAGCAGTACTTGTGGCTAAAACGCAGAGATGATCACCGTGTTGGATAGGACCTTGTAAGGTCTGGATGTTTCAAGAGTGGTTTTCTTAAAATAGGCACCCCAAGATAATCCAAAAGAATATGTAAACTGTCCAGTTCTTTTGAGAAAGCAAAGTTTACTCTGGAAGTCCCGTGAGGGGAGGTTTTCCTCCCTGTTGTTTTCTTGTTCTGGCTTGTCTGTGTTGTAGGGGTGTTTCTGGAGATGTATGTGTTCTCATGCTCCTAGTTCCAGTCAAAACCAGAAAAGAAAAGAAAGGTCAGAAATAATCAGTGAGTGTATTAAGGAAAAAAAAATCTAAAGCTTGAAAAGGATCTTTCCTGGGCTCATGTAAAGCTTTGTCTATATGCTTCATTTTTTTGATTTGGCTGCAGTCTTTGCTGTCTGAACAGTGCAGTATTCTGCTGGCGGTTGAGAAGCAGCAAGTGAAACTAAGTATGTATAAAGAAAAAATGAAGAGTGTCAGTGATGCATACATATTTCTCAATATCCAAGGACTATTGAAATGAGCTTAGGATATGATGATGCATTTCTAATGGTCACACATTTCGAATCTTCTTCTACCACTTAATTTTTTTCCCTTCCCCAAATCCTGTATATATGTAGGGTTGGAGAACTTCTTAGGGACCTGTGCTACATGTGAGGTAAAAAGTAATCTAATCAACCAGATAGATGCTTATGCTTTTTTTGTGTTTTCCAAAGGATTTGTTTCAAAATGTAATAGATCCGTATCTGGGTATTTTCTTAATAACAAAACTGATGTTGTTCATAGGGTGCAGGTTTTCCTACTACTACATCTCTTCTCATTCTGCTGATGCTTTTCCTCCAGTGCCAGGCTGGATGGTAGGTGCAGGCTACGAGACAAGCATTGTGTAGCAGTTTTCTCTTGCCAAAGGCTCAGCGTTATCCAAAAAAAGCTTGATTTATGATCCCTAGGGAGCATGATATGTAGGTTGGCTTAGATTGCCAAGGAGCATACTGCCAAGCTTACACTCTACCCAGGAGCTCATTGGTCTGTGCTGAAGGCTTTGGCTTAGGAATTTACTGTACCTCCATTGCAAACTGCTTTATTAAAAAAAAAAAAAACAACCTTTTTGTCAGCTGATAACTGTCAAACATGAGCATTAGTAACTACATGTTGCAGAGTATGAGATGTGTGCTAGCTTCCTTAATGGATACTCACTTAGTAATAACTGAACAGTGTTAAGGAGAGGTATGATCAATTTTCACTCATTTGCATATACATTTTGGACATATCAAATATTCTGATTCAGCTTTGTCCTCACCATTTGATCTGTGCTCCATCCTCAGAAAAAGATTTTTATTTTGAGATATTGCAAGAAGTGATTTTTTTTGTGTGTGGCTGCAACCAAATTTGGGTATGAAACAAAGATGGGACTACATCAAGTTGTGGACTGCAAACGGTTATCTTATGTACGCAGTAAACACAGATGATAGAAGTCTTGACCCATGAGATTGCTTCACTAGACAGATGGATGAAACTAACTAAAAATATGCAAGTTTAATTCATTCCCGTAGGAGAGGCTCTTGGGTCAAAAACTGTCTATACAAACAAAACTTTATTATAAAATCACCATTATTACCACCAATTTAATAATACTTTGACTAATATTTACACTTCTCAGTATGCACTTTCAGCTTATCCTCTGTTTTATACAAATCATACATTTCTGAGTAATGAGCTGGAATAAACTGAAGTGATTTGTCTAACAAAGCCTTCTGCTGTTCACCATTTCTCTTACTTTGGGGATGGAGTGATGCTATTTTTTATGGTAATTATATTTAAAAAAATTGTCCCCAAGCAAAGCTGGTTTTGAAAACAAAACATTTCAAAGTAAGCTTAGGAGGCATCTTGACGAAAAAGAAAACCAGTAAGGGTGTATTGCAATAGTCTCTATAAACTCTTAATGTGACCGGAACTTGTACTGTGCTAGGCATGAATAAAAGCAGGTTTAGGAACAGTCCTTTACCCTTCAGTTGTATCTGCCAGGGCAACTCTGAACCTCCTTGCTCCAGCATAGTCTCTGGGTAACCCAAGAAGGGATGTCACTGATGAGAACAGAGATGGCTGCAGCTCTTGCTGCAGTGTGTCTTCTGTAGTCATCTCGGTTAGATCCCTTTCCTGCCTGCATTTTATGGACGTAGTTACAAGGGCTAAAAGGATAAGTATCCATGATTTTTATCAGGCAGTGGCTGATGGGCTGTGGCTTGAAGCCATATGCACCACATGCAAAAACTGCGAGCCAGGCCCTTTCCTATGGAGGCAGTGGTAAGGAATGTGAGTGTGGCATGTGAAAGAAGCAATGTCCCTTAGCCTGAGGGCAGTGATGGGGTGCACATATGACCTGCTGTAACTAGATAATGTGTGTGCATTGGTTTTGTTTGAGCAGGTAAGTCCATACCTACAGCTTGTTGAAATCTTTTTATCTTCTGCCATTTTCTGTTTATCTGTAACTTAAAAGTGTATAGATGTTTTAATGCTGCATTTGCAACTGGATCTCTTCAGTAGATAATCTTCACTTTTTTGTTGAAAGAAGTCTAATTTTACTTTTTGCACAGAAAAAATCATTTATTACTTATTTTATTTTTTCAGGTACTGCCTTTCCCAAATAATGCAAAGGGGCTAAGCTATGATGCTGAGCGTATCTCATTCCAGCTCAGTCATCTAAGCTTTAACAAGACCCATAGCACCTTGGGAAGAAATAAATGATTATAAGGGAAAAGTAGCATGAGTTAAGACACTTATTATTATTTATTTTTCTCTGGAACAAGATGCAGGCAGTGATCAAATAAGACAAACTGCTATCAGTGCTGGCATAAATGAGTCTTGCAAGCATGACTGAGCAATTCTCATTTGTCCACTCTTTCTGTGTGATCTATTCACTTTCGGTTGTCCTTATGATTAATGGTAAGAAGCATTTTTGGGGCACAATTCTTTTGGCCCACTCCACATGCGTGTGTTAGGGTGAGGCAAGTCAGACTCATTGATTACATCTCCACTGGCTCACAAGAAAGCCAAGAGCAACTCAGAGGTAGACATCTGGAACACAGATGTCTACATTTAGCCAAATGAATCCCACTCAATCCAGTCCAGTGTTGTCTGACATTATTTGCAAGTTAAGGAAAAATGATCAGTTGGTAATGATGTACTGATCTGTTTCCAATATTCTATTTATTAAGTGAATTAGATTGAATTAGATTGATTTTTAGCCAAAGAGCTGGAGTAGAGAAGTGATACAGCAAAAAAAACACTTTTTCCCCTACTCCCTGCAGTCAACTAAGAAGGAAAACGTAAGGCTTTTCAGCTATAAACCTCAGCTCAATGTGGGACATACAAGGTCTAGCAGAGGGAAAGGAATGAAAGCCAGCACAGCACAATTCCTGTTGCATGTCCCGCTCTTGATGTCTGCTGGTTGTGGGCTAAAAAGATGTAGGAGTCTTTTATACAAGCCAATCCTGCTAATTTTCTTCAGCTTCACAGAAATGTCATGTGATGGCTATCTTTAATCAGCAAATTTGTACTCCTTTATTACAGCTGGGTATCCTACATATATGCCTACCTTGCTTTTAAAATGGCAAACAATGTCTGTGGGACTCAGTCATAGTCTTTCTGTTGGTAGTTGTAGTAGTAGGATTGGATTAAAGCCCTGACAAACAACCCAACAGCTGTGAAGGACGTTAGCTAAATGGTTTTAAATAGTTTACATTAGTCTTGTTGAAGAGCTTAGCAGTTGCATTGTTATGGTCTTCGTATTTTTTGTTTGAAATGACTGTAGAGCTACTTTGCAGTTGAAGCCAGTCATATTTTATGCCTCATCTTTCGAAAATATAGAGGGCATAAGGATAAAACATCCGTGGTTGGAATTTAGGTGTACAACTCATGTGCAGTATTTATCATCGTTTATAAGTTTGGAGAACAGACGGGAAAGTAAAAGGCAGATAATGCAGCATGAGTAGTTTAATGCAAGGGACTAGCTGAGCTTCGTGTTTGGACTCTGCCAGGATTGAGTGCATTCAGCTTCTTCTGCTCCTTACCAATGTCCACAGCTGCTTTGAACACTTTTGCAAGCAGACCTTCAAGAGAGCAGGCACAATTAAATTCAGTCATTACTTCTGCGTTAATCATTCAGAGATGCTTCCAGCCTGATATGAAGACGAATACTTTTCCATTATACTTATGTGAGAACCTTTTTTCCCTCCTGGATAGGAATAACAACTTGTTTGTTTATTTGGCTGGAATGTAAAGCTGAAATCAACAGCTGAAAACATGCGTGATGTGTTTTGGATTTCAGTGACTGATATATGATGTGGCTTTGAGAGCTAACAAATAGATATATTCTTGTGCCCTTTGTGATTAGCCGTATCTCCAGAAAGTTGCAGTACACTTTCTTGGCCCCTCTCAGCCCTGTTAAGGAATAAGGTGTTGAAGAACCATTTGTTCTTATGTTCCAGTGTTGAACGTTGGAGTTGAGATTTTGTGTCAGGATTTTGATGTCTCACTTGCTTTATGGGGATTACCACAAAGACCTTTTAGATCTTTTCTATAGTCACAGGAAAATTGGAAAGACAACTAAGACATGTGAGTGAGCACTATTAAGTAAAGCCATAAGAAAATTCTTCTCCCACTTTGTTCTGATTTTTTTTTGTTGCTATTGTTGTTTTTTGAGTTCCAGTGGAATTAATTCTTTTTGGGTTGTTTTTACTGCCTGATAATTAACTAGATTCACTGCAAGATAAATAGTAAAACCCACTTAATCCATCTCCAAGCAGTTTACCATCTCCTTTTAGATTTGCTGTTAAAGATTGGAATAAAGCAGCAGTATCCCTCTATCAGACTTAATTCTAACGAGTTTCAGAGGGAGGTTACTGGAGTGGAAGAAACAGTGAGATGGCTTTTATTTACTATGGTAGCAAATGAGTGCCCCTACGGAAGCATGAAGTAGGGGCTTGGAGGGTGCCTAGCTGACCTGCTGTGTAGATTAAAATAATAAATCAATTCATGAAAGGTATTAGTTCTTTGGGGGAGGGAAAAAAAAAAAGGGCGGGCAGGCAGCCAGTTTGTCTGTCTTCATGGAAATCTTTTTTTTTTGGGGGGTGGGGGGGGAAGCAAATGTTTTTGAAAACAAACAACAACAAGAAAACAACAATAAAAGCCTACCGTTTTCCCCTGGAAAGTTTTACACTACTTCTTGTTGAATCATTGTGACCTCCTTTATTAAGTTAAAATGAGAAATGTTGAAACCTCTACAAGAGACCTTAGTAATATCAGTAATGTGTGTGAAGGCAAGAGAATACGTATGCTTGTCTCTTTGTAGCTGCTGCATTGGGGTTGGTCCAAAGTGCACTGAAATTGATGGAAAGTGGTGTGCTAATCTGAGAGGGCTTTCACGAGGTACATGAGTGACTTTCACGAGTGACGGTGGTGGCACTTGGCTGGGGAAAAGCGCATTCCCAAGCTCTCTCCCCATCCCAGGAGAGAAGAGCATCCCCTATGCATGTGACCTGTGGCAGGAGGGTTCGAATCCCAAAGGGTCACGCAGTGCCCGTGGGTCACGCACCCGACATTTCCACTGCTGGGGAAAAAGATGTGAAAAGGACACCTGGAAAGGTTCGCTCAACTCTGGCTGACTTCAGTCTGTCCTGTTTTCTTAGTTTCCTAAATGCATGGTAGGGAAGTTGTTAAAACAAGCTCCTTGTTTCTTTCCTTCCCAACCGTATTCCTTTTAAAAGCTTTAGAAGTACGGGGAGGCAGAGATGGAATTTCTCTCCTTCTGTGCCACCTTCTCTCAAGCCCAGGCTGCCAGGATAAAAATGAGTGTGTTTCTGCCGGTCAAGCACTGCTTTCAGTGGGAGCTGATGACACCTTCAGTTTTTGTTTGTGTAACCATTTGGCTTCTATAACGAAACGTAAAATTTCTCCTTGCCTTTGGCTGTGGCTTTTGCTGAATTTAATGAGTTTCCTGCCTTAAAAGAACAGTGAGGAAAGCTTCAAAGGAAACAACTGGACAGGTGAGGAATGCGTCAACAGTCGAGAAAAGTCAAGCAGTTTGTTAGTGAAAGGACATTTTAATCTGCAGGACCTTTGCTGCAGAGGTTAGCCAGTGGTGACAGAGGGTGAAGCAAAGCTTTGTGCTCATTCCTCCCAGTAGCAGCTTGTATTTGAGCAAAGTGTACTCTGTATTTATACGGTCACCACTGCAGGCTTGACAGATCTAATTTCTGTCCTGTGAATGGAAAAGTTAATCTCAGTAAGGTAGTTTATTTTTAGTTAGGCTACAAAAAAAGTAAAATGAAGTAGAAACAGAGCTGGCCTTAAAGTATGCTGGATTAAGAAGTCTAAATTTATATCTAGTTCAAAAAGTTTATTTTCTGTAGCATATCACTGCTGCTTTTAGTGTAAAAGCAGTTCCTTCATTCTTAGTACTGAAGCAGTCTTTAGAGCTTTCTCAAGAGATTTTTGCTTCATTTTAACTCACAAGCATGATTAAGATGCGGAACTTTCATCCTTAACTGCCTTGCAAAAGGTAGATTCATTTCTTAAGGGCACATCATTGCTCCTTCTAGGGATGCAGTTCCTGTGACATACTTCACAAGGACTTCACAAGGGAGAGCTGGTTCAGATTGTAGTGACTATTTCCTCTCATCCTGGAAAAAAATACTTGTAGCTACTGGTAGGATGAACTTCAGATCAGCATCTCCATGTTAGTAAACTCCACATGTTCTGAATTACATGTAGTTACTTGTCTTAAACCTCAGAACAACTGGTTTTTGGACCATCCCAGATGAGTTCATTCCTACTGCTGAGTTTACCCTCACTGCGTCTTCATTGGCATCAGCCAAGGACTTGCGGCCTGTGTCTGCAAGTGAGGGAAACAGAGGTCTCCTTGTTCTGCCTGCTTGCAGCATACGAAGGTAGGGATGCACTGACTGAAAGGAATGAAGTGACACCAGGCACAGTGCTGTGCTGAATGAGCGCAGGTCTGCTTGAAGATGGCAGAGTATGGCAGGTCCTAGGTAAGGTCAGAAACTGCATCTGCCTCGTGGGGTGCTGGGTGGGATCTCCTTGTTCTTGCCTCCATCCCTGTCTGCTACCTGTGGGGGTGGTTCTCTGAGAGGTTCCTCATACCTGATGGCTGCCCAGAGAAACTGAGAATTAGCGCTTCGTGTCAGTATTTTGCATAGTGGCCAGGAAACACCAAACCTGCATATAGAGAAGTGGGGAGAAGCTTTTCAGCCTGTTAGAGACTCTCCTACAGCAGCTGGGTCCCAGTCATGATGGCAGGCTGTCCTTCAGCCTCTGGGCTTTGGCCTTATCCCAGAGTTTCAACTTGTACCATGGAGACTTCTCTTCCCTTTGTTAAACTCACCAGCTCATCTCAGAATAAGATGGGATAAAAAAGTCTGTGGGCCATAGCATGTTGCCACGTGAATGAATAGTGGGTTTTAAGAGTTTCCTTAGGAAATATAAAGAAGCTAGTGGGAACTTCACTTTAAAAAAAAAAACCAAAAACCTAAATACAGCTGTATAGCGTAAGCAAGTACCTGATGTTTTCCTTCGGGGAAAAATCTTGTAGCCCTTATCTGGTCTGCAAACCAGGTACAGCAAATAATCCTGCACAAAACTGCCTTGGGGCAGTTGAGTGGGACTTGCAGGGGAGAAGGGAGTGTTTCTCTTCCCAGTCTCTTGTGCCCACTTGTGATCATTTTCTGTTATGTGGACTTTTGCCAGCTACGTGCGGGGACAGTGCTGAAGATGCTGTTCATGTCTCTGCTTCTCTGTGATCTGTTCCAGGGATGTCCCCTTCTCCCCGAGCTGGCTGGCACAGTTGTTGATTTCTAGGCCAGTATCCACAGGAGTGGGAAGCTCAGGGAGCAGTGTGCGAGCGGTATTTAAAAAAAAATACAAACCAAAAACACATAAAATAACCCAGGCACTCCAGCTCAGGCTTGAAATTGAGACAGAGAGTTTGTTAACTTAAACAAATTACTTTCAAGCACTGGAATGCTGTTACTACAGTATGGTTGACTAGAAAGCAAAGAGCAGGGCTTACACCAACTTTTGCACATAACCTTGCTGAAGCCGATGAAGCTGTATCTGTCGGGAAACCTTGTCCTATGGCTTCTACCCAAGAAGCTCACATCTTTGTGTGAAGATTTATAGCTATGTAATAAACATTCCACCAGATGAGCATGATGATGTTTTAGGTATCAGGGTTGCATTGATCAGTGTGTGATGGGAACCTTGGCAGGGCGGGAAGCTAACAAACTTGCATGCTGGCAACCATAGCACTTGCAATCTCGTGGCTTTGTTTTCTGCTGTACACATGGCTTAAGGCAGTTTGTATAAAAGGCAAAATTGTCCCAGAAGGTTTCTGATGACAGAACTGCCATTGCCCTGCACCCAGAGGGGAAGAAAACAGATTGCTTTTGTATTTGTTTATAAAGCAACGTTGTGGGTTGCATTGCCTGAACCCAGCTAAATCTACCCACCAATATCAACCAGCGTACAAAAAGGGCTTAGTAGGGATCTGGCCTTTCTAAGACGCCCAAATATGCTGATTTATAATACAATTAGATTGTATTTTGACTCCTATGTGGTAGGAGAGAAGCCCTCAGTTTGGGATCCCTACGTGCATCAGATGCTGCGGTACTTGCCACAGGGTTCATCTTCCTCTGCTTTTCTATTGTCAGGTCTGTCTCTTTGCAGCTTTCTCACAACCCTTTTTTGTTCCCCTTTTTCTCCACAAGAGCCAGACTGGATCTCCTCTTTGATGTTTTTATGGCCCTGCTGCTTTCCCACAGTGTGTGGCTGCTGTGTCTGATCTGTCACCCGTCTTCCTAGACAGCAACTTAGAAAGTGCCTTATTTAATAACCAACCTCACTTTCTGTCCTATGATTTCCCTGACAATCATTAACCATTTATGCCAGCAGATGTAGTATTGTAAAACATTTTTTTGCCCTGTTATCTGAAAGCACAGTCTAGTCCTGACTGTATTATTTAATAAAGACATCAGTGTAATCAGAATCACTTTTCCTTGTCTAAGCATTGCTTCACTTGGCTTTCTTGGAATCATGGACTGCTTTCATGCCATAACATATGTAAAGCTAAGTCTACTTCAACTCTCACAGATTTACCTAGCAGCTCAACTCAGGAGACTACTTAAGCATGTTTCTTTAAAGGCATAAGTGCAATGCTTCTGTTCTGCTTTTTCAAGTACTACCTTCATCCATTTACCTTTTTTCTTCAGTTAAACTTTATGCTTCTGGTACAAATGCTTTCTTTCTGGTTTGTGTTTGGACAGCATCTTTGTATTCTACCATAACAGATTCTGTGTCCTGTGGTAATGCCCAATTTCTACATTGCCCAGGAAAAAAAATATATAGTTTTTGACATATTTAGAGACAGTGAAATGATTGTTATTTTTCTTTTTTTTTTTAAATCTCAGTTTTCTAGGAGAACTTCCAAGAGCCTACTTTATTGAATTCAGAAGAGATAATGAAAAACGTAAGATCAGAAAGTAGATCAATTTCCTCTTGTTCCACTGCTCCCCTCACCTGTTGCATTTTGGTTCTAGTAATCACATAATGTGCCATACTCCCATGTAGTAATGGTAGAGAGAATTTTTAGTTGGTTCTCCAGACAAACGTGAAAGCTCTCCCAAGATTCCCCATTTGTGTCGGTACATGGAAAAGAAAAATTGTGCTTTCATAAAGAAGCCATCAGTCCCATTTTGATAAGTAAAGTTTTGCTTAACGATTGAATCCTGTATATGCAAATGTCTGTCTGTATGTCTCCTTAGCCACTAGAATGAAGTTGCTCTCTTTTTCATCTTCGTCGGAGTTGACTTTATCAGGGTCAAAAGTATTGCTAGGATTTAAGTACACAGTGTGTTTGCCTGAGGATCCCATGAGCTTACTGCATATATAATTACATGCCACTGTACTTCAACACAGTGTAAACAGCGTGACTCAGGGCATGAAATAACAGTGAGCCCTGGCCAGGCAGCTCTTTAGCCAGTCTTTCACTAAAGTAACTTCTTCAACCAAAAAACCTGCTTGTTTTTAAAGTCAGTCAGGGTGGTTCCTTTAATGAGGCAGGTATCTGATTTTGAAGTTTCAAGCTGCAGATGCAGGTTCTTGCTGTTATGCCTAACAATGACTTCTAGATGTAACCAAAAAGAGTTGTTTTTTTTTCCTTCCTCTCTCGGAAGATAAGCTGACACACAAGGATGCTGCAACAGCACAGTAGAAGGCAGAGCTACAACTGCAGCTGCTCATCTTACAGGCATTGATGATGGACTTGGAATCTGTTCTAAAGGAGCAATGTTAGTTGTTCTGCTTGGTTATGAAAGGTTTCAGTTGTGCTGCTGAGTCTGTGGGTTGAAAAAAAAGGATAAGCTTGAATGAGTTTCTGAAAGGAGAGGATGCACAGGAGATTTGAATGCTGAGATGTGAGAGAGAAACAGTGAGCTGGGTGACTGAGAGCTGCTCGGTCAGCTCAGAGCAGCATCGGCATTAACTGTTCACAGGAAATGAAGGACGTGCACGCGGAGACTTGCTTCTCAGTGTGGATCTGTCTGCCTCTCTTCAGCAGAGCAGTCCTGCTTCCAGATGCCAGTAGTGTGTGGTGATCCTTCCTCTCGAGGATTTTTGTGGGAACCTGAACTTTGTTTTAGGTAGTAAGTCCAAGTCCAGGAGAAGTTCAAGAAAGCAGCCAGCCTGGCACTTCCTCACACAGGCTTAAGCTACAACAGAAGAGTCAAAATGAGAATATATGAAGAATTCTGCAGGAAAATCAATGGATAAGGTTACATTTCTGCTAGGGTTATTCTAGGGTTGCTTTCAGTGGGTTGGTTTTGGTGTGACCAGGTCAAACTGAAGTGAGGCCACTGTGCTGTAAGTTTTGTGTGTGCTGATGGTACCATGAGGATGAATGTTTCCAGTACTTTCACTTATATAACTCGATGGTTGTCTCTAAGTGAAACAATTTTTAAACCTTCTGTATTTATCTCAGTTGTACGCATGTGCAGGTCATATGCTGTAGACTTCAGAGTGCTCCCTTTTCTAGAAATCACTTTTAGCCCTTAATTTTCTTTTTGTGTTTCGGAAAAGCCCTTTACTTTCTGTGGGCTGTTGAGTGGGCTCTCTGAGGATCTCACCCATCTGTTGGCTTCTTTTCAAGGCATGACATCTTTGAAAGGCTTCGAAGGTATGGACTGTGCACATGCGAATGTGGCAGTGGTGTTTGCCCAGTCTTAGTGTATGTTTGATCAGAAACAACAGAGGTGATATGTCTGAAGCCACTTTTGAAAACTGTGCTGTATTTGTTAGCTTAAAATGCCTGTTCATCAAGGAAATAAATTTTGTCTCTTCAGGCATTAAAGCTTTAGGATATGTGGAACTTTGCAGATCCTGTGGAGGTCTTTTTTTTCTCTCCTTTAAAAAAAAAAAAAACACTGAAAAGAACTTTTAAATTACTCTGTTTATATCCCAGAGTGTGGTAGGGAAAGAAAGACCTCCTGGATGAAATACACAAAATTCACTTCATTGCTTCAGCTAGCCCAAAGAAGCATCTGTAATTGCTTGTAATAAATCTTTCATTACCTTGGGCTACAGTGGATATTACTGTAGTTTTCAGAGTCCTGAGTCAGTGTATTCATACCCAGCAGCTACATTGTTGTATGGCTTTATTTTTACTGGGGTTTCCGATGCTTTCCTCAAATGATGTGATCTGCAGACATAAAAAAAAAAAAAAAAAAAAAAAGTCTTTCTGTGGCAGAGACTGTGAAGCTAAGGATTATATGGAAGATCATAAGTGTTCTCGTATAAAAATACTTTGCCAAGTAGTGCATCAAACCTTGTAAGAATTATGAGATTGCATCTGAAGCAAAACTTCCCTTATCACGGACGTTTGAGGCAGGATTACTTTTGCTTGGTTCCAGAAGGCAGACCTGTAATGTCCTGTTCCCAGGTGAAGCCTCAGCCAGCTCTTCAGCTGGAAGACCATATTTTATTCAGTTTCTAGAAAAAAATGTGGACTCAGTGAGAGATTTGTTACAAATAGCTGAGCAAACTGGTTCACGTTAGATAAAAGCTTCTGTGTTCTTCATATCTATCAGAAACTCCACTTTATTCAAGTATTTTTCGGGCTACTGCCTTACAGGAAGCAGGAGGTGGTGCTCCCTGGCCTGTCCATAGTGCTGCCTACCTCCTTCTCTTGAATGGTACCCAACAGTATAAATTAAATTATTTCTCTAAGTGCCTGTTACCTTAGCTTTATCAAAATTAGATTTCATGTGCCCTGGCTTATCTTTTCCATTTTCTACGTGCTTCCGAATTTCATCATGGTCTTTTCTAGTTTTGACTAAACTTAATAATTTGACATCACTTGCCACTTCAGTGCTTGCTTATTTCTCCCCAATCATTTAAAATTGCATTAGACAGTGGTCTTCCCTTTTTGAGTGCCAGATTGCCCTCTTAACCTCTAGTTGTGTCTCTTCGATTAATGGTTTAATGTGGTGAAAATTCTGACATGAATCACCTGGGGAAGGAAAAATGTTCACGTGAAAGACAGTGCCTGGAGCTTAGACCTGAGGACCTTAGAAATAAAGCTTTTAGAAACCCTGTCACATCACTAGGAGTTTGGCATCCTAATACATACACTGCTTCCACCCACCCTCAAAAAAGAAAAAGTGAGCAATGAAAAGGCAACAGGTACAGGCAGAGGCTTAAGGTTTAATAAATAAATACGTATATTTTAAATGAAGTTATCTAATTAAAAAGAAATGGTAAAATAATCACTTTTTATCTCCTCTAAAGCATATCCATATCTTATTAATTACTTAGGAAGCACTGAAGTGTCGTCACTGAATGTCTAACGATAGGAAACGTCTGCTTGTCTCCATGCATTGCGTGAGTTCAGGTCTGGACTGGTCTGTGGACTGGTCTGCTCTGGTTCTGTGCCTGGTCTCTCTCTGTATAAAACAGACCCAGAGCGTTCAGTGGTTTCTCCTTGGTTCCCCATGAGACATCTGGTGACTTTCCAAGCATCCACAGTTTGACTAATGCAATACTGGACATGCTTGGAGTTACCACCTCCAGCAAAGAAGAAATCCTGACATTTCATCTCCAAGGCACACATCCCTACTGTTTGAACTTGAAGGAATCGTTTTATTAGCTGCTACCATTAGCAGTCACAATCTCCTTTGTGGACCAGCCAGGAGCTAGCCAGTCTGTGACAAGCACTCCTGACCACCCAGTCTTTTGTTTAAATAATCCAGAGAGTCTAACAACCCGTCCACCCCCAGGAAAAAAAAAAAAAGACAGAAAAAGAAAGGCAAAAAAAAAAAAAAGCTTGCACCACCACCACCAAACTTGGCATGTCCTAGAGAGCTTTGTTTGGAGCTGTTGTTGTTCCTCTAGGAGGAAATATTGTAGTATGTTTGAAGTCCTGGGCTGGAAGTTCAGAAATCTGAGTTCAATTTTCAGCTGTAAAGCAGTAATGTGGTGTGAAGCTGGGAAGGCATTTACCATTTTTCTTTCAGTTTCTGAGCTCTGCCTTGCCCTTGGGTCGTCATGCGTGTTTACTCCTCCAGCTTTTTGCACGTTGAGGATGGTCTCTAACTTGCTTGCAGTTCCTATGGTAATCACTTGTTTTATGTACTTGTGTATTAGAGGAATACTATTTCTTTGAATTATGTTCAGAATTCAGTGCAGTTCTGCCAAATGAATTAATTTGTCTTTGCTGTTCTCCTTGCACTCCATTTTTCTCCCCTCCTTTTGGGTGCTTTGGTGAATATAGACATTACCAAATTTCGGTGCCATATCTTGGGTGAAAGCATACAGATAGTTTACACACCACTGCCAATGGTGTTGTAAGAGACTGAGCGCTCCAGGGTCAGGGGCCAAGGCAATAGATCACAGAGATGCTTTTAAGTTGGAGGCATTGATTGTTTGCTTTAAAATTCTTCTTGTCTTCCACGCATTTTTTTGTGCATGCATATCTGCCAGCTGGGCTACATCAACCTCATTCTGTAAATACATTTTTAACTGTGCTTTCAATCATGTTCTGTATTTGAGATCTTCTCCTGGGCTGTTCCACCCAAACCCATTTTAGTGTATTGTCCAGGCAGTGGGTTAAGCTGCTATGTTGATGTTTTTCAACAAAAGCAGAATAAGCTTTTCTTTGGCCGGTTGATAGCAAAGAATTGCACAGAGTGCCTCGAGCTATAACACCTCAGACTGTGTCTTAGATTTCGTAAGACAAACAAGGTCTAGCTAGCTGGGAAACTGTGTGGGAACACTTGAAATGAAGACCAAAAATCTGTAGCAAAGTGGGTGTAGGATTTGGCGTTGCCATTCCTTCCTCTGACTTAGCAATGAGCAAGTTTGGGTCTTGGTGAGAGAATGTGAAAATGGAAACTCTAAGCATCCAGTCACGAGTCTCAGTTGAAGGGGTTGACCTTGGGATATTTCAAGCCTACTTTTCAGGAGGCATCAGTATTGTAGATGTTGGTGGAGCCAATATTTCAGCCTTTCTCACTTCCAGCAGCTCCAGCTTAGCTCCAGAGAACAATCGAGGGAGATAGAGATGAGATTTCGGTTTAAAGCCAAGCCTTGGAGGCAGTGTATCGCACAGATCTTTCTCTGAATGACTCTCAGTAAGCTGGGGGTGTGCTTTTGGGAAATCAGAGCTCGTAACAGAGTAGGGTAGGAGGCAGCTGGTTGGAATTGAGTTCCTTTTGGATGCCAAAAAATTTATCTGGGTTCAAAAACTGATTGCATGGCATGAAACTTGAAAGATAAACATGGTTTATCTAAAAAGATAAACACAGTTTAGCTAAAGCCATGGTTGGGAGTGGGCACAGAGTGAGACCATCCCTTGGCCTTATCCAGTACTTTTACCCCATATTCTCATCCTTGTGAATATTTGAAGTTAATTATAGCTGAAATAACAGGGTCATGGGAGATCCTTATACAGGGTTGTAATGAATGTCTGCTCGTGCTCCAGTTGGCTGACCAGCCGTTCTTTAGCAACTGGCTATTCAAGTAGCGCCTTTTATGCAAAGCTGCACCAAAAGCATTTTGCAGTGGCAGGTAGAAAGATATAGAAAAGGTGTGGCTGTAGGCATGTTACTGGCAGGATAATCCCCCAAAAGGATGGTCACTGGCATCAAAACAGGAAGGAGAGAGCTGGAGACTGAGTCTGGGCTCTAAAACTCTTTTGTTCCTTCCTCAGGTTAAAGCCCAGACAAGTAATTTTTGATGGGATGTGAGACTCTAACATGAGTGAGATAAAGCCAAAGGGCTATTATAAAGAGCATTTCCTCTTACTGTGGTTGTCCCTCCTGGTTTTCTATAAATGTCTCAGTTAATAAAAAGGTAATGCACACAAGCACACTTCTGCGCTGTTCTTTTTGCAGGTGTGTATTTGTTCCCAGCAACCGAGACGGAGAAGGGAAGGGTTCTGAAGTGACCATATTGTTGTGAAACAATCCTAATTTTTATCACTATTTGCTTTTAAGAAATCAGCTTTTTGCACCGTTTCCTGTTTCCATAAACAGATGGAAGTGCTCTTATTAGCTGAGTAGGAAGCAACTATTTCGTTGGATTGTAAGCGACATGGAAGTGAAGCTGGCTTGAAAACCCTTCTTCCTCTGCCACCTGTTGTTTAACATTTTCTTTCTTCAAGTTATTGTTGCAGAGGCCCAGGATGAATATGTTGGTAATTGGCAAAATAGTGCAGAAATATATAAGCTGGTTTCAGATTTTAGTTCTAAAAATAGTGGCTATATTTGTCTGGTCAACGGGTTTTAGGACAAACTAAACAAATTTTCTTTTAATGGATCTAAAAGCACTCCTCTGAGTTAATAAAAGGGAGAAATGATTCCCAGGGAGAGGTCGGACTGGCTTTGGAAGCCTTTTGTGTTTTAGTATTTGGCATTTTAAAAATGAGGGGAAAACCTGAACTCCAGGGAGGGTAATGGCTGGGGAAGATAACTTGATTTCAGATAGTATTGTTAAACCCTGGCAGATGCTTTTTATGAAGGGCCAGGCAACTGAGCAGTGCTTCAGAAAATGCGATTTTACATGGGGTAGCAAAGTGCAGCTACAGCTGATGGTGATATTCATCTAATTCTCAGAAGGGAAAAAATGCAGTGACAGTTGGCAATACTCAGATGTCTTGGAGTGCTTGGCCCCCTCTCAGGTTACACTGAAATTATTAATGTTCCTCTTTCCCGGTATACACAGAAACACTGATGACAGCATCTCAGGGATTCAGCCTGCTTTGATTGTTTTTGTCTGTAGAGCCCCAAGAGCTTCTGTGCAGGCTTTTTTGCCCATGTAACATGCAAGCAATTCATCTAGAATTTCGTAGGTCAGCCCCAGCATAATTCCCGGGAGGCATTTCCCTCCCCAGCTCGGGAACAAGTGCACCCGACAGCAGATGAACACCATCGTGATTCGGCATGGTCTCTTTGCAGAGGAGGGTCATAAATGAGCAAAGAGGTGTGGTGCTCACGAGCTCTTCGTAGTTTTGTGTGCTGGAGGCGTCACTGTTGTATCCTCCCCCAAAACTGCACTTTCTGAAATAAAATGGTGTCCAACCCAATGATGGTATCTACCGTTCCTATATCCTGTATGGGGTTTGGGTCCAAGGGACTGTGAACTGATTTTTGCAACCACAAACAAAATATATGGGCTGAAGCAGAGATACTTCTGCCCTGAGGAGAGCCAGTTAATGTTTATCAGGCTTGAAGAGCTGTGGCTGGGAGCAGGAAGGATGCTGGATCAGTGTGAAAGGGCAGAGATGGAGGCTGGCTGGGATTTGGACAGCCCATTAGGCCCGATACAGGAACAGAGGAAACACCCTGTGGTTTTAATGAAGACTTTGGTTTTCTGATTCATTTGGAAAACAGTGTTCAGAATGGTATGTCATTTCCTTATCTCATGAGCATTGGTTAATTAGAGCATAAATGATAGCTAAATGAGTTTTGGTGCGGCTCTACACTGGAAAAACTGGGAGGGAAAGAAGAAAGAAAATGAAAAAGGAGAAAAAAGGTTGGACTAAACAGAAGCAGGTTTTTATTATTTCTTGACAAAAATGCCTCGGGGGTGGGGGGGGGGACCCTTAGACACTTTCAAATTAAATATTTCATTCTGGTGAAAACAAATTGTCACCAGCTCAGTGACAGGGGAAGAGGTTATATGACAAATTGATGGAGTGAATAATTGTGTTCACCTTTCCAGATCGAGCTGATATTCACCCAAAAGTTCTGAAGGAACTCAAATAGGAAATAGTGAACTATCAACCCCAATGTAATTGTAAGCTGCAAATTAATTTGCTTTTTGGTATCAGAACAATGGCAAATGTGAGAAAAATTTAACAGACTTCATGGAAACAAAGTACTGGTTATCTTCCTCACGTACCAGGCAAAATGATAGAACATACAAAAAGAAAAGAATTATTGTGTGTGCAAATAGAATGAGGGTGTGACTCTTTTTCAGGGGATATCCCTGCTTCTTACAAAGCTGGTAGTGTTACTGTTCACTGTCCAGATCCAGCATATCCAGATCCCTCTACAGAGCCTTCCCACCCTCCAGCAAATCAACACTCATGCCCAACTTGTCATCTCTCATGATGTCTGTCATCGTCCTGGCTGTATGGTGAGGAGCTCAGGTTCAGTTTTGGTCTTTAAAAGAAGAGAGAGTGTGGGGAAAGCGGAGCTGGTAATGTGTTCTTCAAGATCTTAATTACAGTTTCAAAATGAAACTAGCTAGCAGACTAGCAGAAAGCCACGTCTTGTTTAAAAAAAAAAAAAGACAAAAAAACCCCACAAATGTGCATGTGAAAGGTAAAAGTGAGTATGTGGGTGAAGACAATTTCAGCATTCTGTTGATACTGCAAGCATGAAATATGGTTGTTTATAATATCTGATGGGATTTCAGAGTTGGCTTTTATCTGCAGGGTGTAGGAAGTGCTCAGGCCCTTGCTTGAGGTAGTTATAAATACTAACTTTATATAACCAAAGTTGAAATGCTACAGAAACTGTTAGAGCCAGACAGCAGAACTCATTGGTACAAATGTATTTGGGAACTAGCAGAGCTGTCTACAGACAAAAGGAAAAAGAAGGAGCCTGAGGGCTTTGTTATTTATCCGTATTATCTATGGCAAAGTGAATGAGCCTGCCTGGGGTGGGTACTGTTGTGGTCTCGTGCTTTTGATTCAGGACTTTCTTGTTAGGTTGCACTCCTACAGCTGATCCTGGCAGGGAAAAGTCATTGTAACATTGAATTTAAACTCTCATGTGTGTTGGTACTGCTATGTATCAAAATAGTGGTTTTCGTACTTGCTAACTTCTAGGGGCACTGAATTCAGGAAAATAATACGGGAGAATGGGACTGCAGCATGATGCCTGCTGGCTTGTAAACAGACTTGGTGCATTTCATTTCTGTACCAGGATGAACTGCAGGATATAATGTTGGAATAAAGAGAACCAGCTATTTGCGTCATTATGAGATAACGTAATGACTAAGTTTTACTGAAAGGAACACAGTTTTAGTGGCTGAACAAATCCTCTGGCAGCAGCTTCTTTTTCCATTCCAAACACTTTTCCCCCTCAAACTGTGAGGAAACCTCGTGATGCTGCTTGTAAAAAGTAACACCGGTGAGTTGACATTATTTGGAGGATGGGAGGTCACACCAGTTGCTTCTCAGAGAGTGCAACAGATGTTCCTTCCTAAAAAGGACATGCCGTACTCCTTCTCTAATGTTCTGGAGTCTCCAAAATACTGTATATCAAGTGCTGCAGCTTTTGTGTAGAAGCCTTAGCATTAGGTATTTATAGTTACTCCTACACAGGATGACTCAGCCCCTCTTTTTCACAAAAGAACACAGCTGGTTAAAGAGTTCCAAAAATTGTCAAGTGGGGAAACTTCACAACTGAGGTGGATTGTGCCCCAGGGGTTTCACCGCTGCATATATTTTGATTCACTGATGAAGTCCTCTGGTAGGTTTGGTACCTGGGTTCTTTTCAGTGGAAGCAAATGAAAAAAGGATGAGGATGCACTCTTAACAAGTTCCCTACTAAAAAAGCCCCAGTGTGATGTGAGGATGCACTGGGTTGTTGTTAGGCTGCTGCTGGTTAACGGCTGCTGCTCCTGATGAAGTGCACTAAGTCCAGTGAGAAAGAAAGATGCTATAAATGTACTCAAGGAAATGTGCTGCATTTAACTTAGTTTCACATTTATGCTGACATTAGAGGTGGATGGTGGTCTTGCTATCGTCCTGGGATTCCACCTGCTGTGCTGTGATACATTTTTATTCCTTTGATTTCATAAATGAGCTATTAACATGTCTTTATAGATGAAGGTTGGTTAGTCTGGTGCTCAATATTGATTTGGCCAGTTATCAAATAAGGACGATGCTAAGAAATTGCAAGGCTACTGTGCAAAAAGAGCAGTCACTTCTATCTTGCTACCCCTACGCTTTCTCTGACATATGGGATAGGACTTGCTGTTTGCAATCCAAAGCAAATAATGTCTAACTAATAATAATACTTTGGTTTACTGGAAGTTGGAGATAATGGGGAGGTAGTCGTCTTTGTGCCAGGAATTTTAAAAGGTTGAATCTTTGGTTAAAGGACAAAGTCCCAAGATGAGGGGGTGATGGAACAGACAACTGCATGTGTTCTAGAATGAAGCCATTGGATTTTCATCTGCTAATTCTGGAGAATCTACTTTAATCTACTTCCTTTTCTTCTCTCTTTCCCTTTATTTTTATTTTAAACCATACCACAATGACTATACAGTCCTATCCCCCCATTCAGTCACTGAACTTATGCTTGTACTCTTTCTTTCTTGAGACTAAAGTCAGATGCCAACTCTCTGGAGGATGTGGGTGCAACATGCAGCCCATTTCTCACCTGAGGTTAATGCCAGCACAGGTTTTATAACTCACAAGATGCTTTACATTAGTAAATTAAAGCAGTGTAGCAAGACTTGAGCATTACTGATTAGTCCATAGTACCCAGCTGTTTCAACCTGACTTCACTATATGCAGTCATTTCTGTGCTTTACTATATAAATTTTACAGAGAATGCTCGAGATCATCGTCTGATTTTCATTTGGCTTCAGGTTGCACTGGGGCAAATCTAACTACTGCTACTGTGCTCTTAACTGTTCAAATTCTTATTTAGGTGAAATAAACAGAAGTCGGTGGAAGCCATGTGGCTTATAGAACAGCACACATTTAAAGCATTTATTTATTTATTTATTTATTTATTTATTTATTCTCCAGGCAAAAGTAGTATGTTGGTAGCTAGTCAAATCATGTTTCTTAAGCTTTGATGTTGATGTACATGTATGTATATATAAAATATATAAAGTTTATGTAAAGTCCCCCAAAACTGCTGTTTTACGGTTTATACTGTAAATACATTGTTTCCACTCATGTTAGTAACTGTGCTGAGCATCTGGTAAAAATCATGTATTTCTTTCTTATCTAATGTCCATTTGCAGCTCTGATTTTGAATTTGTTTGTCTTGTTTAGTAATCATTCTGGTTTTCTTGCTTTTTATCTCATTGATTATCCAGCACTCAGTCGTAGCACTCAAAACTTGTGCCAGCGTTGCATCAGCCATTATGCAGCTGAATCTGAAAGTAACATCATTGGGTTTTTCCTCTTTTTGCTTTCTTTTTAATGGGAACTGCAGTGGTTCTGAAAACTCTTGGTCTGGGAAATCTTGCGAGATCAAATCCTCCAGTACAGCACAAGCTTTAGAAGTGCAGGGTCTCCTCCTGTGCCCTGTTACTCTCTCATGATTGACCACTCCATCTGCAGCCACTGTGATAGCCGAATTTCAGATGTATACCATGAGCCTAAATGGCTGCAAATCACTAGTAAGTCCTAATTAACCTCCTCCCCAGGGTTGCTGTGAAACGATAGCATGTTTCACAGGAGGAAAAAAAAAAAGAACAACCAACACCTCACTTCCAATTTCCCACTTCATGAAGCAGCCTGCAGCCGGGTTTCAGTAACTCAGCTGCTCTGGTGGCCGTGCCATTGGTATGCAGGGGCTTGGCTTTAGCCCAAGTGCAAGATCACTTTTCTATGGGTCAGATGCTGCCTCTGAAGTGTGTGGCACTGAATACACAGTGGGATTTTGTGTTGTTTGCCCAATTGTCATGTTTGTATTAATGCAGTTTAATCTGAGACTTTTTTTATGGTACGAGTTAAATTTTGTGATATGAGTTAAATGATGTGCAATTACCCTGGAGGCAATTTAGTTTCTTTGAGCCTCATGGGGAAACAACAGCCCAATGCCTTGTTTTATCTCAGGTGTTCTCCCCTTGCTAATAAACATGATGACAATAGGAATTTAGGTTGAAAAATGTTTTACCTAGCATTTGTATAGTGTTTTTCTTCAGAGTGGTTTGCAGAAATTAAGTAATTAATCCCAACAACATTCCTTCAAGATAGGTGTGAATAGTATTACTTTCAAGCGAGACAAAATGATTTGTGGTTTTGAGCAAAGTGTCAGAATCCCAAGGAAAAAAAAAACTGACCTTGCCTCTGTTTCAGGTGAGGTCCAACAGGAGTAATAGGGGCAGCTCGGACACATTGTGCCTTGTGAAAGCTGCACCCCACCACTGAGTTCCCAGCAGTGGGGTCATCAGATGTAATTTGTATGCAGATCAGTTCGATTTATTTACTCAAAATGTTTGTTGGTTAGATGTAGTGGAATTTCATAGTTGCTGGAGTTCTGTTTGGCGTTTGTCTTAGCTGTTCAGATGTGTCCAAGAGGCTGCGTAACCTCCAGAACCCAGCAGATCTCTTGAGGGAAGTAATTTTTTATAACACGCTGCAGTGGGGAAACGATCTTTCTTCTCAGTTTTCTTCTTTTATAGACTGCTGAAGAAATCAGAGTCGAGGCTTGAAAGCAAAACCAGACAAGGAGAGAACGCAGTGAAATATTTCACACAGACTTGAAAGCTTCCTGTGACTGCATTTCTCCTTGATGTAGGTCATCTCCAGCCAGTAGACTTGAGTGGGTTTTGTTAGAGAAATGTAATTTTACTTCACACATGATGCCTTTGATATTTTTGAAATTTGGTTTTGTTCCAGTTTAAGATGAAAATGGCAGGTGTCCCTGGAGAGGGCTGGTGGCTGCAGGGTTGCACTGTTGTCTTCTCAGCACCATCGGCCTTGCAGCCTTGGGGCCGTTTGCGTAGCTGGAAGTTGCTGGGTGCAGGCCCATGAAAGTAGCCCTGCACCGGCCATTTCTGAAGAGAAACAGGCACAGAAATATATACAAACCTAAGTGCAGAACTTAACTTTTTACACACAACGCCTTTACACTTTGAGTAGAATGACCTATATTTATGTGGAGAAGAAAGCTTTGTCCGTAGTGCTAAATAAAACATTGCTGGTAAGTACTGCTGGACACTGTGATTCAGTCACCTGTGGCACTATGTTGTTAGCATCACTCCCGGTGTGGTTTTGATCCAAACCAGCTCTTTTGAATGATTCCTGGGCAGACCTGGGGAGCTGGTGTGGGCTGTGCCTGGCTCCCCATGGATCGCGTGCTTGAAGCCAGCAGGGGAAGAACCACTAGGTGTCTTTGCTTGTGGTCTTATCTCGCTCCTCCTGGGGGATGCTCAGCCTCTGGAGCTAGAGTGGAGACAAATTTGGCTTATTAAGGATTTTTAAAGGGATTAAAAACTCCTGTTACTGATTTTTCTTAAAAATAGCTCTTTCAGAAATCCAGGCTCATTTGGAAACTTGTTTTAACTTGATGCACAATAAAAAACAAGTCATTGTAATATATCTGCTGGTGACAGCCCCAGTGGAGCAGCTGTGTCTGCCTGTGGGATGTTTCACAAAGGGAACAGCACCAGCAGGCAGGCTGCAATCTCCTCTTCTCAGCCAAACTTCCCCAGACCCTACTGTGGTTCCCTAACAGCCATTCAGATGGCTTATGGGAGCTGATTTCAATAGTGTGCCCTTGTAGTTTTTTTTAAAAAAAAAGGGGGGGGGGGGGGGAGGTAAAAGCAGAAACAGCATGTGCTCCCCACAGCCAAAACCTGACCCTGCACTGATGCTGCGGCTCATAGAGGATTTGCTGTGATGCTGGTGGGGAGGGTTGGTTTGCTTGCTGCCAGGGCTTGGCAGGGCTGCCAACACGGGTGTTGCTTTTGGAGAAGTTTGTGAGAGATGTTTCTGAGGGAGCCTGCCTGGATGTGTGCGTGAACCAGGAAGCCTGTGGTGTCCCTCAGTGACTTTCCCTCTGCCCCCTCTTCCTCCAGCAAGGGAAAACCTCTGCTCCTTCTGGGGAAGCTGATTTTCCATTTCCAGTGGTGCTTGGGTTCTTTATTTATAATGCCATAGATGAAGCCCATCATTAAAGCAGCAACGTTTTACCAAGGTGGTGCGTTTCTGTGCAGGGGGAGGTTCTCTGGAGTTGCTCCAGTTCATAAGTGAAAGCATTTTTTCCACTTTAGCCAACTTGTTTCTCCAAAAGCAGTTCCACCCAGCCCATGTCCAGCTGATGTAGGCCACCATGGTCAGGGGAAATGAGCAGTGCTCACCCTCCATGTGCTGGAGCAGCACACAAACTCCTGCTCCCCACTTCTGCAAGGTCTCTGAAAGCCACCCCTGTTGGTGGGTCTTCACCTGGAGATAATTTAAAGCTGCAGCCGCATCAGCAATCCTCAGAGGATGGATATGTGATGGCCAGTCTGCAGAGACCGGTGAGGATTTGGAATTGAAGTACAAATACTGTCATTTATTCTTGGGCAGGAAATGAATCCCTGCGAAGTGCTGGGTCTGTGCATTTCTAAGTTCTCATGTGCTTATGAGGCTTTCAGGGAGGAAGAGTGCAATGACCCTTTGATATTTTTAGAGGGGAGCGGAGCAGTAGAGAGTATAGCAATACAAGCCTGTCCATGCAGCACAGTGCTTCGCTTAATAAGAGAATGGATTTATGACTTTTTATTTCAATCAAGATTTCTTTTATTTCAATAAATCAAGATTTCTTCATCCCCTCTAGAAACTGGCAGTGGTCAAGGCTGTATCCATGGAATGTTTTCAGAGAATTAAAAATTAAAAGAAAAAAAAAGATGCAGAAGTATAAATCCCTTAACAAGCTTCACAGGCATTTCTTTTCCACTCCCAAGCATCCAGGAATCCCTCAAAATGCAAAACTGCAGCTACATAGTTATCGTAGTTTAAAGCTAGTTCAGATATCTCTACACAGCTATACTATTGGGTTGTAACACAGATCATTAGACAGCGATCTCTTCCTAGCTCTACTGATTATTCCCATTTTTTCTGTTCTGAATTTTCTTTGCTTTAACAGCAAGTTAAGGAACTCTATTTTCTGATAATTTTTTTAAGAAATAAACATGCAAATAGCATTTTTTTGGAAGTTTTCTATACTGTGGATTTGCAAATAAACTACCTTTACTGAGATGGTTTATTTACATATTTTATATCATTTTCCTTTCTTATGTGTTTTTTCATGTGAAATACGATGCTTCTAAAGTGCCTTACTTGGAATAGTTTGAAAGACTGTGTAGTCTTTAGAGTATAGAGCATTGTTCATTTATTATGAATATCATGCCAAGGTGGGAAGTGTTTTTTTCATTATTATGTTGCTCTTGAGGGATTCTTTTTATCAGGTTGAATGGAACTTGACAAGTTGCTCTTTGTACGTTGTCACAGGGCATTTCCCATAACACAGTGAGATAAAAGAGCAAGATCTGACCCTGCCTGACTAAACTTTCAGTACCCAAAAGCAGAACAACCTTTCCATGCAAACCCTAGGGGAATTCAGGAACTATCCCAAACCCAAGCCTTTTGTGTGTCCGTCTGATGCTGGGAGCAGTGTTTGTCAGCTGCATCGATCCGCGTTGAGTGTTTGGATAATTTCTGTTGGGTCAACATCATGTTTTAAACACACAGGCTTTGGTAGCAAGCATAATGGAGCCCATAATAAGAAGCCAGTGTCCCAGCGTGGTCAGCTTGGCACAAAAGAACAAAATACTCTTTCCTGCTATGTAAGATGCATTGCTTGGTGACTGTTGCTTTTGGGACAAGAATATACAAACGTGTGACAGACATTCATATAGCTTAAAATAGTAGGGACTTTCTAGTAAGAGTGAGATAATCTTGTGTAAACAGATTTGCATGAGGAAGAGATACAAAGAGACTAATCTTATTTTCTTGAAAGAGAACTTTTTTATTGAGATTTTGTTTCAGTAAAATTAGGCTTCACTTGATATGAGAACAAGTTGTAATTGAGATATGCATTTTTCGTCTTTCAGGCACTTAGAAGGAGGAATTTCCCAGTGTAATAAAGCTTTGTGAACTTTGGCAACTAATAAGCAATCAGATGGACTGCTAGTAAGCAGTATTGCTTTTCTATATGAATTTTTGCTTTGAATTTCAACAACTCCTTAAATACACCACAAAAATGTTTAGAAATTAATTTATCTTTGGGTTAGAATTTTTTCCAAAAAAAAAAAAAAGAGGGTGGACACATCTCCTTAGTTAAGAACAATGAAAAAAATCATCACAAACTAACACAAGTCTTGTCTGTCCTGCCAATTACAGCTTTCAAAGCAAAATATAGGTACCTGTAAACAGTATCATACCTATAAAAATATGACTCTGTATGTTCTCATGTGCATTTCTCCTTTATAGTTTCAGATATCTGTGAACTCCACTAAGAGTTTCACCTTGTCATGATGTGTTGCTGCACTGGATATTAGAGCAGGAAGAAACAGAATGGGTTGAGACAGTTTCGGTTAGGGGAGTTTGGTTAGCAGATTAATGTAGCCCTCTCCTCCATCTGTAGTTATTTCTTTTTTCATCACTTTATGCTCAAAGCTTTTTTTGTAATTTCAGTGATTTACATGGGAAATAGATGTGAATCACCCTGTCATTTTTATTTCCACTTTTTTCCCCAAAATTCAAAATTAGTTTCTAAACAGTTTTAAATTTTGTAAGTCCTTTCAAACTTCTTGCAGTTACAGTTTCAAGGAAAACTTTTGTCACCAAAAGAACTCATACTTTTTCTCCTCTTCAGCAGCTTTTCTGAACCTTGAATGTAACAATGTTTATCCTTCTATCAGAAGAGAAGTAAAAGCAGGCTACAGAGTCCTCCTTGTCTGTAATTAGAACCATAATCTGCAGTAAGGTTTTATCTGACAGAAAATTGGTTTAAAAAGGAAAATGAGACGCTATAGAGAAGCAAGGAATATAGACTTTGTATTTAAGTAGCTGACTGATAATTAAATGGTTTGGAAGAGGTCAACCACTTCTCTGCAGTAATATTTTAAAGCTCAAGTGACCAAAAATAGCACTGTTTATTCTCTTGTAACTATGGACAAATTGGTAACTTGTACTTTGCTGCTATTTCAAAATGGATGCTTGGCCATGCTACAAAGTAGTATAAATGAATGTTTTTTCTTGGTGGAAAAAAAAAAAAAAAAACACAACAAGAATATTTCAAATATAGGAAAAATGAAACACATTCTCTTTTATGTGGAGAATTTTTTATGGTTCAGGAAAAAATACTACCTGATCTTGCAGCAGTGTTGAATTCTGTGCGAATAGTTGATCCTACTCACCCTGCAAACAGGAACGTGAGACCAAGGCCTGCCCTGAATTGTCTGCTTCTGCTTGGTCTGAGAGTGCCCTGTGATGCCTCAGCAGATAATACAGGGGCTGAAACATGTCCTTTTATGAAACTGGGATGAAAAAAACCTGGATAAAACATTTAAAGCAGAAATTCTGGGATTGCTACTGTGTCCTCTCACCCCGAGGACCGGAACCATGTCAGGTTATTCTCAGGGTTTTTCTTTGGGCTCTAATTGTTGTTGTGCTGAAAAACAATGAAATCTCAGGAAAAAAAAATCAGATCAGTGTAAATTAAAAAACAAAACAAGCAAACAAACACAGAAACAGCAAATACTGTTTTCTGTAACAAATATTTGTTTCTTAGGTGGGTAGCTGGTATTACAGATTGTGGTGGAGGTCTGGGAGGGCAGGTTGGCTCTGTGCATCCTTCAGCCTGCATTTTTTCAGTGAGGACATGCCCTTGCAAGCATGGTTGGCCTGTCTTGGATGGAATTAATGCAGCTGCCTCTTCTCTTGTTCAATTAGCTGATTAGCTTGTTACACTGCCCTAGGCAAATTAATAGCTTCTCTGTGGCAGTAGGAATATAAGCCATTGTGGAGCCTGTTGTAGGACTGTGGCTTTTATTTTTTTTAATAAGCTCATTGATTACTTAACTAGAAAGGGGGGGGGATTCAATTTGGGTAATGTTCCAGATGATTTGCAAGTATCCTCTGATTGGATTATTTTGCAAAAGTACTGAGGAGCCTGGATCCCAGCAGAGAATTATATGAAGCTTTCATGTGTCTTCATGATCCCACAATTTGCTACTTTGATTAAACAGCAGGGAAGGAAAGGAAGCCTCCCTCATAGCTTTCCAAAACAATTGCAGTACTTTTGTTCCTTTTGCTTCAGTCTGGTTTGCAAAAGTTACAGCTTTGGCTTCATAGCAACTGCTATAATTACAGCTGTGAAAGGATTTCAGTTACAGCACCCTTTTTTCACACTGTCACACCTTTTCAGCAGGTTGCTTTTTGAGGAATTATATTTTCCGTGTGGTGTGGCAGTGAGAAGAAATGATACTTTCTCCACTCGTCCTTAGGTTCTGGCACTGTTGGAAAAATACACATCTGAGCGATTTGTTTTTTTTTCTTCTTAACATCTACACAAGCTTTCATTTGACATGACATGTAGATGTAACTTCTGAAGATGAAATAGTCCTCCTCAGGGAATATATTTTAAAAGCTTGAAAATTAAAGTGCTTTCTGGTAAGCTCATGGTAGTAAAATAGATATCTGAAAGGTCTTTGTTTTCAAAGGAAGGGCTTTTACAGAGCCTGAAAAATGTCCTTGTTGTGACTGACACCTGTTAGGAGCGGACATCAGGTAAAATGTGGACTAGACTGCATGTATCTTCTAAAAGCGGCAAAGGACAGCCATCCCCTTGGGATTTGGGGAATATCAATGAAAGAGATGAAGATGCCACAGTGGGGTAAAATCCTTCAGTTCTTAAACAGCAGCTGCAATAAGCACCTATTCTGTGAGGGTGAGGAACACAGTAGATTATCAAGTATATATTTTGAAAGTAAAAATACCTGGGAAGAAAGCAGGTGTAGACATCTCTATGCCTAATTCCTGGTTTGAGTGTCCCTCCCTTCTGTTGTAGAATATGGATTTGCCTCTGGCTCATGGAGTTCCCATGCTGGTGAGGGGCACACTGCATGGCAGTGAGGCAGTGCAGGGCACCTGGAAAACCCCTCCTCAGAAATCCCACATCAAAGTCAGATGGAGCCCCAGGACCAAGCCCACCATCCTAGTGTGCTTGGGGCTGAAGCTGAGAGCCAAGGACCCAGTGCTGCTTCGCTGGGTCTCATGGGGAAGTAGAGATGTCGTACCATGATGTGCATGAACTTTTATTGGCCTCTGATACGTTTGTAAGAGATCAGTGTTTTTTTCTTTTATTTTTTCTTACATAAAAATCTTCATTATCCGACTAAGATGGTGAATTGCTAGCAGAGTTGGAGTTTGAAGAGAGTGAGGTCTTTAAATGGACTCCTAATAGGATTGGGCTTTGACTTCGAGATTAATGAAAAAAGTAGACATCAGCATGGACTAAAATGTGAATCTGGACATGCAAGCCTGCCCTTTAAAATGGCTTGATTAATGTTATGACTCCTATTATGCATGCTTAATTGCTCACGATGCAAAGATTGAATGAAAAGATACTGGATTCCTACAAGCATTATCTGGTGAACATATTCTTTCAGACTGTTTACAGCTTGTAAAGCCTACCAAGTTCTTAATCTGAGTTTATTGACTGTGTTATAGTCTTCAGGTACTACCAGGGAAGGATGGTGGAGCAGATGTATTTTATTACTACAACAAAAGCAGAACAAGACAATTATCAAGAGTGCTGCTTCTTAAAAGCAGAATCTAATTCGTGTATTTGCTTTTTCCCATGTGCATTTATGCTGGAGGTGAAAGTGAGGTTCAGGAAACCTCTTGCTGGGCAGAAAATGTTTTGATTCATTATACACAGAAGTGGGATTAGCTGGCATAATCTGTGCTCAACTCAGATGGGTACCCAGGCAGTAACCCTGTTTCCAACCCAGTGCCATAGCTTGCTGCACCCTCTGGTTTGCAGGACTGTAAACCTGTGCACTAGATCATTGAAGTGAGCTGGCTCTGAAGACGCTTTGTAATAAGGAAACATCTGAGCTTGCTTTGCAGCCGGGAGAGTGGCCCCGCAAACCCCGAGGTGGGGTGGATGTGAGAGGCAGCCCGAAGCTGCAGCATGGAGATAGAGCTACTGCGAGCAGAGGGGCACGAGGGCAGCCAGTGCTAACGCTGGGTGAAGAGAAATGAGCCACGCTTTTGGGAAGGTATGGTGCATCGTAGCACAGGCAACAAGCTGTCTGCAGTGGGGTTGCTCGTGAAGGGCTCTGGGGCTGTGCTTTAGGTTTGTGGTGAAAACTGGTTTTGCTTTTCGTGTTGGGTTTTTCATATGTGCTGCCTCCATTCATCCTCACCAAAAACATTGCTGCCTCCATTGCCCAGTTGTATTTATTTGCTATCTGGCTAGCCAGATACTTGTATTGCGTTAATAGAAAGGGGTGGTTTTAAGAAAGCAAGGGTATACTTTATACAGATTTCTTTATGTTCTGCTGGGGAGGGGAGGCTGAACATACGAATTTCTAGCAAACAGATGTGTAGAAAGTAAGAAGAATTGAAAATCTCACCAGGAGTATTTAAGAATAACTTCCGAAGTGTGAGTGCACGGAGTCTCCTTTTTTTGGTTTAAAAGATAGACGGTGTATGTCTGAGTGCTTCGTATATAAACGCCTCCTGACAGCTCTGTTTTAAATGGCTGCGGAGGTGTTCTTTAGGCTGACCAAAGGCCAAGTGCTTTCATTAAGCAAGAGGTGCCACAGAAGTTTTATAAAGCAAAAATGTCATTTGCCTGCCTTTCCCACAGCAGTCTCTGTGCTGCTTTCCCTCCCACGGCACAGCTCTTCAAGGCTCCCTTATGCTCCCTTCCTTCCAGTGAGGTTTGAAAGACCTTAGCTGAACAAAGTGTGGGCTGTGAACTATGGGGTGGACCAGTTTGTTTTCTTGCGTTATGTTACTGCTACGTTCACAGAAGTAGGACTTTGTGCATAATGCTCATAATAAGCAGGCATTCTGACTGCATCTTCAGTCTCAGCTCCAAACAGATGTAGAACAGGCTTTATTTTTAGGAGTATAATTTGGAAAGCATGTCCAGCATTCAGTGTCGCTGGCTAAGGTATTCTGTTCCCATTCCATCCTTTCCAAGAGGCCTGCATTTTCAGGTTGTCATATATTAGGGAGTTTGTTAATGTGCCATTTATTCTCTGTTGGGATTGCCCAAAGCAATTTGTAAATGATAATTTATATTCAAACCATATTTTATGTCTGTCTTGATTTAAAAAAAAAAAAAAAGTCAATTTTAATTGTGTGTAAGATTTTTGTATGTCTGTTTAGGAAGCAGACTTAAAGCAGGCCTAATGGGGCAAAGCTTGAAGTTTGAATGTGATTAATCATCAAGTAGAGGTCTTCCAGAATCTTTCAGGTGTGATGTTTTTATAATAAATGTCAAATATGTTACGGTATGGTGTAAAATATAGTGAAGAAAAGCAGGATATGTTGAAGTTATACAAAATGGAAAAAAAAAAAACACAAGAGCCTCTGTTGAACTGATATGCCCTTTATAGCTTGTGCCGTTGTCTGAAGGCTGGGTGGTAGCTCATGATACTACCCAGAGTTTTTCAGTGCAGGGAAATGATCGGACCAAGGGCAGATGTTCAAACGTAAGCACTCCAGCTGCACCTGTGTTCGTGTAAGAACAAAATAGTAACTACGTGCATGGCCAGTTGAAAGGGTCATCGCTTAATTTGCATGTCAAGCTGCAGTACCACGAGGTCCAAAGGGAATGTAAACCTGCAGGTGCCATTTAGACTGGGATTTTCAGAGAAAGCTCGTTTTAGCTAGTGGTTGGGCTGCAATTAGGGTGTGAGAGTACTCCTTTAGGGTTGTAACCAGAGATGTCAGGATGCAAACTTGGTTGCACAGGAGTCATGATTTGAGGGGGTTAGTACATTTGTACCCATCAAGTTGGGTAGTATAAGAATGCTTTCTTTGACCCAGCATTTTAAAAATAGGTATTAAAGGTCAATGGGCATGAAGGGTGTGTAACATACCACTTCCAAATTCTGTAAGCTTTTGGTTTTGACACGTCACAGGTGTGCTTCAGGACTGCACAGCTGCTGTGTTCAGGTGTTCACCTAGGCTTCACCTCTGAGGCAGTGGTTTCCATTGGTTAGGTGCCCAGGCTTTCACTTCTTTCTTTGCCTTTTTTTTTTTTTTCAATAGAAACTTTTGACATGAAGTTATCCAGATTTTGTTTAAAAGGACTGTTTTCCCTTCTTTGGGTTTCCAAGGAAGGAGATTAACAAACTTTCATAACTATTATTGTGGATCCTGGGGCAGTGGTGGCCTCTCCTGGGTAGCCAATTTTCATTTTAAATTCCACTGACATTTTCTAAGGAAATAAAGTGGGAGACCTTCAGTCTTCTTAATGGCTTATTTGCAAAGTAGATAACTTTATTGTGGTTTGTGTAGTATACACAGAATGCCACCAATGTCTCGATTATTGTTTCCTAAAGCATTAAGGTTTAGCAGCACTGTGTGTATCTGTCTTGCCCAAGTATTTGAAGTTTTAGTTAAATGTTCCATCCATCTACAGTAAGCTGAGAAATTGAACACTTCTTAATTTACGGTCCTCTGGAGGATTTGTAATATATTTTTGCTGTTTTATTTTGTTTTTGTTTATTTTAAATGCCCTTTCCAAGGAGAAGATGTGGTTGTTAATTTGGTCAGCTCTAAAGGTAGACCTTGGAGATTATATGTGCTGCAGACCGGCAGTTAAAGGAGTGGAAAAGTCAATTGAGGCTATTTCTACATAACGGAAAGGGTTTTCTTCTCAGAGGCGTTGGAAAATCTTGCTGGAGGTGGATACCTACTACTGTAACATGATCTTTATTTTTCCCTTTTTGTTTCCTTTTTAAATGTCAGATGCTGAGAGAAGTCTCTTCTTTACTGATGGATAGTGGTAAAAACAGGGTTTTGTGGAAAGAGAATTCCACCTACTCTAAACAGAAAGAAAACCTAAAAATCATTTTATTTTTAACAGAATAGACAAAGCGAAGTATAAGCCTTTTCTTTTTATCCTGTTGCTTGTGATGTCTCATTTTATTCTTCCCTGCCTGCCTGAGGTCTTTTAAAAAGGAGTCAGATCACCTGTGGGCGGTTGTAAATCATTTGTCATCTAGGTTTAAACACCTACTGTGTTGCATGGTTGCTTTTTAAAGGGTGGTTTTCCATTCTTAGTTTAAAAATAAATAAATCTTTGTTTCTATTGAGCTGTACTACTGCAGTGAGTCTAGGGTATAAATTTGTCTTCATGCTCTTATTTGTGGCTTTTTTCATCCTTTCAGATTATGGAGATGTTAAGCTATCACATTTGAAATCAATCTGGATGGTAAGGAAACAGAGAGTAGTTGTTCAAGCACTTGCATTTATCTTTACAGAGCAAAGGAAAAGGGCAGTGCATTTTTAGAGGTTTCTCAATTCACGTCAGTTCTGATGTTGCTCTCAAAGATAAAGCATTTCTGAAATATTGCCTGGCTATTCCATGGGATCCATAACGGGGGTATCAGTACTTGTGGGACAGCAGCTGTACTGTTTACTCTCAGAATTTATGTGGAAGACTCTTCCTCTGTGATTATAGCCTCTTCAGAATAAAGTTGTGATGCATTAATGAAATAAATCTTAGCCATAGTGTTGGCCCATTATTTGATGGTGGTAATAAAACTGTTCATACACAGAAGGCAGAAGTGTTTTGTTAAATACTTAAGCATTTTGAAAGGAGAACAGTGCATTTATTTCATTAAGATTATGCTCTGTTTTTAATGCATTTGTAAATATGGACAGAGTCAAATAATGTTTACCAGAAATAAACACATTAAAATGGTCTGGAGACTCAAGAATTCCAAAGACTGGCTGAAGAGCTCTCTGGCTCCATATTGTCAACTTTTGCTAATTCTTGCAATGCAAGGGAGTTTCCAGCAAGCATTAAGGGTGCTAAAGTGTCAGTATACCAAAAAAGGATAGGAAAGCTGATCTCAGGGGCTACAGATAGACATCACCGTACAAGCAATATAATGGAAATAACAAAATATTGTGTAATTGGTCAAAAATTTTAAAGGAAAAAATGCATTTCTTTTAAAAATAATAACGAAGTTGCTTGGTGAACGTGTAGTATGTGTTCAGGGGCTTGCAATTTTTCTTAGTGTTTTAGCCACAATTATTTTTTAAAAAAGAGTACAAGATGTGTATATATAAAAGTTAGTTGGACAGAAGACTGATCTAAAAAGGAGATGTCAGTGTAGGGGTAAGTGGGGTTGTTTCTACTGACATTCTTCAGGGCTCGATAGAAAGCTCAATATCAGTATAATCATTAAGGATTTGAAAATAAATAGAAAATGATTTCTAGACTTTGCACATAATACAAAAATAGTTGGCTAAAAGGGAGAACGGGGAATTCTTTGTAAAGTGTTTTGGATCAGCTGCTAAACTGAGCCAGTTGAGCAAAATGTATTCCAGCAGAGCGAAGTGTGAGGTCATATATCCAGGAATGAGGAATGTGGGTCCCACCTAGCGAGGGGGAAGGGGCTCGTCTCCTGGAAGGCAGGGTCTCTGACAATGATTTCAGGGTCAGAGCAGACCAGTAATTTAAGATGACTTCTCAGCAGGATGATTGGCAGAAAGGAGTAATGAGTTCTTTGGGTATATAAGCAGAGAGAACGGTACCTTGGCGTGATTCTTCATGAGTATGGACTATTGCTCAGGCTACTGCTAGACGTGTTTTGCAATCACTGATACAATGCTTTCCATTTAGGAAAGGTTGTAAGCAACATAAGAAGGCATTCAGGCATCAAAGGGAAGGCCTTGCTTAGAAATCTGAACTGGTCACAGCATTTATTTTAATGAAGGCCAAGAGACACCTAAGAAGGTGCACAGTAAAGGGCTCTCTAGTCTAGCAGAGAAAAGCATGACAAAAACCTGTGACTGAAAGGTGATGCCACATGCATTTATGGAAGCCAGACCCTCAGCTGTTTAAGTTCAATAGGGATTACTATAGGATCCAACTATATGCATTTCTGGAAAATGTGCTGTAACTAAACAAATGATTTCATGCAGTGGAGGGTTAACAAATGAAATGTAATGTCTGGCATACACAAGTAGGCCAACTAAATGATGCAGTCTATTACTGCCTCTTGGGATCATTTATTTTTACAAAAAGGAGAATTTCAAGGAGCATCATTAGCATCACAGTGTTTGTTTTTAAGAATTTCCTGTTGATAAAATAGGGACAAATTATAGCAGAGCAATATCGGTTTCTGTGTACAGGATTTCTGAAGCAGTACTAAAGCAGAAATACGAACAAAATCCCATAGCCAGTAGGACTTAAAGGGAAAAAAAGATGTAGTTTATGTCTGGGATAGAAAATATAATTTCTTAACAAGTAAAGTACAAATTGAGATAAACATGACCCGCTGGTGCCAGTGGGTATATATTCTACATGTTTACAGCATAGGTCTGTACCTATTCCATGCTGCTGGTCCAAGTCTAGGCACAACCATGCAAAATGAGTTGGTGCTTGAGCAGGCTGTACTAGGAGTCTGCACATTTCTGACCTGTGACTGTTTCATGAAAGACTGTCTTGAATCAGACCACTGAAGCTTCCTACACAGATACTTTTACATTTTCTTCTTTGTTCTTTAGCTATTACTAAACTTACAGAGGTTGCTGTCGGTGACTTTCAGGACTTGGTATGTGCTGCTTGTATGGTCAGAAAGCTTTGCCATCCTGGTCAGTGGCTTTGGTTTCCTTTTCTTCTCCCTCTCCCCTTCCCTTTGTCTTTTCCCATGCTCTGTGTCACACTTCTGATGCACTTGCAGCTCTCTCCAAGTGCTCCCTGGCCTCTGCAGTTGCTCCTTGTGCTATCTGATGTTTTTTCCCCTGACATGCTTACTGTTCTCTGATCTGCTCTTACTTCGGCCCTGTGTCCCAGCCAATTTGGAAATGATTAAACCCTGGAAAAAATATGTTCCAAAAGTTCACGCAGTAAGAAAATTCAAGGAAGGCTTCACTCCTTAAAATGAAACCTCAGCTTTTAACTAGTTTCATAGCTATGGCAAGTTTATTTTTGTGCTGTTGGTGCTGTGTACAAGGCTGCTTCTGAGTCCAGTGCTACTGAGCATGTGATCTTTGAAAGCAGAGTTACTGAAGGGCAGCAATGCCGTGCTATATATTCCCAAACTGGAGGGCTTCGGAGAGCTCTCTTTCCCTTTGGCGCTGGAAATGAAGGGATGAAGCAGTACCTTCGTTGGCTCGTGATGTACAAACCACCAAGCCTCCAACAGTTTGATTGTTGCTGAAATATAGCACAAGTTATTTCTGCTCCTTGGGTGCTGGCTGCTACCACCAGTATGTGCTTTGAGGTGTACTGTGAGCGGTTCACAGATGAAGGTGTTGGAAAGTTAGACAACGTTGCTGCCTTTGGAATTGTGCTTTTTTTGTCTTATAAAGAAATTTCAGCCTCTCTCCATTCTGGCATTTATGTGCAGGTCTGTGACTGAGCCTGATGGGCTGAACGCAACAAAATCAGCTCTTGGTGTGAGATTTGCTGGCTTTGCCTCTGTTAGGTAAGAGGAAGCTGTTTCACATGAGAATGAAGTGGACAGACCAAGCTTACTTTATGGGTTTATAATACAAGATAATATCTAGTGCAGATAACCTTGTTTTTTTGTTATTTACTCCTTCTGAAAACAAACCCCAAAAAAGCCATCCCCAAGCCTACCAAACCCTTCTACCTCTGATAACTCTGGTGCTTATTTCTCGCCGAAAATAATCATAATTGTGGTTCATAATCGTTCAGCCCTCTCCCCATGAATCTGTGTGTGTTCAACTGGCGTTGCCTGTGGTTGGGCAGGGGCTGACTCAGGCCTTTCTCAGCCTGCTGGCATCTCTTCCTTTGCCTCACACTACAGCATGATCCAGTTATTACTCTACCTTTGTTACATATCATCTAAGGTAGTCTTCTGCGTACGCCATAAGTTTCTGTTGCCCCATCTTGTGGAGGCGAGCGACAGGGCCTTGAGGAAGTGTCGCTGACAGAACTCTTGTCTCAGCAGGTAACGTGTAAAATAATCAAAAGTAGGCAAATGCCAGCTGCAGATGTGTGAAGTGGCAATACATAAACTTAATCATCTTTGGTTAAAACCTTATTACGGTAAACACAGTACTGCAGCTGTAGAGGGCTGTTTTTTCCATTTCCCATGAATGCACCTCCAGCTTCAGAGCAGAGCTCTCAGCTTTGATCTGGGGAACTGTACAATTAGCACTTATTTGTGGAAACATCGGCCTTGTTTATTTTTAAAGCCAGCGGAACTCAGAGGGAAAGTTTTTGTTTTTCCTCGGTTCCCCTGAGAAAGTCTCGTTCATCCCAGCTCCTGTCCACAGGTTTCAACAATCGCCTTTTGTGGTTGCGCGGCATCCTCGGGCCCAGGCAGCTGATCGTATCCATGTACATGGTGGCTGGGTGGGAGGCTGCTGGATCTGCCTCTTCATTGATGGTCTGGGACCCTACAGAGAGGAGGGTGTGAGAGTGGTGTTTGAATGATCAGAGGGGAGTGGGAGAAGAGGAACTAGTAAAAAAGTAGGGATTAATTGCGGATGCTTGACCCCTGGCGGTGTTCAAGGCCAGGCTGGATGGGGCTTTGGGCAACCTGGTCTGGTGGGAGGTGTCCCTGCCCGTGGCAGGGGGGTTGGAACTGGATGGTCTTTAAGGTCCCTTCCAACCCAAACCATTCTGTGAGATGGCACAGGGGCAAGGTGTTTCTGAGGTGGTCATCAGTGTGCTGAGACTTTGGTGTGTGCAGGATGGGAGAGCTGGGAGCTAATGAAGCAGCCTTGGAGTCTTGTAATGCTTGTGCCACGTAATGGATAACTTTTGTTCAACTCTTCCCATCAACATTACTTGTTTAATAATAAAAATTCCTAGTAATTAATAATTGGGATAATTAGGTTAAGTTACAGAATAGTGAATGGGGATTTCTCATCCTTGGAGATTTCATTGTTTCCAGTACAATAAGGTTCCCTCACCCTCTTCAGATATCACTGCTCTTGTGTACATGCTGAGGCTGTAACACGGGAGTAAAGAGCTCAGACTGTGGATCCCGTTTTCAGAAGCCCACCTAGAGACTTTAAGGAGTTTTGTCTGTTTGTCTGTTTTTCACAGCATTTCTGTCATATGTTTTCATGTAGTTGGAGCAGTGCAGGTAGTTGTGTGATTAACTTTCCTATTGAGTTGTATTACATGTTTAAATATTCACATTAGTAAAACAAACAGAAGCGTTGAAATAATCAAATTCACTTCTTAGTTTAATTTAAAAGCATGAATTTATTAATGATGTCAAGATGCAGTATGAGACTGAATGCTTTCTTTTTCATTTCTGTTTACATGTTTATGCATATGCACACACATGCAAGCACCATAATAGTAATTAAGCAAGTTGCTAGCATTTTTGCTAATCTGATTGGCCTGGAATGTTCTCTTGTTCTCATTGGTTTCTTGCTTTTTTTTTGAAGTTTAATTTTGTTTTTAGATGAAATATTCTGGGTTCATCAGAATGAAAGCACTTAAATATAGAGATTTGTTTGAGAATTCATAGGAGAAATAGCCCCAGGTGAAAATGAATCAATGTCAGAGTTTTTTGGTTTTGAACAACTTTCAGTTTGTAATTGCACGCTTATTATAGATTGATTGTATTAAAAGCTGAAATAACAATACTACATAAAACAGTCTTGTGTAATGATATGCTCAAGATCCAGGTTTGAAATATGAGCCAAAATATTTTAAAATGGTTTAGAGGAAATTCTGTTTCATGTTTGTGGTGTGGGCTTTTTTGTTTGTTTTGTTTGCTTTGGAGCTTGTTTTAATGCACTCCATGAGGGAGAGCAATGTAAGAGTTGTCATAACTATCAAGACAACAAATCTTCTGTAGCTGATTTTGTATGTCTGTGTGAAAAATAAGACCAGAAATTGTGCAAGGTCATATTGGAGTAGTCACTCTTATATATAATGTATAGATAAATAGATACGGCTATATATATGTGTATATATATGTGTGTATGTAAAAACACCTGTGCTCGTGCATACTGTACAAGTATATGCACGTGTGTGTGCATGCACGCACATAAACTATATTAGCAGCAGGCCATTTTCTTAGGGTTTTGAAAACACTGCTAAGTTCTTGGAGGTCTCCTGCTCTAGACTTCAGAGGAGTGTTGTTTACATTTTTAAACAACATAGACAATCACAGCACTTTTTCCTTTTGCCCATATTGATTTGAAATTCTGCTCTCAAGACGACTAGACTAATAAATACTGCCTCTTTCATTTAATAGTGGAAGAATAGACGTTGATCATATTTCCTCCCAGGACCCTATCATGGAGTTATACATTATCCCATGACTGAAAGATGGATTCATATTTTTGTGCATAAGTACCTCCAGATTTCTTAACTAAATTGTTCTCCTCTCAATGGTATGTCAAAAGAAAGTAAATTAGCACCATACTTCTTATGCATGCAGCCTGTTTCTCTGATGCAGGCAGGCAGGGTGAGTAGTGTATTGCTTTCTTTGCAAGACTTTAAGGACCATTTCTGTCAGCTCTTTCATCTGAATTAAAATGCTGTCAGTAAAAATGTTGATGATAACCTTCTTTCTATCTTCTTTTGCTGAAGATGATTTTTCTTTCGTTCAATCCTGACACAATGCTACTAATCTAGTCTTTTAGTTGTTTCGTGTAGGAAACTGGGCTTAAGTAGAACGTTTCTGTGTCCCTTAGTGTTTTTATAAACCTTTGTTGATGCTTTTCGACACAACAGTTGTTGAAAGAATCTCAACAGCATAGTGTCAGGCCTTCAAATCTAGTCTACTTTAAATGAAGCATTCATTAAAATATTTGTTCCATCACTATTAATATTAAAATATTTGTTCCATCGCTATTGTGATGTTCTGTAGTCATCCAGATTTTCAGTTTTCTGCCCTGACTCTCTGAACTTCCAGCAGAAATGCAGCCACCTAGACTATTGGAGATACCAGGCTTAGAACCGAGGGGACCTTTGCCAGGTGGTACAGACCCATGCTTTTCTCAATCAAATCTGCTTCAGTTCTAGTTCAGTTCAGCCCATAGATGTTTGATCTACTCATAATAATGTATCTCCCAGTGACTTACTAGATATGAGAGATGTATGAGAGTGTGAGATACAGTGCACCCTAAGACCCAGATCCAAGAAAGTGTATGGATCTTCTCTCAGTTTGCATAAAACTGTTAGATGCTTTCTCCCTTTGAGTAAGTGTAGGTACCTGCAAATGGGAACAGGCATTGAGAGTCTGCCACATTGTGGGGTGGTCAGTGGGAAATGCTGAGGAGTGTGTCCTATGTCCTCGTCCTCCCTATGCTCCTGTGTCCTCTACAGAGCTTTAGGAGGAACCTTTTGATTACTTACCCATTCCCTCTTGGAATTAAAGGTGCTTCTGCCCTTTCTTTCAACAGTCGGGAGAAAATCCATCTGGAGAGTGAGAGAATGAGAGAGAGGTGGCTTTTTCTTACAGACCAGTTTATACGTGGCAGGTTGAGCTCAGGGAAAGGCTGAAGCACATAGTGTCTTGGAGCATCCCCCAGCCAGCAGCCATCACCTGTGGGACTGCTCCGTGCATTCAGTCTGAGCTGCTGCCCTCAGTGAAAGGGGTGCAGGATCAGCAAGAAGGGCTCATAATCTCTGTGAGCTGTGGTTTTGGGAATCAGCTGGGAGGGTGAGTTCTCAACCACAGTCCTTGTCTCTGAGGACAGTTTGCATGTTAGATTTTGCACTGAAAATTTGTTGGATGACATACACTCAGCTGGTTTTACCTCTAGCCAGATGTATACCGTAAGAAAGTGAACAAGCTATGGACATCCCAACTTTTAGCAGACTTGTTACCGTATTCTATGGCCCAGGTGCCAAAGCTCTTGGACTTCTCAAACAGCTTCATACCGAGACCTCTGTGTTTAGCCTTTCCATCAGTGTTGGAGGGACATGCTGTATAAAGACAAAACAGGTAGTTGGATTAACTCAAATTCTGGACTCTGTGTGTTTTAAGACAGTGTTAAAGGAAATCTCTTTAAGGCCTGGTTTTGATAAAATGTCATATCAGCAGAATATGAAATGTGGTAAATCCAGTGGAAAAGACAAGTATACTATAGGGTTACATATGTGCAGGAGGAGTCTGGATTTAATTATTGTCTCAATTCAGTATGTATTTCACTACTGAAATATATTATACTTTAAGAAAGAGTAAAATAAATATTTTAATTGCTTCCCCGGTTATTTCTTCTTGGATTCTCTTTGTGAAATGAAGACCTGAACTTGGGTGAGAATTGAACTCATCAGCTCTCAGCATTTTTTCTAGTTGCTTATATTTCAGTGCTGTTGATATTGCAGGTAGCTGTTTTTACGTTACAAGGATAGCTGTGGCCAGCCTGGTATGAGGCAAAAAGCTGGGTGTCTGAGCTATGTTTTCTCCTTTACTCTGTTTCCATATTAAATAGAATAAAATTAGAAAAGAAAGATCAAGAGTGAACCTTAAAAGAGAGAAAGAAATGGGTGATTTGAAAAACAAAAGACAAAAGAACCCCACCCTGGAACTTTTAGACACAATGAAAGACACAACATTAAACTGTATGGTTAGGGTGTGGGGAAAAGAAAACAACACCAAAACTGTAAAACCATATTGTCATAATGTGTTTTATAGTATTGAGCTGGAAAATCAAGGTCTGAGCTCAGTAATGAGTTACATTGTGCTTGGGTTGCATGTGATGACTTCTGTCACTGATTACCGTGAAAGATCATCAGTAATATATTATTGTTAAGTCTCTGTAACCTCTGACATGGAGTATTGAGGCCACTGATTGCAGTCTCTCGCATGCTGACATCGGTAATAGCTTTATCACTCCCGGGCTGATAGCAGGAAGCCAGACACACAGGGATGAGGAGCACTTAGTTAAACTCAGAGTGAGCTTCTACCCAGCTGGAGTTGGGACTCCCAGCCCTTCCCTCACCATCTCAGGGTGTCCCTCCCATGCACACAGGCTCCTGGGCGCCTGGTGTTTGTTTAGGACTCCATTCCCTCAAGATCTGCTATTTTCTCCACTACAGCATCTTTCCCATTATCAGTGTTTGAAGCAAGGGTTGCTGACCTGATGGAAACAGTTGTTTGCCAGATGAACACATTTGGGATGAGGACAAAGGAAGCACTCCCATTCCTTCAAACAGTAAATAATGCCGGAGTGTGCAACACCCTGCAAGTCCTTTGCTCTTTTTTGCTTCTCTAAACTTTGGGATTCTCCAGAAGCCTTGTAATGTTTGAAGTTTAGCAACAAAGACTGTTTGCCTTCTTGTTGAATTGTAGCTGTCACAAGATCTTAAAAGAAAACAGAAGCACAGATTATTGAAATGTTAGGCCTCTGATTGCTTTCATATGCTATTAATTTGACAAAAATTCACCAATAATGTTTTAAATGAGCTTTTACCAACCAAATAATCTTCCAGTTTTGTCTCCCCACTGGAACGGACTTAGCAGTTGTATTTTTTCCCGTTAGACTACAGAACTGTCTAAAATGTGTGTGTGCGTGTTTATATGTTATGTGCAGAATGGAAACTCTTCTAGATGACTTTGGCATGACTGTGTTTTGTCTGCTCTTGCAGTGGGGAGATACAAATGCTAAAATCACACCAATCTGAAAAAAATCATTTCAAGCCTTAGAATGTCTTGATCAAAGTAAATACAGATGAGAGGGAGAGGAAGGCTCTCCTGGGGACGGAGGTGTTTTTTTCTGTTGCATAGGATTAGTAGGAGGTTGAAGGTAGTAACTTGCACCATGTGTTAAGAATTGGTGCTGTGAGGGGTCTAAGCTTGTCTGTAGTTTAGATTTGCAGTAAGTGTTGCAAAGAACAGGGCAAACAAGTTAAGTTGCTTCTTGCTCATTTTCAGGTACGGGAACGAGACCTATGCATTCATTTGTCTGAAATGAATGCAAGTTTGTCTCCCAGTTTGTACTGAATTGAATGCACCAAAGTCTTTTATCCTGAATGACTTACAGTTCAGGGAGCGAGGCTGAGATAATAAGAGAAATTAATTCATTTTAAAGTCATACACTGTAATCTTATTGATTCATGAGCCATAATATATGAAATATCGGCTGCAGGTCTTAATAAACATATGATAAATTGTGGAAGTAGTTGGCTTTGGCTCTGAAGGCTGGTGGAGGTTTGAGTCATTTCTGAAACCACTGAGCAGGGAACTATTTATCCCTTGGCACCGAGCTGAGGACATACGTGGTAGTGACCTGCAAGCTGACTAAAGTGTTATGCCGGATTAGCATTAGCACCATGGCTTTATATGTTTTACAGCATTAATATCTTATCTATTAAACTAGGATTGTAAAATATATTTTGTGTGTTTTAGGCCTGTAAAAATGCTTATAGTCTATTATTAGTGCTTGTTTAAAACTTGAAATAAATATGTTTAGACTAGAAGTTTCAAGTTAAATGTTTTTAAAAGCCAGGTTCTCAAATTCATTCTTAGTCATCAAGCTAAACAAAGCTTAATTCTCAGAAGTACTGAAAAGCTGTTCTGAATTCACTGAAAGCTCTGAAATTTTGCATGGGTTGATGCCCTCCGGATCAAGCCAGAGAGTAGAAAAAAGGCCTGATAGAGCAGATAACTTTCCCGAAGGGAATAACAAGAGAAACACTCAAAAGATGTGAACAAGGACGAGAAGCAAGGGGCAACGATAGAAGTCATTGCTAATGGCAATATGTATTTCCTCATTCAATGCTATTGAAAATGACTTCATACTCACTTAATGGTTTGTTGCTATTAAAGGGCCACATTTCCTCCTTTATTCCTGCAGGACTCTTGCTGTGGATTGTAGAGAATATTTACATATCAATTTATTTCTCAGCCCATTGGCCATAATTAAAAATGGAATTTGGCACTCTTCAGAGCCCCTGCTGGAGACTTTCACCTTGTAGAAGAAAGGGGATTAGACGTGATGATTTATTGGGCTCATGTACAGTCCCCTGACTGTACTGTGGCATTGAGCCGAAAGAAAGCTGAAATGGTATACAGTCCTCTCTGGCAACTGCTCACACCATGAGCAGAGCAAATCCTATCCCTATAATAAAACCCTGTCCTGTTTCATCCAAATTTTCCTAAGTTTCTGATGTGTGTGGGCTTTTGGTAGCACAAAGTTAGTGTTGGAGAAGACAGTGTCTGCCTGACAAGGCAGGGTATGCCTCTGTGAGGCTGCAGTCTGTGTTTATGTTGTCACGGCGTGCCTTAAGCTGTGCCTACTAAAAAAAAAAAAAAAAGGCAGAAAACAATTTCCTAAAATCATCACGCTCTATTGTAGAGAGGGAATTGAAATCCTGTTCAGAATCACAGCTATGACATTTGATCAGTGCTCTGTGATTCTTTCTCAGGTTTTTAGGACCCCATAGGTACAGAAGCCAAACAGAAATGCAGTCATGAATCTGACAGTGGCTTGCTTACTTGCTTTTTTTTCTCTCCTGCGAAGCCAGACAAAAAAAAAAAGGAAAACGTATGTTGCTGTGCCCAGCTTCTACCACAGAATTAAAAAAAAAAAAAAAAAAGTGTATTTATTTGGGGTGATTGTTCTGGGAGAGTAGATGGCAAGCCAGCTCTTTGTTAGGGTGAGCTTTCAGGAGTCTTTTGAAACACCTCTAAGCAACTTACTACTTTCTTTGATGCTTTTAAGTGTGCTGTTTTTGGACTTGGAGTTCTTTGTCATCACTTGATAATAGTGAGGGAGAGCACCTTGATTAAAAAAAAAAAAAAAGCTTGTTTGTACCAAAACAACTTTTTCATCAACTCAGTGTAGTCATGCAATGTGCCTCAGAGGAAAAGATAGAAAGATCCAGACAAAGGAATACGTCTGGCAAGGGCTGTTTCCTCTGCAGAGAGTTTGCTGGTGGAAGGACGATGTGCTGGGACTGAAGTGTATTGATTTCTGCAAAGCCTTATTGCAAAAGTTTCTTATGTCCAGGATGAAATCTGGTCAGAAAGAGAAAAGGGGAAAAAATAAAACAAACAAAACCACCCTAGAGAAATGGCTTTTAGAACAGGCAAACTACATGGTGTAGCTGATGGGGAAACGTGCCTTACCTTTAGGTCCCTGGTCTAATTCAGGCACAGCAAAAACTTGCACCAGTTTAGTGACATCCAGGCTATACACATGTTATTTATTATTATTACTCACTGAACACTTGTTATAGGGTAGTTTCTGTCGATAATGGGAACTCCTCGAGTATTATGCTTGTTTTGATGTCCTCCAGACATCTTTTCCAGCTAACAGAGCTGTGCTGTCCATGTGCCGTGACTTGCCAGGGATGCTTTTTAACAGTTCAGAAGTGTCTTTAACATTTGACACTTCCTCGGCATAGTGAGGAAAGGTGAATGCATATAAAAGCTGCTTGTAGAAACCATTCCCCTTAGCAAATCTGCTTCAGTTGGGCCATGTAACTGAGAGAAAATACAACAAATACTTTCCTTGATTTGAAGAATTTTTCAGTCTGTCTCAAACCTGATTGTCATTGCATCTTTCAACTTTTAGAAATCAGGAATACTTCAGGAATACTTAAAGGTGGTCCATGTGCAGTGTCACCAGTACATGATCCAATTACTGGAAGCAGGTAGACTGTCCGAGAAAGAAAATGGGTGTATTTCCAACTTAAAATAATGCTTCTCCAGATTGCTTTTGGGCAAATATTCAGTATTTTCATTACGCACTCACTTCCCAGACAGTCTGTGGTATACCTGAGAGAGAGAACTGTCTTGTGTTTGTCTTAGGAAAAATCCCACATAATGTTGTCTTCGTGTTTTAAGATTGTGAGCAGAAGGGACTGAACATGTGGCAAAATTAATAACTGGGTAGGATTCATACTTGCATCCTTAATTAAAGACAAGTGGGTATGTGAAATACATTTCCCCAGGGCTGTGGTGGAGGAATATCCACACATGTAATTAATCTAGCTGCTGGAAGTCACAGTTTCACCACTAAAATGAAACAGAAAGAGACACCAGTGAACAATATGGGCACACTCCAACATTCATTGAAGTAAATGGGAAACTTGTCTTTTGACTTCAAAGGGCGTTGGACTGAACCCTGCAAGATCATACTAAAACACTTAAAAGTCATTAAGCATTTACTCTTGCCATACTGCAGTACCAGAGCTAGAAAAGCTATAGGTGGATTTTAATTTGACTCACTGCCTACAGTTTTAATTGCTCTGTGTTGACACAGTTGGCTGCATAGGGTTGGATTAGGTGGTGATTTGCCTGATGAATTGTTGTGTTTCACTGCTGCCTCATGGTATGCTTTTTATGGTCTTGTTTCTGTGTATGTGTAGTCTTCTCGTATGCTGATACAATCCTCACTGAAGTTATTACACGTGATTCTCTGGGAGAGCAAAACTAGTAGCTTCTGTGAATTTTAGCATTGGTATTTTCTAATCTCTCAGTGGCACAACTCCTACCCAAGGGAGTAGGAGTGGTAGAGGCTGAAGATGTTGATGTCTCATCCCTTTGAGGGATTCAAGGTGAAGTTGAGAGTTGGCCCATTTGAAGATTTGTTGTCCTTACTTATGGTATTTATCGCCTCAATCCGCATAGAATTTACACACAGTCTTTTAAGTAGCTGAAATTTAAGAGGGATGTTTGCCCATGAAAAGGTAGGATGTCTGCCAGTTCTATTTCCTGGTAAATTGGATTTTGGAAGTCAAGACTGAACAGAGCACAATGAGCACTTTATTTGTCTGATAGGATAAAAGAACAATGTGGCACCATTTATAGTACTTCTGGTGTGAAGCCTAGAACACAGTGATTAAAAGAAACTGAAAAACTTTCTTCCATATTTCCTGCAAATGTTACTGCTCTGAGGGTGGAGAAAGCTGTGAGTTTTCCTTTCAGAAACATGCTGGAAGATGGCTTTTCTTGGTCCTGCATGTCTGTGGCCTTAATTTTTATAGCTACATTTAACCATTCAATAATTTCATTAATACTGTGGGGAGCATGACAAAAAACAAAGGAAAAACACAAAAAACAAGGCCAGACGGTTTCATTTTTTTTTTTAAATGTGTGAAGCACAGTAGAGGTGACTTCAAAGTTGAGGATTGAGAAACCCCAGAGAAGACTTACTGTTTGCTTCCAAATTTTGCTGTACTAAAGGAAATACGTCCTAATTTATATATTTTTTAGAAAGTGTTTTGGTTTTATTGAAAAACACTTGGTTTGCAGGTGTGGCAAATGTGCCAATGACTTCAGTGGAACCAAGAGTACCAAAAGAGTAACTCATTTTTTGTTGGCTTTGTTTTGATCTTTCTTGTTTTGGTATAATGTGCTTTTTTCCTGTATGTCACTGAGCAGACCAAGGGGAACAGAGAAATCTGCTTCATGTCTGCAGTGTTGAATATAAGTTCCGCTTAAATTGTGTGTATAACTGTTGTGTATAAAAATCTGCTTGTTTGTATGTGAAGGTAATATCTCTGTCCACTTTCTTTTACAGAAAAGAGTCAAAGATGTCATATCTCCAATTGTATTTGAAGCTGCCTACAGTCTTGGGGAACATGTGCTAGAAAGAGGTAAAGAGGACAAGGAACTACCTCCTCTCAAGCCCGTTCTCCGCTGGAAGAAAGGACAAAAGATAGCACAAAGGAATCAGGTCAGGTTTGGACTATGTTATTGCCCTAGGCCCGTGGCATGCTCTAATCCTGAACTGACAGGAGAAGTGGATGTAAAAAATGATGGCAAAGCTTAGAGCCATTGTACCCAGTAGTCTTTTTGTATTGTCCCTACTGTTTCTGATGTCATTGCTCTTCCATGAGGTAGTAAAGAATTGTGCTGACAGGGTTGGGCAGCAAAAGGTGAGGTTACTTGCTTGTTTCAAACTGTTTGTGCTGGGCAGAAAGACATTGAATGAGGGAAAGGGTGAGAAAAGTGCTGCTCCTTCTGGTTTTTCCCTTTCTGAATGATGGAAGTCTTTCTCATGAAAGACTTAGCCCCAGCTTTTCTTTCAGGTCAAGGCTTTGTTAGCCTTGTAGGGACAGGGTTGGGTCCAGGAAGGGACACAGGGACTTTACCCACCTGCAGGAGGGAAGAATGATGGTTGGAATTAAGAATACCTTGCTTGGCCCACTGCCCTCTTTTCTTGAGGGCTCCTCACATCCAATCATGTGGCAGGGGAAACCCCTTCTGCTGTTGTTATTGCAGAAAATGCTTTACTGAAATAGTGATTCTGTTTCAGAAAAAAGTGAAGTGTAGGTACAGCAGTGTATAAATAGGATCTTGTTTTGCTCCTTTGCGTTTCAGAACAGTCTTTTTTAATTTTGGTCAGAACAAGAGAATTCATATAATTTTCAAACACTCATCATTTAGAGAGTGGGGATCCTTCTTTCCCCCAAAACATTCCCTTAGGAAATGAAGTGTACGTGGTTGGGCTGCCTGTCCGTTCATCTGTCTTGACCTCACTGGTATCTTTGGAAAATTTTGGGCCGTTTTGACAAGAGTTATCAAGACAGTGCTTATGAAGGTATTAAACATATTCAAGGTTCATGAAAGCAGGTCAAGGAGAGAGACCCCATTAGTGACCTTTCAAAAGGCTCCAGTTTGTGTGTGGTCCTTTTAGGTGCAGGACAGCCTGCCAAGGAAGGAGCCTGCAGGACAATTCCACCTCCTGCTGTGCCAGGACTGGAGCATCCAACCGTGAGGCTTGAGGCTCTGCAGGGAAATCAGACGACTGTGGCTTGCAAAACTTCTTCATTTGCAGAATCACGGGATAATTTAGCCTAGAAAAGACCTTTGGAGATCCAGTTCCTTGCTCAAAGAAGAGCCAACATAAAAGTTAGATCAAGTTTCTTGGGGTTGTATCCAGTCAAGTTTGATTTCCAAAGCATACTTATAGAGTTACGATTTGGTATAGCTTCTGAATAGGAAACGTTTTTTTTTCCTTTAAGCTCTGAAAAGTTTGTCTGGAATTTTAGGCTTTTTACAGTGGATTGTTAAATCTATTTTTTTTTTTAACCTTGGGAAGTTTGATATATAAAGAGATGCTTGCATCATCATCTGTAGCATTGCTTTCTGATGCTGCTCGTAAGGATATTCTGTTGCACTGAAACCTACAGGTCCCTAAATACTACTCAAAAAAACAAACAAACAAACAAAAAAACAAAAACAAAAACAAAAAAATGTCATATACCCAAGTGTTTGGAATTGCATTTTGCTGTAATTCTTGTACTTAGAGAACTGAGTATTTAAGTTTATGTTTAAGTGAATGAATGACAAGGGAATCGAATAATAACTTATTTTTATGAAGAGGGATGGTGTGTCTCTTAAGTACCTGAATGTTGCATTGTTGCAAACACACAACAGGAATTTGTAGAGAACTTTGGAACCTGTGCAGTGTGATGGAAACTGAATGTTACATGAACTAAACTGGTTGGACACTTTACCCACTGGCTTTAAACTCCAAAGGTCACATCTTGCCCTGCAGGCATACTCTCAGATCAATATTAAAATACCTAAATACTGAGATTATAAAGCAGAAACAAAAATATGTTGGGAATTTCCCTGACTTGTTTTCTTGTGTAATTTGGATGAGAGGGAGCCAGTTTAACAATCCCTTTCCATTTGCTTTCCAGATGTTCACTTAGCTTAGTAAGAAAAGGATTTTGACATGGGGTGTGCCTGCAAGTGTGCTTTCAGCTAAGGAAGTGGGCAGAGCTTCGCATTCAGCGTAGCAGTCATGGTGACAAAGCCCTGGCTGAGTAGCCTCGAGGCACTGTGACAGGATCCTCAAAGACCGATTTCATGGAAAAATCGGGGCTTAGTGTTCTCTCTTAGGATACTTGTCATCTTGCAAGCAGAATTGTTTTTAAAGGCCAAGAGGAATAGTAGGAAACAAAGTTTATGTAACAAAGGACTTGCATTTTCAAAGAATATAACGATTCTGGAGAGATGTTACGTTTTGGAAATCCAACTCAGAAAAGATCTAGTAGGTTCTGTTTTCAGAAGATCCAACTCCCTCTGAATATCAGCTCCAGATAACGTTGAGATAAGTACTTAGCAGGAGAAGCACAGGTACCACATTTAGCTTGTGAAAACAGCAAGATTTCAAAAGGGTAGAGGCAGATGGACAAGTATAGTATTAATGCTAGTACTGAAGTCTTTAAATGTAGCTAGTGGTGTGTGATTTCAGAAGTCTTAGATCCTGTTGATCCAGTGAGAAGTGGCATTTTGAAGCTGGAAATGTTGCATCTGTTGCTTCAAGGTACCTGTTGTTACAGGTTGATGCTTTGCTGATAAGCTCAGGTGGCTAACTTCTGCGAATGAAAGTGGCAGAAGATGATGGAAATAATGAACAGCTGATGAAATGGGAGGGAGCTGTAACTGGGCAGGAGAGGGGGAGACTTCCATCTGTCAATATCCTGCTTCAGGTCTGTTAGACCCACTTGAAAAGCCACACATCTTGCAAACATGCAGGCTTCATAGTCACTTGGATATGATTTTATTTAAGCTAAAGTGATGTCAAAGCTGAAATGATTGCTTCAGTGGATTTTAGTTTGTTTTTCATGACCCAGATGTTCCCTGCACGTGTGCATGACTTCCCTCAAGGAGAATTACAGCACTGTGGTTCACAAACAAGCAGGTAGGAAAAAGTATGAAGTAACCTCTTGATGTAAGAATTAAAGGTTATATTGAACATACAAAGTTCTTCATGGTGCTTTGCACCAATGCATTAAGGAGTCAGCTTGGAAACAGTTCATAGGCACCCACCAGTGGGAAGGTGTATCCCTTACTGGTGGCATAACCACTGAAGAGGATTATGTTGGGTATTCATTCTTTAAATCAGTTCTTTAAATCATTACGTTGTATGTGAGAAAACTGTCTTGTACTAATTGATTAGACCAAAACAGAGCTAGAGTTAGTAAAGGATTGCATTGATGCGGTTTTCATTCAGAATGCCTTAACTTATTTAACTTATTGATCGTGTTTATTTTAAAATAATGCAACTTCTACTGTAAGGCAGTGCAAAAAGATGCTTGTATTTAAAAACAAACATACCTATGACTATTCAGGGAGGGGAGCCTCCTTTTCCTAAATGATCTGGCCTTAAGGCAATCAGAATATGATAAATAGTTTAAACTTCTGAGTAATTTGAGGAAAAGGATCTTCACAGAAATTTCCTAATGAGCATGATGCTATTGTGGGACTTCATGCATTGGCTTTTTTTTTTTCTAAGCAAAGAGGCTCTCCTAGTTCAAAATAATGTAACTACACTGGTCCAGGATACAGCAACAGTTGATTTCTCACTAACTTAGTCATTTTCTAGAGTTCTTGTATATGCTTACCAGAAACTATGGTTGCTATAGCTTGGTGTAATCATTTGTGGTAGCAAAAGCAAATTCTTACGGGCTATGTGTACATGTCTATTGATAGATGCCTTGGCAACTTTTGTACAATTATTGGGTGGAGACTGGTTATGTGGAGAAGATTACAGCCTTCCAAGTTGTCAGTGGCTAGCCAGCTCAGTTTTGTTCAAACAGAAAATCTCTGATGGATCAAGGTTGGGTGGAGAAACAAAGATTTTACTTTTTGAGTGTGTATTATGAACTTTAAAACTTCCCACCCTGAGGATGACTTTCCATTAACTTCCTCATTGCCTTCCAAATCCAGTTGCTACCTCCGTCCACTGGAAAAAATTAATAAATTTTCTTACTTCAGGGAAATTAATGTGTATTTAGAACATGGTTTGGCTTCGTTCATTGTAAGTGGTTTGTACTATAACATTTATTTTTGTATACCCACTGTATAAATACATGTCAACCAGGAAAGACAAAGATCTCCTGCCAAATACAGCGGGGATTTGTTCTGGTAGTATCCAGTAATGTATCTTAGAGTTTAAAATGTGGTATGCTAGAATTCTGTCTGTTTTGAATACTGTAATAAAATCACCTGCTGTTGTGTGGATGGAGACACCATTTTGTTATAGGAAAATATTCTCAGTAGATTTAATTGCGTCAGCGTCTTCAGGATTTTGGGAATGGTCTGTCATAAAACTGCTTATAAGAGACAGAAAATGTTTAGGACGTTCTGTTCCCAGCTATGTCAGACTTCCAGTGAGAGTCTGGGTACGGTGCTGCATCTCTGGGTGTCTGAGGCTGCACGTCTCTGGGACAGGCTTCACGTTTTTAAACCAAAGCACTATTTTTGGAAATACATGTTTGAAAAGTATTTGGACATAAACTAGCTTACTCGACAGGTATGAGAAAGCATAGGAGTATTTTTTATGAAGCTGAATTATGAACACCTGTAGTAATTTTGGCTTGCTGTGTTAATAATGGCACTCTCTGTTTTTTTAAAACATCCCCCCAATCAATATCTCACACTGAGCACAAGGCAGTGACAGATCTACACAGGTTGAAATGTAGTGTTCATCCACACAGCGTGATCCAGGTTTGCCAGTGGCACCTTCTTCAAAGCACAGAGATGCCACCATGCCTGCTTAAGTCAGGTCTCCACCAGCAAACTGAACTGTGCCTGGTGCGTTTCTAGGTGTTGGAGTGACATCTTTATCCTGATAGGCTGCCGGAGTGGCTCTTGCCGTGGTTTCAACCTGTGCCAGCTACTGCAAACCATTCCCAGGCATGGGTCAGCTGCTAGGATGCTCCAAGGGTCTTTCCCTGTCTTGGAGGCCAGGGCAGTTTAAGTTACTGGTACAGCTGAAGCCTCAGAAGCTTCATGTACTTGTCTGGAGCTGGATCTGTGGGAAGGGTGGCGATCAAATATTTTATACCCAGGCATATAGGAGATTTCTGGGAGACTGCAGGAGTCAGCCAAATTGCTGTGTTCCAGGTGAAACTTCTTGCCACTAAGCTCCCTTTCCTCCCTGGACAGGGCAAGCTCCCACATTCCCTTCTGCCTTTATTCTTGCAGAGATCTGCCGTGTGCCACTCTTCCTACTTTATCGCTGTTCTTTTTCCATCAGGCAGGGTGGGATTGCTGAAAATGATGCTTTCCACTCCTCCCTCTGCCATCCTTTTGGTAGTGTCAGTCTTTTGCTCTAGACAAGTTTGGTCAGAGTCAGTGCTGAACTGGCAGGGACCGGGTGCTGTTCATGCCAGGAAATCTGGAAAGGACCCACCCTGAGCATACACTGGATTAGGCTGAGTATTGCGTTCGTCTGCTCTTTTTTTTTTTTTTTTTTTTTTTGTTGAATGGCAATAATGAGGAAGGATTTACAAGTCTGGAAGAGATTCAGCGCTGAGTGAGAACAGCAGGTATCCAGATGTATTGTACCTCTGAAATGTTTGTAATTAGCAAACTTGCTGAAGTAAGAATTAGTGGAAATCAGTGCCTCTGGTATGCATGTTTCTATATGCTTGTTCTTAAGCAATGAAAGGCTTGGCCAGTAATTGTCCAACTTGTTTATATTCCTGCTTAGAGGCAGAGGCAAAACATCAGAGCTGGGAATGCATAAGACATGGTTTAGATCTCGTGGGCTTCCTGAAGAACAACAGCCAATATGACATGCACATGTGTGTGCGTACAGATATGTGCACCTGCATGTGTAAGCTGTGCTTGTCTGCCAGGGAGAGTCAGACTGCAAGGTGATCTTGTCTGAGGTGGTAGGACATGAGTTATCCAATTTAGTTTATGTGTTCTTCAAATAAATAGGTAGGAAAGTGAGAGATGATCACATGAACATTTGCAAGCTGAACCCTAACTTGAATTCCTGTTGGGTAATTTCTGCAGTTCCATGTAACTGCATGAACTTCATTTCCAAGCTACTCTGTGGATGGAGAATTGTAAGTGTAAGAGGGGACAGTTTCTACTTGTGTTGAGCTGTTAAAGAAAATCCTAATATACTTTAAAAGCCACACAGACAGATGACAGGCTTCATTAGCTCTCTTGATATTGTTTCAGGAGTTATATGAAGGGTCAGTAGAATTTAATTGGAATACCTAACATCTGGAGAGCAGATAATACGATAGTATTAGCTCGTTCAGTTCAGAGTACCTCAGTGCCACAAAATCCTTGTCAGTTCAGTGTAGCAGTCATAAAAACAAAACCACTGAAGTGCAGGTGAATTTTTAGGAGAGAACTTTCACACATCCTTGTGGGTCTAAAGGAGCTACAGGTAGACATAAATTGCTTATCTGATTATTCTTAAGCTTTGTGTTTCTAGCCATCAAAACAGTTGCCACATATAAATATATATATTTATTTATCATTGTTATTATGCTCTTATATTTCAAATCACGCTATTGTATGATGAGCAGCAATGGTTTTGACTCCTATGTTAAAATGTTTAAGTATGGAAGCATCCTTGGTGAAAGATTCATCTTATACAGTTTCAGTTTTGATGGTAGAAATAAGGACGTTTAGGGTAGAAAATGTTCTCAAATATCATTAAAAACGCTCCTGAGATGAAACAATTGAATTATTCTGTAGTCATCCAAAATAAATGGAAGACCATTTAAGATGAGACAGGAAAATATATTGAGAAATGTGCTACAGAAATCCATCCTATAGTGGTATTGGGAGATGGAACAATTAACCCGGTATGTCTTTCTCATCTTTGTTCTATGGATTTATAAGGTCTGAAATCTTGTATAATGAGAACACTTCTTGGATGATTAAACTGTTAATGATTTCAAAAAGAAAAAAAAAATGCCTCAGCCTGAAAAATGAGTGAGTCAGACTAGAAATCTAATAAAGCTCTGAAAGGCTTTGGGAGGTGTATTTCTATTGCCACCAATTGTAATTCTTCACCCCAGGAGAATACGAGGCCAAACGATTGCATTGTTAAATCCACTTACTGCTGTGAGGAATAACTAATACATATGCTTATTAATTTATGTTTGCATTCAATTGCTAACAGGTTTCATGCCTGATCTTTTCTAAATGGCTGATTTCATTTGGGAGTTCCTGTTCCTCTCGAAAAACACTTGAGTGTTTTTTCCCCTTTTTATCTTGGTGCTCCAGCCCGATTTTCAACACGTTCTGAAAGGTATAAATAGCAGGATAGAGCTGAAATAGGGGAGAAATTAATGCATTTGACCTTAGATGGCTTGACAAGTGTCAATGCACTAGTCGTGAGCCTTAGGCCCAGAGTCTTCCACTCTTCAGAATGGATGAATTTCCTTGTAGCCTTCCCCAGCTGGAGAGGTTCCACGTGTCATGAACCCTTATTAGTGTAATAAAATAATTACTACCATTCAGTTCCTGTTTTCTTATACTAATGCACTGTGAGTACCTGTTTTTTATGTGGGAAAGCGTGCTCTGATGAAGTCTACGTGGAGCTGAGGGAGCTTCCTGGCTAACCTGAGTCCCCTGCACCATGTGGTGCCAAGGTGGCTGCTCTTTGGTTTCATGGTTCAGATTTTGGCTAAGATTCTTCTCAACTCTTACAGCTTAGCTCCCCTGGTATTCCTGCCTTCGTCCTGTGTTTGCTCTGCCAGTTGTTGGAGGTGTTGTGGAAATCGTATGTTCTTAGTTTAGCCGGCGCATCTGATGAAATCCTGGAGAGCTTTTCAGAGTATTAATTGCATTTCTAGCAGGAATGTAACTCTGCTTTTTTGCACTTGGCTTAGCAGGATATTTGAATGGATCACTTCCATGAGTAGTATAGTGAAGTATTGGATGTCTGGGGGGAGCCAGTAACTATTTGTCTGCGGTCAATAGATCTGCAGGTAATAGCTTTATTTTGCAGGCAGATGGAAAACTTAAAGACAAAATGTAGGTCTAAAATCAGGCTCCTATATCTGGTTAAGCATATTAATATCCACGTGACTGATTTGTAAAGCTATAAAATAGGAAATAGTTCCTGGATAAGGCAGTGAGATTTGCTTACTGCTCAGTACTTTTGAAAATCAGATCACATATCCATGTCCTTAAATATAGAGCTAGGAACTGAACTTCACCATGTAACATGCTGTCCCGGTTCCAGTTAGGACAGAGTTAATTTTCCTTCTAGTAGCTGGTAGGGTGCTACGTTTTGGATTAGGATGAGAAGAGCGCTGATAACGTGCTGATGTTTTAATTGTTGCAGAGCAGTGCTTACACCAGGCCAAGGACTTTTCGGCTTCTCGCTCTGTCCTGCCAGCGGGCAGGCTGGGGGTGCAGCAAGAGCTGGGAGGGGACAGACCCAGGACAGCTGACCCAAACTGGCCAAAGGGGTATTCCATACCATCTGGCGTCATGCTAAACAATATATAGGGGTGGCTGGACTGGGTGGGGGGGCCGACTGCTCGGGGATAGGCTGGGCATCGGTCAGTGGGTGGTGAGCAATTGCATTGTGCATCACTTGTTTCATACACATTATTAGTAGTAGTACTATTATTATTATTATTATTATTATCCTGTCTTAATAAACTGTCCTTATCTCAACTCACAGGCTTCACTTTCCCGTTTCTCTCCCCCATTCCAGAGAGGGAGGGGGGAGGGTGAGTGAACGGCTGTGTGGTGTTTAGCTGCCAGCCGGGTTAAACCACAACACATGCTAATAGGCATAGCATCAGGATCTGAAAAGTAAAAAAAAAAATAAAAAAAAAAAAAAAAGACTGGCAAGCCCTCTTATTCTTAGCAGTGCTTTTGTGTTACTACTGTGATGTGGTTTCTAAGGAATCCCTGCACATACTATAGGGTATGGTGACAATTTACAGGAAATCAGTGTAGAGACTGGAATGCTGTATTCTTAATCCAGATTACTGTGCATAATCTGTGTTCTGTTGAAGTATGTGGCACAGTTTGTGAATTTAAATGGATGGATCCTTGAGTTTCCGAAGGCCAGTTCTGCCACTTTGTAAGAGAGACAGTTTGAACTTTTCGTGGACTGATGTATGAAGAAGTAGTTAAAGACCTGATCTAGAGTGAAATCTCTTATCCAAACCATAAAGCAATGTGTTTTCAGTGTTCTTTTGAAAATCCCAGTTCTCCCCCTTCTCTTCAAGTGCTGACCTTCAGCTGTCACTTTCCTTTATCTCAGAGAAGATGGGCACAACTCTTACAGAACACAATATTGGCAACCTCTCAACGTCTTGATTGCACATTTTGGCTAAGACCTGAAATTTCTACTGCTTCTCTGAATTCTGGGGGGTTGAATGTCTTGAAATACTTTTTTCTTTGTTTATTGGATGATTTCCAGTACTTTCTGTGGGCAGGAGTGCCATAAACACAGGTTTTTTCACTTTTCTCTGTTTCCTGTTCTCTTCCCTACACCCAGAAACATAGATGTTTAATTTTAGATAGCCATTTAAAGAAACTGAAGCAATTTCGCAAATCAGGTTTGAAACCCTGGATTGCCTTCCTCTGAGCAGAGAGCACTGACCATTAGGCTCAAGTCAGGCTCATCCTTGCTTGGTTTCCTCTTGGTATCATTTCTTAGCAGTCCAAGATCAGCAACAAGAAAAATGGAGATACCTTTAACCACACTAACCAGCAGCTTTGTGCTTAAGGATGCTTTAGGTTGCAGGACTATGGATTTATCCTATTACTTCATAAGGCAAAGGATCGTATATTTATGTAAAATGTGGAATTTAATCCTTTACCTCTATTCAAGAGGTAAGCTGGACACAAAGGTACTTGCTACAAAGCCCTGAGGGCCTGTGTAGACACATCTTCCCTGTCAGCTGGCTCTAGGTCTCTTCTCACAGTACACTTATCAGATACAGATGTCTTTATTTGCTGTATAACAAGTATGTCTTAACGTAAGCTTTTTGGCTTACTTTCTGGAGGACTTGGGCAACATCCGCCTCTGCTAATCTTTCAGGATGTATCTGCCACATTCCTTGACCTCCCAAGAAGCATCTTCTTTTCTACCCAAAAAACTTGCCAGGCAGAATATCAGAAAACCACGTTTGTCCTGGATATTTGGTGACCTGGTGGGAACCGCTATGGAGCAGTTTCGTGTAGCTGCTGGGTCCTGCGCAGCAGGGGGGAATGCAGGGAGGAATCGTGGACTCTGAAATCACTGGATTTGCACTCTGCTGTGCTGTAGATCTGGGGATTGCAGGAAGGCTAGCAGACTCACTGTGCACACACATACAGTATTAGCTCTGTGCTTTACCGTGAAGATGTGTCCTAGAAACGTTGACGTTATTCAGTCTGTGCCGCTGAGCACACAAATACCTTTTTCGCTCTTGGAAATGCCAGACAGAAGTGTGGTGACCTTAAGAGATGCAGCTGTGTTTCTCATTCAGGACAATTTTTGTTCACCCCTTCCCACAAGCTTAAAAATTCTCTTGAATGTATTTCTTATGTAAAGAAGCTTCCTGACCATTTCTGATGAACGTGTTCAAAACTGTGAGGTAATTGGTACAATTGAAGTGGAATCCAGTAAGAATTTGAACTTCTGTAAAACCACTGTTCAGAATTTCTCCTCACCTTGAGCAGCAGCAACTGCAAAAATTGTGAAGTGTTTCCTATCCCCAAGGAATTTATTTCCTCCTACTTGCCTCTTTCCCATCCTGAATATTACGTACAGCCTAACGGTGTGAAGGTTGGTTACCTTGTTCAACACTTTCAATATGGAAAGAACTCTGTAAATCCCAAAAACTGTTATTTTAAAGCCAAAGCCACTTTAAAGATTGCTTAGAGCTAAAATTACTGATTATATTCTAGTAGTGCTTATGCATATCCCAACAATAGATGCTTGCTCTAACAACATGAAGCGCTGAATTAGGTACGGTTTCTGGCCTGAAGAAATCACAGTCCAAGTAGACCAATTAAGGGCACAGTAACAGAATGTATAAGCAGTGCTCACAAATGTTATGATGACTTACAGTGTGTTTACCACTTTTAATTCTTTAGGAGGGATTTGAAAAGGCAGGGATTAGTCAACTGGAAAGGCAGAAGATGCAACAGGCTGGGCAAGGGAAGGTTCAAGACTGCAGAGAAGAAAGTGGAGGAAGCAGAAGTGAGAAGTTACTGGATTGAGGCTGTAGCAGGGACACAAAAACAGGAGGTAGAATAGAAGCATGGCAAAATCTATTCAAACAAGGGGAATACTGGAGAACAGCAAAATAATCCAGACATATCATTAGCCTATGACAGATTGAACCAGTAGTGGCTGCCTGGATGGGTCCTAGCAGCTGTCTGGACTGGAAATCTTCTCCCTGCCCCCTCAAACCTGACTGGGTTCAAAATTAGCCACAAAAGTAAGAAGTTTGCTCCTACACATTTATAGATCTGGGGACTCATCATCCTTATTTATTTCTCCTGTGGTAGTGCTATGTAGGAACTTGAGTTTTATCACATAAAATATTCCTGATGTTTTTAAGAGTAGCTTGCTGTCCACTGCATGGTGTGTTGGAAGAGATATGTGCTCAGTAGTTTTAGAAAATGAGGTATTTCTTCATTCCTTGTGAAGAACCACATCTATGGATTTAGTAACAAAATTCCAAGATTGTTAGGTAGTTACTTAAATGTATTTACAGTACTTGATTCTTTTAAAAGTGCAGGTCATATCTTTGATCACTCTGTTTCACTTTGCCAAGATTTCTGTAATGCAAATAGGGAAACTGTCAGGCAAGACTATTTTTGCAGTTTATTTTTCTTTCTCCTCTGAAGGTCCAAACAGTCTTTTCTATATATAGGTACTATGCTGGTTGAGGATTAGTGCTGAGAACCTTTGAAACTATACCTCTGAAAAGTACCATGTTTTGAGAGGGATTCCTTGTGCCAGTTCCTGTCCAAGGGCTATCATGATTCTTGTCCTTTGGTGTGGGAGCCTTTATTAAGGAGGAAAAGTAGTCTCAGACCTTGTGTTTAAACACACACCAATTTCTACATCTGAGATCATGAAGAAGCAAAAGGTGGGATAGTAAAATGAAAGCACAAAGTAAATCACCCCAAATGTACTCCCATTTTTCTTTGTCCTATTTGCAACTTAGATATCAAACTATGCTGTAGGTTGTACTGTTAGTCCAACACTAATTGATATCATAAAGGTGCAGTCCTCTTTGGAGAGCTCTAAAAACACAGACAAAGGACAGGAAAAGGACTGCTCAACTGTTCAGAAAGGTATTAGTTGCTGTTCTTAACAGCAGGGGAAAATAACCACGATCCCGACAGCTTCTGAGTTTCTTGGCCACCAGGAATGTGTTCCTATCCTTTCCTTTACCTCTCTGTTGGCTGCCTCATTTAACTACGACAAATTGCCACAGAGATTCACGTAGGCTAATGGAGACTTTGTACATATTCCCTGTCTGTCAACATGCCATTCTTTTTGCTGCTTAGTGTGCTAACGGCTGGTGTTCTTTCACAAGTCCTGTTTTTATCAATCTGTTAAAGATCATAAATGATAGTCTTTATCACAAGACTGACAGTGGTCCTGTTATCCTAGGATATCACTGGGTAGATAACAGTCTGTAATTTTCTGTTGATCACAAGATAGCAGAGAGGTTTGCCACTGTTCACAAAGTTTTTTTTTTTTTTTTTTTAAAAAAAAAATCCTTATCTTTGATGTAGAACACTGAATGTTTGCATGATTTCCTTTCTTCCAATTTTCAGGGCTGAAAATAGTTTCATTGATAGTTTATATTTTGTTTCATTTTCTTGTACATGTGTTGGAAAGAGGTGCCAGAAATATTGTGTGAGAGAAGTAATTCTTGTAAGATGAGAAGTGGGAATGGTTTGAGGAAAATCTCTGAGAGAGTCTGTTTTTGTTGAACCTTCTTGTTCAGTTAGAAGAGAATAAAGACTTTTTTGATAAAGATGAGGTTTGGCTTCCCTTGAGTTTCCTTAGCATTCACACTGCATATTCTGTATCACAAATTTTGGTGATTTTTTTTTTATTTCATCCAAACATGTTGCCTCTTTGGGGGAGCTTTAATCTTATACGTTTTATGCTATAACAGTTCTTTTCTTTGCTTTTCACAGACTGTTTTTGAGAGGAACTGTCAATCTGATGACTGTGCTGCTGATTTGAAACTTCAGGGTAAATTACTGCTATCTAGGTGAGTAGTTGAAGTTTTTTCTTTTTTCATTCTTATACGCTAGTACACCATTCATTTTATGTAAGATGTATTCAAAAATCAAAATGCAAATACAGTCATCTTATATCCAGACTAGGACATTGATAATGATGACATGTCTAGTGCAGTAAGGTCTCAAGATGTACACAGAGGTGTAGGTGTAAACTGCACACAGAAAAGCATTTTTGTTCCAAAAAAATGTCACACAAGGTTTTAGAAAAATATGTCTTCTATGGTTGTGATTCTACCCTACCCCAGCCTTTAATTTCTGAAATAGTATACTTTGCAAACTCTTGAAATACTGCACTCCTTTGTCTTTTTGTTAGTAACTCAGGGGGTGTCTGATTTCACTTTCTTCTGGGGTAATAAACCTTGTCAAATAGGCCAGAGGTGAAGTTCATGTTCTGTCCTTTGAGACTGGTGATCCTAGGAAAGCACCTATTGTTTTGTCAGGATGCAGTTATTCAATTTCGGGATAAATCAGGCTAAAGGTGAACATGCATCACTTCTGTTTCCTTTTTTTTCAGCATTTTAGCACATTTTTAGAAATGGAAGTGCTGATGTGAGTTATTTAATTGTGTGCCAGAGGTTTTGCTGTTTGCAGATGCTCTCTGTGAAATGCTTTGCTTTCAGGTCAGGAAAGAGGGGAAGAGAATTTGTTGCTTTTGAAAAGTGAAAAAAAAAAAAAAGAAAGAAACATGAATAGGAGATATACACATATTTTATGTAAGTCTACAGCATGCTGTAGCCATAGTTGGAGACAAAACTGAACAAGAGTCAAATCTGAGTAGTTACGGACTGGACTTCTCCAGACACGACTGAAGTCCACAGGAATGTTTTGGGGTATTGGCTGGGAGCAGAGTTAGGTCTCAGGTTGCAGAGTTCACACTTTGACTGTGATTAGTCTGGATTTTTGACCTTTCAGTAGATTTTAGTGGTGAGAAGAACATACTGAGAGTAGAGCTGGAGACTTGTCTGTGTGGACTGGGGAAGCAAGTAAGGGGGTTTGTCGTGCATTTGAGGAATGATCAATAAAAAAGCAGCTTCTAAAAACTTGTCAGTGTGTGGTAATCTTAGCAGTAAGAGCTGTATTTGTGATTACAGTATTAAACTGTTTACTTTTATAGCTGTTATTTATGCTATCATGACAATTTAAAAACCACACCTGTCAAAAAAGCTGAGGATATTCAAATAGAGTTTCCACAGTCATGTAACAAAATGTTGAACAAGTGCTCTCAAGTCTTTTTTGTTCAGTGACATTCTGAAGTCCTGTTTGAAATAAACAGGATGTCATCAAATCTGTCAAGTCCACATAGAACAGGTTTTCTTTAGGTAAAGGGTATTGTAGACTTCAGCTAATAAGAATCGTAACACAGCAAACATCTCTGAAGAAAACACTTTATTGGTCTGTAAAAATACAAAAGCATGCTATGGGTTCTGATTATAGAAAAATGCCCACCTTGAAAAACATGGTCATATTTCCAGCCCCATATATCTCATGCTAAAGAACCCTGTGAGCCTGTTTTCACATACTGGCTGCTTATGATAATTCTGTTTAAAAAGCATTTGCTTTGTAGGAAGAGCATAGAATGTGAATCTTTTATTACTATATGAACCTGAGAACTAAATGGGTGACTTCGTTGTTAGGACGGTTATGGCAATGTCTTTGTCTAAACAATCACATCTGACTAAAATTGGTGAACTTATTAATAGAAGCAGTGCACTTAGGAAACACAGACACAATAGATTGAAATAAACAGGGTGTTTATGGGAAGGCAGCAGTAAATACGGTGTCTCAGATATGCAGCAGCTCTTTGAAGGTGTTGCTGGACATATGGGTAGGGTGATCTGATTGAGGTCATCTACCTGGGCTTTCAAAGCTTTTATTAGAATTTCTCACTGAAAGTTCACGAAGAAAGTAAGTTGTCCAGACCTAAGAGGAATGATGCCTGAGCATTACTACCTAATTAAAAAGTAGTCAACAAAAGCAGTAACTAGTCTGTTTTTCTGGTGTGCATGTGCTGGGGCCAGTGGTACTCATCATACTCATAAACAATCAGGGAAATCTGCTAAAAATAAACAGCAAGGTGATAAAGTTTGCTAATCATACTAAGCTATTTAGAGTAATGAAAGGAACAAATGAGGAGGTATATTTTCAAGCAGCATATGGTTAATCAGTGGAGTTTACTGCTGGGGATGTTGTAAACGCTGAGAACTGAAATAGTAGAGATGCCAAATTTGAATGCTGGAAACTGCAGAAATCTATCAGGAAAATAACACTACATGCTTGCCTTGTTCTTCCATAGGCCTCTGCTTTAGACATAGTTAGAGGTAGGGCTCTCTGCTGGATGGACTGATTTATTCTGGCTGTTCTTACACATTTTTTCATTAATTTGTAGCATGTTAGAGCCAAAATCTATGCAGAAAGTGATATATTGTGAGGTATAGTATTGTCCATCACTATAAAAGGCTTTCACATGTGTGCTGGTCAGAGCACTTGTGTGTGTAGGAAGTTAGCTCAGATTACATTATCATCATGAGAATTGCTTGCTGAGGTCACGCTCACGAGTTCAGGAACCATGCAAGCTACTCTGATATAGAGTTCACCTGAGATGCATTTGAATCACTAGACTTACCATGTTAGTTAAGATCACACCTGCATTTGAATATGCCAAACCAGCATACCAAATGACTGACAGGAAAATGATCCTGCTCTAATTTGGAATTTCTTGGGATCCTCCTTCTCTCCCCAAAACTTACACTAGTACCTCCACAAATGGGGGCCACTGCACTTTGATACATAACAAATAGACAAACCAGCACATCCACATAACAATCTAATATATGGCCACTTATCCAAAGTGCTCAAACCATGCAAATCTGTGTTTGTAAATTGAAAACTGCTATTCTGATCAGATGAAGTTATGTTTGCCTTGTTATTTCCCGTTGGTGCTGCTGCAAGTGAAAACTGTGCTGCTGGGCGAGCTGAAATCCTTCACTGTGATGTTGGTAGTGGGGAGGAGAGGGGGTAAGGCCTTGAAAGTGGATAATGATAAAAACCTCAACGATTTCTAACCCTATCAGAAAGCTTTAGTGAAGATTTCAGAGGGTGAGAATGGGATGTGGTAGTGATTCCTATGCTCTGTTTTTTTTTTTCTTTCAAACACTTTTGTTATAGTGAAAGGTGTCCTTGGAGACATGGGCTAAAGACCAGGGTAACATGTTGTACTGGAATAAAGACAAGCTAGAATGCATTTATTCTGAATAGAAAAATACACATTCTCAGTTAACAGAGGTATTTCTTTAAGGCTTGATTTCAGTTAAGAGATGGCCCTCTTTAAGGCTTGTCTACTTTCATGAGCATGTGTTTGCATGTAAGCCCACCCCAACTTGTTGCAAGGATTGTGAGATGGTGGAGCCAAACTCTTCCTGCTTGTGGCAGATGGCATGAGGGACAACAGTCACAGACTGTGTCTCGGCAGCTTCAGGCTGGAGACCAGGAAAAACTGTCTTGTGTGGGCAGTTTGTGCTGCACTGGAAGGAGGGCAGAGATCATGGGCTCTGCTGTTCTGGGTTTCAGGACTCAGCAGGATGAGGTCCGAGGTCCCAGCTGACTGTGGTTGGCAATTGTTCTGTGTTGAGGAGGAGGATGGATGCTATGGTCTCTAGAGATGACTTTCAACCAAGTTTGCTGCAGTTCTCTGACTCATGTCAAGGTAAAATCCTCTCTGCAACTTGACCAATGCTGCCTCAACAAAGAGCATCCCTTCATCAAGGTGGAAACAGCTGCCTAAGACAGTTGTCTTCCAGTGTCATGGCTGAAACCTGCCTGTGGGGCTCCTTGCCTCTCACTGATGCTGCCTCTGCCAGCAAGAACATGCAACATCACAAGAGGGGATGGTGATATCAAATGCTGGACCTGACAAAAACTGCAGGGATTAAACTTTCTAGTGCAGACATAATGAGGTAGCATGTGAAACAGCCACAGTGGTGCATGCTAGTGTTACCACAAACGTTACCACAATGCTGGGCCTGCATTTATTCTCAGGACTGTGAGTGTTGTTAGCCTAAAACTACAGATGTAACTTAAGGGTAGGGAAAAAGAGCCATGGGATGTGCTGGGGATTTGGTGAAGGCAGTATTGGGAGAAACTGAAGGATCAGAAGAAACGTGTTTTGTCTTTCCAGTCATAACTTTTCAAATCCATTCTTCTTGAAGAATAAACATGAGGTTTCAGCACCACAGAGTAGAGAGACTACTTCATCACCTCCCCATCAACGAAACTCCAGTGTTAAATCTTGCAGCTGTAATAGCAGATACCAAAATCTGGCCCTATCCATGCAGTGCTGCCCCATCTTAGTGCGGAGGATGAGGGGTGGAGGGGATTTAAAAAGGAAGGGATTTAAAAGTATTTTAGTGTAAAGAAAATACAGCGTTTATGTATTGCATGTGGGTAAATCTATCAAGACAATCTGAAACCTTAAGAGAAATAGGAATAGGATATTTTGCAATAAGTCATATTTTTATGGTAACAGCCTTTTGGACAGCAGTAGAAAACTGAATTTCCTTGCCAGTAATCCATTACTGAAAAGCAAAATGCAATTAAAGAGTGCTCTGTTAGCCATTATTTTCGAATATATTGTTTAATATTACAAATGCATTTATAAAGTATCATGCTTGACTTGAATGCCCCACTTCGTATTCTCAGCCCAGCAAATGTCTTTTCCATTAGGTTTCTGTAGCAAATACCACATTTTTATTGAGCCTCTCCTTAGCTACTTGTTTAGAGGCTGAACTGCATCTGTTTCCTCAAGATGTGCCGGGGGAAACTGAAGCATGTATTTTGTGGAAGATTAGCAGATTTTCAAGGCTAGAGAAGCCTAATCTGTTCCTATGGTACTCTATATGGGCGGAAAGCACTCTGGTCTTTTAGGAAAGAACCTAAATGTGCTGAGAGAACAGCGTTCACAGGAGCAGAAATCTGGTCCTGGTCCAATGCCTCAGACTGGTGTTCAGGTAACTGTCTACAAAGGCAATAGCAGTGACCAAAATCTGATTAGGCTTCAAGGGGAGCCAAGTGAAAACCACAGAAAATACATCTGAGTGATGTTAAGGGTGTTTGAAAAAACAGACTTTCTTCCAGCTATAATAAACAAACTAGCTAAAAGACCAGAGCAGAATGGGTGGTGGCTTCCCTGTGAGATGCAGCTAGGAAGGAAATCCTGTATGACTGTGTAAATACACTGACAGCCTGTATGCCGCAATGAGTGGTGCAGCTGTACTGAAAACAAACAGCAGTAGAAGAAAGATGATGTTGCGGCATGTCAGGTAGCTGCAATGTTCCAGCGTGAGCTGTGCACATGTTATGTAAATCAAGTTGTAAGGATAAGGGCTGTGAGCTCCCTTGGGTAGAATATGCTGTAATAAATATTGCTATTCCTGAGAAGGTTCCAGGAGGAAGTCTGTCTTCCATATATTTATGTGACATAAGGTTATCCTTCATCTGTCATTCGAAACCGCATTACTCACTCGTTGGAATGCTTTTGCTCATGTGTTTGCGTGATTGTAATATGCAGCTTTCTTTTATGTATAGGTTTTAGAGCACCCTTAGGTGTTCTAGATTGCTTATTAGACTCAAATTTACCTTCTTTCACTAGAGACTGGTTGGGGTCCCTGTCTGTACTGCTGCAAATTGTTTTGGAGAAGTCAAATTGGAAGCAAAAGTTGTTGAAAGCCAAAGGGGCAACAGGTGCATTTGCAAAGATTTGCAAGGTTTTACAAACTTTTCATGTTTTGCATTGGAGTCAAAGCTTTCATAAGTTTTCTTGTGCAATGGAATTGTTGAGAAACGTCCTTTTCCAGTTGAAAGGTCATGCTTGTGACTTGGGCCATCTTCTGGCTAATTCCAGAAGGACTGGCAGAAGATGGACAAAAAAGCAATCTGTCAAACTTAATCAAGTTTGAAATGTTTCCATTTTAATAAAATGGTGATTTATGAAAAAAAGTATTTTCCAGTTATCTTCTGGTCAGCTCTACAGAAGCATTTTTTTTCACTTCAAGTAAATTCTTTCTGTGACTTGCTAAAATATTAATGTATTTTCTGACAGTACTTTTGTTTCTATGATCTATTTTGTCCTATGCATGTATCTACTTGATAGGCAGGTTAACAATTCAATGTGATCTTTTGGCATGTAACCTCCAAGTACCTAACCCACACTTCACTGAAAACACCTGCATCACCACCCCATGGTCCTGCACCCTCTGAGCTTGCTGGACTTTGGAACAACTTCTAAGTTTATAAGCATATGATTATTAGTGAATAAAAATACATTTCATTTAGCTATGCAACCGATAGCTAGTCGTGTGGTTGTTTCGCAAATAGACACAACAAAGAGTCTGTTCATGGACCTGTTAAAATGTGTGGAAGGACTCCCTGTGGTTCACTAAGCACACGATCAGACATTAAGCACCTGGATTTGAAAAATGAAGTTTTTTCAGCAGTTTCATATTGGCTTGTCAAAATATTGCAGAACCCTGACTGAAGGAATCCAGAAGTCATAGATAAAAACATGTGTTATGACAGCTTTGTCCAATTTGCTTTTCACCAGCACAAGACGTAACAGCAGAGACCATAGTAGAGTGCAGTGACAATGCAGATAGTCAATGCTTTCTGAAGGAAGGAGCAATAACATCAAATGTTGATTAAAAAGATCAAAGCTGTTTTGACTATATCTCATGAATATGGTAGGATTTCAAATAAATAAATAAAGGTTTTCACTGATCATAGGCTTTGTAAAGGCGTTGGAGCAAAGCTGCAAGCTCGTGGTTTAACGTGGGAAGCAAAGCTGTTTCATAAATTTGACCAGGCTCACGCCTCAGCACTTATCTTCCTTTGATCACACAACAGGAATTTGTTTCCAGAGAGGCCTCAGGTTTCATGGCCTGCCCGTCGCGGTTTTATGCCCCTGAAGTGCATCTTAACAAAACAGTCGTGATGAGGAAAAACAATATCCTTTCATTTGGAGGTGGACTACATGCTCTGATGATATCTATTTTTCCCTTCCTCTTCATTCATAGCAGATGAAAAATTTGTTTTCACTTATTTTATCTCTCACTGAACAAACACTTCTTTAAAAATATTTTTGACATTCTGTTTACTGTAGACAGGCTACCCTAAATAACATAGCTAGTCAGATGGAGCTAATTTGATGCCTTACAAAGAACAAAAGGAAAATGAGTAAATGCTATGGTTTAGCATGCCTCGTGCTAGGAAAGTGCCATGAGCTTTCAGTCTGGACCATGTGTATATAAAACTGTGTATGCTGGTGTCAATATTCCTGACTTCTGGGATGCAAATATGGAGCCATGACCCATCCCATTGCAGTCATGTGCTGCCCATAGGTTACTAGGTTATACCCAAGTACTACCCTAACTCCAGGTCTTTTAAAGTATCAAAAGAGTTCAGAAAGAAGAGGAAAACATTGAAAAGGGGGTTATGAGTAGGTTGCTGTCAGTTTTCTCAAAATTATGTTGTTTCTAACTGTGATTTAAGTGATTTTGCAAATTATAGCGTAGTTTAATGCTATTTCAAAGTAATTTGGTGCATTGTAAAGGAAGCGATGAAAATGTTTATAGCATTTTGTGTATATTAGCACATTTGTAATTCTATTTGGAAGTAAGTCTATTTGGTGAATCCAGGAAGGAGAGATTTGATTTCTAATTTACTTCGACTTTCATTTATCTTTTGCCTACAGACAGTTGCTAGTGAATTGAATGCTGCATTTGCAAGGCACATGGAAAAATTTGTTGTAGCATACCCAGGGTCTGATTTGCAGTTTCCTGAAAGGACTACCCAGTAGAGCCAGCAATTAATCAGGATGTAGTACAAGTTGCAGTGGGAGAATCATCTCAGGAACAAGTGAATGTTTCCCCTTTTGAGGGTGAATGGGGATAAAGGAATGGATTTTTGGTTTCCATCTGGTTATTTACACTCAGAGCTTCATAAATCTCTCCCAAAATAAATAAGTCCAGTTTGATAGCAGTGGGCAGTCCTGTTCATTTTGAACATGTGGTGATTGAACCCATGTGGATGGTAATAGAGCCATCAAGTAACAAGTTGTAACAAACGTCAATAGTCTGCATCTAATACAAGAATACAGATTCCCAATCTATTCTTTTTTTAAGAAAAGGATACTGATTGACAATCAGGGGTACTGTACAAGCCAGTCTTATAACTTCTTAAATGCTATTCTGTGAGGGTTTTTTGTTTGTTTGTTAAGAATCACTTGACTGTATCCACTGGAACACGATTTTGCTGTTTGTTAAACCAGATCCTAAAGAGATGAGTTTTTTGCATTACATAAAATGATCTTTGAACTAATGTGTAACCTGGCCTTCCTTGTGAACAGCCCAACATCAGTATTTTATGGACCTAAGATAGTTCAAGTTGTCATATTTTTTCCTGCTCTAGCAACCAAAGTATAAAGCTAACAAAACAAAAGCTTAACCTCTGGCAGTGCTGTCATACATGAGCTGCCTCCAGAGGTGGAAGTCCTTGATACTGTACAGACCACAATGAAAAGCAGATGCACCATTGTTTTGGATTTGCAGAATATTTCTTGACTGATAAATACATGCGTGTGCACACACACACACACACATACTTTTGTTGTACAGCTTTATAAAGTTTTTCATAGTATATCCTGCAAGTACAAAATCTGATAAGGCTGAATTTCACTGCAGGTCACCACGTAAATCACTTTGCTGTTTCTGGATGAGCTATTGGGTCGAAATAGAGGAAATGTGCAGATGTAGGTTGATGCTGCTTATAGTGTTTGACATTTAGATATAACTTACTTTTGACATATCACACCTGCTACTACAAAACAAATTTCCTAAAATAACAAGCTGGTGCTGCTTCTAACTTGTCATCTCTAATTAGCTGCCTTTTACTGACCTCTGAAGGTAACTGGTAGATGGGGGCACTGATCTCTTTCTTCCTCATCAAGGCTCAGCTGAGTATGTTTTTTAAATTACATATTGCACCCCATCATCCCCTGAATAAGGCCAACAATCAGACCTGCCTCATCAGATTTTAACAGGTCTACTGCTGAGCGCATAATTTTTATTGTAAATATGTGGTTTGCTTGATGAATTTAATTTTCTAATTCCTGGAAACAACAAAGTTCCTTGTTACAAAGTGCTATTCAATTCATTCTCAAATTTCACTTCCTCTCCAAGATCTTTGGACATCAATCTTCTATTTTAGCATTGCTCTTCCTGTATTTTAAAAAACAGGGGAAATATAGAGACTTTTTTCCACATCAGGCTAGTATATGCAACTTCAGCTACATGTGTCATACCATTTATCTTCTAAATTTGTTTTTGCCACTAGTAACTAGCTTTTGTGTTCTAACCTTAGGCACATACACCCACACATGTGAGGATAACTGTCTTAGGAGCACAGTATCATCTGTTTAAAGGACACGGCTTGTGGCTATAAAAGATGTTAGTTTGTATGTATGTCTGCAAGGGTGAAAGATTAGATTAGAGGTTCTGTAGATGTTGTGCCTGATCTTGCTTTCATGTGACAGTTTCACAAACCAGGATAGCTGCATTCAACCCAAAAGCTGCTCCCCAGAGTAAACACTGTGAAAAAGGACTTGGTTCCTTCACCATTGACTCTTCAGTTCTGTTTATAAAGGGCTTTGAACAGCTGGGTACAATTGAAATTACTGATAATAGTAAAAGAAAGGCAACAGATTTCTGCATCATGGTAAGATAAGGGGTATTTTTACGTGGATGTTGTGCCCTGCTCTGTACTTTCTACTTTGAAGACTAAAGGGCTGGCAGTTATGTGTATTGTGTAATTATGGGGGATTCGTGTGAAGAAATGATGTTGGAGGAAGAGAGGACAATTCCCAGAGAAGCTTTCAAAATACAGTAACTGGCTGTAAATTGAAATCGCTCTGTTTCAATTCCAGAATGAGAGGAAAAAGGGTTTCCTAGAGTTTTTTTCTATTGTTTACTACTCAAATACATTTTTTTTCTCTTTTTATATATATATAAAAAAAATAACATATAGGAAAGGTGGAAAAGTTAACGCTCTGTGCTGTATTCCTCAATTGCAATATGTATAGGACCTCAATAGCTAGAGGGGCAGCTCTGCCTGACAAGGGTACAGGCACAAGCAGTTCCACCTCCTTGACTCTGGGCTCGCCGCAGTAGGTTTTTTATCTGGGACATTCAGCCTCTTCCCGTGGGGAAACATTGGCACATTGTTATTCTGCCCTCACAGGGAGCAATCTTGGTACAGCGTTACTCCCAAACTGTACTCTGCTGACACAGGAGCTCTGTGGGCCGCTTCTCAAATTCTCCCTTAAATTTGTCCCATCTTCTCGTGTTACTTCATACTATTCAGAGCAGACTGGAAAGCAAGATTTTCAGCTTGGGAAGTAGAACTGGTCATTAATGAAACGATCTGGTTGGCCCAGAGCTAGCTTGCCATGGTGGGCTTAGTGCATCTTAGCTAGGCCACAGTCATCAGCTACTCAAGGTCTCTTACCGCGTGTGGTGGCTTAGGCGTCAATGTGAGGAGGGGAAGGCAGCAGTTCAACTAATGCAGGATAAACCCTGGTATCCTGAGTGTTTGCCTGAGTCCTTAACCTAGATTGCCTTCGAGCTTTGCAGAGATAATTGACCTTGAATACACATGTGATAGTGCGACAGTGTAATGCACAGGCAGTATAAAATCCAATAGCTCTGCTACCTATAGGGATGTTTAAAAGTTTTGCATAGTTTGGGATTATTTATGGGGCGTCTACCTCTCTGTTTTGCTCTGCGTCTTCAAATGAATTCCCAGAAGATGAGCTGAGGGTTTCAGCTTTTCATTGGCTTTTGGGGTTTAAGTGTTTGCAAAGTTCAACTGATCCTGGGGCCTATGACAAAACCCCAGAAGGAGAAAGGTTTTCAGGGTTGATAATAGGAGTTTGTGGGGGCAAAAAACACATTCAGTATCACAGTAACTGTGAAGACCAGCTGCAATGCTGGTTGGTGATGGTAGAAATCAATCTATTTGGATCTGTCACAGACCGATGCTGTTCACTCACACCTTTTACTGGTTTAAAGGAAAGAGATGGGACTTCTGTTTCTTCAGCAGTGTACCTTTATCTGATGGAGATGGAGGACAGGTTAGACTTCAGTTGTTTGGAGCCTTTTTACCCTGATGAAGTCTAACTGTCCCCAGCTGTAGCTTCCACTGGCCATTGGACAATAGCAGGGATTTACCCATGCAGATGCAGATCTTCTGTAAGGAGAGAAAGGCTCTTAAGATTAAAGGGAAAGTCGATGATCCAGACTAACAGGCTAAATGCAACCCTGTTGCATTCCTTGCACTATGTACGATCTGCACAAGCTAAGGGAAAGCGCTAAATGCTTTTTCATTTCTTTTTTTTAAATAAGTCTCTGAAGTACAGGAAATAGAGAAATATGTCCCTGCGTACCTTTTGGAATGCAGATTATGTCTCCCTTGAGCCACGTTAATAAAAACACCAACATCTTGGGGGGTGGAGAAATGAAAATAGCAGATCTCTTCTGTTAGCATTTCCCAGCTGGTCTTTATTCACTTTCTGACCATAATACAAGGAAGCAGCACAGAAATTAACAAAGAATGTTAACGTGTGTTAAAAAGCTATTTGTTTTATGCTGGAGCTTTAAAATTGTTTCCTCTTCTTTTTTCCAAAAGAAGAGAACATTGAAGATTTCTTTTTATGTTTGATGCATAGTACCATGGCAAGTAAATTTTAAAACCATGGCAGAGTTGATCCTCTGTGTAGCATAAACTTGGAGCCTGATTTTCAGAACTGCTTGTTACCTGCAAGTCTAGCTCATGTGAATGAAAGCTGCAAGTATTTAGTACTTCTGAATGTCAAATTTCTTTCCCTTTCCATGCAAAAATTGATAGTCGGACATATTTTGTGTGCTTGTATGCATGTGCATAGAAATGTGGTTGCCTAAATTTAATAGCTCTACAGTCTAACCAGAGCTTTTGCCCATTTCATTATTAATACGTATTACCCGATGTAATGGGTGGTATTATTCTCTCCAATTTAGTGATTGTCTTGATTATTTTCCATCTTTTCTATCATTTTTTTTTAGAGCATGTTTTTATTTTTAACCTGCCTTCCTTGCTGCAAGGAGGGTGACGAGTGCTGTGGTGAGGATGCTGGCTGCTGTATAGTTTTCATGCAATGAAATGTAAACTAAAAGCCATTGCTTGATTCCGTTCCTTAAATTATTTGACATACCTTGTCAAGACCACAAGTGGCTCTAGTTTGTTTCTTGCGGTGACAACAGCTTTTCAGTGACACATTGGAGTTGTCAGTGAGGCTGCTGTAGGTGCAGCAGCTGCCGGCAGAGGCTGGCACCAGGCTGGCAGCAGAGCTGCTCCCATGCTGCAGTAGGCTGTCTGCGCCCGTGACGTTGTGCCCTCGAGCAGCAAAGGGGGCCCGGGAGCTCCCCTGCAAGCAGGGAGATTCCTAATCCTTTTCTTACAGCAAGTGAGCCTGATTCATTCCAGATGTACATGGATTTAATGATTTGGAAAGCTACTCTTAAAATGGGACTTACAGCACAATCTCCTATAGCCTTTTAGAGGAAGATCTGAACTCCTTTGCCAGCCTAAAATCAGTGAGGTTTTTCAGAGTTTAATAGGGTGTGAGTTTTTGTGTAGAAGCTTTAATCAGGGAGCAACTAGTATGCTCTCAGAAAGGGGGTTTTCCTTTTCTGCTGAGGAAAACATTGTTATAAACATTGTTGCTTAGGTGCGATGCACTTTTAACAGATGAGTGATAGCTTTGTAAAGGAGTAACACAACCTAATGGTATTTATTTTAATGTTATTTTTGTGGGATTACTTTTAAGTAGGGTTTCATTCTGAATATTTGTTTTATTGTTCAGTAGGAAAGACAGTAATCTTGATCATCTTTAAATTAAATCTTAAAGTACTGCTGCCACCAATTCAGAGTGGATTCTTTCCTCCTTTGCATATTATTCTTTTAATCATAAATAAGTTACTGTAGAAGGGAAAGAAGTAGTGGCAATGTCTGTGTTAAATAGTAATAGCTGGACACAGATATGTAGTGTGCATTGCATATTGTATCACCCTGGCATAAGATAAATAGCTTGTAACATCCCTTTGCTTACAGAAGTGATACTTCCAGATTTTGCTAATGGGTTTGATAGATGCTGATTTATTTTTTGAAGTAATAACGAGAAGTGAGATTATAAAGTTCATGACAAATAATTTGCAGTTGTAAGTGGTTGTTTTTATTTCTTGGCTTCCAATTATGTACTTTTGATTATTAGCAAATCCCAGCAAATAGTTTTTGTATATCTTCATAATTTGTCAGCTTTTCTACAGTGAATGTTGACGTTGAGGCCAAAAGGTTAAATGCTTCCACGTACTCTCATGTAGTTTTCCCATTAATTTGGTGCATAAGAAACAACTACTCCAACTATTTTGACCTCTCAAGCTAGTTTTTTCAGTGGATTCTGTGCAGTGTACACATTTGCCAATGTTTATTTGCAGTGATAGCTGATGGCAAGAATACACCATAACATTTAGAAAGCAAAGTGTCCAGTTATAGGTAGGATTGGTGGTGTCTGCAGTTGAGTGTAAGTAGGAGAAATCAGGCATGTTTCCCAGAGATTTATATCTGCCTCATAAGAACCTGTCATTGAACTGTAAGCCATAATTTTGGGCAATAAATGAAGATCATCATAAATTAAATAAGTTCAGGAAACAAATATGCTATAAATATTGTATGCATTATGTGGAAAAGTTGTGCTCAGAATCCACAAGCATCAGCTTTAAAGCCTGAGTCTAGACTATCTTGCTCTGCACTTCCCACATACCAGAGCCCCTGGTTGCTTCATTACATCCCTTTGGAAATCGATGTCTGGAAAACTGGAAAACTCCTTGGCAAATGCAGAGAGACAGAACCCAGTGAGATCTGCCTTTGGAGGTTCAGTAGGGCTACAGCTGGCAGAGGATGCTGAAGGGTTTATAAGTGCCACATCCTTGGAAACCCCCTATTAACGCAGATGCTGTGGCTGCAGCACCACGAGGAGGGCTGGCAGTAGTGGAGCAAGGCTGCCTTAAACATGACTCGCATCCGGCACCCCAGTTGCTTTCAGACAGTCACTGCTATGCAGAGAGTCAGCATGTGCCGATGTGCCTCTCCCTGGTGCAGCCATTCCCTCGTGGCAATAGGGCGAATGGCAGGCTGCATGGTCAGCTTTGGGTTTCTCCGTGCTGATGCTTGCTGCAGTGTGCTTGTGTGCTGTGCAACAGCATCTGGCAGGGTGGTATTGCGAGGATGCCTTTTCTCAGAAGATCCTCCTTTATACTTCTGGGCTCATTGTCCCTCTGAGGAAATGACAGAGCATCTCTTTGCTATGTGCCTGCAGGACTCTGCCCTTTTTTGACCAGCTGCTTGATGTTCTCCCTGTGATGCTCTCTCCATTGCTCCAGGCTATATGAATGGTTTTACATTATACTCATGGTAACCCTAGCCAGTTTGATATTTTGGTTATTTTTGAATTTATACCTGGTATATTTCACAATATCTTTCATTGTGTTTTTATTCTTAGACCTGCAAACCCATGCATTGTTACTGTATATTTTTCTGTGATCTTAAGCCTACATTCACACTTGTTAGCTCATCTTCTGGAGAAACTAGCATGATTAAATATATACCAAATTATAATTGTGTGTGTATTTGTGATCTATGATGCCTTGTTACAGTAGTGTACTGATTCATGATGTATGACTATTATCTTAATTAACCATTCTCTTGGTATTCCACTTATAGAACATGACTCCATTGTGTTAGGTCCAGTGTAAATGCACAAGGAAAGGTTAGTTTTGTTCAATAGATAGTTTTTGTTATAACTTTTATGCATTTTTTCACTCGTACCAGTTTCTGGATTTTATTTGACCCTCTTTCCTTTTTTTTTTTTTTCTATCCATGGTGTAATTCTAAGCTTTTCAGAATGTTACTATAATGTTTCAGTAAGATTAAATTATTGAGAAACAAAATGAAATAGAATTTGTGTTTGAATGTGAGCATAACGTTTTGTACTTGTTGCATTTTCCCCATCCAGTGACTTTACAGTCTTTAACTATTTTATTCCCAATAAAGCCATATTAACAGTATCTCATGAAATGGTTTCAGGTGAGGATCATGGGATTTCCTTTCACAGGAGGCAGTGTCAGAACCAGGAATCACAAGCTGCTCACTTTCCTTACAGCTGCCTGCACTGCTTATTGGCCATACAGCACACTGATGAATTACTAACTGCAGAGCTTTTAAGCAGTTGAGTTGTAACACTTCTGCAGCAGAAAAAAAGATGAGAGTGTAAAAGTTGCCAAGAGTTAATCTGGTGCAATTGTTTCTGCCTACAGTGTTGATGACAGGACTGCCTACCTGGCCCTGGGAGCAGTGAGGAACATCTCACTTAACATTTCCATCTCTAACATTGGGGATGACGCCTATGACACCAACGTTTTCTTCAACTTTTCTGGGGAGCTCTTCTTCATCAAAATGTGGCAAAAGGTAAGAAATGCCAATCTCGCTGTGAGGAAATCTCTTAATGTTAAGTTTACTTGCAAGGAGTAGGAACAGGGGGTGGCCTGGTCCACAGTGCTGAGAGATTTGGAAGTTGTTTCTGGTTACGTTGGGCTTGAATTTTTTTCAGACTTTTTACTGAGGTTTTCTCTTCTGTGGGTTTAAGCTGAGAAAATGATACAGTTTGTGTTTCAATAGAAGGCACAGCACTGTTATTTGGGGTTAGCTAACGAAATAGAAACATTGGTTGAGGTACTAAGGTATTAAGAGACAGGAGGAGACTGGTTTGGAAATCTGTTGAATAACGAATGACACTGAAATACAAAGGCTGCCTCTAGTTTGAGTGGTGCCACACTGCGCTCACCAGTCCTGATCATCTCCTGACCTGGGTTCCTAGCTTTTTGTTTGTTTTGGTTTGTTTGTTTTCCTTGCAGAAACCAAGATGTAGGGCTGTTCTCTCCTCACATCTGGGTGCAAGTTTGGATTGTGGCCAGGGCATTTCATTAGAACTAAGAGCTCAAAAGTGCTTTTGATTTCACCTGCATCAACTCAGGTGAAGTTTTCTTGCTTTAGCCTCTTCACATTTTAGGTTGAAATGCTCAGATGTTTTCATTAGCTTGAATTGTAAAATGTTGAAATGTAAACACTGAATTGAACTTTTTGCAAACTGATGGCTATGAAAGCTGAGTGTGAGTAACATAAAAATAAATTGCGCAAAATGGAAATACAATCATAATAACATTCTGACTATTTGCTCCTGCTTTTTGCAGTCATTTGTCTCTCTGCTGGAGCTTTGCTATGCTTTTCAAGCCATAAGAGCAATATTAAAAACAGTAGCACAAATGTTTCAAAGTATGGTATTAACATGGCCCATTGAAATAATGATATTTTGTCATTATTTTTCATATTTTATAGAGAAAGATTATAATAGATTTTAGCTATTATAAACCTCTTAGGTTGCCTCATTACATAACAAAGTATGATAAATTCTGTTAGAAGTTAATTCTGTTGATTTTCACATTAGACTGACATTGCATACAGTTACAAACCTCAGAAAGTTCTTTCTATTATAAGCTTCTTTTTCAGAGTATGTGCTGCAAGTGTGTAGTTTATCATGAGGTTTTTTTTTTAAAAAAAAAGAAAGCAGAAATGCCTTACGCCAATACACAACTTCTCCTTAATGGAAGTTTACGTGAAGACTTTTAGGGTCTGGCCCAGCTCCCATTGAAGTCAGTGAGAGGGTTTCCATTGCTCTGCACTGGAAAAGAAAAAGAGCTTGATGTATGTTCTTTTAAAAGGTTGGTTTTTTTGTGTGTTTTTTTCTTCTTCTGTACTTACTTGTTGAATATTTTACACACATGGATTAACTGGAACACCAGTTGCCTTCGTTGTTCTTCTTGGCCAACACTGTCAGGGAACAAGCTGAAGATGATGTGCTGTTTCCCTTGGTATTGTACCTTGAGCCTGGGTCTAAAGCAGACTTGAAACAGCTGTGTGAAATGCTCCCTAGAAGGAGCAGTTTCTGGAAGCAAATGACATTGTTGTAGGGTTATCTCACTATTCAATGTGTCTTCAGCTAATAGAAGCTATCATTTCTTTAAAAACAAATAAAAAAAAGCGTACATCAAGGAGACATGTAGGCTTCCTTCTTCCTCTGGTTTTGAGAGCTGTAACAGGGTATGTTATTCCTGCCGCTCCACTGTTTGTGTGTTTGATTTGATATTTTTTTTTTTCCTCTGATAATTTAGTAACAGGTTTGAAAAACTAAGAAACAGGGTTGTGTTGGGCGACTTTGCTTCCTCTCGATCAGCTTTTGCTACAGGACAAGCTAATGGATTGTTGGCCTCATCATGTATCCAGATGGGAAACTGGATTACAACCTCATAGCCTCAATTAGTGTTATATTTTCCCTAAGCTCCTTGAACAATGCTTTTTTAAATAAAATATCATGGACTCTGTTTCATAACCTACTCCCATCCCTTGACATCTATGCAAAATATGTACTGTGCATGTACTTTAAATAGATTTTATTCCTGGTTGAACGTTGCCCAGGCAAAAATCCAGAACATAAAGCTGGAGTAAAAATGACAACTCATAAGATTTCCCGTAGTGGAGCAATTTTGGAATCAAAAGAGCTGCTGCTTATGGGAAGCTTCTTGCTGCAACTGCCTTTTAATGAATGACGGTAAAGTGGAAAAGAAGGGTCTCTTCCACGTGGTTGCTTGAAACTTTTTCTGCAAGGTGGACCTCAGAACAGTGACTGCATGGTGAGCTTTTAAATCGATTTCTGTAGTCCTTTCAGGATGCTGTGAAATCTCCTGTTTGTTTTCCCTGTGTCTCCAGTAGAATTCCAGGCAGATTCAGTCTGGTTATTTCTTGCTGTAGTTTGGTTACATTGAGAGCTGACACTGCAAAAAATGTAATGCTGTTTTCTCAACAGAGTTACCGTGACAAAATGCCACAGTTTGTGTTTGAAAAGAACGGTATGGCCAAGCTCAGTAGGGATTACCAGTAGCACTCCCTGAAGTGCATTATGGAGATAGCTCTTCCTTTTGTGGAGACTGAGATTTCATGAGCTGCAGTGGATAGAGCACCTGGCAGGGCTTTGCCGCTTCTCTGGGAGGTGAAAAAGCATTTGCTGACTGATGTTTAAACGACTCCATTTATTCCACTGTCTAATTTTCCTGTTGTGCTGCTGCCAGTCCTCCCTGGCTTTGTGGACGAAGCCCAGCATTTTCTTTCCAGCTTCTGACAGACAGCCCTCTTCCTTCTTGAGAGGCACAGTATGTGGCATCGGCTTCAGGCAACAGACTTCTCATCTCTGCCTACCCTCCGTGCAGTGTTTTTAACTCTGTCATCACTGCTGCCCTTCCAAGGGACTGTTTTCACAGAAGTGTCACTGTCCTACGCTCAAATCATCCCTTCACCCTTTTTACATACAGGGAGACTCTTGTGTGGAAGTGAACGTATAGCTACAAAACAGTAAATTTCTTAACTGGTGATATTCCTGAATTTGTTGTGGGTTTCATCTCTAGTAGCTTACTGTGCATATTATTTTCCTTTCATTATGGTTTTGTTAACCGTATGGTTTCATATGGAGTGGCAGCACTTGGATTATAAACCTTATTTTTCAATTCTTCCTAACTTTGGTAGAATTAAACTGAGATTTTTTAGAAGCCAATTATAACTTACATTGTTTAGTTAGAAAAACAAACAAACAAAAAAAGCCAGAATGGCAAAGTCCATTCAAGGCTGGGCAAAGGCTGGTTTTCTTCTCAGGAGGTTGACAAAGCGTGGCCATTGATGTAAAGCCTGTGAAAAGTTTCAAGTTCTGATTCAGTGAGAACTGGTGGTTTTACAGGTGCATGGGAGCATTGCACTGTAATGAATTTCAAAAGTTGTCCACTAGGAAAAATGTCCCTTTTGAAATATGAAGAGATTTAATCTTTTTTTTTTTAAAAAAAGACACCTCACATGTTCACATAGATTTCACTTTTACTGTGTTGACAGAGATTGGTCACCTCTTCCCTAAATAGTAGATCTATTTTTTTTAATATTAAAATTTATTGTCCTATAATCTTAATTCAATTTCAAGAAAGCTATTTCAGAGCCTGAAAAATCCACTTAACAGAGGTGTTAATACCACTTTCCTATAGAACACAGAGTGCTGCCTGTGTGCTAAGGAGTCTGGAAAAGAATAAAAGGCTCTTACTGCTAATTTCTACATCATTTTTCATCTATTGGAATTGCCTGCTGACTTGTGAAGTTTTGCTGAAAATGCTTGTCAGAAATAGGCACTTCGGTAACCATTCATTAGCTGCTGTTTAGAGCAGAAGGGTATTGTTAGTACAGTTACAGAAAAAGTACTATAAGCTTGCTGGAAGTGGCAGTTAACAGTTTTCAGAGACTTCCCAAGTAGGCTGGTACAACAGCCACCACTGATGGGGAAAATCCCGTTCTTTGTCTGTGCCTGGCCATGGCATCCAGCCTTTCTCACTCCTTTTGGTTGGTTTAGTATTTTGTGGGTTCAGTGAGGCGAGCCAGGTTGCAAGGGGTCAGATGAGCACCAGGTAAATGCAGGAAGAGCGCTGGAAGTACACGATCAAGGAGCTGATGTTGGGGGGTAGGTGTACGCAGGACCGTATCTTTATTAAATCTGGTCAGGAGATTTTATATTAATGGCATAAAAACAGCATATGTAACATAGTAATAATAAAACCCAACAATAACCCAATATCTATAGCATTAATCTCTGGCTGCTCTTGAAGTGCTCTGCAAGGACTGGAGGGAGTCTAACAGCTAAGCCCATTTCAGCATGGGTTACGGAGAGCAGAGGTCAGGAAATCCCACTGCTGACTGTCATTTCCAGCTGTGGATTATTTCTTTATTTCAGGCAAGCTCCCAGCATCCAGAGCCAGCTGTGTATAGCATTCCTCCTGCTTTTCGCAGCAACTTTTGCAAGCAACAGCTGAGTGAAGTTTGCAGGGCTGGGCCAGGACAGAGTGAGCAACAAGGTTTTCGTTTCCTAGGACTTACACATGAAGGAAATACAAGGAATGGCTATCTGAACCCTTGGTGCTCATTATGAATATGCTGATATCTTGAGTCACACTGTTTATGGACCCTGGGATTTTTCTTCAGATAAGTAATGCAGTGCCTTCTCTGGGTTAGCAGGCAGGTCAGGTCGTGCACTTTGGATACAACACACCCCCAACCCCTCACTCCCCCACTCCCTGAGAGCTTGCTGACGTCTCCTGACTAAGAGAGCCCAGAAGAGCTGCACACACAGAGTTTTAATTTTTTCCAATTTGGAAATTCTCTTACTCTGGTTTCCCATGCTGCTCATGCTTTCTAAGAGTCTTAGGGCTGGCAGGGACAGGATACTGATAGAGCACAAAACCCTAGGACACGTACCTCCTTTTGGATCCATCTGTGCCAGTGGAAGAAACTGTAGGTCATGGGTATTCCCGATGTCTTTTTTTTTCCAGTAGTCTTTGCCCCTTTGGAGTGACTGGTAGAGAACTTACTGTGATTGCTCTCGGTTCACCTCCAGCTGGTTAGCAGAAACCTTTTAAATTAGAGGCTTGAGTTAATCCAGCTGACATTGCGTGGAGTAGGTTGGAGTTGCTCCTGTCATCTGCTCTGCCAGTGTGTCAGAGCGAGTGGTGCCAAGTAGCGTGGAACCTGTGACCCCTGCACTGACATGAGCACATCTGGAAGACCTCCCAAGCAATATATCACTTATGTGAGGGGATTTGAACCCTTCTGCCAAGAGAACTTTTATAGCCAGGATTCAGGAATAAGTAGTGTGGCAGTCACTGCCACCTGCTGCTTCTCCTTTCTTGTGAATCTAATGCTTAACTGGTGTTCCAAAGTGCACAAAACTGTTTTGCATCCTTGGAGTTAAATTGTCTAATTTCTTGATTGGGAAGAAAAAATACATGTAGTTCAAGCTATCTGACTTCATTGTTTATTTTAGTCTTTTTCTGTGAATGCTCAATGAAAACCTTAAGTTTTATACTTCCCAAGGGATAAGTAAGGAGCAACAATTTTTTTTCAGGCCAGAAGTTGTTAGAGCCACTTAATATCCACCTACTCTTAGCAGGTAGGAATTGAAGGCTAAACATTTGATCCAGATTTTCTTTTTGGGATTCAAATATCATTCCCACTGACAGGGAATGGGAATTGGAGACTGGATTTAGTTGTATAATTAGTACTGATAGAAGTCTTGTAAATTTTCCTCTTACTGTTTATGTCTGAATGAAGTCTGTTATTTTTTTCCCCCATCAACAAATAGAATGCAGAATCCTCAAGGTCTGTTGGAAAACTCCCTGTTGGAATAAATGATTCAGAAGCCATGATTTTTCAGGAATTTAGATCTTTTTCTGCTTAGCGGTGGAAGAGCCTATGCAAGCTTGTTAAATCCCATTTTTAGGAGCAGCTTCATACTTAGAAAACTGATTGAAGGGTGGTAATGTGTAAGATGATGATGTGACTCAGACCTTGCAAAACTGGATACAGCCAACTCCAGCTAGCTTTAGAAATCTGAGGTTTTTGCAGTCTTAAGCTACTTGTAGGGAAACAATGACTTGCCGTGGGAGATCACCCAAAGCATTTCTATAGGAAGCAGTAGAAACTTCAGATTGAAACAGACAAGGCTTTTGATGATGTACTTGTTTCTTTTGGGTGATGTTAGAGTAAAAACTTATTTTACAGTACAAAAATGTGGTGTTAATTTTTGTGAGGCTTTACAGCAGCCTGTGATTAGTAAGCTGTTAACAAACATTTGTTTCGAAGGACTTGATGGTGCTGGAATAACATACAGAAGGACCAGATATATTGAGAAGCTTTATGCTGATCTGCTTGGGCTGTGCTCTGGGTTATGTGATGAGGAAAGTGTTTGTCCTGGAAGTAGCTTTTCATGCCTCTTAGACTGTTTATGTATATATACAAATAATGGTTTTAGGGAGTAGCCTGGGATGCTCCGTGTGGCTCAGATTATTAAGGGAGGTTTTGTTTGACTGCCTAGCCCTGTTCTTCCCTTGGGCCTGCAAGAAGAATGAGTTTCTAAAGGAATAACAGCTGTGTGGATGAGTACATTTGAGATGTACTCTTTTTGTGGAAGCTGTAAGGCAGCCTGTGCTGTAGCAAAGCCCATTGATGGTGAATGAGTACCCACCAGCTGCTGTACCACCCAAGGTGGGGCTTCACCATGGCCAGGCATGAGTGGAAGTCCTGGTTTCCCTCCGGATGAGAAAGGGAAAAGGAAATCTGAAGCAATGAATTGATGAGACTTTCTCAAAGGTGTGGAGAAGGGCTCCCAGAGCTGGAGGTGGTGGCCACCTCTCTGTTTTGGCCCCATGTGGCCCATTCTTCACTGGATGAGCTGCTTCACCCCATGCATCTTTGGGAACTCTGCAGAGACAGGAGCCACTGCTGTGGTCAAATCTTTGCTGGCCATTAGAGAGGTCTTCAAAAAAGGACTTTGTCTGCCTCAGTTGCTGAGATCTGGCTACTGCTGTTTAGATGATTATCTTGATAAATTGCATTGCTGGGAGAAAGGGAAGAACCCTTTGCAAAGGGTAGAGCCCTGTATACAGTAAGCTCCATACACTCAGTCTTGGTCGTGTTTATTTACAGGCTACTCTCTCCCTACAGGAAAGATCATCACTGTCTTTCTTGTGTCACAGTGTCTCTTCTTTCTCATCATTTGGTGTTAAATTCAGTGCAGAGGGACTTGCAGACATTTGTGGCAATAAATCTATGGAGCAGAATTTGTCTCCTGTGTTCTTAAGGATGGGGCTTACAATTGTCCAAACGTAGAAGACCTCTGCAAAAGATTTACATAAGGATTGATTTCCACAGGTTTTAGTGGCTGTAATTACAGCATGAGGGTTTGGGGGTTGTTGTTTTTGTTGTAACTCGAAGTTTCAAGTTGATTGACTTTCCGGTACAGGAGGTCAGTTCTGTTCTTGTAGGAGTTTCCTTTCATCGCTTCTAAGACAGGCGGATCAAGATGGTGCCTGGAGATAACCGACACTCTGAGCCGAATGCCCACCAGAACTGTGTAAATATCTGTATGGCTAAGTTGCTGAGTCCTGTGGCAGGAAGCCGTGGTAATTGCTCTCTTTCATCTTGTTGTTCAGATTTCTCCCCTGATTTCAATAGGATCTATAGGTAAAAATGAAACCCTCTAATTATTCTCATTAAGCACAAGGCATGATTCTGCAGTTATACTTGGGGCATAGCCTCTCTGAAGTTAACTGCAGTTTTATTTGTAGAAAGACTTGCAAACAAACAAATTAGCCAAACAAATAGACAAAACCAATCAGCTTCACAGTATTTTACCCACAGTCAGAAGGATTAGTAAAGGTGTGAAGAGTTTTAAGCTGAAAATCCAAGGAGGGGTGGTGTGAGTAAACAGGAGCTTTCCTTTGGCTTGGTAATAGTGCCATGGGATTTTCTGACTCTCCTGTAAACTTCTTGGTTGCTTCTGGTGTGAAAGGAAAGTCCTGACTTTTTTGTTTCTTTCTTCCCTTCTTTCTGTTTCCCCTCCCTCTCTTCCTCCTTTCCTTGAATTTCCTGCTCATTCTTTCCTCTTTGCCCGAAACACACAGCAAGAAAGCCCTCAGAAAGGCCTTGCTTTCTTCTAGAGAATTAGGCAAGGCAGGCTCCCTCCTCTCAGCATGTCCCTCCCTGCGCAGCCGACTGCCACAGGCTCAGCCTTGGGTTCAGCCGGGATCAGTCTAAATTCCTATTAGCAAATGCAGGCATGTTCCCCTCCCCTCTGGAGGAGGCCTTAGGGCCCAAAATCTGGTGGTTTGGGGTGCTTTTTATTTTTATTTTTATTTAAGAGCTTGAGCTTCCTATGGCCTTTCATCGAAGCCAAAGGCATTGAGTGAGGAAGAGGAGAGGAGGGAGAAGCATCCCAGCTGGCTTCACTGTAAGGTCCGTGGGGTGCTGGGCGTTTGGGGTGAGCAGGGGACCCCCTCTCTGGGCTGTCCCAGAAGATTCCCAGCTGGGCAAGGCTGTGGGGGGACGCAGAGCCAGGCGAGTTCCCAGGCCACAGTGCTTTTGCAGCCTGCATTTGGGAGGAGTCCAGAAAGCCTGCGCTCGACTCTTGGCTGTAACCATCTGCAGGAGAGCAGGGCAGGGATTTCCATGTGGCAAGGTGAAGAGGAGAGAGGAGGAGTGCGATGACCAGCTGCTCTGAATAGTAGGGCAGCATCTCTTCAAGTAAAGCCTTACAAAGGAACTAAGCCTCTGTTAATTAAAAACAAACAAACAAAAAAACCCACCCCACCAGCAACAAACTAACCAACCAACAAAAAAAAAATATACAACTCGCAACTTTTTCAATATCCCAGTGCAGGAGGTAATGAATTTTACCTTTGCATTTCATTGGTGTCCCTAGATTAGTGTTTATCATGTTACCGTTTCCTTCTGTGGAAAAAGTCCTGATGTGCCTCGTGTTTGTGTTTCTGAATGTCCAAAAGCCCTATGTGTGCTTTCAAAAAGCATTTCCTGGGTTTTCTGGTTTGCCTTTGGCTGTTGGTGACTGTAGGCTGAGCTGAGGTTTATTAATTCCAGGAAAATATACAGTGCCAAACTCATTATTATTGTTATTCCATTAATAGTATTCTTTACCCTTGAGAATTACCGCTGGGGAAGAAGGTGAAAAAAGCTTGATTTTTTTTTTTTTTTGCTTCATCATAGTCTGTTTTAACTTTTTTTTTAGTAGTGAGCTTTTCCATTTGTTTTTCCATTAAACTATGTGGAGGTGATGACATTTGAATTTCTTTCCTGACCTTGTTCTGAATTTAAGCTTTTCATTAATAACACTATGAGGGAATAGCTGTATTGCAGGGGAATATGCTAATATTCAGAATAATTCACAGCTTACATATAGGAGGTTGTCTTACACGTGAGCATATATTATCTGTGCTTTCAGAAATATCACTAGGAAATTAATGTTGATTCTTTGGTTTCTGCCACCTGATTTTTTTTCTGCTTTTAATTTTGAGAAACATGTTTTGAACTTCCGTTCATTACTATAGAATAATGTTACAGCCCATGGGTTATCTGTAATAATGAAAAACAACTCTCCTCTTAACATGCAACCATGATTTAGTAGTGAGATGTGTGCACATATATGTACGTACATCTACATGTGTAGTCAGGATGAAGGACAGCTCACCGCAGACCCTTTTCTCCTCTGAACAGCTTCCCTGTCTCTGACTTTTGTCTGAGGTATTGAAGAGCATGCACTCATATGCATGAGAATGCACTGCTGTTAAGAAGCTTATCTTAATAGCCCTGAAAGATAAGAACATTAAATGATCTGTGTGATTAGAGTTCACATTAGAAGTGGTAGTTGCTCTTCTTTCCAATACTGAGCTGGAAAGCTCATGGAAAAGTAAATGGCATTTATAAAAATCTACTGAAAAGTCTCTGCAAATGTACATGTAACTTGCACATTGCACATATTTGGCTCCTCAGTGATTATATCTACTGATGGTAATAACCTGTGGGGCACAAAATACCTGTGGTAAAGTGGCTGTGTTAGGGTCATTTGTGGTGTGTATGTGTGTGTTATTGGTTTTGGTTCTAGGAAATAGTTTCTTTTGCTTGGCTGCAAAGACACAGTTAACTTTTTATTTCACTTTGTGCCTTGTTAATGAATGGGGCAATGTGTGTGTGTGTGAAAGATACTTGAATTTGTTCAAAAAATGGTACAATATGAATAGGTTGAAGTATAAATACTTCTAACAACACTAGGTCAACAAAGGCACCCTTTATGTCCCCAATCCTTCTAGGGATATAACGGGACATAATCCTTCTAGGGACAATCCTTCTGCAAGCTAAGGCAGAATAGTCTAGCAGTTCTTACACAAAGAGAAGAGAGGTCCCCCTTGCCACTTCCTGTCCCCTTATCTCTTTAAATGTGTTCATTGGTGGCATTCATGGGATTTCAGGTGCACAGAGGATGTTTTGGTTGGGAAGAACTCAGGACAGTTTCTGTAGACAACTTCTTCAGGTTGAATGATTGGTGTTTCCAGTTGTGTCAGTTCTTTGGAAAGAAAGATTCTTTTTTTGTGTCAGTTTAGGAGGAAAAAGAACGCTTAGCTTTATTATTACCCTTCTGAAATTACTCTTGAGATTTTTTTTTTCTTAATACAGCCATAAATATGTTCCTATATATTTATAGGGCGAGGAGTATAGCTATAGGAGCAGCAAATATTTTGGAAATATGTGCAGGGTCTGATCATTTTATATATGGAGCTATCTGGCACGCACGGTGTAGCATCTTACTAGCTTTGATACAATTATGACATGCCTTTCTGCCATTTCTCATTCTAACTGCATATGTCAGAGGAAATAAAAAATAATTAGTTCATGGTCATATGAGTGGAGCCAATGGGTTAATCCCAGTTTGAAACCACTGTATATGTCTGTCTCCCTCAGCTGGAAAATAGCGTGAGCAAAGCCATTAACAGAAAGCCTCAAATGAGGTTTGATGTTAGCTTTTTTCTCAGCCCTTTTTCCCCACTGCCTGTACATACTTTTGCAGTGCTGCATGCTGCATGCCCCTAGCAGAGGGGCCTGTTTATTGTTTTAGCTAGCAAGTTCCAAGCAATGAATCGTTTCTCTTTCTATTTCAAGCAATAATTACATGTTCCACTATAAAAAGCACTCGTTATGTGAAAGGCATTTGTGTCTTAATAGAAGTTACAAGCCTGATTCTTTAGTGAGGATTACAAAGGACAGGTGAAAACTGGATCACCAGAATGAGTTTTGTTTGTTTTTATTAAACTTGAGTTCACACAGGCTTAGATATTAATTTCTTGGTCACAATGGACATGAATTACGTTATTTAGTACATAAATTAAGCTCACAAAACTGTCTTGTGTTCCAGGCTTGATGCTTCACCACTTTGCATTTTTAGCAGCTTTTAATTGTGGAGTGTCATTAACTGTCCCTTCCTACAGGCAGGCAGCCCTGTTATCTCTGCTTTCTTTTTTCTCTAAAGGGGGGGAAGTGACACAATGAACCAAAAAGGCTGCTTTTGAGGAACGGCTAATGACAATACAGCATTAAATGAAGTTGTCTTGTTAGAACTACCTTGTCATTGCTTATCATCCTTTAAAGGAAGGAAGGACAAAAGAAAAGATTGATTTGCAAGATGGAGAAAATAAAAGGGAGTCCAAATGCAAGCCGTGCTCCCTGCCAGGACCTGCTTAAGATGTTTTGTTTTGTGTGTTTTTTTTTTTCTTATATACCATGAAGGACATCTAAATCCTTCCTGTAAAAAGAACACTCTTCCTTTTTTTGGTCGAGAATGAATGAGCTGCCACTGGGACTGATACTGATCTTACTCCAACATTTCCAGGATCTTTCTTCTGCTGAGCAGACATGTTGCACCCAAAGCCCCCCGAGCTGAGTATTAAAAGCAAGGAGCTTTTGCAGGAAGTGGCTGGGGTAAGCTCTCAAACCCCTACATGGTCCTCCAAAGCCTCAAATCAGCAAAATGCCTGTGAAATTGCACGACAGGAGGTTTCCTCTCGACATTTCTAGTGCCTCCAGTCAAGGTAGCTGCTGGCCCCTGCAAGTCTGTCTCCCTAACACCTTTTCAGCTCAGGTGGTTGCCCTCCCAGCAGGAACTAGGAAGTGTTAGAGCCATGTGGAGATAGGGAGGAAAGGCAGCTTGAACTTTCTGGCCCTGGGAAAACATTTGTTTTGGGTTGTGTTCAGGACTTAGAGAGGTTTTCAGGAGCCTGAGATTATCCCGACTGGACCGGCAGACCCTGTGCTGAGAAAAGAGGTGCGAGTGCCAAGTCTGAGGTAATGCATGTTCCCCGGAGTGTGTATGTAGCTACACGGGCCAGAACCCCAGCACGTGTTCCTGAATTGGTGATGTCAGCAATGATGTCACTTCTAAGATGATAATTTCTGCTGGGAGGGGGGGCAGGGGAGGTGGCCTCAGAAATGCGCACTTGTCATTAACAACTATGTTCCAAAAAATACATATTTGCTCTGGTGAGAAGTATTTTCTGCCGTGACTGCTTTCATACCACTGTCTGTGAAAGAGTATAAAAGCAAGAATAAGGCTCTCATCTCTATTCCAAGCTTTTTTGAGATATAGTAAAGAGATCCCAGGGAAAGTCCAGTGTCTCCAGTTCACCTGGATGATTCCTCTGTGGGCACTGGTCACCCACTGCTGTAAGTGGTTGGGGCATGATATCCTATACGTTGGGGGCTTTTTGTCAGTTTATCCTAGATAACAATCTCTACATGACTTAGTCATATGTCCCATTGTGCCCAAATTTAAATGGCATTCCTTATATTACTAATAACATCCAGCTCATGTCCAAGGATGCTCCACGGGATGAACATTGTTGAGTGGGCAGGTTGAAGCCTGACCTTTAAGCTGTTCCCACTCTGCTACTGGAGTAAATATAGCTGTACATTAACACATACAAAAAGAGGTTAGGAGCAGCATGGCTGAAATGTAGTCAACCTCACAATGAATGAGGGACAACTGACCTACTAGCTGTAGGGGGACAGAGGATCTTGGTGATGTTCCCTGGCTTGTTTTTTTCCTTTTTGTTGATTAACTAAGATCAACAGTACTCATCCGAAGTTTAAAAAAAAAAAAAAAAAAGAGAGAGAGAGAAGGGTTTAGCTTGTGTAGTACACTGGAAGCTGATGCAAGTCCAGTTGGTCTGTTGAAAATGTGAATTTGTGTGCTGGCAAAGGAGATGAAAATTCTTGGAGTGGCACCAAACCTCCCTTTCTCCTTACAACTTCACCACCTGCCCTACAGGTCCCTTAAAAGGTAGGAGCTGCAAAACTACAACTGTTTTTAATTGACCTGTTCAAAAACGTGTTTGGGGACTTAATCACCTACATGAGCTGAGTGACCAATTTCTGGTGCTGCTTAGGTTTCTGAGATGATGTGCTTTAAAAATCTGCTATGCTAGCTTTTCTCTGGTTAAGATAAATGTTATGAGAGAAAGAAAGAAAAATAAGAATGCTGAAAATATCCAGCAAATAGAAAAGCTTTTGTTTTTCTCTCCTTCCTTCCTCAAAGATTTGCTGTGTTGGTTGGGATTGGTGATCTCATGGTCTATAAATAGATTCTGTCAAGGGTGGGGAAGGAAGAGGAGGGATGCTCTAATTAATTACATAGAAATAGTTGTTTTCACAAAATAAGCAGCAAATCCAAGATGTTTGAAGCCAGGCTTGCTGGGCTTGGGGGTGGGGTGTGCCTACAGCATTTACTAATGAGATCATGGAATAGGACAGAAAATCTCTCTCTGATGCCAAATAATTTTGTTGTTTCATGAAGAGAACTAGAGAAAAAAGAGGTTCCCCATCACCTTTCAAGCTTATTTTTTGATAATGAATTAAAGGATAGATTCATTATCAAAATTACAAGACCAGCCACCCTGGTTCCCCAAATCTTTTTGTGTGTGTTTGGTTGCGTGTGTGTCAGTATACTTGGGGTATGCAGTTTTGCTTGCTCATGTGAGCACTGGCATGGACAGTGCTCTTTGCCAATGAAACAGCAGTTTGTGGAGCTACAGAATTTATGTATGACACCTCACGTTTGCTGGCTTAGTTTGTTGGGATAATATCCCAATGCTCAAAAGTGAAGGAAAACGTTTAGGCCCTGTGATGCCTTTCAAAACAGACCCTTGCAGAACACATGGTATTTTTATTCCATCATGTAATTTGATTGGATATCCAATATTTTTCAATCATTATATTCAGGAGACTAAATAAACATCGTAAGGCTAACATCTAGGTGAGCAAGTCCCTACTGAATCTGTGTTTCCTTCTCTATAATACTTTTCCTAGCAGGTACTGACTTAGAATAACTTTCACATGATAGTTGCCATTGCTGCTAATTTATCACTGGATTGCCCTTCACATTATTCACATTGTTGATTGCATTCCACCAATGTTTGGAAAACACAGCAGAAGAAACCTGTGAAGCTGGGGCTACAGAGCTGTTATGATGAAGGAATAAAATCCATCTTAAAACAAAACTCATGATGGAAATAAATTAATTCTTTTCTGTGGTTCCTTGTCACCCAATTTGCGTTGGCAAGTAGAGAAATGTACCCAAGAGCTTCTGAACATGAGATTCAGAAGTTTGAAGTAGCTAAATATACCACGTCAAGAAATTGAATAAAACTCATGAGACTTTTGTTCTGAGAGCAAAACTCACTGAAATGTACATGAGAATTTTTCCTAGATCTTCGATGGCTTTTAAAGACATGGTCACCTGTGCTGGACCACTGCAGTCCATCTTCAAAGCTGCTGTCAGCAATAGGGTCTTCTTTTTGCCAGGTCACACACATGCTTGGAGCTCACAAAAAGTCCCGTGGCATTCCCAGCTAGAAAAAAGAGAACCAAACTCCCAAAACACCAGCCTCAGTCTGTGAGGTCCTGAGATTTCTAAATGTCACCATTTCAGTCATAACAGATGTCTTCTACTTGAATTATTGTGTAGCGTCAGGAAGAGTTCTCTGTTTACAATACCACTGATCCTCTTTGTGTTCCTGCAGTTTTAAAATACCCAGCAAAGCACCATTTTGGAGGCAAGCATGTTATCTATGGAATTGTATTAGAAAATCCATCCTGTTATTTGCACAAGAAAGGACCTGCAAGATGAAATTACTTGAGCTGCGCTTGCTTACAGTCATAGGGAAACTCAACCTAGGCCAGTATTTGTATTGAAAAAATCCCCAAGCTTTCAGGAGCTGAAGCTTTCCTAATTGCTCTGTATGTGCATGTAACTGTGACCCACATTCTTTGGTGACCTCTGTTGCTGTGGAAGGGAACTAAATCAGTATACTCAGGTGGCTATTGAGTGAGTTTACTAATCTTCATATCCTTGAAGCTTCAGTGAAGGCATTAAGAGGATTGTGAGGCAGGGAGAGCAAAGGGTAGGATCAAAATAAAAATTATTCTCTCAGAACCCTAGGGAAAGCCACAGTGGGGGGAAGTTACTGAAGTACAGCTGAAGGGCTTACACTGAGATTATGAACAGTAATTTGAGGAGGCCATCCCAAATATCATCAGAGAAGTGATCGTTTATTTTAGGTTCCTGACCTGAGAGCTGTTAGTGCTACCCATGTTTGCTAGCTCAGTGCACAGAAGCAGGTACCAGCTGTGAACATACATGTGTTCAGTGATATCTCCCTAAGGTGAGAAGCTCACAAAATGCAGGTCAGGTTTATATAATTGTCCTGTTGGGGTGGAACAAAACATCCAGATGTTCGTTTAATCTCTCATTTAGGAAAGTGTCCCTATTCACCAAAAATTCTAATTTGTAAGTTGAAATTGCTGAGATACAAGTATGTGCTATACGACAAGAGTCCATGATGAATATAGAAAAAAAAAATGTACAAATTTAGCTAAATTATTTCACTAAACTCTGTTTTACCTAGTGTCTGATAAAAGCCTCTACCTTTAATGTGCAGGTCAGATACCCTGAATTTCCAAATAACTAGTGGGGAGAACTAGTTGTGAAGTCTATATACTGGAGAGTCTGTACTGGGTAGACTTAAAGTATCTAATTTTGGGGATTTAACACAGCATGAAGTAGACAGTGTAACTAGCCTTCCTTAGTGCACTTGTAGGACCTCTCAGGTGAGGATAGGTGGTGCCCTGTGGTGTCAGGTTTGGTGTTTCTCAGACAGACAGGTGTTACAGAACAGGAAAAGCAGAAACAACCAAGAGCATGTTCTCCAGCAACAAGTGCAGGGTTTCTCAGTACTTGCTCTTGACACTTTTCCTTTTTACCCATTGGAAAACGTGCAGCAGGATGAAAAAACCTAACAAGTAAAAGAAATTCTCAATATCTTCAAAACAGGGGTGTTCTGCCAACATGTCATCAAGGCTTCCAGGACATTTTCTTCTCTGTTCCAAAGCATATGTGCTAGCAGCCAGGATTTGCAGGGGAGACATTTTATCATCTAAACAACAACAAAAGCTTTAATTTGAATATAACTGAGGAAAGAGAGAAGTAATCTGTTCTTAGATGTAATATCTAGCAAGTCTGATGTTTTGTTCTGTTTTGTTTTTCTGCCAAAAATTATACAGTTTATCCTAACAATTCTGCAACAAAAATATTTTCAGTGCTTTTTATTAGTGATTTTAATCCATTCAAAAATAACAGTGAATCAGAAGACTGTTTAACAGGATTAGGTCATTTCTGGCACGGATAACCAACAGTATTCAGAGCAGTACCCAACTCACCATCAGTGCAGGAATTAATATAACTTTCTCTTGACTGTCTGGTATGATTTTATTACAAAAAAAAAAAAGTTGTATCCATGACATCATTTTGCTAAATTCTACAAGTTGAGTACTGTTCTAGTGCAGCTTCATGCTGACACTGAAGATGCACTATCTAGTAGTAGCTCGTATTCTTAAAAAACAGAGATCTGACAGGCAATAAATGGGTGTTAGGATGGTTGAATTCACACCTTTCCTGTGAGAGCACTGGTGAGTGCAAATTACAGCACAAGTGGCCTATACTTTTATATTTGTTTGCTTTTGCTGATAGTCATAATTTGGTAGAAGAGTTGTCAAATAGATAAGAGCTTGGTAGCAGACGGTGTTGAAGGGGAACCAATGGGCTGGGGATGATTACTTGAGGGCTTGCTTGAGGTATCAGGCTTGCAACCAGTTGTGGGTGGGGATGAGCAGTGGGAGCAGGTCAAAGCAGTGTGCTGATGACTCCGGGTGGGGGGCGACCTCAGTTCAGAGGAGGGTTGTTCTGTCTTTGGGGAAGAAATGAATAACCCTAAGGATGGGAAAAAGAAAACCAGGATAATGTGTTTTATAGGAACTTCCAGGTCAGGCTGAGGGAAGCAGAAAATTTTTTCCTCTGAGGTTGAAGCTTTTTGTTTGGACATGAATGAGGCAGAGGAGGTTCAGGTTGTATCAGCTGATGACTAAGTCACCACATACCAGCTATGCGAGATTTGTAGGGGAAAAATACATTTGTGATTCGATTTTAAAACTGCTAGTTGAATTGAAGCTGAAGAAGGTTCAGTGCCCTTCCTTGTTCCACTTCATGTACAGTGTTTGTTTCTGGTCACTGGCATTCAGGAAGGGGGAGCACAACAAGGAGCAATGTCCTGTGTTGGTATGTCAGCATGAAGACTCTTCCCAGAGGCAAGCCTCTAACCTGTCACTGTGTTTTATCCAGAGCCAGGCAGCCTATTTTGCTCCCTTTTATTTTTTTCATAAGACATTCTCTTTTCCTTTTTCTTAAGTCTTAGATTTGGCAGTTAACCAAGTTGAAAACGACACTTTGAGGTCAAAGTAAACAATATTTAAGAAATCTTATTTAAAAAAAAAGTCTCAGGAGGAGTGGGGACAAACAGCAGCTGTCTTTGAGCAGTGTTTGGGTCTCGTAAGTGGTCTTCTTCAGGATCATACCTAAAATACTCTGGTCTTGTGCTCCAGCTGGTGCTGGTCCTATCTTCGTATCCTGAGAACATTACGCCCATCAAACATCAAGGGAAGACAATCTTTCTAAATGCTAAGATGCATGCAGTCAAAGACTGGCTTGGTACAACCTGTTCTAGTACTGACAAGCTATTTTCTTAGTGATAATCTACCTTTTGTGGCCTGGGAAATGTGAGGTTCTCTTGCAGTCCAGTTACAACCTCTGTGATAGGGAAAGAGCAAAATTTTGGGTTGTTCCATGTGTTATATCCCTAGATAATCAGCTAGGTGAAGCCAGCAAAAGGATATTGCTCTTGAGTTATTCTAATATAGGATAATGATCCTAGCATCCCATCTGTGTGGTTAAAGTGCTTTATTCATGTTAAAATGCTTTCTAGGCCAAGCTGAATGTTTTGTTTTCCTGTCTTAAGCAGATTATTCTGTGAGCCTCTTGCTTTCTTCTGGTTATATAGCTGAGCTGTTCAGGGCAGTAAAGACTGGACTGCATGTAGCATGTGGGTTAGGGACAAAGCATGAGGAGACATTGCTCCTAAGCACTCCTGTGTTGTCAGCCAGTAGTAAGATGTACTCCGAGCCCCCACGTTCAGCAACAGACTGCTTCTGCGGAGACAGGTACTGGCCAGAGATGCCACTGGAGAAGAAAGCTGATGTCTCCCAGTGCAGGCTGCGTGGTACACCAGATGAATATTTGAAACAGCAAGAGAGGTGGATCTGACTCAGGAAGAACACAAGCGTTACTGAAATTTCTTCTCCTTTAAGTCTTAAATTTAACAAATAGCAACATTTCCAGGTTGCTGTTTCTCCCATACAACGTTAATATATAGATCATTACCAGCTTCCTGCACTACTTGGTTGAAAACTACACGTGATATTTATGCTTTAAAACAAACACCCCAGAAGTAAGGCCATTTTGTTACATCTCTAATCAAACCCTGGTTACATACCTCAAGGATTGTATTTGAAAGGATTATGCTATAAAATTTAGGTTAAATTGTTTTTCCCCATATGCCCCTTATGATGGAGTTAAAACTTGACTGTTTAATTGCTCTTGTCATAATTATCAAGAACTTTTCTTTCTGAGATAAAAGATTTGGAGAAACAGACTGTGAGCCAGCCTGAGCTTCATGTTTCTCACACCCGGGTCTTTATTTGTTATGCAGTAATAGTACAGCTATTTGGCTAATTAGCTCACTCTTTATCTGATAGTCTCCTTAAAATATGAAAAACTGTGAAATGTTTCAGAAAGAAAACAAAGTTGTCCAGATAAAACTTCACACTCTGTAACTGGAAGGGAAGCTTCCCTTTGGCTATGTTTTCTAAGCAAACTAGAAATTCTGCTAGGGAAACTCACGCAATAAACTGCGTCTTTTCAGCTAGGCTGTATTGTCATAGAGAAGCACCATGCACTTAAAGTGTTACCTCAGATCAGTGAGAAGTGGCACCAAAATTTCTGGAAGCCCAGAATCCCCTGCCTCTGTTCCCTATTTGTTATTAAGGCAGCACCAGTCTGTCAGCTTTCTGAAAACTGAACTTAATGCTTGCTTAGTGTCCATGCATTACAGAGCTGAACACCATAGGAAATCCCATAAAAAAAAAAAACAAACATTTTTTTCTCTCTCCAGAACAGTACGCAGCAAATAAAGCCTGAGGCCAGACAGTGAGCAGTGAAGGAGAAGCAAATTGTTTACCCATTATCAGAGCTTCTTAATCCTAATCGCAGAGCAATAGGTCCATAGAAAAGGTTTGTAGGTACTCTGGAATTTAGAAACGTGCAGAAGGCTGAACCAGTGTGGTACAGGCAAACTTACTTCTGTTATTTCCTAGCATTGAACAGTTTGAATTTGCAGCATTAATAATGTCCTATTAATGTTAGTCATTAAACTGGTTGGTATGCTGATGAAGCCAGAAGGTCTTTCAAGTCAATCTCAATACATCTATCAAGCTGTTGCAAGCAGTAACAGCAAAAACAGCCACAATGCGGTGTTCCCTGATGCTTCCTTAACAGGCCCTTATAAACAACTGGCATCTGCCTGCCTGTTGTCAGAACTGCAAAGGCAGGCAGCTACCAATTTGCAAAATGAAGAAGAATTGTACTTCTTCCATTATCAAGATGAGTGTTCTTTCTGTTACTGTTCTTGACATCTCTGAAGTGATACGGGCTTGGGGAGGGGAGACAACCTCTTGGGTCTGTCTGGTGACTGTCACCACCAGACAGCTATGTAAATAGAAACCCTTCTTGAATGAGCAGAGAGAGGGAGATGATGAAAGAGAGTTCATAGGTTCCCACAGTTAGACAGCAAAGGACATCGGAACAACACAGAAATGAGAATGTTCCCAGAGGAAACAGCTGTGAAATTTTTCATTTGGTTATGCAGCTGCTCAGTTTGTGTTCACTTGATCTCTTGAATAAAGCTGGAGAACCTCCCGCGTAGCTGAGAGGAAGAGGCAAGTGAAGGAGACGCTGCGTCCATGAAGTGCTTTCTTTGCTTTTATGTGTTAAATGGAGGAGAAAATCCAAAACAGAATATGAAAATGGCAGCTTTATACAACGGAATATAGATATTTGATTTGCTGGGCAGTACCAACTTTTGTAATTTTGCAAATAAGGTCTACTAAAGATTGCAAGGAAACAAATCCATAAAGAAAATGTACATGGAGGACACAACTCTGGCTGTTGAGTGGTGCTGGAGTAATTTCATGCCATCAGGCATCTCAAAGCATACGTGGATTTTCTCCTTAGATTACTTTCTTTATATGTGAAACCAGTGAAATACTGAGAGAAGAAAGCGTGAGGGACATAATTTTCTATAAATGTGTGCCATGATTTGAACCGTGATGTTAAAGGAGATTCTGTCCTTCAGATATTGCAGAAAGCAGTTGAAAGATCAAGACTGCAGTTAGGAAAGACGTTACGTCTGTAGAACACTAATGCCATGCTCATATCAGAACGTGAAAGCCAGAGAAGCATTTCCTGGAGATGCTTAGTCTGAGTTCATGGTTCACGAAGCCACTTTAGCACATACTTGTTCTAGATGTGAATGGTACTCATGCAAATATCTAATTTGAAGTACATGTTTAAAGCAGAACTCAAACAATTTGGGAGATGTGCATAAGGAGGCAGACCCTGGGCTTTGCAAACTACTCTGGGTACCTAAAATAGGTCAAATAAACCCTATCTCCTGTACCTCTGAGATTCCCAGCAACATGTCTAGAATATAGTTAATTTCTAGATTCAGATAGCTGAATTCAGGCATTTGTGTGGTAGCTGCATACTTCAGTACCACAGTGGTGATCTAGACAATACCAGGGCCTTGATAACTATTCAGTTTAGTCTGGAATAAACATCTACATTTGTCCTGCTGAACAGTTTTCTGGCTCTATTGACTATGAAGGGAGCATCTAAGTCACACAGCAGGCACCGAAAAGTAGGCCTGTGCAGGCACTTAAAAGTGCACATCAGACTGTGGAACTGAATCCTACCCCTAAAGTTTTATGTGATGGACTTATTCAGAGTGATAACCTGGAGATGAGAACATGCTAACCTGGAGCCAGACATTTTTTTTTTTTATGGAACAGTGAAACACTTTCTATTCAATAGAAACACTTCCATTGGTTTAATGGAGTCGCCAATCAAGCAGGATAGGGCTGCTCTAACATTTTCCTTTGTATTATGGGTAATGTTCATAGTCTGTCATTGCTTATCTTGAGGAGAGGGCCATCTCCCTAATTTATTTATTCCACCGTTGTATCATCAAAGAAGGTTGGTACCCATATCATTGCAGCTCATCCTGTGGACCAAAGAGATCAGGGCGGTGAATAACACTAGGACCAGATGAAGTTTTTTCCAGCATCTGTGCCTGTCCTGATTTGGTCACTGTCACCCAATACAATTTTGTCTTCATGATACTGGGAAAACTGATGTGGAGAACCTGTATTCTGGAATATTTAAAAGCTCTTTTAAAAAACAATGGGAATAACTGATGGTCTGAGTTATCCAAGAACTTTGGGCTGGTCCACTGGCTTCAATGAGTTTAGTCATGCCATATTTCCCCATGGTCTGGCTCTTAGAGCAACGTTCAGATGGTTGTCCACATCTTAGTGCTGATCTTACTGAGGTGGAGTCAGGAAATGCCTCATTGTGCCTTTCCTTGTTCAAGGAGTATTAGATTTCTGGGAATAGCAGTGATACAATGGGAAATATTTTGTTTTCTAAGATCATTTCATCTCAATGATATTTCTTGGTAATCCTTCTCTTATTCTCCTCAAATCCATCATCTCAAGGTCTTTTTTATTTTCGTACAGGAGGAGCTGGGCATTGCCTGTGAGTTGCTGGAATCAGACTTCCTCAAGTGCAGTGTGGGATTTCCTTTCATGAGATCAAAATCTAGGGTAATGTTGTGATATTTTCATCTGCTGAGTGATGGTTTCTTCCTCTGTTTGTCTCCAAGGAGTAACGGGAAAGACAGTTGCTCTCTTAAATGTGTGTGGCTGATAATTTCTGTAGTGTTCTAACCCAGATACTGAAGCCTTTCATAGTTGTGGGAAGGCAGATGTACTCTTTCCCACCAGATACATCCAATGGCAACACCTTGTGCATTGCAATTGAATGTTCTTCAAAAATGGTGCAAGAGCTGTAGCTACCAAAACCTTAAAATTTTCCTCTGCAGAAAAATAGGGAAGGATTTTGCCTTACTTATATTGCCTTACTCTGTTCTTATGTTTGCCTACTTTCACATTAAAGTGCAACTGCATTCATATGAATGACATTGAAAATGTTGTAATAACTTTTTCGTATTATGTTTTCCTGGTAGCTTGTTGTTTTTTTTTCTTGGAAGATTTTGTTTGGGTAGTAGAGGATGAACTCTTTCATAGTATTTACAAATCCAGCTACATTCTTTCTGTCCCTAAATAAAGCTGTACACATGACTAACTCAGGAAGGTGAGAAGAGGAATAACTTAAGAAAATTACCAAACAAAATCAATGTGAAACTTTTTAGAAAATTTAAATTTCAAAAATTACTCCTTTCTGTTTGAATTGACATAGCATATGACCCTATATGAAATTTTCTGTTATAGGTCATATATTTGTTGGAACGTAGTCTTTTGAAACATTTTAAAAGATTTAAAATACAGTGGAAAAAATAAAACAGCAAAATATTACCTGGGATGTAAGAATTTCAGTGTTTTGTTTCAGAATAACATAGTTGGGTTACCTCCATTTTTTTTTTTCAGTAAGCCATTGAAATTAGCATGAATTCAGAAACTTTCACTTGGGTTTTGGAGGTACATAAATATTTGATGCAACAGCTTTTTTAATGTAGTGCTACAGGGATCATCAAAGTAGGTTCTCTATTCAAAATTGGCACCTGATTTTATCCAGTTTGATTATTGGCCTGAATGGTGCTTTGGCTACTGTTGGTTGTTCCGGGTGTCAGTGCATGCCTATATGATCTTTATTCCCTGAAAAGATCGCTTCACCAGCAACTACTGTACACATTGGTGCTGAGGTAGGATTGGATAATGATCCCTTTAAACTAGAAGACTCTTCCACTGGCAGATAATCTATTCCAAAAGTATCATTGAATGGCAGTTCTAATAAAGGCCTTTTCACAATGAAAGAAAAATTGGATTCTGTAGTATTTGAACAGATGAGCAATTCCTTAGATTTAAAAGCTACTCCACAGTAGAGGAGGCTCTATTAAATGTGTCAAAATATGCTACATCTGTACAGCTAGACCAGTAAAATATGTATGAAGTTTCAGAATAAGTATGTTTTGAAACAAAGTACAATGTCTCTAAATGCCATTTTTTCTTTGTGTAGTATGAGTTCAGTGTGATCTTTGACACAAGTCACCTGTCTGGGCAAGAAGAAACACTTACCTTCCTTGTCACTGCCCAAAGGTAAGAGAACCTTTGTACGTCCTGATGACTTGAATATTCTTCCTTGCATGATGTGTGCATTGCATGTGCTTGACAATTGTGTGGTAGCAGTGACATGATATGATAACACATGTATGTACAGTAAACAAGGTTAAATGGCTGAAGCTAAATGTGTGTATTTTGATAATGCAGAGGAACCATGTGACTTACCTTCCTGAAAAATGAGGTGGGATTGTGTGTAGGGTTTGTTTGCCAGGCAGCTGTGCTTCTGAAGGAGCAATTTGTGCTCTCTCAGTTGGAAGGCCCTTGTTTTTATGTGCCCTTCCCTTTGGGCTGTAAGTCAAGCTCAGTTCAGCTGTGCTTGACGATCAGAACCAGGCAGATCCACTTGTTCCAGCATTTGAATGAAATAAGCATGCTTGGATGCAAACCAGAAAAGAAAAATGCTTTCATCAGATGGTCAGGGATCTTACTGACAGTTTCCAAAGTTGATGTCTATTTTTTCCCCTCTCTGGATCTTTAGGAAGGTATGCCAGACTGCATGAAACAGCTGAATGGGGTACTGTCCCAGAGGTATTTGCAGCAGGCATTAAGGTAGTGTGGTGCCAAATATTAGCCAGTAACCTTAAGATACATGCATAGGAACTTCATCCTGGGCAAAATAAAAGATGTGACAAGTGCTCTGTGCCACAAAGAAGCAGACACCAGGGATGGTTCTGTCACAGGCAGTGTCTGGGTGTTTATGGAAACCAACTGTAGCATAGCTTCATTAACCTGAGCCATAAACTGCTGCTCTGACGTGCTGAATGTGGGACTGGTTGCTGCTTCCACTTACTGTGTGAACAGGCCAGCTTCGTATCCTGGCACATCAAAGTCAGGATCTCCTGTGTGAACTCTCCTCCCCACTTTGATGACACTTCAGAGGCCAGCTGGAGATGAGAGAGGGGATGTAGCAGTTGCTGAGTGACTGCTCTTGTAGGGCAGCATCCTCTCCCTCCTGTAACAGCTGTAGGCAGGGAAAAAGATCTTGCAGCATGTGGTGCCAGTAGGAAATGCTGACAGTGAGACCTCGCATCAGATGGGCAAGACCACGTCTTGCACGTTTAGACCAGTTTTATTCTCCATGAAGAGAAGTTGATCTTGTGTTCAGATGACCCTGTAATACCTCTAGGTCAGGGAGATGTACTGGGATCTGTCATGTAAATGCCAGCCATTGCAAAGATAGGTCAGGAGTGCTTTACATTTGCCCAACCAGCATTTTCCAGGCTGTACCTCTCCTTTCCCTGCCTTGGATAGCACAGGGCTTTCCTCAGTAACCTCACTCCTCAAGATTTCTGTGCACTACCAGTGAAGAGGGTTAGTTGCTGCCTTTAGATGGAACAAATAAATATGTAGTAGTTTGTACACATAGTGCAAATGATCAGAGGGATTAAAAGACTATCTTTCAGAAGGATGGGCTGGAGGACAGTTGTGTCGTTCAGGATTCAGCTGAACCTCCAGCAACAGTGTAGCTCCCATTGCTGAATTACCCTCATTTTCTCCATGACTTTGGGCAAATTGCTCAATTCCATTGCTGTCAAATGAGAGTAATAAAATGTTTCTACCACAAAAGTTGTTGGGCTTTAACAGGGAGCCCTGGGGTAAAGTCAGTGATAAGGAAATGGACAGGGAAATGTCTGTTGTACTGTGGTTAGACTGCAATGAGTGGGGACGTTGTTCCCACACAAAACTGGAGCTAGTCCTGCAGAAATGTCTGGCATGGAAAAGCTGTTAGCTATACCATGCTGTCATGGGAAACTAAGTATTACACTTCAAGTGGCCACTTAACCTGTCCCTTGTAGCTGCAAATTTGGCAGTAGCATCTGTAACAAGAGAGACTGGTTCTGTAGTGGGAGAGAGAGATCAAAGACTCAGCACTACACTAGGTCTTCATTTTTTTTTTTGTTTATTTTAAACATAACTCTTCTATTGCTTTCTGGAGTGAACTATTTTGCTGGAGCTAGATTCACCGAGCTATGTTTTCATTTTTTTTTTTTACAGTAACTGCTTCTTTTTAAACAGATAAATACATACATATGAGCCCTATATTAAATTCTACTTGCTTATTCTGCTTCTCAGCATAATATTTTGATATTTGAGATGAGAAATATCTCCATTTTGGACTCTTCCTGAGCCTATTCAGAAGAAAAGCTTTTGTTGAGCCATAGCTGTGTTTAGCCGGTATAGCCAATGTGTCAGTCTCAGAAGGCTGAGCTGTATCTACATATGTATGTAGCCAACAGGCTCTGTTTTCATAACCTGACTGAGCAACTCATCATATGCATGGTATCATTTGGGATGTTACTACCTGCTGTTGCCTCAGTGATAATGTTCTGAAGTAAAGAGGATCGTATCTTTTAACAGATAGATTTGTGAGTAAATCCAATAAACACCAAGGCAAAAGCAATCAGAGTCACTGCTGAAGGAACAAGAAATATATGCAATATATTCTTATTTTAAGCTGTCACCCACCAAGCAGACTCACCACCAGAATTAGAATATTTACAAGTTTGCCTGTTGGTCATGCATTTCAGGAACCTTTTCTGGACTTAATACACAAGTATTCACACTGAAATAAACTGACTTAAATGAGAGATGATTGCTCACTTTTCTCTTTCCTTCTTCTGCTTTTGACCAGCGGTGGCAACTGGCTTTGAAGATACAAAGTAGAACTGCTTTCATTTTGACAATTAAAACGTGCAGAGGGAGCAGAACAGCTGAGAGTTTATGGCTAGTTCAGTATGAGGGTCTACATGCAAAGTTGCTCATAGCAGTACTGAGACAGTGCTGTGAAATAATGTAGGTACAATAAAAGGGGAGCTTCATTTACTGTGTCAAGAACCTCTGTGAAGTGTGTGTATCCCTCCCAAACTGATGTGCAGTCAGGCTGGGAAAAAAATCAACCATTGGAGTTGCATTTGAAATATCCTTGTTCCTCTCCACTATGCATGATTGCTGCTGTCGTTCTGCACTTTTGAACTGAGCACTTTGCTCAAAGATAGATTTGTCAGCATGATCTTGCTTATGCCCCAGCCACAAAGGAGGAGCTGCAAAGCATGTCTTGTATGTGTGCCCCCTCCAAAGAGGGATGAACAGAAGTAACAATCTTTGAGAGGCGTCTTAATGAGAGGCAACATCACTGGAAGAGGCTCAGAATACAAAGCAGAGAGATGGTAGCTGTATTGTAAAGGCTGTGGTTTTACAGTGTGTTTATTTTTCCTTTCTGGCACAGTGGAAACCTAGAACGCACAGAGTCTCTGCATGATAATACTCTAACCCTGTCAGTGCCCCTGATGCATGAAGTGGACTCATCTATCAATGGGTAAGTACTAGTCATCAAATGAAAACAAAATAATAACAGTCCTAACAATAACATCTCAGTCTCTCTGAGTGAAAAACTGAATTTTTCTCTTTGTTTACATGTAGTGAGAATGTTGCTTTTTTCTTGTTTCCCAGAGTCTGGAAATAAGGACAACCTCATTCATTATCTGGGAATTTTATTTGTCATTCCTTTCGTTCCAGCCCTGTACCTCTTTCTCACTCTGTTCTAGCTAGCACTGATTAGTTGTCATCTCATTTATAATAGGTATTTTAGTGACTATATTTGAATTCATGTGGTTTTGTGGATATGATGGACCTTAAAATAAAATAAAAATAGGAAAAGCAAATTGCGTCTTGTTCCTTAGGGCATCCCTTTAAAGATATGGTTAAGAATCACCAGGCCAAAGGTTAGGGTCAAATGTTCTGGGATTTTAAGGATCTTGGTGGAGTCTAGCTGTTTGCCTTTCTGTTTAATTTCACAATCAGAATTTGCTTCTGCTTCTGTCTCCTTTCCCACTCTCTCTGCTTCCTAGTCTGCAAGGCGTCTGAATACCAGCCGAGGAACATCACTCACCCTTTGACTGAAATACTTACTTGTATAGCACATGCCCAGTCCCTGGAAGAGGACAGTGGTTAACAGAGACAGAGGAAACAAGGTTACCTGCACTGACATGTGATTTGGCTGAAAGGCTGGGTGTACTCAAATTCATGTCCAGGTCTAGGTTTTACCATATAAAGCTGATTTCCCCTCATATTGCATAGCAATAAAATCCTTTATTTACTGCCACAGAAGTCAGAATGAGTGGAAGATACGTCTGAGCTTGCTCAGAGAAGTGAAGAGTACTGTCAGATGTCACAAGACGATTAGCAAGGACAAAAATCTTCTCTATACTGAGAACACAGTCCTAGCAGCATGCTCTGAAAGTTCTTGAATGCTTTCACAGTTACAGATTGTGTAGAAATTTAACTCTGTATCCCTTGCTTCTTGATGCTTTGACACAGATTTTATGCAGCTTTACAGATATGAAAGAAATAACGTGTCTTTAGCTCTCTGCTCCCCGCTTACAGAATACTGCAGGTAGAAAACGCTGATACAGATTGGGTTTCTTTCTTTCTCTTCAGAATATGCTTCTTAAAACCACAAGGTCTCTGAAGTTGTCAGCCCCACCCAGCTGGCTGTGTGGATTATCTTGTCCTTTCCTGTAGACAAAGCTTAGTTGATTCAAGTTCATGGAAATGTCCAACTACTGGGGGAAAGTTTGGTTTATTGGAGGGTACAGCATTCCCAGGCAATACTAGGCAATACCAGTAATACTCTTTTTCAGACAGTATGTTTTTAAAGCTTAATTTTATTAGCTATCCTGCATTTGAGGCTGCAAGAGCAACCTTCATCCCTCGTCATAAATAGCCCTGAAGGGCTTGTACCACATTTGGGAGGAGCCTTCTGGCACAACACTGTGGATGGGAGGAGTAAAATTTGTCTCCTGCTGCTTGCCCTAGCAATCCCTGGCACAGGAGGCAGGTCAGGAGACCAGAAAAAAAGGAAATGTAACTAAACAGGCTTAAAATCCTATCTCAAAATACTCTGATCAAAAGGACAGCCAAGGAACAAAGCAGAGTTTAGGCAAACCCTCACTGAGGTCTGTCTGAAATTACACCAGGAACCTTTCCAGCCAGTGGAGCAGCCTAAGATTAGGAGGAGGAACAAGAGATGCTTAAAGCACTCCTGGTCCCCCTCTCTAGGATTTCTGGGTACTGTGTGGTGCTTCCAAGTCTTTTCTGATAAAACCCTACTGTGTTTTACCTTGCAATAAGGTGGTAAGAGTAGTTGAGGGAACTTGGCCTCTGCCACTGGAGCTCTAAGCAAGTCATATCCCCTCTATTCTTCCCTTTAACCATCTGCAACTCATAAAGGTAGTGATAGCTAATGAGGGGTTTATTCATGAAATTCTCTGTAAACAGTAGATAAAAATGAAATGTTAGTTTAATGAATATGTAACTGAAAGTAATCCTGTTAGTAACTGCTTCAGACTTACTTGGTAGTGCAATGACTTCCTGTGTTACACAAGCTAAAGAACTTGCATAAATTATCATTGGCAGAGCCCGTGGGCCCTGAGAAGAGGTTTTGTGATAGGAAAAGATAAAAAGAGAGATGTAATCAAAAGAAATCTGCTTCAATCAGTGCTGGGATATTAAGTCTGGTCAGTTGAGATGCTGTTTGTGTAGTCTAGTATTGTCAAGAGAAAATAAAATCACAAATAATAGATTAATGTAAAATGGTTCCATAGAATTTCCCATGGCCAGAAAGCAAGAGGTGAGATTCAGAGCCCACAAATATATTTAATTTTGTTGATAGGCACAACTTAATAAATATGTTTCTTGATCTTTCAGAGAAGTCTTTCCTACTTCCTTTTTCTATGGTGATTCTGTGGAAGTATCCAACTTTGTTCAACTGGAAAACCACGAATGCCTTTTCCAGTCTCTCAACTTCACACTGCAGGTAAAATTGATCCTTTTTTTTTTTTTTTTGACTGCTTTCCTGCTTGACAGCACTTTCTAATGTTATATCTCTTTTATTCTGAATGTGGTATGGGCTTTAGTGCATGTTTCCATATCACGGTATGTTGTGCAGTGCATTCTTGAGTGGATGCCATATTTACAGTGTGCAGGGATGGTGTATTTCCTTATCTGAGTATATTATTACAAGAATTACAAACAGGGCATCTCACATAGGAATGAAGCTGCTACTGTTTGTTTCTATTTTACCTTTCATCATATGCTGAGTAAAGAACTCTAGTTACTGAAGTGCCACATCTTGGATGCAGCCCCAGGTTCAGAAGGCAGGAGTAATTCTTTTTAGCAGCTTGGTCATGGAGCAGAGGAGTGGGCAGCCTACATCCATGAGAATGAGCACATACCATGCAAGGGATTCCAACTTTGCCAAATGCTCCTGGTATGAAAATGTTTATAGCATTACTAATGAGAGCATAGCACAGGGAAGAGAATGTAACACTAAAAATATGGTGTGAGAAGGTTTCATTAAATGTCTCATAGCATATCAGTGTTATTCAAGTATTATCTACAGATTAAATTTCATGTGACACTTTGTTGGGTTCCTGAAGTTGTAAAACATATGGAGCATTTATTATTATAAGCTCTTGCAATGGGACCAAAATGAACTTGTCTAACTGCCATGACTATCTCTATTACAACCACTTCACATCATCTTTGACCGCTAGATGGAACTAGGGAATGATAAATAAGGAAGAGATGGGGGAATCATTTATTGTGAAAAATAGTCTTTCGCCTTTTTTCCCCTTTCTGTTCTCCTAGGCATGAATGCCACTCGGCTTATAATGAACAACACATGTCTGCCTCCATGGACAGACTGTGGTCCAGAGCAATTAAGCCCCCACTGTCATGCAGTGCCCTTAGCTATTTACTGAAAAGGAGTGAAAACAGGATTTCAGGACATTAAAGCTTTTTGTGAACCAGGCTATTGATTCATGTGATTCTGATTTCATTCTTGAGGTTTTATAGGTCTTCCCCAGCCAGTTAGTGGTTAGAAGCAGATAAAGAACAGATGTACTGATGCTTTAACTAGATTATTTTCAGTAAAACAAAGTGATAACAGGTAAGGAAAAGAAAACCTATATATTGGCAGAGCCACCATTTGTCCTTCCCCATCCTCTTGTGTATAATGCACACACTTGTAAACTGCAATATTAAAAAGTTATTTTCCATATGGAATTAGAAAATTATGCTGTAACAAGTCACAGATCTGCTCTCTAGTGACGTGATAAACCTCATAGCTGTGTGTGTCAGAAAGAGAGGGTAGAGTTTCATAATGGGCAAAGCATGGTTTGTATCACCGCGTAATTGTTTTTAATGATTTGCCTGTCACTTATTAATCTCCTCCAGATGGAGAAAAGTAATAGTTTCTTAACCAAAGTAAAAGATGATTTACAAAAATACAAAAATATTTTTTTTATATGTGAAAATCTATACCATGTCTAATGTTAATAAGGAAAGAGATGTATGCATCATTTTTTTTGGGTAACAAGACGTGCACTGAAAATGTTTTTTCTTCCTTAAGTCTTATATCTGATCTCAGTGAGATAATCAAGATTTTTTAAATGTCTTACAAGAAACATTATGTTTGTATTTCATGCAGCTTTTATCATGCTCTATTGTAGTGGGATTGCTCCCCCTGCCTGGAGCCTCAGGGTTTTTGTAAGGATTTGGCATTGTGAACTGATTCTCTTTATCAGTCAGGCATTTCTTCAAATATAAACAGTGACTGAAGAATGAAAAGTTGTTGTTTTTAATATCAGTACTTTACACAACTGAAGCACTGATTGCTACATTTTTTGACGGTACTATCTCAGTGTAGGTAAATATTCTAACAGGCTTAATGTTTTAATGGATGCACTTATGCATGTGTTGTTAGAAACCACCAGGAAATATTTTTCCTGATTAAAAAAAAAATGTAGATAGACATAAAAACTTATTTTCATAGACAGATTTCCATGGATTTTTTTTCTCTTTAGCAAAAATCCACAAATTTTGGAATTTTCTCTGGATACTTTTCAGTGGTGGACTGGAAATTCTTTGAGCTTTTGTTGAAAAGTTGTGGGGGATTTGATAGAAAGCCAAAGTTTTCCACTAAGAGTTTAATTTAATTGGAAACCCCAGATCTTGAATGGAAGTTGTTCACATGCATTTCCTGGCAACTCAGTTTAGCAAACCCACAGTCCACTAGTTACAGTCAACATTACTTTGCGTTCTGCTCCATAATAAAACACATGCAGAATATAATGCAGCGGTTACCAGATGGAAATGAGAATGTTGGTAGAGACAGCAGTGGTTTTTTACTGTCTTCTGGACTCTCAAAGAGTACTTGCAATGTCTCTGCACATAAGATAAAGTCATATGCTATTTGTATTGATGACTGGTAATTATCCTGCAAAACTGCTTCTCACTTGATACATGAGCTGTAGTTAAAGACTTCTAGATAAATTAAACCTTTGACTTCATCTTGGTACTTACAAAAGGAGATTTTGTCTGAAAAGATTGAAAAGCTGGCATAGGATTTGAATTTTTTCAAATTTACCTATTATCCCAGCTCTGGTTGTACATTTTTTTCCTATTTATGACCAGTCATATGTTTTGTTTTTTTATACACTTATACGCATATTTTTTAATAGGTTTACAATGCTGGACCAAGCACTCTCCCTGGTGCTTTTCTTGATATTTCATTTCCAAACCGCCTTTCTGCTACTGGAGCTGAAATATTTCATGTTCAGCAGATGATGGTGAGTATATTACAATGTGCATTGAGCCCACAGAGATGCTGAGACCTATTAATGACTGAAACAAAAAATGTCCAGCAGAACTAGATGAGTTGACTAATTGGGTTATTTATTTACTTATTCAGAGACAATAAAAGGTTCTTTGTAGCTGTGGCCAGATCATCAAAAGCAGCTGATCTCTTCAAGCTGTCAACTGTTCCTCATCACCTAGGGCAAACAGCTGTTTGTGTGTTCCTGGTTTCGTACGATGTGTAAAACTGGATCAGGCTAATTCTGAAGGAAATGTGGAGAATATTTCCCAGAGTCATGCCTCCAAAGAGGATTGAGTCTTACTCTGAGTCCACTCTGATCGAGTGGTTCATGTGATATATCAGAATGATGTGTTACAAAGTCCACTTATGTTCCCTGTTTTTTCTAGGGTAATCTTCAAAAACACTGGCTAGATCTGCATGCATTATCAGTGTATATTTTCCTATATTCTGTATTATAATTTACTCTTTCTGACTGTTCTTTTAACCAATGTAAGCAACAGAGGAATTTATTCGTTCAACATAATGTTTTTCAGAAGATGATTTTGTGTCAACTACAAAGAAAACCAAAATAATTTGTGGTAAAGAAGACACATTCTTAGATTTCATTTTTAATATTTATTTATTATTTTCAAAGCTTTTGTTAAACCACTAAAATACCATCATTTATACTGTGGTGGCCAATAGAGTGGAATGTCACTCCTGAGGTAAATTTATTGCTGAATTTCAGAGTAATCTGTTTTTATGAGACAAAACCAGCTCCTTCCATCAGCTCATTGTTTACTTGAATAGAAATATTATACTTTCTTTGTGGTTAGCTACTTTTCTAGCGTTTTGGCTGAAAGGTATTACCTGCCCTCATACACAGGTAACTGTGTTACTGAATTAATGTGAATATAGATCCAGTAAGACCTTTCTGAGCAGGTTTCCAAGATCTGTGCTATTGATAGGTATGGTGTATATATATGGATCACAGGTGGGGACTCAAGACAGAAACAGATTTAGGATATTGGATGAGGCACCAGCATTGTATAGACTGAGTTGATTCTCCAGTTAGACTGAAATAATACTCCAGCCTTTGTCTCTTTTTTTCCATGACATTGCATTTCAGTGTTTTATTTAGTCCAGCCCTATACGTGGAAATCCACATTCCCTTTGACACGTTGCCTGTCAAAGGATCCTGACCCATGTCCTTGTCTGACCCCATCTCTGTATGCTGCATGAACATATGTCTGTGCTCACAACCCCACCAGAGAGGCGGGAGTCTTCTTAACAGATTTTCTCTGCCCGAACTCTGTCTCCTCTTGAGTCATCCATCCTATGCTCTCCTGTACAGCCAAGAGAGAGGGATAGCAAATTCAGCCTGTCTAATTGAGGGTGTGATGAATTCTTTCTAGGCATTGATTGCTTTTTGATGCTGACTCTTCTAGAAACCAGGGCAAATTGTCTTAGACAAGACACCTGTTTTGCATGCTTAAATTAGCTGTATGCTACCCACAAGGTATACAAGGGCTAATTTCCAAACAATTTTCATCGTTTCTACTCAAGACCCTAAATTGCGCTAACAAGTTAGGATGGCCTATATAGTTTTGAATAGCTGTTAGGAAAAGAAAAAAAAAAAAAAGAAGAGGCAAAAGCCTTAAATCTTGCATTTAACTCGTAAAAGAGCTTCGTGTTTTTTATTGCTGTTGTTGCATGCTATGGCTTATCTAGAGGAGGTCCAGCTGGTCAGTGTGGCATCGGGTACCATGCTAGTAAATGCTTGTAGGGTTTGCATACTTTTTCTGCAACAACTGTTGCATTTTTACCAGTATTATCTGATATTTTTCTTCTTCTACTTTTTGAATTGTATTTGTAGAAACTTCCAACTACTGTTGTGAGACTTATTTGCCTTGCAGGCTGATGGGTAGTAGTAGGCAAGTGTGGCTTTATGTATCTTCATGAAACGCTGGTGTACCCTGTATTATTTCAACCACTGCTTTGGAATATATGGTCAGTAGGAGTCTAATACATGATTTTCTGAGCATCTCTGACATGTCCATAAACGTTATCCAAGCAAATCCTGTCTGGGTTAGTGGCTATCCCGGCTTTACAGATAAATAATTGAAAAACCAAATAATTTGCCTTAGGTCACAGAGGAAATTTGTGTCAGAGATGGGCACTGAACCCATATCTCCTGTGTCCTAGTATTGTAACAAGAAAAGCATCCTGCCCTTCCCTCTTGCCTCTCTCCCACTGAGTTTTTATTGACTGAAAAGAAAACTAAAATCATGCACTTTTTCATGCTTTCTCATACCAAATATACTTAAACAACAACAACAACAAAATCAAAACTAAAAGCTGCAGATTTTAATGACCTTTGGAAAATGAGTTTGAACAGATATTTTTCAAAAGCATTTTTGTATGCCTATTCATTAAAGATTTCAAACTTTTGTTTACTTTGAACTTATGAGAAACCAGGCTGTAGTAAAGGTGATAGTGTCCTTTCAGACAGTGCAAAGGGTTCTGTAATTACACATTTCTCCAGCTGGCATAGATGTCAGCGTTACTGGACCTTTCAGAGGGGCTGTCAGTAAAACAGCAGATCAGGAATTGTCATTTATCTGTAACTTAAACTGTTGATACAGCATTTGAGATTTGGTGACATTATGCTTTTTTTTTTTTTTCTTTTTGAAAGCTAATAATGCTTTCGGCACTTCTCTAGTGTATAGTACGGCAGGGAAACTTATGGGTGAAAAAGCGTAGTAAGTATGAGTTTGTGTCTCAAATATACATAAACCACACAAGATAGTGCCAGGAGATAATTCCTTCATATTGTGTTGACTGATCTAGTCTTTCATTCAGTCACAAAAAATAATAAAAGGAAGAAAGTCACATGTGGCCTGCTGGAATGGTCTGCATCTCTGGGAGGTGTTAATATGAATTATTACCTTGCTGCTCTTGGAGGAAATGACAGCCCTCATGCTTCCTCTGTTCCTGTTGCTCTAAGCTTTTGCTTTATTGCAGAAACTGCTTTAGGATTTTCTTCCAGAGGAATTCAGGTCACAAAGATATTTTGACATCCGGAGCTCTGCTTTAGAGATGTTCAGACTCTTTTCAAGGGGGTCTAGGGGGTTTATGCAGCACAAATCCCCAACAAAACCCCCATAAAATAAACAAGTCAATAGTAAAAGCCAGAAATAGAAGAAAATTGATAATTGAAAGAAAACTAGAGACTTAACAACTGAATGTCCCCCCATCAGAAATTTTAAACAAAATGGAAATGTTAGAAATTTTGCAAGTGAATTTAACTAGGAAATTTCACCATTGACATTGATTTTGTATAGTATTTGTCAAAGTCTGCAGTGGTAGATGATATTTTGGAAGCCAGTACGACAAACTGCTTTTATGTATTTTTGTATTTGCTTTCTTGGAGAAGTTTTAAGGCAGGTTAAAAACATAATTAAAGAAATACCTGAGCTTGTTGGTAAAAGTGTTAGGATTGTCACAGTACAGGTGATGGCACTGAAAGCTTCACCTAGAGTACAGGAGAGATAGTGTTAACAGAAATGTAGATTCTCTGCTCTTCATGCCATTGATTATCTGTTTTTCCACAAAGGAAAACAAGCTCATTATACTTGTCTGTGTTTTGGTTTTGAACTGAAAGATTAATAATTTCCTTTGGGTATCCAGCTAATTTGGAGAGCAAGGGAAGCACTACTTGACTTGCCAGCCAAGAAGATGCTTTCCGGGGCATCCAGAAAAATTTTCACTATGGGAGTTCCTACCAAATTAACCAGAGTATTTCCTGAAGCTGTTGATAAATTAGCAATAAATCTAAGATTGCTCCAATGCTGGCTTTATGAAACTGGATAGGATTGTTGCATTCCCACTTATTTTATTTCCAGCAAAGGTGAACACAGTTATGAGGAACAAGGGACCAACAACTGGAGGCATAATTTGTTTAAACCAGAAGCCAGCTGCAATGCAAGCAGATGATCCTCACCCCCTCCTCTGGAGGAACCAGGCTCTGCAGGGCTGACAAGTTGTTCAGATAATTGCCCTGGTTCACACCATGCAGCTTTAATTCTGGTAACAAGGGCCCTGTGCATTCCTGTTTTTTTTGGAAGAAGCTAGCTGCTACTGCAAGCATTCTCCTGCTATATTTGGCATTGGTGTGGCCTCACCTTGAATACTGTATGTAACTCTGGGCACAATATAACAAGGATGTTAAGGTCCTTGAAAGTGTCCAGAGGAGGGCAACAAAGCTGGTAAGAGGGCTGGAAGGCATGTCCTATGAGGACATGAGACATGTCTAGTCTAGAGAAGAGAAGGCTGAGAGGAGACCTCCTTGCTCTCTACAATGTCCTGAGGAGGTGGAGCGCAGAAGGAGGTGCTCGTCCCTGTTCCCTGGTCGCTGCTGACAGGACATGAGGAAATGGCACAAAACAGCGCTGGGTAGGTTCAGACTGGATATAAGGGAAAATTTCTTTACCATGAGCGTGGTCAAACACTGGAACAGGCTTTCTAGAGGGGTGGGTGATGCCCTGTGCCTGTCGTTCAAGAGGTGTCTGGACAATGCCCTCAATAACATGCTTTAACATTTGGTTAGCCCTGAAGAGATCAGGCAGTTGGACCAGATCTTTGTAGGTCCCTTCCAGCTGAACTTTTCTATGTTCTAAGCATCATGCAGGCCAGCAAGTATTGACTTTGTGAGCCTGTTTAGATGAATCAACACCGAGGATATGAAAAAAACATGTTGTTAACACTACTGAGATAGGAATCTTGTTAGAAACTGAGATGCACACATTGAAGCTCATTCTCTTCAAAGAGTTTGAAGTCTGGATGATGAAATAAAGGGAAATTCTGAGAAAAAAGGGAGAAGAAAAGAAATACTGTCTTCAGTTTTCCAGTGAGAAAGTCACTCCTAGCATGTAACTTTTGATATTTAAGTGTAATAATTACTGGTGTAGTAATTGCTAGTAATGGAATATTTTTAATTACTATGTTGTATTACTCTAGTTATTAATGGAGAGAGGTAGGCATAGAAGTAACTTTGTAAAAGCATCTGCCTGTCTCCGCTGACAATATAAAAAATAAATAAATCTATTCTTCTTGAGTTTCCACTAGGACTTTGATATTTATCTCCAGAAATAAATGGGTTAAACTTTGGTCTTGTGAGTCCTGCTTCTGCTCACCTTGAGAGTGCCAGTTATCTCAAGTCCCTTGTTCCTGACCCAGTGTTCCCCTCACTCTTTGTTTAGCTTCCTATTATGCTTGGCATATTCATTTCATACTTTTCCATTCCTTCTGTCTGAGCAGGTGAGACCTGGATTGTGCCTTTATGAAAACTGGGTATCAGTAAAAGCTGGGCTGGAAATACAGAAGCATGGAGGAATTGAAAAAAATTCACTTTGCAAGTTGCCTTTGAAGTTAATGGCTGCCTGAGCATGGGACTGTAGAACAGCCTGTCATGTTCAATAAGGAAAGCTCTTGAAATAAACATTATTTTATTCATGTGAATGTTGAAAAAGTGAAATGGAGTCAGTTCCAGAGACTCAAGTCCTTCGTGGCTGATGACAGGTTACATTTTTAAGGCCAGTTTTGTGTAGCACTCATGTCATTCTTCTTCCTGCCATTTGCACAGTAACATCCGTGAGGAGCAGGAAAATGTGCAAGAGACAAGTTAGAGCTTGCTGTCTTGTGAAAGGTCCCAGGCTGCTTGTGGTTTTTCTTCAGTTGTATCTTTGAGACATCTTTGCACTTTTAAAACCTTAAATGTAATTTCTGCCTGCTTATTATCTGTAGGTTGCTAAACTCCAGCATAAGAATATGATGCTTTGGCAACTGCACTGCTGATGTTTAAAACTGTATACAAAGGGAGACTGCCAGAGCTCTCTGAAGTGGTAGCTGTGTGTGAGTGCTCTTTGAAGTACCTCATGAGATTCTCAGGCTCACTAGTGCACGCCACACCTACTGAGGCAAACCTTTGTATTTATCTTGATGTAGAAACCCCCTTGTTTGTTGGCAGCCAGTTTAAAATTGTTTAGTTTGTTTCTTTTGAAGTTTCAGGTCTTGGCTCTGAAAGCATATCTACACAGTCCCAGCATGTGAAGATATAAATATTTGGTGATAGTACTTTATGTAACAAAATATTGTTCCAGCAGTTATTTATGCTGCTGCTGGTTGCCACCATTGATAACATGTTTGTGTAGGAATGTTTCGGGTTTACAGCAAGAATTATTTTAGCCCTTTGTATTAGTGATCCCCCCTGTGGTCTCTTCATTTCGGTGAACGCTATACTCACAGTCACATACACATATTTTGGCACTGTATTTAAAAGGCATAGCTAGATTGCTGCAGGAAATTATTCATTCCAGGGAGTGTATTGTACAAAACTTGGTGACCTTCCTGCCTCCTTCACTTTAATTGCTTCTTTAAATGACTGTTCCAAAACATTTTGCGTAGGTAGTTGAAGGTGGTTCCCCACCACCACCCGTGTAGAGCATCTCTGTGATGGCAGTCTAATCAGGCTTTGCCTGGGAGCCCTGTCACTTGCAGGAGAAACTGGTGCATCTGTTGTGCCCTGGCATGACTGCGAGGAGAGGCAAGAACGTACACCATGTTCCAGCACAGCACGGTCACCTCTAGGCATGGGAAATGGGAGCCCAAAGCAGCTCAGAAAGAGCTCTCATAACCATCTTCCTAATGTCAGCGTGACAAACTGAAGCTCTTTCAGTGAAGAGGAACTTAGTTCTCATTTAAGATATTGTTATACAGGAAAGGGTGCCTGGCCATAAAATTATTTCCTGAGCTAGGATCTTAAAATAAATCCAAAGTGATAATAAATCCATTTGATAGCTATACAGAAGTCATGTCCATAGTTCCTATTTTCATGAAACTCCAGTTTGAAATTCGACTCTTGAAAATTCTGTATGAAATTCCTGTTTTGAAAAAGATGTCTGATTTGTCTTTTTATACAACTGAATTTCAGGTAAAGAAAGAAGCATTACCAAGTGAACTGGATATATATACCAGCTCTTAAGAGGATTCACAAAGGAAGCAGGAGGTTTGGTAGATAGCACAGTAATCAGAAGTTTTGCTGAGGTATAGAAAAAAATATACAGTAGGCTTTTTTTAAGCTTCCTAGACAGAGAATTCCCTTGTGAAGGAACTACTGAATGAGAGAAGATGAGTCAACATTTTTAAAATTTAATGTAAATTAATTTTATTTTAATTCTTGAATGAATATGAGAGTTGCATCCTTTCACCATTTTCCAGTGGGTGAAGTTGTTCCTGCCAAAAAACAATGAAGGAGGAAACTCAGGAAAGAGCTGACTGATTAATTGTTTTAACATACATGCCTGCCTTAAATGCTGAATCATAAGCTAGTCTTTTTCTTTTATAAATAACATACAAGATACTTGGTTAAAATGATAATTTGGAAACTAAGGAAGAGTTGAAAACAATGTTGTTTGTGTGTATAAAATCTCCCAACGGAGAAAGATGAAAGGAGAGTTTCCCTCACGGATCATGTGCCTGAGTGGGAATAAGCACATTGCGTTGGATGTCTCTGCTGCCTTCCAGTCTTGGACAAGGTACCAGATAACATCAAAAGTATCAATAAACCGTTCCTTGGAGAAATGAGAACTCTGAGGATGTCCTGGAAACAAAGGACATTTACATAACTTAAAATACTTACTCTTTTAATGAGGGTGACTCATTTAACCTTCAGGTGTCGACCATAGATCAACGAGACTATTCACTGGAGGTTCCACCTTCTCTACACTGTCTCTGAAGTGACCTGGGGTGACTGATTTTATATATCTTTCTAATGCATTCAAATGTCTGCTGTCTATCCAAATTGTTCAAGCCCTGCAGGGAATGTATGTATCTGCTTGCTCTTCAGAGCTTTTCATCCTAATATTAACACAGCCCGTGAGGAAAGTCCAACAAGTAGGTAAAGAAATCTCATGCATTTAATGATGTTTTCTGCATCATAAGAAAGGCTTTAGAAATTAATGTAGCTGAAACCTAGCTAAAAGAGCGCTGAACTCCAAGTGATCTCAGAGGCTTTTTAAAAAGACGTGTACCTTGAGATGTATTTTGATGCCTCGTGTTGATTAAGTAGTTCATAATAGGGATTGTGCATGTCAGAGATTCCTGTGTTTCAGCTGGTAAAGGCTTATATATCATAAGGAGCACACGTTAAAGGTAAATTGTCACTTTAGTTTCCATGTAAGGTGTTCATTCTTATGCCTGAACGTTCTGTGGAAAGCACAGATATGAGTGCTCAGTTTTTCTTCCCACTGCGTTCATGTGGTGATGCCCTCTGTCCCGGAGAGAAACCACTGTCTTGCAAGTCAGGTACTTTAAATCAGAAAATCATGCTCTTCTTACTAAACCGTGTACATCCTACTAGCCCTTAACAGTAGTGCTTCTGTGCAGTGCCACTAAATATGCACAATGTGGTTGCAGGGCCAGTGGCTGTCTGGTGATGGTAAGTGCTGTAGGATTATGCTGATCTAACCCAGCTCTTTAATTAAGCTACACAGTTAAACGTGTCAAAAGTACATCTGCAAGCGTTGCTGACAGGTTAGCACAGATTTCGGCCAAATGTGCTTCTGGTGTTCCCCTTCCAGCTGAAGAAGCAGGAATCAGAGCTATGGTGGGGTACTTCTCTATCATAATTTAATGCTTTAACATCTCTACTTTGCTGTTTAAATTTTGCATTTCCTCATGGCCATGCGTGCTTCCCTGTTGGAAGAATCTGTGGAGTACTGCTTTTCCTTACCAGCATTGCTATTTTCAGTCAAAATCTTTCAAGTGTTGTGTACAAGGGGTTAATTTAAAAAAAAAAATCTTCTCTGTTGTTTCAGTGGCTCTTAAATTCATTGCCAGAATCAACAGAACTGCTCTGAATCAAACATATTTCATTATCTGTGAATATTAAATATTTTTGGCATATGGAGCAAGTACTCAGATAACATATTTACATAACTTATTTGTCTACTGTTGAAAGTCTGACCTTGTCTGGAATTTCTTGTCAGAGCCCTTTTTTTTCGTCAGTGTGTGTGACATGTGAGATTGCCATGCCTGTCAATTCGTCTCTGTTGCATTTACCTGCTATCGGGTGAATCAGTGCCTTTGAATCAGGACACATGCACATTTTCTCCCTGATATTAGGGTAAATGTACTATGGTTAGCAAGAAAGACAAATAAAAGAGGATCTGTTATTTATTATCCAATTTGTAAATTTGAACCACTGATTAGGCATACATACATTAAAAAAAAAAAAGGTAAAAAAAAAATTTTTTTTAAAAAAAAAGAAGAAATATGTACAAACTGTCTGGCAGCAATTTCAATAAGACTACAGCCAAACTGTCCTTTGAAGCCAGCATACTCCAAGGCTGATGAGAAAGGCATCCATTTCAGAGTTGAAAAATGCTAACAATTTTGTGAAACAACTGACCTGCGTTCAGCCCTTGGTCATGATTTTTGCAGCTAAATCTGCTGTTCCAAGTATCTTGTGTCTCATGATGTTTTTCCTGAACTTGGCCCCATGCTTTTTCCATGTTCAAAGGTGGGTTTGGTCTCATCACATGCCCTCACCGCTGGATTTTACCTTCTTACTTGTTTTGTATTAGTTTAGTTTTCTTGGCTTCCAGACTCTCACTAATAACTGATGATGATTTAGCTCAAGAGGGGAATCAGGCTTACTGGAAAAGCCCGGAAAATTTAAGTTTTAATACTGTAATGAATTTCTTTGCATTAGTGGAAATCTAATGCTGTCTATAAGGAATGGACTGAAGACATTTGCTTGCCTGTTTATCTTGTAAAATGCCAAACATTATATATGGGATTAGTGCTCAGCTTCTTATATGCAGCAACACAGCAGGGAGATTGCACTTAATGCTTCTTTGGGAGCAACATCTACTTTCCTCTCATTTTTCAGTCTCATTCCTCCAAGGGACTTGTATCATATGCACATACTTAACCTCATACCAACTGCCAATTTCCAGTTTCTGTGCCTGGTCCTCAGCTGACCTTTCCAGTCCAATGTTTTGAAACTGTATTTCATTCCCCTCACCTAGATTGCCATCTTGTGCAGGATACAGGGCTTTAGGAAAAAAAAAAAAAAGTCTCATCTTTGATGCATGTTCAACAGTTTGAGATAAAGTCTAGAGAGTAGTTACAGATAAGAAGAAAGGATGTGTCCCCTTAATGTGGGGAACAGAGCTGATAGGAGAAAGTGAATGTACTGAGGCTGCAAATACATTATTTCTCCTAGAAACCCCAAACCCAGTAAACCTATATCTGACCTGGATTAGAAATACGGGTAGTATTGCATTGATGCTAGGTTACCCTCAGTGTTCTCTGGGAGAGACATGGTGATTGTCCTCCTTGCACTGGTACTACCTTGCTGGAGCACCAAGCCCAACCCATAAATCCATGCACGTGCAGGAAAAGTCAGAGGATGATACTTGTGTTACATAACAAATCCAACATTTGTCCAGCCATATTAAATATCCTATGCTTTTTTTTTTAAGGATGTAATGCATGTGGAATATACCTGACATGTTTTACATACAGCTTTCACTCTGAAATGTCCTCCCACCACTTTCTTTTAAGGGTGGTGTAAGCTGATATGGTTAAAAATCATTGCTATGTTACGGGTTTGCCCTTGCTCTGCAAGACTTCTCAAATATTCAGCATCCACTGAAGAAGCCCTATGGAAATTAATTCCTTTTGGCAGATACAGCGTTCCTAAAGCATGAAGTAATCCACATGCTTTCTCTAGTGGTTATATCTTGTCTCTGAGAAGCTTAGTGGTTTCTGCTGACGACAAAAAATTGGCAGAGTAACCCATTGTGTAGGCCGTAATATTTAAATTTTGTCTCTCAGTCATGTTAATGGGCCCTTTAATGGGACAGTGAGCTCCAGTAAATAAATAAAGCTGGAGACTGACATGTTTGAATGTGTGGTTGTTGATGGGTAGGATAGGTAGCATAAGGGATGGTCTACTTTCTACACGATGACAGATTAGAAATAATGCTAGCTATTGCAGAGTTATGGTAACCTTTAGAGACCTGTTGTGCAAGGCACCAATGGCAATCCTCAGACTTTTATCTCTTCGTGTTTATGCATGTTGCATGTATATCCACAATTTGAATAGAGCAGGAGAATACATGCATATGTATGTCTATGATTGAATAGTGGTTTTCAGTTCCTTAGATTTTGGATGAGTATGTAGATAAATCTCTTCTTAAAAACCACCACAGCTGAAATCAGGCCTGATTAGGTGTTGAAAGGAGGCGGCACCCAAAATAACTTCTCCCTCTTTGAAAACTGCAGATGAATATTCTGGCATCCATGGATGTTCAAGAATGCAAGCGAGCTCTGAATGACGGGTGTACATTTTATCCCTCTGCTGTTCTCTCATGTTTCCCTTTACCTTGGGGCTGAGCAGTGTAACAAAAGTACTTTGGGGCTTGAAGTAAAGCTAGAAAAAAATAATACATATGATGCACTGACATGAGGGTGTTTTTTTTCAGCATATGACAAGTTCTTCCTAGAGAATTAGAATGACTTTACACAAGGAGAACCTGGTAAAAAGAAACAATTGTCAGTAAAATCTTGTGTGGGAAGATTTTACTTTTGTTCTTGATGTTGGAGATTGGACTGTATTGCCAGTGTGCTGGGCTGCAAATAATTTTATACAGGTTTTACAATGGGTGAGTGCTTTCTGGAAAAAGGAATGAAACAACCTCCAGCAGAGACTGCTCCAACACGGCTCCTTGGAAGTCCCGCCTTGGGAGGCAGCAGGGGGGCTCCTGCTTGGTGCCCTGCTCGGGCCACGGTTTTTATTCCCCAAGCTGCAGTCTCAGTGCAGGATTTAGGACAATCTCTCTTCTATCCCTGTTCCCCTGAACCCATTTTTGTTGCTGTTTGTTTGTGTTAGGAGTCGGATGTTGATTTTTCCCTGAGACTACTCTGTACGGGGTGCAAAGGGAATAAACATCTCTTTCCACGTCCCCTGCACTGCTCTGAAACCCCCCTTCTGCTGTTTCTGTGAAATGTTATATCCCAGGTCCAGGAAAGATTGTTTTGTCAGTAGTCCTTTTCCTGCTAATAGGCTCCTGAGACTACATGGAAAATTCCAACAAGCCCTATTATGTCATGTACCTAGCAACTCCCAGACTTTGTCAGAGGCTTGTTATCTACTTGCACAGTTCTTGCTTCTGTAAATGGTAAGCATTTGCTTATGCAAAGCCCTTAAAAAATTTCCAGAAATTTTCTGTGTGTACAAGATTATGAAGTTGGTCGTAAGAAGAAAAACAGGTGCTTGGGTTAGTACTGTGTTTGGACAGAGAGAGACTCAAATGTGAGGTCATGTCTTGATTTGCACTTCAGAGATGCAGTTCAGTCTCAGCTTAAAGGTTTGTGTAAAGCTTTTGTCTAACCGGCTGGTTTTCTACATCTGAATCCTTCGTTGATGACAGAGTTTAATGAAAAATTACTATACTTAGTTTTGTCTGACTGGTTGACTGAACCTTTCCTTTATGCAAATGAAAATTGATGACAATAAGAGAGAGGAAATTTAAATGACTGACAGCCATCCTAACAAAAACAATCAAACAACAGTGGCCAGTCCTTTGGGAAGGCTAGATTTCATCCTACCTCCACATGGTCCACACATTTCTGAGGCTTTTGTTATCTTTTTCCTAGCTCTGTGGCTCTGGCGTTTCTAAGAGTGCTTAAAGAACCTGAGAGCTTCTCAGCTGCATTACATCCTTTCCTGCCCACTGGCTGTCAACATATGCTGATTGGTTGCAGATAAACAGATTGCGCCTGAATATGAAATTGCTGCCTGGTGGAATTCACCCAAATTCTGCTAACCAAATAGTAGTGTCTACCTTCTCCATGTAAGAAGCGGCCTCTACCTTTGGCTACTAAAACAGGCTGTCAGTGAGCCACTGCTCTGCTGCAGAACAAACAGCACAGGTGACAGACAGCAGGTACTTGGTCCTGCATGTGCCCCTCCTGACACAGACCAAGATGCTAAATTTAATAGCTGCCTTGCACAGGATTGCTGCATAGTTGGCAGAGAGGGAAGGGCATTTCCATGTTCAGTTTTAGTCCCCTGGGGGTGGCTTTCTCTGTTTCAGCTAGAGTTTTGAAAAGGATGAGGTGTGTCCAAGGTTCAGTTTTAGAAAATCTAATCATTTAGAGGAGAGAGGACCAGATTTATGTTGCTTCATGTCAGATAATTACTTTCAGTCTTTTGAGATATTTCTGCTTTAGCTTGTTCTTACACTGTGTTTATACAGGATGTAAAGAAAGACTATTTAGAAAGCACGCCAAAAGCTCAGATAGTGCAGAAGCTCATACTGTTCTCTCTATATCTCTTGCATGAATCTAATGACATCTGTCCAAATGTCTGGTAATTCAAATTTTCAGGAAGAAAGAGCAGGTACTGAATAGATCTTGACTCTGCTGTTCTTGATTTAACATAAACCTTCTGGTAGATCTGGATCTAATTCCCATGTGAAAGTTCAAAGAAAATAAACGTCAGTGTGCTTTGTGTATCTCTTAGATACAATAAATAAAGAAAACTCATTCCAGATGATCTGAACAAGTACAGAACATCATAGTCTTAATTTTCAGTTGATCCCAAGAAGACTGTAAATGTTGGGTAGCTACTTGTGTCTGTATCTAATGGGAATGTAAGAACAGATTGTGTAAAGACAGGTTGTGAATACATACTTCAAAGAACAGATTATGAAGAGTTTGGGGGCCAGTGAAGCAGAAAAGCTACATCCTACCAAGAGACATGGCCATCACTTGTCTGGAAGATAGCATTTAAAATCTAGATAAACCTGTGTTTATTTTTTGGCAACACCTTGGGTAACTCAGCTAAGAACTGCTAATGTGCAATTGGATGCAGAGCACGCAGTAATTTCATAACTGTAGCAATTTTTTTTTTACCTCTTTCAAACATTTATGGTTTAAGTAAGACAGAAGTTTTCATCCTCAGAGTAGAGGATGTGGGGACATTAACAGCAAGATACGCAAGAATATCACTTGGTGGTTTGTGGCAAAAACTCTCCCTCACAGCTTTTAAGGATGGGGAACAGGGGAAATTTGCTGATACTTTATTGTCATAAATTGTATTAAATTCCAGTAGATTTTCTTCAGTAAATATTCATAAGCAGAAAAATGTAAGAAAGATTTTCTAGTGGAAGGTTATCTTGATTGAAGATCATTTTATCAAACCTTGGTACACTTCACTAGCTTCATCTGTTTTTCTAGACAAGTGAATAAGCTAAAGATGCTTTTTTTTTCATTATTTTTGTACTATTTATGCTGAAGGTAGGAGAACAGATGTGGTGTCCAGGATTGTGCATTTACACAAAGATTTCATTTTGTTCATGTGTTCTGATAAAAACTGTGAAAATGTCAAGATGGCCAAAGCATGAAATGATACAGTTGAAAGAAAGGTAGTACAAAGGGCAACACAACTGACTTAAAATTGGTATGTGGCTTGTCTTTTTTTGACTCTTAATATGAGTACAGACATCCAACTCAGATGTAGGTGCCTTCTTTGGACAGGTTAATCCTGTCTTCTTGTGTCTTTTATTGTAATTCAGAATAATAATTGAGAGTATAATTGTGCTTGCAGGTTGGTCAGGACAAAGGAAACTGCTCTTTTCACAGAAACCACAGTCCTTGTGTTGTTCCTCAAGAGAATGAAAATATTTTCCACACAATATTTGCTTTTTTCACAAAGTCTGGCAGAAAAGTATTGGTAAGTCCACCCGTGACAAATTTAAACATACAGTGCATATTACAAAATGTTTTGCAAAGATCAGCATGAAGAACTAAAGCATACAGTTGACTAGAGCAGCTGCTGTATATAAACTAATACTGATGTGGGGGGATACCTAGTTATGTTTGGGATATCCAGTGATTTTAATTATCTGATTTTTAAATGGATAGAAGGAAGGGGAGGTATCTGAAGTGGCAGAGTGCAATTGGTAACCAGAGCCCTTGCTCCCATACTTTGCTGAAGGCAGGTGGGGCTGCAGGGCCCTGTGCCATGCTCAGAGCCTGCCTTGGATCTTAGATGCTGCAATTAATCTGCCTTGCTTTCATGCAGGTTTTGGTACCTAGCTGTCTTCAGTCTTGAAAGCTGCTGCAATTTCAACGCAGGAGATCTGGGTAGCAGATTACCTTGCAGCTTACCTTGCCTCTTTTAGTCATAGAATCATAGAATATCCCAAGTGTGAAGGATCTTTGGTGTCCAAGGATCATTGAGTCCAGTCAGCTGGAGTGTTTGCAGTCACACAGTTTTCAGTGATTTCCTCCTTTGCCTAACAGCTTTTTCCATATTTTCTATAGGACTGTGAAAGACCAGGCAGGTCCTGCTTGATTATACGCTGCAACTTAAGTTCACTAGCAAAAGCAGAGTCTTGTGATATAAGTATTTACACGCTGCTGAACACTGAAATACTGAAGAAGGTATGTGCTTCCTTCATCGTTTGTCTTAAATACCAACTCGAGTATGCTTATGTGCATCAGCAGACTCGAGATATGCATTACTCTTTCTGTTTACTAGTGTGTTATAAAAAAAAATCACAGTGTCAAAGAATACAGATCTATTTATTAAGTGTGCATGGAGGTGTTAATCCTAGTTCTTAGCCATTACCCATTATGACAGAAATAAATTAAGTTCAGAAATTTATACATTGAGAAACAACAAATGAGGTCCTTAATTGTATGCATGGTGTTAAGGCTAGGGAATTCTGAAAGTTGAATTGATTTCTGAAAGTTATTATTCTGAAAAATGAGAAGTAGACTAAGTGCATGTAAACTGTGACAATCTATCTATCATTCCCTCTGTGTAAACAGCGATGTGGCAATTTTTTGTAATTTTTTTTACTTCAAATGATTATTATTCAAAGAAGAGGCATCACAACCATATTAATGCTGAGCTTGATGTTTGTGACAAGAAACAAATGGTTGCAAGTTGATTCCTGTCTTCTGTGAAGCCACTGAATGAAATAGCAAATCTTTAAAATTTCTAGTGATTTACTGCATTTGCCCTGTTTTTCTGTACTTCGAAAAAATGCTGACTGTGTAGTTATGGCAAGATGTTGTGAGATTATTAGCATATAAGAGAATCAGAGGAGAAAGCTGATAATATGGACCTACTGAAGTAAACCTGTCTTTGATAGCAGCTAGATTAAAAACATTGGAGGGACTCCTTATTAGAGAGCAGTTTCTAAAGCAATACATAGCTCTGAGTTTTACCAGCTGGAACCAACCATATCTGCTGATTTTTTGTCCATATTTGAAAGCAGAAGATAGAAGAAAGGCAAGAAGTTTCAGGTATTTGTTAGCAAGTAGCATGTAAAATGTGCTTCTGGGGAGTTCGGTCCTAGGAATAGTCAGGATTCATCCCACCTTTAAAAGACATACAAAGCTTACCCATGTTTTTGGATCAGTATCACCAACATGTGCCATTTGCTACCTATCATCTACCCTCCCCAGGGTGAACAGCATTTGAATGACTAACCTATGAATTAAAATATTTTTTGGAACGTGTCTGTTAAAATGCAATGAGTAAAATATAAGAGAAACATATATTAATATGGGGAGATATACATTGAATATTTAAGATATTTGCAGTGCAGAAATTCAAATAATTAAGTAGTTTTTATCTTGGGTTATATTTGAGTCTATCCCAGCTTTCATGTATGTTTTTTCTGTTCATTTGAAAAACATAGAACTTTTGGTGGTTAATATTGAACTTGTCTGTAGTGACTGGCAATGTTCTGTCTTTTGCTTTTGTGGTAAAAATTGGGAAACAAACAAAAAAACAACAGCCAAATATGAATGATGTGTTTAAAGTTCAAATATGAATGTTATGTTTAAAGTCCAACATACCTCATTTTATTCTAACCTGACATAATGTGCTTTGTTTTGTCTGTCTATTTTATGAGTGTAAAGTATATTTTGTCAAAGCAGGCTTTTAACCAGTATAGTACTTAACTGTCAACTCAACCTACGCTGCATGTTATCTCTATGTATTTATCACACTGGCAAATGTTTGATGTTTTTCTTTTGAGGTCTCTTGGTGATTCCCTCCACCCCACCCCAAATGCAGTTCTTCTTGTTCTTTCTTTTCAGGACAGTTCATCAGTCATCCAGTTTGTCACAAGGGCGAGGGTGCAGGTGGACCCTGACCTCAGAGTTGTAGAGGTGCCCAATGGGAGTCCAGAAGAAAAGCCAGTAAGTAAATGAGCCTGAAGAGAAAAGTTTTCTGATTCCAGTGGGCTGGGTATCATTAACAGCACTATGCAAACTGGAATTTGCATCTGGGCATGGGCTTGGCTAGCCAGTGAGAGTGCCCAGATTTTGTCTGGCTAGACTAACAGTGCAGCCAGCCTTGCCTCTGTGGTTTTGTGGTTTTGTTCACTGTGATAACCACAATATTGTGAATGATGTTACGTGGAGTAGGAGAATCTGTGTTGTACTAGCCTATGAGGAATTTGTGCCAAAATTAGATTTAGCTTCCTGCTCTGAGGTTGATGTCTGCTTTAATCTAATTCAGATTTTTCTTGAAAAACTAGTAGAGTCTTAAAACCCCAGCAAAGCTTTTTCAAATGTGCCAATAGAAAATATTTAGAAATGTTAATGATATTTTGGGAGCTGTGAAAATGGGCAAGGAGGGCTAAATTTACAGAGATTCATTGAACTATTCCTTTGTGCTGAGCTGGTGGAATTCATGTACAACCTGATACTGCATTTTGTGTTAATCTGCATGAAGCTGGATTGAAAATCGAAGGGGAAATACTGAAGTTCAAAGTGAATTTGCTTTGTAGTTTTGGCTGTAAGTAAAGCTCTACAGGGCCATATTGATTCTTATGCTGAAGAAGAAGAAGGTGATGAGTTTGGTTTCCTACTACCAAGTTGCCTAATGCTTATGCATGAAAATTGGACAGAGGGCCATACTCAAATTCAGCTTTCTCTTTGCCTGGAGAAATTTATAAGTTTCATTTCCTATTTCTATCTCACATGAGGATCAAATTCAATTTTTCCTCTTACCGTGTATTCTTGGAACATAATCTAGGTCCTACCTCTGTTATCTTCTTATTCTCAGTGACTGTCATCACCACCAACTCATACAACCATTCTCTCATAGGCTTCATTAAAGTGAGTACTCTTGAGGTTTTAGTATGAGAGTATTGAGTTCAAACCACTTTTGAAAGAAACCGACATGCTGTATTAGAGCATTCATCTAGGAGATACTGGATTTTAAACACCAAAGGCAAAGAAAGAATTGAGCCTGCATCTTACTATATTTAGTCTGAAATCAGAGACACTGCTACAGTGACCACTTTCACCATCATCATGTCTGCAACCTTGTTCACATTTCTTTTTTTAACCTTTGATTTTATTAGAACTGTCAGGGAAAAAAAAATTCTTTTGTATGACAGGACCCCATTTTCCCTTTCTGTTTTATTTATTTTTTGTCAGGTTTCTGGATCATTCTAAAGAACATTGAAAAAAATAGGCTTGGCAGCTGACCTGAAAAATGTATCTAGCCTTCCCTGGGAATGTGCCTTATAAATGACCTGCAGCCTTGACTGCTAATGCATTGCTAGATATCTCTTTAGTTCTGCAGCTAGCACAATCTTGCAAATTTATGGCAAAACTTCATTAATGACTGAGTTAACACTTGACTGTGATACCCATGCACCAGTTGAAGTAGGAGAAACCAAGATCTCTCTGCCAGATATTTTGATTTGTAAGTGATTTTGGAATGTCAGAATGATAGCTGCAGTGTCAAATGTGTGGGATTGCTATTTAATGTTCAATATTTAGAAATGCTTTTATCCAGGAATGTAAGCTCTGCTGTATGTTGTTGTTATCTAATGCTTGGAGGAAAAAAATAAAAACTACAACATTATCCTTTTCCTGTTCCCGGAAAGCCTTTCATCAAGCCTTGAGTTGCAATGATTATGAAGTACGCTGTATGTGCTGGAAAGCTAGATGAATCTTCACACAAGAGCTTGCTCCTAGTTCCTGGGAAGCCCAAGCTGTAAAGGAGCATGCTTGAGATGTTGTAGCCATGTAACATCAATTTGTAATTTAAAGTCTTTTCTAATGTGAGTGCTATTTGCTTTCTCCTTTATGCTATTTCCATATGTCTGTTGGCTTCTCTATTGCTGTATGTTTTGCATACAGTCATGTTAAGGGAAAAAATTTAGATGTGGTTTGGCTCAAGGTATTCATTTTTTTCCCTGCTCTCTTTTCTTGTGGAATGAAGAAGGGAGCAATACTTGTTGCAAGCCACAGCTATTCCGCTGGAAGTAGAAACAGGAGAGAGAAAATGTCTTTGTTCATATTCCTCCCTTCCTTTTAAAAATCCCATTATGTTTTCTTTTCATTGACCACAGACTGCTGTACCATATCCGTTTGGATAATAGCTCCTTCTGAACAGTTGTGCATAGACTTCCTTTGAGTCTGTTTATGAAAGTGTTCCCTAACAGTGAAACACGTTCTCTTAGAGACTTTATCATGGTAAATTTGAAAAGGTCTCTTTGCTGTCTACAACTGAATGTAAACTTATTAAACCTATTTAATCTGTCCTTTAGAACCAGCTGCCCTTACTTCACTGGGCACTTTTACAATTTAGTGTATAATACCAGAGTGCAAAATATCTATATAGAAGACAAAAGGAAAAGGGTGAATTATATTTAAGATGCTAGTTTAAGAAGTACCAATGGTGGCAGGACCACCCATATAAATATCAGTTTTGTCATGAACTCCAGTACCCTACTTTTAAGGGAGATGCAAAAGCTTATGTAAATATCTGTAAGTTGGGTACCAGGCAGTCTTTGAAATGAAATGTTCAGAAATAATTTCTGTGGATTTGGATATGGTTTGATGTGATTTGGGATAATGTATTTTCTCTCTCTGTTTACATTAGACTACTTAAATTCATACTGGATAAGTCACATGAAGGTGAACAGAGTTTAGATATCTCTTTGTGATGACAGTTGTACTAACATGAGTATATATTGGCTGAAACTGATGCATGATGCGTTCAGGAGACATACTTTCTTTTCTCAAGCATTTGGGTTTCCACGAAGGTTTGGCTCTTTTCTTCTGTGCATGTGAGGCAAAACCAACGGTAAGTTCCATGAGACCACAGTGGTCAAATACCAGATCCAAGGGTTCACGTCCTGTGTGCTCTGCATTTGTGCAGGAGTGCTCTTCTGAAGCAAAACAACTGCCTTCTGTGAATGCTGGTGTGGAGGGATGAAGAGACTGGATTTCACTATGTCCAAACCTGCTAAATACCTTCAAGTGTCTGTTGTCAAAGTGAGAGAATGCAAAGCTGAGTAAATGAAGGGAGAGCCCCAACTAAAATGCACGCAGTTCCTGCAGCAAAATGCCCTGTAAAAAGCTGCAGGTTCCCTGCTGCTGATTTAAGCTGTCTAGTTTTAGGCTCAGCACATGTACATTTCATTAAGCCTTTGAACCGTTCTCTCCTCCTGGGTAATGTTCACTGTTCTCTCATTTTCTGACCAGTCACCCCAGGATTAATGCAACACACGCAAGTGTTTTTTTGTTCAGGATTTATGTTTGTGATGATATGCAAATATATTTGACAGAAAACAGCAAAAACAAAAAATGATAAAAGTTTATTGCATGAAGACCTACAGCATGTTCTGAGAGGTCTTTATATGCATAAATATATATGCAGAATGATTTAAATGCGTATTTCCAAGCCTAAGCTTTAGCTGTCTACCTGAGACTGAACTTGGAAGACTCCTACCATTGGCCTGTTATCCATGTTGGGATCAGAAGGAGCAGGCTGCGGTACTCTGCCTGAATCTGGATGGGACATCCCAGCCTTTTTTAATGCACATGGAAATACCTCCTCTTCTCAGCAATCCACTACCCTCACCCCCTTGCCTTTTAGACGTACTGAGCATTTTAGGCACCTGTTCTCTCCAGCTTACCTTTGAGACGGATACAGCATCCTACCTAGCCTGGCTGAAGCCAGATGTGAGCCTTTTGCAGAAGCTGCGAAGCCCCCTTTCTAGCAGGTTATTTGCAGCCTTTTTGTTTTCACTGGGCTTTGTTTTTGTTTTCTTGTTTTACCTTTCCATCTGTTACTGTAACAATCCCTTTAGAGATTGTTTTGTCTTTACTGTGCAGTCTAGCAGGTTGAAACACAGAGTTGAGTAAAGGAACAGAACTATACAGAAAAACAACAAAATACAGATAATTTCATGGTGTTAGACACAAACAGGTAGCAAGGATACTTCAGGTCTGTATTCCTCAAGAGCTTCCAAGTTTTTTGTTAGTAAATGTAAATATTTATAGATAACACATACTATAGATATAATGTGCATATACACATGTGTACGGATGTGTGTGAGAATTATGTCTTTACTGGAAGTCCCCTCAAGTATACTGGCACTTGAATAGACTAGTCCGCCAGCAGTGCAGCGTGGTTTGAAACACCAGAAATATTTTGGGTGATAATACAGAAATAAAATAGTGTTTTTGATAAACCCATGCCTCTCCTGGTGCTGGGCTTCGTGATACAAACACATAAAATTCAATCAGTGTGGATAAGCAAAAAGAAATGCTTTTTAGGAGGGAGAAAGGAACATTTTACAGTTACTCATTTCTAACCAAATTTGCTGAGTTATGTTTCTTGTCTTCCTGAGTCCCAGTGCAACAACGTGCTCCTATTCTGCTAAGGGCTTAAGCGTAGTATGAACTTCAGGTATTTTTGGATTTCCTGCTCAGTTAGGTTGTAAAGCTCTTGCCTATGTACTTTACTGAAATAAGACACTGAAAACATATCTGATCCTTTTTGATTTATTCACTAAGACTATCAGAATATAACAAGTGATTGGCACAGGTAGAAGATGCCATTGTCCATACACATTCAACCTTTTAGAAGTCGCTGGTAGGGTGCAGTTCTCCATTAATTTACAGCAGGGCAATTACGTTGTGTAAAACTTGATTGACACTTGAGCTACCTGCAGCTAAAAGGCGGACTAAGCTGCCTCCCAGGCTTTCCTGCTTTCAGATCCCACTAGTACAGCGTGAAATGCAAATGATAAATATGAAACTAAAACTCCTCATACATTGTCAAGACAACTGTGTTTTTTGTGGCCTTTCCCTGGCGTTTGGTCAGAGGCTGAAAACAAGCCTATAATCCACTCCATATTTTATGGCTGTTGCATGTACTTTCTCCAAACCAGACGGCTGCCGCCCCCACTGCCCTCTCAGATGCTTTCCCACACACAACCCCTTATCCTTCTGCATCAGTCCCTGTTATCACTCCCATCTTCTCCACAAGTCATGGCTGTGGGATGTACGCTAGGCTAGGCACTGCCTTGTGCTCCCTGTCCTGTCAGCTGCCCCACAGGGGCTGTTCTGCTGCAGTGGCTGGGACGAGGAGGCCAAGTTTGATCAAGGCTTGCTTTCAGAGGCTGTGCAATGGTCCACAGGTCCAATGGCAGGCAGTGGCTTGCGAATTTCTTTTCAGTGACATCACCGTCTCTGCCTTCAACCTCCTCCTCTCCAGGATGACTTGCTTCCCTCCCTTCCACCACTTACTGTACTGATTCTTCCCTGACACTCCCAGCATGTGATGAACACAAACCAGATGCTCCCGGTCTGGTTGGTTTGGGACTTGGTTGGTTGGTTGGTTTGTTCATTTTTGTGTTTTGTGTTTTTTTGGCTGCTTTGTTTTGTTTGTTTCTTCAGCAAAACTCATTGCTGTGACTGCATATTAATGCAGGCAGTTTTTGATGGCTTGAGAGGGATAAGGGCATTAAAATGCATGACATCTCTGCTCCTTTCCAAACCACAAAGCCATGAACAGGGTATTTTTTGTGCCTGTCAGTTGATTCCAGACTGCTAGAAGGCAAACTGATAAGAAGCTGTTGTTACTCTCAGCTCTCTCAGTTATGATAGCTTGATCTGTGACTGTGTAAGATAGAGCCAAGCTATTCTAGCCAGTGCACTTGAAGCCCCAGATGTGGGGCTTTTGCTGTAGAGATGATGTATGATTTGCTCTCTGCAGCTCTTACTGTGTCTATCTTTTGGCACCACAGGGTACAGGTCTACTGTGCTGGAGGCTGTGTTATGTTAACATTTACTCCCCGAGTAGTGGAGAGAAGGCACCACCTCATCTTGCATCCAGTGACTGTTTAAAAGGTCTCCTTTCACTGAAGATGACAGTGTGTAATCTGTTAGAAGTTTATTGTTTTTTTTTTCCTTTAGAGTCCTAAAGGAAAATAACATTATTGCCTTATCATCTAAGAAATAGTCATCTGACTTGTCTTTGCAAGATGGATGCTAACCGTAGCCTCTGTGAGAAATGGACTGCCACATCAGGTCATCTTTCCAAGCTGGCTCAGAAATAGGAGGAAGGCACAAGATTTGTCTTTGATCTCTCCGTCTGGTATTTCCCTTATGTAAGTCTTGGCTCTGAGGGAGACTCTGCTGCCTAGGAAACTTTCTCTGTTCAGTAAGATATCTTAAAAAGCTTGACAAAGGCCTTGTGCTGATGTATGAAATGCTAAAATGATTGTTTTTCTCAGAGAACTGGTCCATGTTTGAGAGCTATTTTGAGCATTGTAGTACTGGTTATATGAACATGTTTGGAAAATGCTATCTATGTATAGTAGCATTCCTGTCTATTTGTTGTTTTCATTTCTTGTTGTCATCAAATACCTGACAATGTCTCATTGACAGAAAAAGCAGTGCATGTGAATCAGCTGTATTCAAATTCCTCCAGCAGGAAAGTTGTGGTCTTAATCAACGTTAGTCTGTGAAACTGAGATGAAGGATCTTTATGAGTACTTCTTTATGGGAGCACCATGACAAAATGTAGCCCAATCCATTTGTTTCTGTCACATCTGTGCCTTTAATTTTTGGGGGTGTTTGCTGAAGTTGGGTATGCTTATAGAAACAGAGAAATGTCTGTTAGAAGGACCTCTGAGGGGCCATCTTCTCCCATTTCCTCTTCAAACCAGGACTGTTGCCCACAGCAGCTCAGGATCCCCATGGCTTTGCCTGAGGCTTGGAAACCTACAAGGATGGAGAACCCAGAGCCTTTTTGCGGCCTCTTCCAACTTGGGGTTGCATAATTGTATCTGACTCTAACTCCTGGATTTTCATGTGCTTTTAACTACCTTTTTTTGTTGTTGTTGTTTTGTTTTGTTTAAAACATTGATTTAACAATTCCTATCTGTGAAAGGGTTTGGATGTTTTTCAGCAAAGATGAGGTTTATGAAGGAGGGAGGAAAACTCGCTACTTTACCTTCCAAAGCAAATCAAACCAAAGCCAGATAAAGCAAACGTGTACTACCTTAAAAAAAAAAAAAAAAGCCTCTCTGCATTTGTTGGATATTAAATTGCAAAATTTAACAAAGAAATAGCCAACACTGACAACTCTTTTTGAGTTTTCCACTGAGGAGCTGATTTTGATTGAAACAAGAGACTGGAAATTCACACAGTGTATACCTGTGGTATAATCTGCTCCCATTTTCTTCTTAGAGCAGGCAGTTAAGGAGAGCACTTTGTAGGATGTATTTCCCTGTCATACATGCTGTACAAAAAGAGAGAAGAGAACAGCAGGGGACTGCTCTTTGCATTCCCAGAAGAACTCACGATTGCACGTGCCCTTCCGTCTTTTCCTACAATGCATCTTGTGAAGCACAGCAGGGACTATACATATGCAATAGGGATATATGCAAGTTGTCCCTTTTTGTGTGTGTGTGTGAAAAAAGTTAACACGCTTAGCATACATGAGTGTTTCATGTGAAGCATTGGGGTGTTCTGTGGGGCTGGGAACATGATAATTAAGGCAGACCCTGCAAGGTGTCATGTCAATCCCTGCCACTCCAAGGCTTGCTGTTTTTCATGCAAAACTGCACTTTTGGTGGCCCAGCACCAGAAGAAGCTCAGTGCCTGGAATGGGATGGAAGAGCTGGAAGAGTAAGGGTTATTTTGGAGAAGGCTCTGATATCCTTTGGATTGAGCACATGGCTACTCAAATTCCACTTGAAAGCTTTAAATCCCTGCAAAAAATAGACAGAAAGCATGAAATTAAGGGCACATTCCATATTTGTTTGACAGACGAAATATGATCAGTGAGGCCACCATCCAATATATTTAATAAGATGAGTACAAGAGAAAACGATGCAAGTTCCAATCATAAAAATATCTCTTTCTAATTGCTTTGTAGGTGGTCTTTGAGGCTTTACACAATCTGGAGCCTCGTGGGTATGTTGTCGGATGGATCATTGCCATCAGTTTGCTGGTGGGAATTCTCATCTTCCTGTTGCTGGCTGTGCTGTTATGGAAGGTAAGGTAACAGATGCAGCGTAAACACTGAGGCTAGTCCTAGGAAAAAAGCTTGAATTTGTCCATGCATTTAATATCCATTTGCTTTTGGAACTAAATAATTGTCCACTCCATTACAGAAGTTGTCTGCCAGCAAAAATACTTTCATATCTAGGCTTTTGTGAGGGACAGGGATAAACTCCTCATGGAGAGAAGTGGAAAAGTGGATTCTTTGGGGCTTGAATATTAAAACTTAAAACCTCCACTACAGTTTCAAGATGGAGGAGGATCCCTCTAGAAACCTGCCGTTATCTCACACTCAGATATATGGTACATCTCCATGGTTTTCTGATGACTGAGGCACACTGATGTCAACAGGGTTTCCTGAAAATCAGGTCAGTTTTGCTTTACCAGCTAAAACATCGGGTGCATGCCTAGCAAGAACCACTTTGTAGCTACCACTTTCAAGAGGTAAAGGCCTGGAGGAGAGCAGTATCTAGGAATAATTCTTTTAGATCTCTCAGAGAAAGAGTTCCAGATGAGTAAAATGCATTACCAGAGCAAAAAGTGCCATGACTTGTTAAAGCCAACCTTCACACAATCTCTGATAAGACATAATTCTTGTACCCAGACACGGTTACATGGCAAAGCTGGGCTGATGCTGACACTCAGCAACAGCCATCTGGTGTGGTAAGTATAAAGGCTAAGGAGCTTTGAGTGTTTTCATTCCTCAGTTCTGTCTTACCAACCCATAAATTTAAAAGGTCATGGTCAAGGTCAGGGACTGTCTTTGAGAGACGTAAATCTTGAATGCACACGTGGGAACAAGTCCAACCCTAGTTTGCTTCCCGTGGCAGAGGTCCAGGAGCCCAGTTCACAATGTTGAGCAGCATGTGTGCTGCAGGCTTTGCTCACCGGCTGTGTCGGGACTGTAGGTCGCAGCCACAGTGGGCTGCAAAAGGATATGTCACTGCAGGTGGGAAGGCTGTAAAACAGATTTACAGACCTGGGCCAAAAACTGGTCATGAGATTCTAGCTCTATATTATACAGATATTTGTATAGCTGTTATAGATTATAAATCTACTTCATAGAATATTTAGCTTTTACATGGATTATAAATTTTAAACATTATATAGTCAATTTTGAAGATTTTTTAAGCATATACTGGCCAGGTCAAAATAGAGCATTCTTTACAATAGGCTATAGACTCCAGAATATCTTGTAATTTCTATTTTTCTGGAACATGGGAAATGCTTTTGCTTTCTGTGGCAGAAAGCAGGGAAAAAAAAAAAAAAGAAAACCACGAAATTGCGCAGTTATGGTGGCAGACCAATCATGAGATTGGAAAAAGGTGCATTTTCTCAAGGTATAAAGGCACTTGGTGAACTGTTTGAAAACGTGCAAGGTGAGAAGAGTAGCACTTTTCACCATGAGTCTTCATGAGAATCTGACACAAGTTGATTTGTTGGTCTGTACTAGACTTTATACAATACTTTGTTCTCTGGTGTCATCTTGAGACTTGAGCCCTTTTGAATGTTATCAGGATTGTTCAAATACTCATGAAGATGCTGACATTTTGCTTCATGAAAGTTTTTTTTGTGAAAGTTCTGAGTGACAAGAATAAATAAGTACAATTAATTCTAGTCTTTTACAGCCCTTTCTGCTGTATGCAGATGTTAAAATGGTGTAGCAAAGCAAGGTGAGATGGCATACCCAGAGTCCTATGGCAGAGATGGCAGTAAAAGCCAGGCTTCATCAGCTGCACTCCATTGAGCTGCATGATTGCTTAAGTAGCCAGTAACTTATGGTTTTCTTTTAAAGAAAAGTGATTAAAAGTGTGTAGCTGCTAGTATCAGCCAGTGTTTTCATTTAAATCTTATTTTGGGTCATAAAAATATAGAAGTAATACTTAGCACTCACTGTTTTCTCTATTTATTAATGTTACTGGCAATATTAAACTTGTCTAAGATAAAACTGACATGGGAAAGTTGCAATCCTACAGAAGAATCTTAATTGTCTGATTGTAAATATTTGTTAGACAAAATTGGCCAAGTATATCCTACAGTCATGCCTAAGTTTCATGTTTGAAAAAGTCCAAGAAAAGTTACATTAGAAGAGGTTTTTTTTGTTGTTGTTGTTTTTTAATTGTGGAATGAAAGAACAGTGGTGAATTAGGTGGAGTTTGGGGCATTGCAGAATTAGTAGCAAGAACTAGAAATGACACACGTTTTAGGACGAGTACAAATTAAATTGTATATTTATTAAGAAACTAACTAGAGCTTGGCCGTGGTCCTGGATGGTAACAGTTCACAAAAAAACAAAGTAGGAGCTGTAGCAAACCCATTATCGGGGAACTGAGTGCTGGCAGCAGCACCTGTGTCTCAGCTTGGCGTGGAAGGTACCTTCTCGTTGTGTAGTCGATTGTGCCTTGAGTGTTGCAACACAACAGGCAAGTCCTTCAACACAACAGCATTTCACAGATGGAGTGAGGAGCTACTTGCAGTTGCAAAAAAATATTGCAGTACATGTAAACATTTCATGTTACATACTGCTTGAATTAATGGTGTTAGCAGGAATGAGCTCTCAGGGAAATTCCAGCCCTAAATCCTACTTTGAATCAAAATAAAGTTATTGTGCATACCGTAAGATGAGGATGGTAATTGTTTCATTATTTGTAGATCTAAAATTGCCCAGCTTAGGGGCCCATGTCAATGGAAATGATGTTAAAGGCCTGGTTATTTCACTTCAGTGAAAGCTTATTTATTTACATGCAAGACCACAGCCATGTTTATACACACATAACAAGCCCTTTAGCATGAGCTTGATTAGTTTTTGACTGGCTTTGCTTCTCTGCTCGTTTATTTTAGTACTTCATGTAGACACCACGTTTCCTCTGGTTTAAATGCATACAGATTCAGAGGGGGTGAAGCAGCATTTCCCTGACTTCCACAAGGTGCCATGCATAATGCAGACTGTCAGGAGTTTCCTTATTTTTTTTGTATATTTTGTTGGATAGCCCAATTTTACCCCCAACGCTTTTGATTGTTCATATGGTGTTCATCTGCTCTGGATGCCTTTGCACAGGTGTCTGTGGGGACATGTGCCTGTTCTTACTGGTTTGTCCAGTGCACAGCTCACAATCCCTGCTTGTGCCTTGCCCATGGTCTCCCATACACAGGAGGAGATGGAGGGGCTCTCATGCTAATGCCTACAGTAATAAATTTAGCTTTTTACCCACAGAGATTGGCTTGCACCTTTTTGGTGGCCTCCAGATGCTTGTGGAGAGTGGAGCAGGGGAGGAGGCTGGTTTGCTTCAGGCCAACTATCCCTGTGCTGGTTGAGCTCATGGCAACTTAAGCACTCATAAGTACTGGCAACAGTTCAGGAAGGAAAAAGGTGGTCATGGCTGGATTATTCTGGGGAGTGCCCTCCCATGCACAGTCCCTTCAGCTGCCAGGCTGCAGCCATGCATGGGTGCAAGGTCCTGTTCAGGTCTGGTGGATTTATGCACACGTAAACCAGGGGAAAATTGGCATACACTGTGCGAATGAAAAACTGAAGTGTAATATATTGTAGCACAATAAATATTACATTATACCACAATAAATATTCGATTAATTATAGTAGTGCTGCATTTGAACTAACGTTGATCCATATTGTTTTAGACTAAGTGCACAGAAAGAAAAAAGTGGTTTGTGCTCAGAGGATGTCAAGGAGGGGATGTGTCAGGGGGTGTCAGAATGGATGTTGGGGCAGCTGAGTGGTATGTGGAGCTAGTTGTGGAAGTGATTTGCAAAGCAGAGGTGTTGCATTCATATTTCTCTGTGACATGTTTAACACAGGAGCTAGACTTATAACTAAAGTTATTTAACTAGACATTAAGTTTATTTCTGAGCTGAGCCTGTCCCTATGGTATCCGAGCTCTAATTTGTATAAAATGAGGTTTGTAGCACTATTCTATGGCTTTTGCACTCCTGGGGCAAAGAACTGATGTTATGAATGCTATGGATGTTCCTTATATGGTAAGACGCTCTTCTCCAAACCTTGGATTTTTGGCAGGATTGCAGACAGGAGAAGACCAAGCAGAATAGCACACACATATGTTGGTTTTTGCTTATCCAGAGGGTTCCTGCCTTTTAGTATGTGCTGCACGTAATGTCTATTTGCTTTTTGTCTAAAAAAAAAAGGGTTTGAAGACTTTCTTTAGCTTTCAGGAGGGATATTGTGAAGACGGTTCTTCAGTTATTGAGGTTACAGTTCGTCCAGGCTTTGAACTGGCTTCTTCTGAATCCTGCTAAGTGCTGGACTCGCAAAATCGTCACTTAAGCAGAGGCTGTCTGCATGGGTGGTGCTGTTCCCTAACACTTGTTCAGGGGCAGAAGCTTCGAAATACAAAGTTGTTAGTTTTTTGTTTGTTTGTTTGAACTTCATATTTCATTTAAAATTAAAAAAGCCAGACAAACCCAAGCATTTTTTAAGGGTGCATTTGGGCATACTGCTTGAAGAAGCCTTTTGACTTTTTCCTGTGACTGTACAAGCATCTTTAAAGGAACATTTGAAGGAACTACCCTACATGTAGTATTTGTCATTACCTCATATTGTTTGAGTGTTTAGAAAATATCTGAAGCAAACGAAGGCTAACTGAAATTCACCTATATAGTAGAAACCACTGATTTCCCCTTTTTAGAAGGAGACACTTTTTCTTACTTAGGGCCTCAAACATTTAAGGCTTTAAATAGTGGGCCAAAACATACATTTCATGATTTTCCAGCGGGGGGGGGGGGGGGGGGGGGGGCGGGGGAGAAAGAAAAACAAAAACAAAACAAACCCCAAATCCTCCACTTATTCTTTGCCAGTGGTTGCTCTGTATCCTGTCTTACAAGCCACAGCTCAGGTAGCAAAGGCTAATTGCCTTTTCCTGGCCAGTTTGTACAAACCCCCTTTCCTGGTGGCCAGGTTTTGGAATAGTAGCTCTATAATGAAATAAAACATGGTGTGTTTTTTTTTTTTTTTGTGTGTGGGGGGGGTTTTTTGTTTGTTTGTTTTCCCCACAGAGAAGCATAGGCACTAAACCTCTTCGGATTTTAGTGTAGAGGAGAGGCTTGGCTTTCTTCTACCTGAGGAAATACATACATATGTCCTCCCATATAGTCTTTCCATGAAAAACCTTTTTTTGCTGAAAAAGCCTCCCAGCTAGGTGCAACCCAACCGTTATCGCAGCTGTATAGCATCAAATGTAGGTGGCAGAGCTGGGATCAGAGAAACCTGTTGAAACTGAGTAGCATTCTATATCTTTGATGAAAGTTGTGGCACCAGTTCATAACTTGCGTGCTTCTTCTTTTCTGTACATGCAGTTCCAAGAATAAACCAGTGTTTACTGTGATGATGCTTTAATTTTAAGAATCATAATAATTCAGATAAATAAGGCAGTTGGCTCAACTTGCTGTGAGAGCACTTACCAGGGTCTGGTGATGGGAAGGGTGGATTTCAAAGTGCACAAAAGTCTTCCCTAGTAGAGATGTAGATGCATGCTACAGCTGCCTAAGAACTCATTAAGGGAGGTCTATACTTCTCCTTTTTATTTTTCTTTCTCACACTTTCTTCCGAGTTTCCATCCTGCTTTATCCTCTCTCACTTCTCAGATCGTCTCACTTAGAAAAGTATGAATCTTACCTGTATGAGCTACATACTGTATACCTGTCTCAACTGTCCATCAAAAATGCAAAACCTGTAATTCATTCATGTTTTCTGAAATTCCTGTTTCTATACGTCTCAAATTTTGCTGCATTCTGTGAAGTGTTTCTGATAAACATTTCATTTTGTTGTTATGTCCCACATCTTACCCATTTATGTAGTTTCTTCATGGAAATTGTTAATTTGCTATAGGATGCGTAGTCTTATCAGGGGAACTACTTGACTTTTTTTGATATTTTAGGCTCAATAGGTCTAGAATTAAGCTTTTTCAGTATTATCCTATTGCAGTAGTAATAATAGTAAGGCAGTCAGGTGATAAATAGGTTCTGTGATTCAAAATCAAACCCATATTATCTCCCAAACATGGATGGATCTTCATTATTTATAGCAGCTAGGAAACCTTGAGGGAGTTGAGCAGTGAAAATGGTTGGTTATAAGTATAAATAACAACAATTTCACCAGGCAGAAATTAGGTGGATCATTTGAGATTTATGTTCTCAGAGAACAGTCTAAGGCGTGTTTTATTTTGTTTCCTTTTCCTGGACTACACTGAGTATTATTAAATATTTTTAGACACCCACTACCCACCTAAGACCAAAAGGGATTGTATTCAGGCAGCAGTGACTCAAATGTTTGGTTATGGGGTTTTTGTTTGTTTGTTTTTGTTTATTTGTGGGTGTTGTTTTTTTGGGGGGGTAGTTGTTATTATCTGTTTGCTTTTCAGTAGATTGCTTGGATGATTTGCAGTGATTTTTGGATTTTGACTATATGTCACAGGAAAAATTGGGTTTGGACATCTTTACGTTTTATTTTTTCTTAGCCAAGTAAATGGTTAATGCTGCTGTTGTAGCCAAAACACTGCCTTCCCTAGTGGGTTTGCTGGCTGCCATGTAATATTTGTTCAACACCCTCGAGAGCAAGGCTGGCAACATTTCAGTGGTGGTGTGTGTCCAGTACTTGTGAAATGCCTTTGTTATCTTTCTGGATAAAATGGTCTATGTAAATGTACAACAATAATAATATTGTGGCTGAGCATTCACTCTGGTCCCAGCATCCTCCAAATGGGAGCAGTGCTTGCCAGGACACTTTGGGAACATCACAGCCATTGCAGCTAATGTAGCTCTCATCCTGGCACTGCAAGAACAAATTGAATCCACTAGCAAGAGAGAGGTCAGGCTGTGGTTCAGAACGTCTTTCTGAAAAGAAAAAAGATAGCTATCTTTTTCAGGAGCCCAAACCAGAAAAAAGAATATGTGTGTAGAATGAAAAATTGCAAATAAGAACCTAAGGTTCCAAGGTTCCCCACTGCTGGAACACAACATGTGTGTTTACTGGAAGCCATTAGCATCCCTCATACCCAAATGCCAAGAACAAGAGAAAATGTGACTTACATAGTCTGAATTCTCTCTTCAAGCTTGGTGTCACAGTAGGAAATGCTGTGTTATGACTTACACCAATCATAGCCATTTCCTCCTGGTTCAGCTAAACCCATGGAAGTTGTTTATTCTGATAATTATGGGCATAGTACAACTTTCATTCAAATATTTTTGGCAGGTCAAATATATCAAAATACAATTGTAAAGCTACTTTTTATTGATTCCAGAAATAGTCTTTAACATTTAATCTCTGGTTTTCAAACAAAGCCAGAAATACTTCATCAGTTTTTCTTTTTTTCTTTGAAGAGGAAATGGAAAGCACGGATTGAGATATATCTTAAATTAATTGCACTTTCAGGAATGATATATCTAATTGCTGTCCTGTTCCCTGCTGAAATTCAAGAAATCAGTCTATAGTAATTTGTCCAGACATATCTGCAACAGACATTGTGTTTTCTCCAGTTTTTGAGACTGGTAATCAGAGATGAACTTTGGATGATGGCTATGTTCATTCTACGACTTTTTTTTAAAATAAACTACTTAGTAAAATTTTGCAATAGGAAAAGATTTTTAAACTATTTGGAAGTGTTTATGGGTTTTAATGTTGGCTAATTTGCTCTTCGATTACACTTAAAAGTATGCTTGCAACATCTGTCATGCAAGTTACTGTACTAAGTTACTATCCTGCAAGAAGTTCCTGCTTTCATTAAACTCAAGTTGCCAGAACTCAGCACTGAAAGATCTTTGAGAGTTCAGTCACAGGCGTTCTCTTTGTTTCTGCAGCATAGAACTTCCTTAGCAAAATATATGCACAAATGAACCAATTGCTAGGTGAGTATCAGTCATGTCGGAGGCAAACAAGATCTTACCTATGTGGTGAAGATATTCCAAGGGTAGACACCAGAACCACCAGCTTTATTCTTCACCTCATTAGCAAGCAGGTCCACTGAATTCAGTGGACAACTCCTGGGAGAAAAGTTGTGTGGGAGGAACATGACTGATGACTGGGCTTTGCATTTAGAGTGGAGTGTGATGTAGCCTTGCAGTGTGAACGTACCATACAGATCTTGATATGACTTGTCACACAATGAATTCCACATCAAGTACATCAGTGACAACAGCAAAACACATACTCAAAAAATACCAAAATACTAAATTAGATTGTCTTCAGGTGTCCATCTCTGTGTGCAGTTCTCTCTTTTGCACTCCTAAAGACGCCTTTTGCATGTATGAGGCTAGACTGAATTTGTGTATCCACTTTGAGTACTTAGCCTTACTTATGGTTTTTGAAAACTTGGCCTTTGAGACAGACATAAAGCATTTGGTTAAATTAGTAGTTTATTTAACGACTATATGAGTTCTGTTTATTAATTGACTGACTGTTCTTAGCAAGAAAAGAGCACTTAATTATTTTTTTCGTTATTATTTTAGCCTCTCAAAGTAAATGCCTACTAAAAAGTATGTTTTAAAACTATGCTTATTTTATTACAAAATCACGTGAAATGGATTTCCTTTTAAAATCTACAGTGGATTACAAATCTTCACTCTAGGTACTAATACTAATATCTTGAGTCAGTTTGCTAGCTGGATGAAAGTAACTTAAAAGTTAGGTGGTATGTTGCAATATTGTGTACGCTACTACTTGTTTTCTGAATAGCAACGTCCCTCTCCCAATAAATCGGAATTAAGTACAGTTGCTAGGCGTCAAATTCTTCCCGAGTAGCTAATAAAGTGTTTGTAGAGGTGAACTTACCGTTAAGAAAGTTGCTCAACTTCTCTTTGCCTCAGTTCCCTAGCTGCAGACATATTTATATACGTTGTGTATATATACGCACACATTCCAGCCACTTAGGGAAAAGTGATGTTTGAAGCATATGTGTTTATTTGCTTGCACATGTTTCATTGAGCAAATGCTGATCTACGTTACGGAAAAGCTAAGGGATTTGCCTCCCAAAAACTCAACGAGAGACTGAATAATCAAAGCCAGACCACTGGAGTCCTCACGAGCTTACCTTAACCACGATATCATCCTTCCTCCCAAATACACGGCTTCTCCTTTAACTACAGCCAAGGCCTATGGCAGCTTTCCAAACATGCCTTTTCCTCACAGGGGGGCCCAGGCAGTGGCAGTTTGCCAGTCCTCTATGGAAAAGCTGATACACAATATCTGTTCATGACCCCTCTGTACTGTGGCAGGGGTGCTTTAATTGGGAGAAAGGAAGTGGTGCATCCTCTTGGAGCTGGCGGCCTGCCAGAATTATCCAGGGCCACGTGAACCCAAGTGCAAAGCGTTTTTTCTCCTACCATCTTGGCAGCAATAAAATGACATGCACTTAAGAAGCAGTGATCTATGTCTGCAAAGGGAAACACTCTACCCTTCCAGTCCTAGCAGCACCAGCCTGCTTTGCAGACATTCAGGTTATCACCACTCTGCCGGCTGGTGACATCTTGGTGGGGGTGAGGTTCCTGATCTCCCTTTAACTGTAATTAGCTGCATACTCTTTTTTAACTGTGGTATCATTTGAGAGAAGGGAGAAGAGTTCATGAGGCATGCACCCCAAAAAGGTGATAAAAGGCTAGTTTAATTCTTTATGAAGGTTTGCAAGGTAAGTGGCTAGGGACCTCAGCCTAAGTTAAAGAGATTGGTTAGTAAAAACTCATGATTCTGGAGCATGTCCAGAGAGAGGCCACGAAGCTGGTGAAGGGCCTGGAACACAAGTCCTGTGAGGAGCAGCTGAGGAAACTGGGGTTTTTCAGTCTGGAGAAGAGGAGGCTCAGGGGAGACCTTATTGCTCTCTACAACTGCCTGAAAGGAAGATGTGGGGAGCTGGGGGTCGGCCTCTTCTCACAGGTAACTAGTGGTAGGACTAGAGGGAATGGCCTCCAGTTGTGCCAGGGGAAGTTCAGGTTGGAAATTAGGAGACATTTCTTCTCAGAAAGAGCAGTCAGGCATTGGAACGAGTTGCCCTGGGAGGTGGTGGCATCACCATTCCTGGGGGTGTTCAAGGAAAGGTTGGACGTGGTGTTTAAGGACATGGTTTAGTGGGTGACATTGGTAGTAGGGGTATGGTTGGACCAGATGATCTTGGAGGGCTTTTCCAACCCTTATGATTTTATATAAATCCAGACTGTAGCTCTTAAGCAGGTATGTCTGGATAGTTCTTATAGTAGATGAAGTAACTGTATAATAGAGAAAAGGTGGTTTGCGATTAAGGCACCAAACCCAAAGTACCTTGTCAAAGCCTAGTTCAGTGGGGGTGATTCTCAAATTTTTGTTTCTTAGCTACATGTGTCAGCACTTTGTTTGCTCTCCTTACTTGCTGGTTTGCACTGTGGTCAGTAATCTCCATTAGAAGACGTTTGTCAGCGGAGGCATACTGATAAAAGTCAATACTTTTTTTGTGTGTGTGCAGCTAAGTACATCAGTATGCAGTAGAAATTTAATGAAATATTGCACCTCGCTGATTGACATTAGTGGCAAAAGTCTCTCGTACAATAATGGAGTCTGTATGAACATTGTTCACAAACCTATATTCCTAGCTCAGTTATAGTCTGCAAACACTACTGTAAGTCAAGTCATAATGATATTTTACAGCAGTATGTAGCTGTTCCTTTTTCTTTTTTTTTTCTTGTTTCTTAATGGAAGACGTTAATGGGAAAAGTACTTTTTTAAACAAATATATAGCATAACCATTCTTCTACAATCCACATTTCAAAATATTTCTCTTTTTATTTGTTTGGCAGAATACGAGTCTCACTGGGTATGATAAAAATGCTTTAGGCATTTACCCAACAGTAAATATAACAAAGCCAGTGGTATTACTTGCACTCTCATCAGCTTTGTTTTTTCCCAACTGTGGATTAAATTTTATTTTGTAACATCCTCATTCTTCAAACGTATTTATGGTTGGCACCCTAGAGAGAGTGCCACATGATCGTAATGCAGGAAATGTCAGCTAAGTGTTTATACTTTCAGAATTTAGAAAAATACAAAGTCCAGTAATTCAGTGACCAGCCTGTGGACATGCAGATGGGAATGAAGAAAGCAGCAGCAGAAAAAAAGACAATAATTTGTTGTGATGTTAACACTTTGGAATGACTTTGACTGGGGTTTTCAGTTTGTGTCAGTGCTTGAAGAATGCATCTTCATGCGAGTGTTGGTAGATGGCACTTACTGGTGATTTTTAAGGGATTTAAACCTGACATGGCAGCAGAAGGGAGTTGTGTATGCTAGTGAAAGAGACTTTGAATACTTGAGATTGAATAGATGACTTGACAGTGCTGTTGCATGGCGAGAAATAACTTCACACTATCAGGTGTAATTCCCCAGACTGCAAGTAACACAGATTTTCTATTGCTTTGTTGTTCTGTTTTGCCAGGAACATGCTTTGAGCTCAGCATATACTGTAGATGGCAGTAAGGTTATGCTAGAAAAAGGTGCACATACTGAAATAACTAAATTAAAGTATATGTGTAAAAATCTATGGATGGTTTTAGGTTTCAAATCTAAGCCCCCTCCTACTTACAGCAGCTCTAATCCTTACTTGAAGCACCTCCAGAAGGGACTGGTCATTGTTTGTCTATTCTGGTAAATTAACTTGCTATTTCCTTTTTGCTTGGTTCTGCCTTAATTTGTGTGAATTTGTTTAAAAGCAAGGAGACATTCCTTTGCAGTTTATCATGGCAGATGTGAAGTATGACAGTTTGTGGGTTTGCAAATATTTCAGTGTCTCACTCCTTTTCCTGGTGTAGGGTGTGAATCCATTGTGAGTATCACTGTAACCTCAGGATTTTGTCCCTATGTTTCCCAAGGTATAATGTCCCTCTTTCTCCTCTCTTATCTCCACACAGAGGAAAGGATCTGGGACATGGTGCCCCTGGCTTGGCAGTTCCCCTCTGGTGAGGTCTTTCAGGTTTAAGAGTAAAGCATGGTTCAGGCTGAGTAGTGCCCCCCTCCTGAGACCTTTCTTTCATCCACACTGACTCAAAACACCCCTAAGGGCCTCTTCAGCCTTCCCAAATCATTTTCACCCAACGTTGAAGTGTTGGCTAGGGTTTGCTTTTCTCCTTTCCTATGTTACCCTTGGTGGCTGGTCTTTCCTCTTCCGTTATAACCCTTTATCTTCCCATGGTACTCTCTCCTTGCCTCCTATAAATAGGATCTATTGCTTTTCCTCTGATGAGTACCTTCCCCAGGCACAGGTTCATCATCAGTCCTTTTCTCGGCTGTGGTGGTGTGCATGATGGGGTCATGAATCTGGACTTGGTGTTCCTTTGCCATATACATACACACATATTTATGGAAAAGAAACAATAGTAGAGAATCATGGCCCGTGAAACAGGCTGGAGACCATTGGTCCACTGAAGACTCCATTTCCACAAATGAGATTACAGCAATAGCTGACAATTTCTCCCCTTTGCCCTGCTTGACATCCAGCACTGAGTCCTAGCTGTCTTCACTGGGTTTTCTAAGTTCTGTTAAGGGCTTTGCATTAGCACAAAAAATATCAGAGACTATAGGTCTCTGGTGTCGCTTCTGCCCCAGTGACAAGAGACAGTATATAATCATCCCGTTGCACCATTTCTCTTGCTTGGGTCCATGTGTCCTCCTCCTTTTTATCCCCTTGTCTCCTCACTGCATGTTAAACTAGCTTGTTCTCTCCACCTTGCCACAGGCACTTCTCCGCCATCACCATATGGGTTAACATTGCTGTCATTTTTAATGAAATCAGTTTATTGTAAGGAGATAGATATGTGGGCTGTGTGGTCTCTCGTGAGGCAATGATTGTGTTGTGATTCCTTCACAGCCATTCCCAAAAAATCTTTCTGGTGATCAGAGGGCCTTTATCTCATTAAGCGGAAATATGCTGTGTTAACGCTAAGGAATAGTATCCCATAACAAAGCATGCCCTTGCCTTCTGGGTATGGCAAATATATCAGATTCCTGACCATTATTTTACAAAGTGTCCAATAAAAAAATCCTTAAGGACCGGTTTCTCATTTCTATTATGCTTAAATTAAGCCCTCTACAAAATTTTGGATTACCTGCAGCACTTACAGCGAGTGAACATACATGGCTTCACAGTGGCACCTGTTGGTGCAGGATTTCATACTTCGTTAATATTTATTAAGGTCTTCAGCTCACTTTTTTGCCCTGCTGGATAGCTATACAAAAACATTCTGTATCCAGTAACAAAATAGTAGAATACCAGAACCATCATAACCAACTTTTAAAGATAATTCCTGAAGCAGATGTTCACGAACAGACCATTTTTATTAAAATAACAGTGGGATAGAGTTTGCTTTTGTTTGTTTGGCCCTCGAGGAAATTAAAAAGCCTTTCTATAATTTTGATTATAACTTCAAGTGAGGATTTTATTTTACCAAGGATGTGTTTGCATGAAGGATGGAAACCTTAAGGGTTTAAAACCTGTTTTTAAAAGCTACAAATTGAACTTCTCTTGTTAATCTTAGGAATTCAAGTCCCCTGGCAATTTTCTTGTCTATGTGCAGAACTTGTAGGTCTGCTATAAAAAACTGATAATACAAAAATGTCACACACTTCTTCAACACATCTGCTACCTGAGCATATGTAAGGTGTATCTGCAGGTTCCTATGACTAAAATAAGTACTTATGATTAATCCTACTGGGATATTGGGACAAATATTGGGACAGCAGAGGTGGAGTAAGTTGTAACTTATTTTTTTGTTCGTTGCCAATAAAACTATTCACTGGAGTCTCCATGCTGGAGCATGAAAATCTAAGGGAACTTTTGTTCTTGGCTTTAAGTCTTTGTTGATACAAATTACACTGGCATCAACAATGAGATTTTACTGGGATTTTATGACGTTCTTATCTTGAGGATTTATTCCCCAAATACATTCTTTGCACTGATATAGCTGTATGTACAAGTCAAAAAATTACTAGCAATGATATTTTCCTTCTACAGAAGAAGGAACTTGATCTGACTTTTTTGAAGCAAGATTGAAGAACAGAGAACTAGAGACTTCTCTTTATTATTTTTTTTCTGTATTCCTGAGTCCACTGTTCTGAACGGGAAGTGAGGGAGACAGGGACCTTCAAAATTCAACAATATCCCTTTTGTGTGGACATTTTTTGAAACAGAAAGACCATTATCAGCGTGTTTATATGTACTGAGCAGCTGATAAAGCTCTGCTTGTGGTGGTTGGGGAGCAGACTGTGTTCACAGTCTGTGTACAAGACTACGAACAAATCACATTTCAGGTCTGATTTCAGTTATCCCTGGTAGCCTCTGGAAGGTCACTTAATCAAACTCTGTAAAATCAAGATTTTAGGCATTTACATATATGTCTGTCTCTTGTGTATTTATAAAGTGATTGTAGCTGTGTGTGTAACGCACATCCATGCACTCAGGAGGGTACACCTATCTCTGGATTAGTAGCGTGCATCAGGGCTGTGGTCCATGATTACACAAAAAAAGGAACTTGTTAAACTGTGCTGCAGCTTCTGTGTCCTTTGCACAGAAGATAAGTGGTGGAGGTAACAGGTGTTGAAAAGGTGGTGTGTGTCTGGTCTCAAGTTGCCATAAATCCAGGATGTAGTTGGGGTTCACTTGCAAGGACCTGGGCTTTATAGGAACCTCTGCTGGAAAAGTGCTTTCATCTGCTTGAACAAGCTGCCTTCCAAACCCCTGCAAGTTAAAATATACTTGAAGAAAATTAAAATTGCTAAGGAACTGAAACTAAAAAGTCCAAATTAACAGAAACTTAGTAGTGACAAAACAGCACAAAATATTCCTACATACAGCCAATTGGGGAATAAAGGATGGCAATAACTAGATGATAGAGGAAGACTAAAGCATCGTGTTTTACCCAGCAGGAGTAAGAAAACAGGTTTGGAGTGGTAGGAGTTACATAAATGTTTAATTAAGATGAACAAAATATTGATTCAGTGGTCTCGATGGTGCACTACTAAACTTGAGGAGTTGTTTTTGAATGCCTACCAAAGTCTATTATTAAAACAACTTTTGTTTATTTGAAAGACTTATAAAAAAAAAAAGGCAAACAAAAAATCCACAACCACAGAGATACGAGAGGTCTTTACCCAAACTGAAATGAAAACTGCTTGCTTTTTTTTTTTTTTTTTTTAAACTCAGTACAGGGGTTTAGGAAACAAGAAGATATGCAGATATGCAGAAGTGATTATCAGCTTGAAAGCTTGGGGAGGAGCTATTGTTGATGCTCTGCATTTTGTAGGATCAGGCTTGTATTTTGCCTTCTGACCTTACACTGCTGGTAGCAATGGCACAAGGATTGCATTTAGCAAAAAGAAGAATCTGAAGCTGTTTCCTCCAAAGGATCCTAATGTAAATGATTATTAAATAGAAAATTTGAGATCTGAGTTGACGTTGCTGCCAGGAAGAGGAGAATACCTGTAGTTACACAGAAATGGGCTTTTACTTCTAGAAACAGGGGAGCCAAAATGGCAGTGGACCTCTTCAGAGCTGTGTTGGAGCACCAGCAATAGACCATACTGGCTTTTCTTGAAGAGGAGTTTATGAAAAAAGCAGATAGTTGGAGTTTGGGAGATGGCCATATTGAATTTTTCTGATCTCTTTTGTTTCATGCATTTGTGGACACTGAGAGCACAGTTCATAAAACTCTGGCAGCCTTTACATGGAACCCAAGGGCTAGCCTGGTTTTTAGGTTCATATCCAAAATTTGCATTAGTCTTCATTTGAAACCAATAAACCTGTATCTGCTTTGTCTGGTCTGTGCTTGTTAGAGATATGTTATGTGTTTTTGTTTTTTTTTTTCAATTTTACTTTATATAAGAGGAGTCAGAGTAGTTCAGCTATAGGGAGCAGAGTACTTGTGAAGATTTGGGACTCAGTCTGATCTCATACTGATGTAAACAAGGAGCTATGATTCTATGCTTAAAAATTGTATATTGATACCTGTGCTATTTTCTTTTTTTTTTTTTAATTTTTTTATTTTCTGACAGTGTGAGTTCCAATTTAATGATTCTGTTACTTACCACTGTAATCTCTTTTTGATTTACAGATGGGCTTCTTTCGCCGGAGGTACAAAGAAATTATTGAGGCCGAAAAGAACAGAAAGGAAAATGAAGATAGTTGGGACTGGGTCCAGAAAAATCAGTGAACTGCCCACAAAAATGAAAAGCCCAGTCATGTGACACGCCCTTGCTAGCCTATAGGTCCTGCTTTCGTATCTTCCATATGTGGAAGAAGGAATCTTCTCCAGATTTTTCGGAGGCCCCATTGATGCTGTGTCCTTATCACTCTAACAAGCTAGGGAACATATCCTGAGGCAACCACTGCGGCAATGTCGGGTGACTGGAGCAATTTACACTTCATATAAGAGCTGAACTTTGAACTTTGGTAACCAAGCTGCAGTGCAGAGCAATATTTATGAATCCAACTCTGTGGTATACCCTCAGGGGAAGACTGTTACCTAAAAATATTTTTTATAAATATAAGCTTTTTATATTGATTATGTCTTTATATTTGTATCAATGGTTTATAGTTTCTATTGAATAGCTATATAGTTCACTCAAGCACTGATATCTGGCTAAATCCTTGGAAATACATATATGTATATATAAATCCTATTGTACTTTTAAACTTCAATGCAAGAGACAAAGATTTTCAGATGAAAGTAGCTGGAAATGTCATATGCTTAATTCACAAGGCTTGGTAATATTGTATATAGACCATTTAATGACAATAAGCCAAAATCTTTTCTCTGTCTCTGTTTTGAGTTGAATTTGGTGTTTGATTTATAAACTAAACAACCTTAAGCATTATACATATATGGTGTTCTGTATTTGAGTCTATGCTTCACTGACCTAAATGGGAGAGGATGAAAATGTTTCCTTGGTGACATGTAGCAAGACTTGTAGCTCACCTTGTATCACTAAAGAAAGCATAAAATAATGTTTTCCTTTTGGAAGTTTTCTCTTGCTGTCTCTAGTGTTGTGGTCTAGGACTGGACAGTTGAGACACCAAAAGGATGTAATTGGGCCAAGTACTTTGGCATTATAAAGTCCTTGGAATTTAAAAAAAAAAAAAAAAAAAAGGAAAAGAAAAGAAAAAAAGGAAAAGAAAAGAAAAAAAAAAGATGGAGCCTTATTAATGTTAAGAAGGATGTTTTTTAAGCTACTGTCAATGATTGTGACCTGTTGCTGTCAAAGCAAGAAAGCAAGTGATGAATTAATGCAAGCTATGACCATTATACCTGCCTTGTGAGTTTTATACACCAGTCATGAGTTTGTTTATATGATAATTTTAGGAGAGAGAAGTAGATGCAAGCATTAAAATGTTCTTTGGATCTTGAGATTCCCTATGTGGGTGTTCCTAGTACAGAATGTCATCCATTCATCAAATGTTAAGAAGGAAGTTAGTCAAGGTGTAGATGTTATTGAATCTCAGATTGCCACTTTGTTCATTGCTAATTCCTTAGAAAACCATTTTTATTTTTTTTACTTGAAAGACACTTTTTTGCCATATGTCTTCAAAAAGCTCTTGGATTTTTGACTAGAAACAGTGGAATTCTGTGAAAACTTGGTTTTAGATTCTATTTGTACTTTGCACCTTGTGTAAATAAGAAGTAATTGTGTTAGTATAAAATTCATCTAAGGGAAAGAAGGATCAAGTTCTATGATAGAAGATGAAGGATTAACGGGAATGAATGGTGGCAGGAGATGTTTCCTCACATAAGGGTAAAGTAAAAGAACTGCTGGACATTTGGAAACCTGAATATAGGGCACATGCAAGAAATCTGTCTGAAAACATGCCTAATTCTTGCTCTTCCTTGGAAATTCATTTATGGCTTTAAATTTAAAAAAAAAATAACCTGCTTCCTGTTTCTGTCCCCCCCCGGCATTAGTTGCCTCCTATTACTACAGTATTGATCAATAGTTATTAACTTAACTATCTGCACCCATTAGGCAGAAGATGGTTCTTAATTGAATGAAGAATATCAATTTGTATGACCAAAAAAAAAAAAAAAGCTATTAGTCTATTTGATTATCTTTCTTAAAATAAATTATTGTTGATTTGACAGATCTGGTATAGTAAGTGATCATTTAAGCTAGAATCTGAAAAAAAAACTGCTGAGAACAAATCCTGCTATAACCACATGTAGTGGACTGCACATTTTGCATCAAAGTGCAAAACCAGAAGGCTCACAGCCTTCGACTGCACTATTATATTAGAGACTATAGAATTTTTCACAGTATGATTCTTCTGACATCACTTAGTTTTTTTCTGCTAGGAGTATTTAAACCTCATGTATCTATTTTTTCTGTTGTTGTAAAATACCTAAGAATGTCAGATAGAAGTTAGACATGAAATTGATTCGTAAGTATGAATTGAGTAAGAAGTTGCTTAAAATATATTCTGAAAAGCAAGTAATGAGTCCATTTATTTAGCTGTAATATTTTTCAATATCTGACTTCTTTAAAACTGAGTTTTAAAAAAAAAAAAAAAAAAGAAAATTTAAAAGTGAATTCCCTGAAAAAAAATAATTCAGGGGACAAGAGAAACAAGTTGTGAATTTAAACTGATTTTGAAAAGTTTCTATCAAAAAAAAATTAAATTTCCTTGGAAAAATTGAAATGCCTCCATGGCATTTCCACTTTTTAAACAAAAAATGACTTTCAAAAATGCCAAAAATGTTTCATTTCAATATTTTAAGAATCAAGAATAGATCTTTCTTTGAAACGTCTTTTAAAAGTGTTTGAAGAAGAGAGTTAAAGAAGGTGAAATATCTATTATTCATCCTGCACAAGTCCTCACTTAAAGAAAATCAAGGCACTGGATAGATTAGTGAAAATAATCCATAAATTCTTAGTATCATCACTGTTATGTACTAAGTAGTTCCATTGTCACACATGCTTTTGTTTTTCTATGTATACTTGTCTTTTTTTTTCAAATTACAGTGTTGCTCTTGCTTAGTTCCAATTATGAGAGTCAGATTTAACAACGAAATGTACCAATACTTAATATTAAAATCCTATTGTTGCATCTTTCCACTCTTTATAGAAGCAGAGGAAAAAAAAAAAAAGAAAGAAAAGAAAGGGGAGCCAAACAAAGTACTCACTAATATCAATTGTCTGCAATCAGTTTCAGAAATCTTATGAAAATGTAGTGTACTTCAAGAATGTATAGCAAATCACTGTGCTACAGTTCAGCTGTTTTTTATTTTAATTAAAAAAATATAATAAATGTAATTGTATCAAAATGCAGAGGCATGGTTACTTTGGAAATTGCTTCTAGGGTTCTGGAAGTTACCATCTGTCAGCTGCTTGTTAGTTCCTTTGTGCTGTACCGCTCACGCAGTAGGGCTGGTGGAAGTCATTGTATGGGTTCTCCCAGTTAATCCATTTCAGGACTAAGTCATTGTTTGTCTTGGACAACTTCATCGAAAGGTTTGTTGAATTGGCATTGGTTTATTATTTTTTCTTTCCCCTGTAAAAGGCTCACTTTGCACTGGCCGTAAGCTATGCAGGTAGAAGCTTAGAAGTGGGGCATTAACATTTTCAAATGTGTCATCTAGCACCTGAGAGATCTTTTATTTTAACCCTAAAGTTATTTCTGTAATGTGTAGATGTCTTCTTTCCAATAGTACCCTTATAGTTGCTTTTAGGGCAGGAAGAAAATAATCTCAGAAAATATGAAAGGGAAAAAAATGTTAAGGGAGAATTCACTTAATGCAGAACCCATACTGTTGCAACCCCATTTACTTTCTATCTTCAAGATGGAATTCAAGAAGGGGATCACAGTTCTTTCAGAGTTTAGCACAGGGGCGAATTTTACTTCCCAAGAGCTGAGAGCGTTTGCCACTTTTCACAGCATGCTTTGCATGCATTTCATTTACAAACCAAAATTCTGCTCTTGGTAGTGAATTTCTGTCAGTTCACTGCAAGCAGCAGCAGGGCTACTGTGTTCTGAGACTGTTTTGGGGATGCCCTGGTATTTGGCCATTATTGTTAATAAAAATACTAGGTATGTTTTACCGAATAAACCTACAATGAGGAAATCACTTGGGTTATCTGAGAGAGAATCTGTGCTTGATGTGAACCTCAAGCCCTTGAACCACTTGAACAATCCTTTCATCTCAAAGTGGGAAAGGTTTTTCTCAATGCCTAGCATACCAAGTGAGGACAGCCCTCTCTACCTTGATACATGAGAAGGAATGGCCCTATCTACAAGTCAGTCATGTGCGAGTAATTTGGCTTGCTGAAAGCAACAGTTGCACAAAGATTGTGTTTGGCAATATTTAGTATTGACTTTCTTGAATGTCTTCTGTTTATGGGCACATTTTGGAGTCTTGCACAAGTTTCAAGCGTAGTATCCATGTGATGTGGGAATATATAATATTGCTTTAAGGATTAAGGAAGTCATAGAACTAATTTCTATGTTTTTCCAAGTCCAAACAGACGCTAAGGGTTCTTGGATAAAAATGAAAGTAGGATTTGTTTCCTTTACTGTACATTCATTAAACTGGCGTGAAGACTATAATGGCTTTTGGAGCATGGTTTGCATATGCAGTAGGGTACCCACATCATCACCTTTTTCTTAGAATGTCACTCCTTATGTATTGTAAAATTGTGTGTCTTTTTGTGAGCTTGTGGTTGGAAGAATGTGTTCACTCTTATTGATGTCACCTGTATTTAGAAGCTCATGTTCACCTGTATTCTAATTCACTTGCACTGTTTTGGAAATGTCAGGTTTACAAAAAATACAACTTTTTTTTTTTTGAATAAAAAGTGGCTGCAAAATTATGCTAATAATATCATTTTGTCACTTCTTGTCCTTGTCCAGCTCAAGTATTTTTCTATTAATTAGGTGAGACATTTTCACATGTATGTTTGAATTAAGTGGTATGTGCATGTGTTTATCTGCTTGTGGATAATAGATATCTTTCACTGTCATTCAAAAACTTGTATAAAACCTAGGTTTTTGGGGACTAAGAATATAACTAGCTTGACTACAATATTGTTAGCCCATGGAAATAAAATAACAGCAGTAAGAATCGTTTATATTCCAACAGTATTGCTCCTTCAACATGAAATAATACCCGTGGTGGTGATATTGCCCTATGTTAAGAGTGTTAACCTGTGCAACTTTGAGTTCTGTTTAAATCTGTATGAATTAGGATGAAAGTGAAGTTACTCATTTTCACATATTTTTTTTTCTGCAATGATTTGTATTTCATAAGTAGCTAAATAATATATTTGATATATTTTCTTCAACTCCATCCGTCCCCATGCTTACTCTATCAAGGGTAAGAAGCTGATGAGAAGCCATAAAAAAAGCTGATTTATTTCTACAGCTATAATGTCTCCTTTTGTATTTCTAATACCTATTAAGAGGTTCCATCAGTGTTGTCTCCTCGTTTTGAGGATGGATGGAACTTTAGTGGTAAAACTTGAACTGACCTGAACCTTCATTTGAAAATAAAACTGAAAAACTGAACATGAAATTTCAGGCTATCCCTTTCCTTCTTTTCTAGTCCATTCTCTGCTTTTTTTGGAGACCCTCTGTGTAAGTGCCTACATGTTCTCCAGACATACAGAAACCTTCTGTTTCCTCTGCTTCATGGGGTCAGCTAAATATCTAAGAACAGACTGGGCAGGGTTAGGACCTACCCTGTGACTCAGAGCATGTTTCTACTGGTGGAAGACCATGGCTTCATGTACCACAATGGCATTAGGAGTGCTCTAAGTAGATATGGGTCCTGGCATGCAGGTAGCAGCCTTCAAAGTAAAATATTCTCAGTCTGGAAAGCTTTCTTCCGGACAAAGCAAGCATCGCTGGGTAAATGGAGTAGGAGGATGCTGCTGCAGAAAGGAATGCAAGGCACGGTTTGCTTTTGAAGATTAGTGGAAGCTTCAGTGCAGCAGCAGCTAAAATAATAAACAGAAGCTTTGAGAGGTACTAATACGTTGTTACGGTGCGAGCATGTATGTTTGTGGAAGCAGGCGGTGGCTTTCCCCTCCTGGGGAAGGAGGATTGATGAGCTAATACTGCCCCCTGTGGGGCTTGCTTGCCTTTTTTTCTTTTTAATGAGCAGAGAACAGCAGTCTGTACATTGCATGATTTTGTGTGCTCCCTTCGACGTAAGTGGTTTTTAAGAACCTCTTAGGAGCCTTATCACAAAGCGACTTTGCTTTAGAAAACTGAGATGTCTCAAGCCTGAAGCCTTTTGCAGATTTATTTGCATATTGTGTAGTCCTAGGTAATGTGTTTTGGTTTTGATTAAAATTTTGACTGCCAGAATGGTTAAGGAAAGTGTCGTGGGAGTCACGACAGGTGCAAAGATCTTATGGTCCTCTGGCCTTGGTTGGTTTGCCAGCAGAATTAAGATATGACAAAAGCACTTTTTAAATATTTTTTTTAATATTTTTTTTAAGATTAAGATGCACAATACTATCTGAAGAGAGACCAGAGAAACCACATCTAAGGTTCTGTGTAAATGGCTGCAAATGGAGATTTTTATTTAAAAGCGTTTTTGACAGAGGTAAAGTGGAATAGTGGGGAAATGAGTCATCTTAACAAAGGGGCGATGGAAATCAGTTTTTCATGTCTTAGCCACGTTGTAATTATCTGTGACTGTTTAGAAAGATCAATTCTGAATTTCCAGTACATTTCTCCTTTGCTTTTGATGTAGTTAGTGTCATTTTAATGCCTGAGCTTCTAGATGTGCAATGTTTTGGTAAGTTAACCAGCAGTTCAACACCTGTAAAGAATCAGAAACTAATGAAGTAGTAACCGTGAGCATAAAGTTCCCTGTTGCAGACATGTATTGAGATATGATGTATTGACTTTCATGAAATTATTCTAGGTTTATACTAACACAAGTGAAAAGGGACTTAGACTCCCTTGAAGCTGAAGGACACACATCATGAGACAAGCTTTGCACTAATCTGCGTAAGTGGTAATTTACAGTAATTTCTGTCATTTAAATAGTATTCCTCTGGGTTTGCTATCTGAGAGCTGTGTAATTCAATCCTAATGATGCTGCTCCATGCTATATTCAGAAAGAGAAAAGGAACAGTAAAGAAAGTGATCACTTCATCCAGCAGAGAGAGCTAATTATATACAATCTGTCCTACACCAGATTCTCAATGGAGATGGGGCCGTTGAGAGGTGGATACAATCTGCCCCCTTGCCTTTATTGAACTTCAGAACTCAGGCTGGTGGCTAAAATTCCTACTATTTATTTAGACAGATTTTGCTCTGTTGATTTTAAGAGAATGGCCCAGAATAGGAAGCTGGCAATAAAGTGTTTACCCAATAAGAGATCAGAATACCTGTTCAATGTTAAATTCATGATGCTTACATATAGTCTTTGATGGAAGGTGACAGAAATAGGGATAAAATGCTTTTCCTGTTTTGTTTTCTGAGTGGAGGATGAGAGATCGCATTCAACAGCATAAGAAAATACAAGTTGTTTGTAAGATTGCCAAATGCCAACGTAAAGATATGGTGTTGGTGCCCTGTTTCCTAGCTCAAGACTGTGTCCATGATGTGACTTCATCAACGGAGAGGCCCATGCTTTACCCTGGCCAGGTGGCATGTGTCCCTGTACAATAACCTTGTCTCACACTCCGCTGCCTGCTCAGCTGTGCTTGTTCCACACTCATTAGTCATCTTACAGAAACTACTGACTTTTTCACGTGATCTCTTCTTAATTTCTTCCTCTGCTTTATAAGTGTTGATTAACCTTTTCTCTCATTTTTGTCTAAATAGGAGAGCTACCTTAAATTTAAGTGATTTTTTTTTTCCTCTAACTTGCACTTAGTTTGAAATGTGCTATTTTTGTTTCAGGTCTGAAGAAAGGTTTGTCCTTCTGAAAACTTGGCAGTTTTCCCAACTACATCCATGGTTTTAAGGACTGCAGGAAGTTCTCTTGGGCACTGTGGTCCTTTCCTTGGCTTGCTTTTCATCTAAGTTGAAATGTACACTATCAAATCCCCAACGAACGTGAAATCTGAAATAGATACATAGAGACATGAACATGTGACTGAAGCCTTTTTTTGAAAGCAGACAAATCATACAAAAAGGCCAAGCCTGCCAAAGCCTCAGCCCTTCAGATTAATGTAAACATTTTGTTTGGAAATTCTGAAATGCAATTTAGGAGCATGGGATTGGAAGGTCCTCAAGTCCAGTTGCCTATTTTCTTTGGCGTCTACTCCATATATTTCCTTTCTTGAACTAACTGAACAAGATCCAGTCAAACCACTTAAATTTCTTTTCCTTATTTTTCTTGCTAAAAGACTATTCTAGCACCTCATTTTGATGCTGCTGTTAATGGTAATTTTCATCCCTATTTGTTCTCATGCCAACAGAGTCTTTTTAACTTAAATATTTCCCTTCCTTCCTGTTCTGAGTTGATCTTTTTTGAATATGGGTGGCCATAAGAAGACACTGTTTTCTACATGGAGTATTGAATGCCTTGTTCATTGTTTTGTACATCACAGGTACATAAGCCTGGCTTGTGAGTTACCAGCTCTCTCTGAGATGTCTTGAACAATGAGAGACATTGAAAACTCAAACACAAGAGACCTTTCTCAAGGGTTTTTCATCTACAGGTCTGAAGAGTCTGGAACCTAAGCATCATATGTGCCCTGTGGAGAAGGTTGTTATGAAAAGAAGTGATCCATTCCATGGCTGCACCTGGAACTGCAGCTCCTTGGAGCATAATGCTTCCTGCTAGTAAAACTGGAGAGGAACTGGGGAGGTTCTTCATATGAGGCTTTGGCTGTATTTTGGCAGAAGTTAATTGAAACTGGTGTGTGTATAGATATAGGTATAGATAAAAGCACAAAGTGTTTTGATTTCAACAAGTTAGTATTTTCATCAAAGGGCTGCCAACTAGTGCTGACCATTTTCAAGGTGACCAAGGGACCCATTGGTCTTACTTATGCTTGGAGTTTTTCTGAAGTTGTCATGTATTCAAGGCATCATTAATTATTGTCTAGTTAATTACAGCAAGGTGATATAGGTAGAAAAGTGTGCTCTGAAGTGTTGTTGTCAATTATAGCTGACAATTAAGGGGCCAGGTACATGTTTTATTTAACAGGATAAATATTTCCCCAGATGTTGAGTATCTGTAAGTTCATAACCACACAGCTATTTGGTATCTGATAAACCAAAATCACCTTCAGTAGGTACTCATTTAAGATGGCTCTGTTTTTGTGTAGTAAGAATGGCTTATTTTGATGACAGGTAACAAAAGCTGACATATACTATGAAAGGACAATGTTAGTTATCAAACATTTCTGTTTGGAATAATCTTTTCCTCAATAAACTGAAAAATAAAATGGCCAGAGTGTAAATGGGTCTTAAAACCCACATATATTTTTCCACATACGGAAAAAGTGACGCAGGCTAAGTGCCACACAAGAATCTGGAGTTATCTTTTTCCATATTAACTTCTTATAGCAGTTAACTCTTTATGTTGTTATTCTTTGGTAGACTAGCATTGGGTTTAAGCTAAAACTTACGGAAATGGTTCACATACTCGGTTCAATGAAGTTTCAATTAATTAAGATTCTGATTTAATTCAGCTTTCAATTTGTATATTTATTGTATTTATAGCTGTAAATTTTTATAGATAGTTTTGTAATGCCTGGCATAGTGAATTCCAGATGGATTAGAGGGTTTTTATAATGATACAATATGCTACCTTTCTCATGAATTAGAAATGCATCCACCTTTATGTTGGCAGAATTTGTCTGCCCTCACTGGTTAGGGTGTGTTTATGTAAATTGGGACAACTCTGGGGTGTAGCCAATGCATAGGCAAATACTCAGACTTCGCCTCACTGATTTTGCTTTCAATGGGAAACTGACTGCCACGTAAAAAAAAATCCACTAATACTTATTAGAAATAAAATACATCACCTCTCACTCAGGAAATCCCAGTGATTTCTACACTTGAAACAGGAAAAATATTCTGGGGAAATGTCACTCCCCACATGGTCTGATCTTTGTTCTTGTTGTATGCTCCCCAGACAGTTGGAGACTGGATGCTGGGCAAAACGGACCTTAGGTTGGTGCAGAGTAGGCATTTCTACATCCTCATGGCTTTCAAGGAGCCTCCATCAGCAGAGCAGGCACAGGAAACTGTCCAGATGAGCTATGGCACCAGAGAACAGCTTTGGCTTCCTGAGGGAGAGGTTTTGCTTTGTTTTGGTGGTAATAATAATAATAATACCACCTATTTCCTTATAAGTTAAAAAAAATCCCCATAACATTCTATATAAGTTAAATGTCATTTTAGTCACAATAATAGAAGATAATAGAGAATAAGGAAAACTGAGAAGACCTTTTTTTGTGCTTCATCTTTTTTTTTTTTTAACTTGACATTTGTGTCTTTCCTGTTGCAGCTGGAGAGTGAATTATTGTAACAGTTCTTCTGTCACCCCAAAATACCTCCCAAGAAAATCAGTATTTCATACTAAACATATGAGAGGCTCCCAATATCAAATATCCCAAGTATCACATATCAAATACTCCCAATATCCAGTTTCCCAATATCATTTTGTATCATCTCAGAATTCACCCAAATGATGACTAAACATTCTGTTTATTTCCATCATTGAAAGTTTTTGCTCCTTCTGTCATAAATCTTTATAATTTTTTTTATTGTCTAGCATCTTCCCATCACATAGCAGAAAGCAAATGCCTTCCCCCTGCCACTCCGAACATATGCTCCAGCTACAAACATTTCAGGTTGTTCCCAGAGGAAAATCGTCCTTCAGATGACAATCAACAATATTAATAACAACAACAAAACAAATTCTGCTTGGCTTAGCTCATCCTAAAAGCTAAAGTGCTTCTAAAGGCTAGTCAGGAATATGAATAAAAGTTAAGGCTGTCCACCTAAAGAATATCAAAGAACTGTAATTTGAAATCTTAATTTGAATCTCAAAATAACAGGTGATGGCTGCTTCTTCCATGTCTTGCAGAAATCACAAGATGTGAAGTGCTAATAAATGTTTATGCTTTGTTTTCCCCCTCTATTTTTTTTCAGTGGAGATGTAGTGCTTTGAGAGTGGAGGAATGGAAGCTTTGAAGGACTGTCCTCTCACCGGGGAGCAGGCAACCCTAAAAGCACTGCAGTGTCTTGACGGGTGTTGCCATAGCAAGCATTTGAATGCTGAAATAACCAGAGATGCTGTGGGAATGTAAAGCCAGATCCTAATATTTACATGTGAGTAAAACTTCAGCAGGACTGTCAACATCAATGTCGGTATGCACGTACTGTTTAGCAGAATCAGTCACAGTCCTTAAGACCATTGCAGCAGATGTGTCTAAGAGGAGAAGTCATGACTACAGTGATAATAAATCTAGTGTTGGCAATTTTTCCCAGGAACCAGCAGAAATCATTAACTCATTTCATGTAAGCCACTAATACATGTGACACTAAGTTAAATACTGATACTGGGTAAATTTAAATCTGTACTTTTAGAGCTGAATAACAGCAGACTCAGCTATCTGTCTCCTGAGCTGTTGTCTGTATATTAATGTTACACTATGGCCCAGATGTTCCAATACTTAGACCCTATTATGTGAAATAAAATAAACACTCCAAAGCTTCTGTAGTATTAGAAGATCCTACAGGATTTTGATCTTTATCTTACAGACTTATCTCGATGTAAAAAACTACCTGTCATGAAAAAGGTTAGCCAAAGAGCGTGAAAGCAGACTGAAACACAAAATTTGGTTTTAACAAAAGTGACACTGGTCCTATGATTTAAGAGCAAATTATTCCAGTGTGATACAGTAGTTTCTTTGTCGTTCACTTCTGAACACACTTTGAATGACAGCTGCACTTTTAAAGTAGAATAGATTTTGATATCAGACAAGTTTTCATTGTAATTCATATTTATGAGACTGACCTAAATTGCTAAAAAATCAGTCACCTAACTCTATGAAACGGTGAGTCTCTGCCCTGGTATGTTATAATAGTCTTAAAACTATAAGCTGGTTTAAGAAAATATGGGTCATATCCATCTCTAATATAATGCTCTCCTCATTTGTCCTGAATTTGAATCACTAGTGTATTCAAAGCCACCTTGCATAATTAGGATAATCTCCTTAAATGACTTGTCTCTTATGATGCCTACAATAATACCACAGTTGTATCCTGCTGTGTCACTTACTGCAGTGCCCCGTGTCTTACTGTTTCATCCCCTTCTGTTTTCCTGTCTCCATTTATTTTATCGACCTGATGCCTGGGACTACAGAACTGCAGAACTGGTGGGGCAGGGATTCTTTCTCCTCTATTTGGCACATCCTCAGATCAGTCTGTGCCTTCAAACGCTGAATTACAGATTCAAAAAACCTCAGACTGCTTGAAACCTGGATAGACCTTGAATCCTAGACACATACATACACACAGAGATGCTAAAACCTTTGGTTGTTAAAAAACAAATAAACAAGCAACCAAACAACAGCCAGCACATTGATTAGTTTAGATGCTTTCCTTTCTTTATGACAGGCACTTCCAGCACAGCCGCAACAGAGGTAATTGGAGCAGACAAGTGATTGTAACTCTGAGCAGGATTAAGACCACTGTCTATAAAGCTCGTGTAGCTTTCAAGCAATCCAGCAGTGATCAATTCATTATCATTACAAGCAGCCTGCCAAAGAAAACCTACAGGCTATTGAAGGCAAGATGACTGTAAAATTAGAGATCAGACCAACTCTAATGTTCACTAATGGACATGAACATTAGCCTCGAAGCTTTAGCCAACTGTGCTGAAAGAGACCCTGGTGACATTTTTGGATAAAGTACATTAGGGACTGAAGATTTATTTTTTTTTTTAATTTAATGTATTGATTTATTTTTTATTGGGAGTTAAAATGGCTGAGGAAAGAAAGAAGTTGGAAAGGATACCAGAAGTAGAAAGGAATGAAAATTGCCCAGTGGCTTGTCTTAAATATTCCTTTCCTAGGTTTTTACAATATTCAGCAGCGGAATCTCTGAGTGAACATTTTCTCCCCACAAAACTTTATTTGTCTACTTCACAGTCCAGTGCTAGTGCTGTCAAGCACTACATGCCAAATGAAACATTGGAGGTAAGACTGACACCATATAAACTCTAAAAAAACCAAGTTCCTGTGTACAGAGAGCTACTCACTGCTAGTGAGCAGATCTTGAACAATAAGTAGGAAAAAAAAAAAAAAGAGCACCATAATTTTGCTGCTTTGACTGCTGTATTGTTAGAAAGCTGTATTAACCTCTTAATAGAAAAAGAAGTTGTTAAAATTTTTACAGTCTTTAGGAGGCAGGTAACATCTGAATAATGGTTATAAGAAGAAGTGACTTGAAAGATACCTTAACGTGTAAGTAGTGGTCCAGTTTCCCTATCAGATTTAGCATCACATCATGAAAGTTACTCCTCTGATTAATTTTTTTTGGTGTGGAAGTGACACTGGAATGACAACATATTACACTTTTTTTTTTTTTTGGCTATGCTGCAATCGTTATTCTGACTAAACTCCTTTTATGCTATTAGTTGCCTGCAGCTACCCTCAGGATTAGCTCTGCCCTTTTTAGTTCTTTTATACACTACTTCATCATGTTAACTTGTAACAGGCTCCATTATATAAACTAGCTTGGCCTAAGCACTGGAAGTTACATGCAAAAGCCTGGAAAGGACTTCTTCACTGGCAGCCACTGTGATTTTGGATTGGTTACACATTTCAAGCATTTATTCTTTGTATAGACTTCAAAAGGCACGTTAAGAGAAACCCAAGGTTGTTGAAAAACTGTCCTCTTACTGAATTTTCTGAAGTCTTTAAACAGAAATTTCTTTTATTCGTGCCAGACTTCTATGTGGTTATGTACTACCACAGAATATTTTGCATCTTCCCCATACCATTTCTGCGAAAGTAGTCTATGCAGCTAGGAGGGACCCACTGCTCTGCTTTCTGTAGTTTGTCCAGGGTGCTTCCTAAGGCAATTCCCCATCTCTGTAGCCCAACGAGCAGTGGTTGTGCTCTCGAGCTCCATGCACACACATGCAAAGCTCAGGGTTACAGGGTGATATCTGAATCACCCTCACTGACTTTGCAGTATGCCCCTCCTGAAGATTTGCCTGGAAAATAAGCTCAAAGGTTTGGGTATACAAGGCTTGGTCAGGGAGCCAGGAGATGCTGATTCTTAAGGAGAACCTAGGAGAGCCTTAAGAGAGCTGCTTGAGTTGACTGGGGAGGTGAATGCAACAGAAAGATTGGAAAGGGGGCTTTAACAATAAAATCCTGAATACAATCATGGAAAACAGAAAATAAAAGGAGTGCTCAGCCCCTTTCTTGAGAAATTTTGCTGAAAGCTCCAAATGATTCTCAAAATGGAGGTGGGATGGAGTCTTGCCTGATTCCATGTCTGTCATAAGCTACTCAGCTTTCCTAGTTTTCCCTATACTGATGGATGCCCATTACTTTATGGTGAGGGATGTGGGTTGGGGGGAAGCCAATCTTATGTATAGTAAAAGGAATAAATGCTTGCATTGAAAAGCAGTCAAAAGCTGGGAAAGAGCGGTGAAAGTACAGACAATGCACTATCTTTACATAGCTGCATGAATGAAAACTCAGTACTACCATACCAAAACCACTTCCAGGACGTGAGCTTAAATAACTCCCCTGTGCACCCTTTTAAGGGACCCTGATACTCCCAGAGCTGCCCTTGGAGTTAGGTGCATGTTTTAGGGTGAAGTCCTGTTCCCTTGAGATCAGAGATTCTTTGCCGTTAACTTTGGCGGGAGCAGGGACTTAACCTAAATATTTTATGGTACCATCACTTACTATAACATCTTGTAATTCTTGGGGGAAAAATCAGATATTCATTTGTGATGCCATGTGGCAAAGGATATGTCCATATGGCCATGTTCACAGCAATCAAACAGATAATGCCACTGAATTCAGCAGGCACCATCGTGGCACAGCCCTGCGGAGGCTGAAAGAAAAAAAAAAATCATGGATTCAAATGAGGCCAAGATTTCACCTCATGTTTTTAGTGTAGCAAATGTTATTGCAAGCCCACACAGAGCCAGCATGAAGTGCAAATTACCACAGGAATTTGTCATATTCATTACCAACCTAGCATCATTAGTTTATATGAGTGCAGGCAATTAGAAGAGAGGTTTCTGTTTCTTTCTTTGAAAACGTAAATTTTATTAACAAAATGACAAGCTTTCTTTCAATGAAGAGAGTTGTATGATGCAGGAAGAGTCATAAATTTTAGAAAAGAGCCGAGAGCCAATGATGAACGAAGGCAGCATAGCTCCATGGACTAGACAACAGGCAGTAACTCGACTGCTTGTGTGCATGGGAATCAAGTAGTAGAAAAGTAAACATGGCTAAAGAGATTTTGTTTGAAAGGGCAGATTTAAAGCTAAGTCTGTGTGAAGACACTTAGGGGACATCGGTGGACCTTGCTGTCAGATGCCAAACATAGATTTGCTTATTTTCCGTTGACTGATTTTCAATTTTTGGTTATATGGTGAGCCCTATAATTGACATAGTAACTAAAGTGAAGCTGCACTATTTATTGTGGGCAATACTATTTCTCACAGAAAATGAGCATAACTGATGAAGATATCATCGCCCTTTTCTTCCTTTACAGGACTTATTTCTACTCTGGTATGTTGCTGTCACCTTGACTTTGGGTCCATCTGATTTTTCTGAGTATCAGTGGGAGAAGAGAAAAAAATATAATAGCAGTTTCGCACATGAATATGTGTAAACATTGTGTAAATTTGAAAAAGCTCCACATGGGCAAAACAAACAAACGAATAAAACCAGATTTGAGTTCTGGTGTGACTTCCTTGCACTACAGGGTAGCTGTGTTTGCTCGGATTTTGTCACCACACAGGATTAGGGGGAGCTGTCAGTGCGGGTAATCCTGTTCTAGAGCGACCTCTCGTGTTATTTCGGTTGACTTCTGTTCGTATTATTTGCTTCTTTCACCCAGTTTACAATGAATAAGGAAATATCGTGGAAATGGTTTGGATGCTGGTTTTGCTGTGTGCAGCAAGCCCAGTTAAAATCCCCCATCTTGCTTGTTACTCAACATGCTGCAGTGCACTGACTCTTCTTTTTCCTGAAATCATCCCAACAGCACTAGCGAGAGGATTTCCCCCCTCTTTTAAATTAATTTTCATGTATATTCACTTCTGTTCAGAGTCTTCACCTTTCAGTGAAGTGACCAGATGTCTCAGAAAGCCTGGAGCAATGCTGGCATCAGGAGACTTCGCCCCCATCCTGAGTGACTGCAGACTGAGATGCCAATATGTTCTGGTTTGTAATGGATGATTGATTTGCAAGGCTGTTTTGCTCTGATTCTCCCTCACTTAAGGAAGCATTGGGCCATGTTTTTTTATTCTAAGCAGTATTTCCCCTGTCTGCAGTCTTGTGTCCAATAAATCCAATCATATTCTTCTCCTAACTAGCTGCTGTGTTGTTCATGATTTTTATTTTTTTTTATTATTATTATTATTTTTTCCAGAGGGGTTCATATTATTTGAATCTTTAATAGCAGTAAAATTACACTGGTGAAATAAACAGATCAGTTGCCTAAATACCTTTGAAAGTACAAGGACTGTTCATGGTGGAGGAGGCGGAAGACCTCTCCTCAGCAGTAACGTGGACAAGGAGCTGCACTTTCTGTCTTCTCCAAGGGCCTGCTACACACATCCTCCTCCTCTCACACTCCAGATCCAATCCTCTAATGTCCAGACTTCGTAAGTCTTTGCAGGTTATGTCTACAGGCATTCCCTGTGGACAACCCTGCGGTGAGACACCTCAAAGCCAGTTCTGCCAAGATTTGAAGGCAGACAGCCACACTCCCTGTGCTAGTGTTACAGAATCTGCTGTAGCCACTGAAAAGACCAGAAAATTGTTTCCCTGTGTATTATCCCTCTCCCTGTGAATGTCCGCTGCTGAAATACCAGTATAGGACAGACAGGCTCTAGGGAGAAGCCTGCAAATAACCGCGAAGTCGCAGTTTGGACCTTAGTGGCAGCTGAAGTAAGACTGGGAGTGGGATTTCAAAGTTACAACCTCCCATTTATAGTTCCTAGTCCTTTCTCTAAGAATTGAGGTGTAGCTTGGTTGAACAATAGGAAAATCACTAATTTAATCCACTCAAGTTCACAGGAGTTTTTTAATGCATGCTACAAATAAATTATGTAATTTTCACAAATATCAGGGACTGAGCTTTTAATTCCTCATGCAGAGGAAATCACGCTAAAATGTAACCTGCCATGTTATTCTGCCTTAAAGACTTACATGCTACACTGGTGAGAGAAAGGTCTCTCCGAGTAAATGGGCATCAGATTCTCAATATTTTAAAGAGGAGAAACAGGCTTTCACAACACTCAAAGAACAACATTTACAAGTGATAGGCTTTTAGGTGCTAAGGCTTCTTCCCAGGGCTGTGGCAGAAGTTACTTTGTGTAGCAATAAATAGTTGGCAGTGACACATTGCACTTCATGCACTAAGGTGAGTTTGAGTTTTGCCATTGCTTTCAAGGCAGACAGGGTCAATTTCTATTTTTTCTTCTTTGCTGAGATCATGTTCTCAGCCGGTTTATTACATTAATCTGTTTTCTGAGAAACAACTTTTTTTGCATCAAGTTCGTATTTTGGAAAGACTTATTCACAATTTAAAATAACTGTATACACTGGAGAGCTCCTCATGGAGGATTTCTGGATGAGCCTCAATTAAATCTTCGTTAGACGCCTTTTGTATAGAAGGAAAATGCGTTTCAACGAGAACCAGGGAAATCCTGCAGAAGTATAGTTTACCCCTAGGGGTCACTGCGATCCAGGGATTTTACTGAGTCCTCCATGGCACTGAGTGAAGTTTGTGCCTGGCTCATGCAGAAGGACAATGTGGCTTCCTGCTGGCTTGGGCTGTCTGGAAAGTCAGCAGGTGTTTCATAACTCTCGTGAAAAGCCTTTCCTCCCTCTCTCTTTCCTCGTTCCATTGCTCTCTCTTTCACTTTCAGACTTGTGAAGCTTACCACCAGGAACCTGACGGTAGAGTCAGGGTTTATGTCTTTTTCTTGCCTTTCTTTCTTTTTTTCTTTCTTGCTTTCGTTCGTTCGTTCTCTTCTTTCCTCCTTCCTTCCTTCCCTTCCTTCTCTTCCTTCCCTTCTTTCCTTCTTTCTTTCCTTCTTTCTTTCCTTCTTTCTTTCAGATGAAATGATCTTGGCTGTTATTCCCCCCGCCCCCCCCCCCCCCTTTTTTTTTTTTTAATTATGACTTCCTCCTTTGCACTTGGAAAAAAAAAAAAAAGAAAGAAAGAAGGATAAATTTGGCTAATTTGTTGTAATTATTTTCAATTCAAGACAGAATTCACCTTCAGAAGATGAAGAAGACAACTTTGGGTTTCTTCTCTTCAAATTCTTAATAGGAATGAATGCTACTGTGCTGCTCAATTTAGGCTGCATTTGATTTAGCTTTGTGGCATGAATCACCAGTATCTCCTTGATGTTTGGTTGTGGCGGTGGTGGTGTTGTTTTTTTTTTTCTTTTCAGCATATGATTTAATTTTTTTTTTGGGTGGGGAGTTAAATCTCCAGTTTCAATGCAGATTTCAGGTAGCTCTGAGACTCAGTAGTAGGTATACATTGGAAGCGGACAATAGTTCAAAAGCATCATGATACTCAGTGAGCAACATCTAGAATTTCAGTTTTGAAGGGGAGGTGTAGAGATATCAAAATGTCCCAATTGCAGTCAGTCTTTTACAGGATTTTTCAGGTCTGCTATAAATTTTGAAACACCTGTGAAATGTGAGCTTCTTTGTCTCAATGCTAGAAAAATAGATTTATTTCGCAATATGAAAAAAATGCTAGATTTTTTTTTCCGATTCCCTCTTTTCACAGTATTGTGATCATAGCCTGCTCACTGAATTTTGCCAAAGCAAATCCTACTGTAATGCAAGTACATGTAGTTATAATAAGTGAAAAAACAGCTGGCCAAAACTTCCTCCACAGAAAATTTTAAACAAGGAAAAGTAACCATGGCTAGAAATGTGTGTTGGTGGAGCTAGATACGTTGTGGTCCCTTCTATATGGTATCAGTTATAACTGAATAGCACAGAATCCCACCTTTGCATCATATTGCAAAATATGCAAATTTCTATGAATAATGGATTTAATCCTATTAGAAAAGAGATTTAAAGTATTTAAACATGTCAGCCTTGATTCTGCTCTATGACTTGTTAGCAGAGACAGAAGTATATGCTTATCCAGTTGATGAACTGTTGCGGCATCAGCAGCCACAGCCCTCTCTTGGGAACCTGCCATATTTGCAAAACGTAGCTGTTATATTTTTCCTCATCTCAAATGACTTTTAATACAGCATCAGCTATCTAATACTATACATTCTGCTGATAACCCTATGCTCATTTGTTTTGAACTGGCCTAGCACTTGGAGGAGAAAGCATAAATACAGAAATGATATGGTACATTTTTTGTGCCTTGCTTTGCAACTGCTTCTTGGTAAGTTCTCTAGTGACCCACTTTAAACTCTCTTAATTTCCTAATTGCACAGGATTCAACATAACTACACTAGTAAGCATTTTATATAGGGAGATATGACCAATTATTAACAGAAGTTTAAAGATCCTGTTTGGACAGTATAGAAATTATAGAAATCTCAGGCATTCGGTTACAAAAATATCCAGTAACTATCTGACCAAATAGCTGTGATAAAATATCACAGTAGTGTAAAGAAGGCATATTTTGAAGCATCACATAGTTACATGGAAAAGCAGAATAAATGTCACTGCCATAATTCACACACACAAGATTATATATATATATAAATATATATAAATATATATATATATATATAAAGAAAGAAAGAAATTGACCTTTTCTAGGTTCATGAAATGAGTTGTATAAGGTAGGTGTGGGTAGGGTGTATATATAACACTTAATGGCATGCAAGAATTTAGTTGAAGGGATAAAAGAGGTGGTAATAATATACAGTACTGATGACTTTCTATTTCTTGCAAGGAAGGGAATGATGGGAAAAAAATGTGATTTTTACAGGTCAGTTGAGTCAAACAGAATATGGGGCCTCCTCCAGTAAAGGATTTGCAGGCAGCTTAGCACAGAGAATGTGATGAGGTCGGGTGGCTGCAGTGGAAGCACTCACTGTGTAAAGGCTGCATGTGTTTCAATGTCCTTCTGAACCACAACTGCGAGCCCCCTCTGCCACTTGAGATGACCAGATGACCTGCGCTGGAGCAAGTGGAAAAATTAAAAATGTGTGTATTAGAACATAGTATATGGGAACCTACATGTGTAGTTTGCTAATATGAGAACTTATCTCCCTCCCCCCACCCAAAAAAAAAAAAAGACTTTTTTTATCCTTATTTTTTGCATTTTCTTTTTTGATTTCAATTAAAACAAAAACAAACAAAAAACCTTCTTTAGTTATTGCTGTTTAAATGCTTGGCAATTATGGCCCTCCAAAAGATCACTATTTTCATGTGGAAATATGAAATTGCTAGAAAGTTACTGAAAGGCTGTTTGACCTCTACCATTCCTGCTTCTTCCTTTCATTCTTCAGTGTGGAAGGCTTTATTTTGGGGGAGCTGGGTTTTCACTGCCTGACAGGCCCATGCTCTTTCCATAGTGTTGATTTATCAACTGTCCGCATTACCTTGCAACTATTTTTGCTCACAGCTGGTGAAGGAGGTGAATACCATATCTTTTTTTTTTGTTAAGATATGGTGGCAAAAGTCCTCCTGCAGCCCACCTCACCTTTGGCTGAGAGATGGTACTACTCAGGAGAATGCCGTGTACTACTTTCTGGATTTTTCCACAGCTATTTAATGGGAGAACTGTGTGTTTTATCATTTAGCCATGACATATGATGGGGTGAGGAGATCCAGAGAGATTTCTCAATGCTGCCAAATTTTATGCAGTTCTGTGAAGGATATTTCTTACCAGTGAGAAGCCTTCCCATTTCTTGCTCCCTTCTGATCACCAGAAATGTATCTGTTCCTCTCTCTAGGTCGGCCTACTTCCTGGCAGACTCTCAGTGCTCCAGAAGAAGTAGGACGTTAAAGGGCAGAAAAAACATCAAATGGGAGGATTTCACCAGTCCTCAGCTAGCTCCTCACCAGAAAGGCCAGCAGCACTGGCTCCTCTGCTCTTTTGCCCCTAGCTGCACTTTCTCATGTCTCATTTGGGACCTGTGGGGTTCCTCCTGCAAGCAAGTCCCTGCTTCTGCTACGCCAGCCTGCCATCAGCTGGGGCCTGTTTAAAAGGAGAATTTTCCTGATGTAGGCCAGGCAGCAGGAAGCAAGGTGGAGAGCTTCAGCTAAATAACAACAACAACAAAAAAAAAGTTGGAGCCTCAGTGGTCGTCTGCAGCTCTCTGCGGCCATGGGGAAAGAGGCCTGCCAGAGGAGAGGACACAGTAGCAGGGTCTGGCTGGCTGGGCTGGGCTCCCTGCATAGTTTCCCCTTGATGTTGTACCTCCCCTTATCACTGGGCATGAGGGCACAGAACTGCCCAGAATAGATGGAAACTACCAAGTGAAAATACCTTCATTTCATGCTAGAGGCATAATCATGGCAAGGATTGTTTTCTTCCCAGTACGTCTGCCACGCTAGACTTAAATTCACCTTGTCAAAGAGCAAGCACCTGCCATTTCTTGAGAAAGTGCTGTCTTCCCTGATGGTCCCTGGGGACTGGTGGAAACAAACAGTGTGGCAGCTTGCTGGGGCACTTGCTGTTAGCGGGATATAAATGTGGCAGAGGAGGCCTATTGATGCCCTGCAACAATAGAAACCAACTGCTGCGGTGAGAAAGCGGCCATTTGCTGTGCCAGCTGCAGCCAGGAACAGCAGAGGGATGGGGGAGAGCAGAGGGAGTGAACGTGGGTCAAGATGCCTCAGCATTGTTGTCCAGCATTCAGCCCCACTGTGGCCTGGTGCCGCTCACCTGTTCTGCTACATTTCAGTGGCAAAAGAAGGAGATAAAAGCAAGGAAAGGAAAAGCAGTGAATGTTATTGCCTTCTTTTGTTTGTACCCCATGAAGTTTGCGCTGATACCACTTTTGCTTGTTTCAGACTTGAAATGTCCCAGGGAAGAGTTCGGAAGCTGGTGCCAAATATGTATTGTCCTGTACACCCATTTTGTCTTCATATGCTATCACTCAGTGCCTTTCTTTCTCTTCCTGGGCATGGGTGTTATTTTCCTGCTGCTGATAAGCCTGGCTCAAACATGCTTCCTCCTGTATCACTTCTGGGGGAAAACCTGGCCCTAAATACAGCATTTTCTGAGGAACACACCAGCTGAGTCATGAGCTTCTCTTTCCTGAGTGTTCTGTGGAATCAAAAATGGAGGACTAATTTTGTCTCTACATTTTGCACCACTATGGACTTCATGTGCTCCGAGGGAGTTGTTTTGGGCCTGTCAGACCAAAAGTAGGGCTGACATTTTCTAGGTCATAGCTCTGGCTGGATGATTGGTTGGTGACTCTCTAAAAGGTCATTGCCTCTGCTGTGTGTTTTTGCATATGAATCTGAATCCTTGTTCTCTGTCTCTCTAAATGGAGTCCGTAGAGTGGCCAAAGAAATCCCATTCATTCATTTTGATACTTTAGTGCTGCAAGTAGTATCTCTGTTGGACAATGCCTTCAAGTGCAAGGAACATGTACCATGGAGTGCACTTTTCACACAGAGCATGCCAAACTGCCATGCAAGTTCTGCTTTCAACAGACATCACTGAAATCTCCATACCCATGTTTTTCCTAAGAGCTTTACATCATTAACCTTCAAGCATTGCTCAAGATTTGCCAACTAGATTTGTCCTTAAAGTGGCATAGTAACAGGAGCCTGTGGGCACCACCATTCCTGGACTCTTCAGCCACCATAATCAGGTGGTATAAGGGAAGGAGCATTAATAGGGAGCTTTGAGCATCTTCAGACACCACCAAACTCTCATAAGATATGACTACAAACTTAGTGAGTAGTATACTATCAACCACGACAGTAATACACCCCTGAAAGGGAAAATGAAAGATCTGGGGGTTTGGTCCTTACAACAGGTGTTAATGGGTAAATTTCTCAAAGAAGTATAAAAAGTGGGCGATGGCCCATTCTGCTCATAACATTGTCCAGTTTCCATTGCCTCAACAGGAAAAGGATTAAAAAAATAAAAAATAATAAAAAATCCCAGAAACAATGCTATATTGGATGGGAATAATTGAGAAAAATTAACTTCTGGTTAGGTGACCAGCAAAAGTACTGAAATATGCAGATAATGTTCTATAACTATTGCAAATCACTGATGAGTGAAGGTCTCCTTCCAAAAACCTTTGGAGACCTCATCATGTCAAGGATCTAAAAAAAGCTCAATTCTGTTATACCATGTCTTCCATAAACATATGGGACAAAGTAAATGAGAGGACAGATATCTGACTGAGGGGATGGCTTATATAAGACATAGGTGGAAAAAAAATTGGTAAAAACTTTCAGACACATCAGCATTTCTCCTGATGTCTTCTCTTCTGCTGTGGTGGACAGTGTAGATAGTTGGAAAACAAAAACAAAAACAAACTCCCCCCATAATGCCAGCCCCTACAGCAGCCATTCTGTAAAGTTCAGTGCTAGATTACAGCACTGAGTTTGTAGGGTGAAGTCCTGTGGTCTGCTCTTCAGAAGTATAAACAGGATGATAGAAGAGTGTGAGGAAATCACAGCAAATGTTATCCACTTGGCCTGGTGGTAGCAACTTGAAAAGCAAGCAATGTAGCTGATAGGCTGGGGCTGTACCTTTGTTACTCCATATATAGTGTTAGAGGGAGAAATGAGTAAACATCAGAAAGATTGTATTGGTTATTTACATATTCATACACAGATTTCATATGTGAGTTTCTTATTGGGCATATTTATAGCAACTGTGAATTTGAAGTGAATAGTCAGAGGGGAAAAAAATTAAAAATACAATTATTTATTAACATCATTATTTTGAGAACCACTGTGATCTGAGTAAGATCTGGAACAAATAACTTGTGTTCCAGTAACTAGTTGAATCTGCTCAAACTGACATATCAGATGGCTGTTCAAAATTGCTTGTGAGCCATGGTCAGCTGGGAACAAAATGGTAGCAAAACTCCTTCAGTATTTGCAGCAACTGCAGCAGAAAAAAATATCAAAAGTGGGTAGAAAATGATTTTTTAAAATGTGGTATTTACTAAAAAGGGGAAAAAAATTGTATGGCCTTTTCCCCTAACTTTTTATGAAGAATTACCAACAAAATAAGTTGCTCAGGGCCAGAGTGCAGACAGAAGACATCAACGTTTGTTAAATAAATTAGGAACTGTGAATTACTTGCTCAACTTTATTCAATCCTCTACTGTATAAGAAAGCAGCAGGAGAATGGACTTGATTCTTCTACTGGGTTTACTTCTTCAACAGATTCATTCATACAGTGAAATTTTTCTTCTATAGGGGTAATAAAATTAGAGAGAAAGAGGAATCTCTGTGTGGTACATCAGATTTTCCATCTGATTTGTTCCCAGTACATGGGAAAAACATAGCAGATGCATGTTGTGTTTACTAAAGAACATACACATGCATTTAAATCACTTACAGCTTCTTTTTTTATGATGCAATTGTGAATTATGTTCTTTCTGCATTTGTAATTAGAGGGCAGAACAGATGCGAAAGCTTAGTTTAAAGTGATGTGTCCATTAAAATAACCTATACTGCCGAGTAATTGTTCACTATAACAGGGGAATATGCCCATTGTTTTTGTTCCAGTAAAATATGTGGAAAGGACACAAGTCCTCAGCAAATGTTGCTCAGATTTTGAAAGTTCCTGAAACAGGGTTGTACTGGATTAGTGTTTGTTTTAGAGGGAGAAATGATGCCAACACCACCGTCTATTATTGTGGCATAAAGCATCAGACTGACTAAATTTGTGAGAAGTTCAGTGTTTTTTCATGAGAAAGCTTTTGTTTTCCTTAGTGGGACTTTTACTGACAATGACACTTAGGCTACAAAATATTTTAAATTATTAACTGTTAGGCTCTTCATTTTGAATTGAAATTAAACAAGGACTCAGATTTTGATCAAAGACAGCTGCCCCGTAATCTGTAGTTATGCTTGATTGAGATAGGCTCTGACAGCCAACATAACAATAGACAGACCATTCTTTAACATATTAACCCTTGTGACCTAATTAGCCATCCAAAAAATGCAAATAAGATCCTCAGAAACCTTTTTAACCATTCGCTTTTCAATGACATTTGATTTTCTTTTTGCAATGTCAGTGCGCTTGTGTTAAAATTTTAAAGATGTTTAGCCTTTCTGCAGAACAGATGCACACATTAAGCACTTGCTCAGCTCTAATTGAAAACCTCTGTCTTTAGCCACCAGTGCTCACAGCAACATTTGCAAGCTCGAGGTTGAAGATCTTGGCTAAACAGAATGTTAACCATCCCGACTATATTGTTTACACATTTGCTGATGATCAGTAAATACAGCTGAAATTGTAAACAGGGAATGGGTGGTGATGGTGAGGAATCAGGAGGAAAAGAAGGGAGGGAGGAGAGGAAAAGCTGAAATCACGGTGCCCTGCTTTCCGTTGCAAGGAATTCTGTGTTTGTCCGAGTCATTGCAAAAAAGCTTAAAAGGGATAATTCACGTTATGCAATAGGAAATGCAATAATGAGAATAAATTCCTACCAGTGCATTGTTTTTATTTGGCATTACCTTATTTGTGCATGCAGACTGTAGTACAGCCTCAGCAGCTCCCATTTTCCCTTTTTCCCACTGAAAGCAAAGTTGCAACGTCCACTGGAAGTTAACCCTGATGTTCTGGTCAAGGAGATTAAGACTGATGTATGTACTGGAAGGTATTAATTCAGTTTGTAGTAGGCCCAGTGCATGTGTGTGGTTAATTTTTGCCCCTAAGTTCTTCTGGTAATGTGGTCATTTGCAAATGCTTGTTGCACCCCTCCCAGTTCTGTTTTGTAGTGGCCAACCAAGAGAAAGTCCATTTAACAGTTGGCTGCCTGTCTCCTGTTGGGTCTCTTTCTTTTTTCCTTCTTTTCTTTCTCAACCTCCATGCAGTGCCTCCGGATGGCACTTTTACTCTGAGGACACAGCACTCTGCCATGGGATGAGCAGGAAGCCTTCTGCCTGCATGTGTCTGTTACTTCTTTGTCACGTAAGCTCAAGTACCTTGTGTCCCTGTTTCTTTGGATTTGGTAATGGAGTCATATCACGACGAGGAGTCATGGGATAAGAACCTGATGTTAGCTCAGCATGTGTTAGTTTAAAATGTGCTGTCATTGAAGTAAACAAAAAAAACCCGCAGTCTCAATTGTCGATGTAGCTGTTTTTCAGACTCTCAAAGATGTATTTCTTAAAATTTCTAGTGTATTAGATAGCATACATTAGTGCAAGCACAGAGCATGACAAAGCTTCCACTGGCATTTACTGCAGAGACCAGCAGTTGAAGTCTTGTAAGAAGCACAAAATCAATCAAAACATGATGAGCAACACCTCGTGTGTCCAGCCCTCAAACAAATCTCCAGAGGTTCTTGTCTTTTTATTTGCCTTTTGGTTTTTTTTTGAGAAGTGAGGTCTCACTTGCTGACTTTTTCTTGGCTAAAGATTTACTTTTTGCTTTCCTTTTCATAAACCGGAGGCTGAAAATGCTGACATAATTGTGTGATTCAAAAGGACTGGGATTTCAAGAGAAATCCCAAAGATCTCATCTCTGGCAGGAAAATCACAGGAGTGTCTTCAGCTCAAGACATTTGTGATTTTTACCATGAGGCTTGTGACACACTCGAGTGTCTCTACCTGACAGTTGCTGTTGTGCTTGCGGTGTACCTGGGCTGGCTTTATTCACGCTATCTGGGGGAGCCGTGGCAGCAGGGAGCTCAGCAGGAGCTCATCTGCCTGGCTGTCTGCAGGGTAGCTCTGCCTCCACACTGCTGCCGGTTTAAAACTGGCTTGGACTGTGGGCAGAACTCGCAGTCTTTGTTGTGACTGCAACATAGACACATATTGTGTTTCTTTGCCTAAAAGAACAGAAGACAAATGGGGATTTGCTGCAATCTGCATTAAGAGGTTTATTCACTGTAAGTGTTAACGATAACTGGAGAAAAATAACATTCCAGAGTGTGGTTGCTGCTTACGCTGTCAGAGAACACATCTCATCGCACCTCTGACCAACACAGCTGTGCTGTCAGAACAGGATAGAGTTGGCCTTCATATGGGAAATGAATGAAAAAAGAGGTAGCAAACATAGGCAGAAATGCTAAGCTCTAGCCTGATCACGACTGTGGCATTGGCAGCCGATGTCCCACTAACAAAGTTCTGCTCCTGTTTTGGAGGTCTGTCACGAGAATGCTTCATCCTCTCAGCCACCTGGGCATTTCAGACCATAATCCCAAAGGGTGCTCCTACAGAATGCACCGTAGCTCGTGCAGTTTATGCAGTATTTCCCGCAGAAGATAATAATGAATGCTCTATTGCACAGAATGAGGGTGGGCTACAATATTAATTTTTAGACTGTAACAGGATTAGGTATACCTCTGTTGCTTTGCCAGTCTTACAAGAGCTAAAATCTGCCATGACTAAGTCACTGTTGCCATTTCATTTCCCCCTTTCTTTTTTTTTATAGGCTGAGTTGGATTAAAGAAAAATGAAAATGAATTGCTGCAGTAGTGTGCTGAGTCAACTCTCCTTAAAGTTTCTTCTGTAATTGAAGGCGCAGACTTAGCAACGTATTACTTCTTAAGGTTTTATCACTATTTGTGCTACTTCCATGTCATAGTCACGTTTAGATGTAGAGTCAACAGAAAAGGCAGCAGAGGGGGCAAGAACACAAGGACTTTGTGCATACCTGAGGGGAAGTACCCTGATGAAAATAGTCCTTCAGGATGCACGAAGCATTTCTCTGAGGGTCAATAGAGCGCAAGCAATTACAGTGCAGCTCTGAGTCAGTAGAAGTACAACTTTAGTGGTGCGTTTGGAGGAAAAAAGAATTGGGACAAGACACTAATAAGTTGTAATAAGCCACCTTCTGCTTAAAGATACTGCTGGAGGTTAATAGTACCTTCACTCGGGACTCCCAGTTCGTGATTTTTAGATAGTGCAAGAAACAAACAGGAATATTCTTGCTGCTCTGGTGGCTTGAAAAGAATGCCAGCGATCAAAGTCATATCCATCACATGGTGAAACTGGTTCTGCTGGCCATGTCCAGAAGGCACAAACCTCCTCCAGAGGCCAATCCAGAACCCAAAGAGATGCTGCAGCTCTGCAGAACTCTCTTGCTCTGTGGGGTGGGTCAGACCTGGCAAGATGCTTGCAGGAGAAAGAGGGTTGCTAACAGTCCCCCTGTGAGGAGTTTGTAGGCCCTAAAAACCTACATATGAGTGCTGCTGCTGTCAGAAGGGGAATTAAAAGTTTGTGGAGAGCTGGTTTCCACATTGGGAAGCGAAGCAGTGCCGGAGCTGCTCCTTGTAGCAGATGGGGAGGTGCCTTTTTGCCTCTCTTCACCACTGGAGAAGGCAAGCTGTCCTTTCCCCTTTGCCTGTGGGAGCTGACTGACAGCCGAGCCTTGGGGCCACTGGACAGCAGGGAGGCTGCCAGTGCAGAGCACCCTGTGACCCTACTGCAGAAGATGACAGATTGGCTTCCTAGCATAAGCATTAGGCGTCTCGTTGACCTCTAATTCCACTGGCTGTGCCTGTGGAGAGATGTGGGCTGGATTTTTCTGTGCTGCATACTTGTGCAGGGAATATTAGCCCTTATGGGAGAGTAGTGTTCTGCTCTAATAGTGTTGAATGAGTATTTATATTTAGTTATTTCATTTTTGTGCCTAGTTCTGGATTTCCTAATCTTCTTTATTTTACCTTTGCTTTGTCCTGAAATAAATGTTTATCTTGCTTTTCCATTGCTCCTGAATTACCTAAAAATGTCATGAAGAGCAAAGAGCAGAGACAGCTAATCCTGAAATGTGCTGGTGAGATCCAGAGGAGAGAGAAATATAAAGTGGGGACAGAGGAACCATTGTTGTCCAGTGGAAGCAATAGTGCTTTTTTTTTTGTCTTTTTTTTTTTTAATTAGTAACAGTGATGCATCTGTGGTTCGCCCAAATTTGCTCATTTAATAGAGTGTACAAACACAAATACCTTTCCTTACAGAGAGTGCCCAAACTACTAGACTACTGATGCTCTTGGATTTGAGTGGTGTTTGTACAAATCGTTATCCATGGCCTGCCAGCTTTACACTTCATGCATAATGGAGCCACTAGTGAAAGATTCAGCAATGTTGAGAGCAAGCTCAGCCCACCCCTTATCAGTGGGTTGTGAACTGGGAGGAAAGGTGTATGTTCATGACACACCTACAGTGACAATTACCAGCTGTCACAAGGACGTTTAGATGCAATTTTTAGGCCATGGAAAGGAAAGCAAGCTGTTTGCCTGCATTATACAGAACAAGAGTCAAACAGCTGGGTAATCCCAGGAGCAGGAGGTGTCCTTCATCTTTACAGCTGCTTCTGATATAACTTAGATTGGAGCCAAGGGTGTAGGTTTGGGATGGGAAAAAGTTTTATTTCTCTTATCTTCCTCTTCCCTTTCCCTCTCCCTCCCTCTCCCGCCCCCCCCCCCCTTTTGTTTTTCAAACTAGAAGTATCCCGTTGCAAATGGCTACAGAACCAAATATGCAAAAAGTGGTATGTGCCTAATTTTATTAGTAAGACCTTTCCTGACAATTATGGAAAAAGGATGTTGCTCTATAATGATACAGGTATTTTAAAAGTCTTGTTTTTTCAGCACTGCTACATAACTGTTGTTTCCCCTCAATTTTTCTGTTTCATCGTAACTGGTTGACAATTGTTGTTATGTTAGATATTTTCATTGACTTGACATTTCTCACAATAGCTATAACAAAAGTGATTTGTTTAAACTGTAGGAGGTATGATGAATTAATAGCTGACTTTTGTTACTGTGTTCCTGTGGGAAGACAAGTGATCTTTTTTTTTCTGGGTAACAGTTTTACCTTGGAATATTTCAGAAACCTATCAGAGTGAGCAAGGACAGCCCTGGACACCTACAGTGTCTCAATCAGAGGGTGACAGACGTTGTAATATCATACACCCTGTCTTCAGTATGCTGCTGTCAGTCACTGGTGACTGAAGCTATTCGTGGTCCATAATAATGCACAGCTGCTGTGCAGGAGAAATACCATAGCTAAACAAACATGGTGCAGTGCTAATCATTTAATTTGGCTTTGACATTCTTAAGGTTCTGATAAATTCATTTCAAAAAAGAGAGATTATTTTTCTTTCCAGTAAGTTAAAGTGATTTCATGGGTTGTGTAACCCTCTTCCAAGCAAATCGTCGACTTCTCTGGGACTGCTTGCATGAGCAAATATACCAGAACTGAGACTTTCAATGTTATGATGTACTGTTAGCAATTTGGAAACACACCAGAAAATTATGGCTTTTAGTTTCTCACTATCAGGTCCACTGTAAATTATATATTAAAAAAAAAAAAAAAGAGAGAGAGCAGGAGGCAGCTAAGTGAGAATTTGTTTTTGTTCAAAGTATTCACCAGTTTCCCGGACAAAGGTTATAGACATAAAACAGTAGGGTCAATTGCTTTGGGCAGAGCTTCTGGATATAAAAGGGCTAGTACCGTTGGTCTGTCTTTCCCTTGACTCTCTTAAAATTAGAAATATGGTAGAGTCCCTCAACTCTCTATACTGCAGATGAATGTCTCAGTCAGAGTCCCCAGTGAGGAGTAAGCATTTGATTTCAGAAGAAAAGGGATTGGGAAAAGAAAACAGCTGTACCTCCGCTAGAAAAATAGCTCGGGACAAAAAATTGTCTTCTTTTGGGCTGAACGCAAACCCTTTTGAAGTCCGTGTCAGTTTTGCGACTGTCTTCAATACAATTGGGATTTCACCGTTAATATTGTTTAACTTATCTTCCATTAAAAAAAAAAAAAAAAAAGCCTTCCCCTCCCCTCTTTCATATATTCCTGCAATATGCCCACTTGCACACCAAGTGTTTTCGGTAACTCTTATTTCTTGCCTTTGGGCTTGATTTCAAAATATTCAAATATATTTGGCTTTTGTAACTTTCACTAATTAAACCATCTAAAGCAGATGGAATTACAGAAATTACAGGGTTTAAAATATCATCCTAATTGGTTTACGATCTATGTGACACTACAGTGCCATTCAGACTGTGTAATGTATAAGGACTGCACAAAAGAGAAATCTTGCCAATTAATTTTCTTAAACTCCATTATCTGTAATTTTCCCTTCCTTATAATCCCTTTTCTGCTAAGCTTTTCCTGGTACCTTTCTTGCTGTGGGAAAAACAATCCCACAATCATGTTGGGACTTTTCTTCTTGAGCTTAGTGAAAAAAAAAAAACAACACAATTTATTTTTTCCATGGGCAATAGAATAGAATAAGTGAATAGAATAAGAGAACTTCAGAGGAACCAATAGCTAGACGCTGCGGAGTTATAGCAAAAACATAATACATACCAGAAATGTAAAACAGTCATTGTGCACTCTGACACATTTTCAGATGATGTGGATTTGAGAATGGATAGAGAAAGGTCCCATTTTTTGAGCGCGTAATCATACAAAGTTGTAACAATGCCATGCTTTTCTTCCACAGGAGGCGGGGGGAAATAATCCTTCTGTTTCTTTAAAGTATCTCATTTTGCCATTTAGACATGATTTTTAAACTCACTATTCCCTTTGTTGCCATGGTAACAGGTTTTGGCCCTCATGGTGACAGAAAAGTATCTCAGTTCTTGTTCCTCTTTGAACGCATATGTTTCTGTGTATAGTGGTACAGGCAGAGGGAAGGGAGGTGTGAGAAGATCACACCTTCCCGAACAAGGTAGCGGCTCGTGCCAAAGAATGGCTGCAACTGAAGAAATAGCCTGCAGCAGGGACAGATTACTCCCTCTCCATCCCTGCATGGATTCATTGAGACTCCGGCTGTAATGATTCCAGATAGGTTTGCTCCCCCCCAGCACCTCCTTTTTTCCTAGGTGACATTTTAGGGACTTTTTATATAGGAAGCAATTGTTTGAATGAAATCTGGTTTAGGGGATTCCTATGGAGCTGGCTGTTAGCATCTTCCAGCATTGCAGGGGTCAATTAAGAGAACCAATCATCTGGTTTTAAAGCTTTAATAAAAAAGCTGAATAGAATAGAACAGAAAAGCAAGAAGGAAGGAAGGAAAAAAGAAAAAGTGGACAAAAAGTAATGTTAAATAGCATGGAGCATGACTAATGGCACAAGCATGTTAAAATCATTGGGAAAATGTCCTTGGAAGACAAATGAATTTTCAGCAGAATAATTAACTTAATTAACAAATTTGCATGCATATTCATCAGGCTATTGAAGTCTTTCCAGCACAGCTTGATGAGCATTGGTGTAATAATTGTCTCATTTACATTCTGCAATCTACTACAATTTGGGGCATGCAAAAAAAGCCAACCTCTTCCCTTTGACTTTCTTTAGGACCCTGACCTTCTTAATAAACACATGCAAACAACATGCAGTGTCCATTGCTTAGCCCTGCCTTCCACCCTTTATGAGAAAACCCGCTCCCACTCTGCCACGTTTTCCTCCTTTTCACTCTCTCTTCCTTTGCTTTATTTTTTTTTCCCTTGGCCGAGGTTCTCTGTTTTGCCTCTGCTTGCTCTCCTGGGTAAATCTTGGCACCAGTTCTGACTTCAAATCTCCTGGGCCGCCAGACTGCATCATGTAAAAATTGCCATTTTCCTCTATCTCTGCAGGGCAATCTTTAAAGGCAGTAAGGTGTGACGCTCCAGACTGGCAGCTTGGCAAGAAAGAGCCCATGGATACCAGCACACAGGAATCTGGAGGGTTCACTCTGACAGGCAGTCAGTACTGGGAACAAAAGGAATTAAAAAAAAAAAAAAAAAAGAGAAAAAAGCAAATATATTTTTACATATTGCAGGCATATGGCCACAAGACCAGCAGAAATATATTTAATTACTGATCTTGTGCGTTAAGCAGAAATAATGTACCAACAGCAGTATCTCCTTATTTTTTCCCCTTATATTACAAAAAAGTAAATGAAGGGAGGCCTCTAGAACATAGCTGGTTAATTGTGTGACATTTCAGCTCCATTTACACTTTTTACCCCAATTTTACAACCATTTGCAGAATCCAGAACCTTATTGCTTGATATTAGACTAGCAGGATTATTTTAGCATGATTTTCTTTTTGGACATAGATGGGCATTTTAAAATGAAACCGTGCCATATACCAACCTTTTTGTTGCCTTGTTTTAAATCAACCATGCATTATAAGTTCCTGCAATGCTTACAACTAATGTTAGGTGCAAACGCAAGCCATGTTATAACTGAGTAGATCTGTAAGTAATGGTGTCTGAATGTTTTGTACCAAGTTATGGTGTAAGTCTCACTGTGGTATGAGTGTTTTAGGCTGTGTGACGATACTTACAAGCTATTTTTCACAGAACCTACAATCACATTCAAAATATGTTCCATGACTGCTGGTTAAAAAGACCACTGGTAAAAAATGGGGTGCTTGAAACGGGATTATTATGGAAGGTAAACATGGCAGTCCTGACTGGCAATGAAAAATCCTTAAACCTGTTAACATCTCTGTGCCTCTCAATCACTTCTTAATGTTTAGAAGTGCACTTGCACCCTGTACCAGACGTCTGAGCATGTCAATACCAGTTTCCAGTTTATTTAAGCCTAATGAGAATCCAGAAACCTCAATGTTCAACTGTCTCAGTCTCTTCATTGACTTCAGCCAGAAGGTATGTTATGAATGTGCCTCATGAATATTAACATGATTGGGCCTTTCAGGAAATGCTGTTGTTGCCATTTCCTTCTAAAATAATGCTGCTGCTGAGTTTTATGCAGCAAATCAGAGTCCTCAACCTTTGGCAACCAAAACATAATTCCCTCATTAGCCTGATGGGATTCAAACCCATCTTCACTCAAGCAACTGCTCTAACCAACTGGTTATAGAAAGTTTTGGCAGGAGAGGACATCTCTGCACCTCTTCTGTTGGAGTTTTGTTGTCATCTCTAGGCACTACCTAAATACAAACAGTACATCTATATAGAGCAATAGAGTTATTTCAAGAACATAAGGTGCACTGACTCAGTTAGTGCAGATGAATTCCACCGTTCAAATATGAGTTAGAAAATATGTTTTCCTCTGCAAGATGTTTTCAATTGCATTGCCTTTACTTCATAATGTTGATATCATTTGTTTTCCATTAAGCCTGTTCTATGAATTCTGGTAGGCTAGTTCTTCAAAGATGTCTTAATTTGCTAGGATATTTATGGATGATTCAAGTCCATTAAATACTTACAAAACTTAACAGAGGGAAGACATCAGCCAAAAGTTACAACTTGGTCATTTGGCTTACAGAGAAGTGTATCAGCTCTTTGTTTCCTCCAAATGATGCAGCATATCCTTACCAAACTTTGAGTTCCTCGCTTACAATTGTTGGATGAATTTCCAAAAACATTCATAGAAAGCCATTAATTAGTTTTATAGTTAAAATTAATTAAATACTAGGTAATTTACAAAAATTGGCATCTCTGTCAGTCTTTTCTTTGTCCCACATGGTCTTAACAGCATAGTAACAGTCATTTAAGTCTTTTCGTATGAAGCTAATTCAAAACTCATGTTTAGGCTATGTTTGAAGAAATTACGCTGTAAATAAGCAAAGTTATTAACACTGTTAATAACTGTTCTGAATCACTATGATTACTGTAGATACTTGTAGATAGGCATTGGTCAAGAGTTTTTATAACTCTTAAGTAAAGTCTATATAATATGGCTAATTCTGTTGGGAAGTGCATTTCCACTGATGTTAATTTGCTTGCAACAGTTCTACTGATTTTGGTGGTTTCAAGGAAAGTGCACGTCAAGAGAGGATTTCTTGGTCCATTTGTCGCTGGCCTTTAATATTACATTGCCACACAAAGATCAGTGAATTAAAGGCTCTTGCAATGCTGCTGCTTTTGCATGTCTGCAAATTAAGACAGTAGCACCAGAGAAAGCTGAGGAAGGATCAGTTCTCTCTGAACTGAAGAGAGAGAAACCCTGAAGGACAGAGATCCCTAGATATACGTACTGCTTTGGATGGTTAAGTCGTTGTAACAACCCTAACTCAGTGCTGTGGTCATGAAGGGAAAAACTTAAAATATTTTTACCTTGAAGATATGATCCAATGAATATAATCTGAATTACAAGAAGAAAATAAAAAAATGTCATTGTGAGGCAAGTTTGTTTTTTTTCTATTGAGTTCCCTAACTGCAATTCTAATTTTGATAAATGAACCCATTTATAGCAGATATGTGGTGTGTCATTTGAAGATAAGGGGAACACTTTTTAGTATTTTACTTAATAGGAATTTTATCTTCTTTGAACTCTTGATTACTAGACAGAAATAAAAACAGTGGCCAAATATTTATTTTGATACAGAACTTACAATTGTTATTTTGGGATGCTGCAACACTTCTCAAAACATTAAAAAAAAAAAGTTATTTTGAAATTAAAATCTCAGTAAAAAGAAAAATCAGAACATTTCATACTGAAAATTTAAAGAAGGCATTTCAACTTTTCAGAAAAAAAAAATCAGCTGAGACTCTTCACTAGCTTCAACGAGACAGTGAAGTGGGTTCTATATCTTTTTATGGTTCCCAAGCTGCATTTTTAATGTATTTTCTATTCAGAGAAACAAAATTCCCAGCTTCAAAGCTGAAGCTGATGGAACTGCCCAACATGAAAGTGGAAGCATGCCGGGGAACTGGGCTGGAACTCAGCATTTTTCTACTTTGTCTCAACAGCACACCACAAACCCATGACTCTAGCTTACTTGCTCAAGAAAAAACGATCTGCTCATTTTCTACACTATGGGGTAAAACCCACCAATATCTACCAAGGTTTAAACTGCAAATTAGTATTGATTATGGGACTGAGTTAGGCAGCATTGCCTCCCTCCTTCCCTTAAGCAAGGGAGGTGTAACAGATAAGTGAGGGTGAGAAGAGAGGTCAAAAGGAAGAGCTGCCAAGAGATGCCCCAAGCAGAGTGGAGTCTTTGCATGTCTTTGATGTTCTTCTCCCTCCACGCACTGATATCAACAGGGGAAGTGGGGGCCAGCAGAGTGAAAATATTGGAGTACAGGCTACCATGTGGGTCTGAAAGAAGAGTTTTGCCCATAATTTCTTTCAGTGTTTGTTCATTGGTTGCCCTATGTCTACCAAAGGCTTTTCCTTTTGTTTTGTCTACTTCATTGTTTTGTTCACTTCATCTCTACTAACGGCTTAGTCTTCCTACTCACTTAATGAAATTAACTTGTTAAGAGTTTCGTTTGTCCAGGACATCATGTTTGCTAAAATAAAATTCAAATATTTCTAAAGTGTCTGGCAAAAGCTTATTAGGAAGCAAGAATGACAAGTAGAGATCATATAGAATCATAGAATATCCCGAGTTGGAAGGGACCAATAAGGATCATCAAGTCCAACTCCTGGCACCGCACAGGTCTACCCAAAAGTTTAGACCATGTGACTAAGTGCACAGTCCAATCACTTCTTAAATTCAGTCAGGCTTGGTGCAGTGACTACTTCACTGGGGAGCCTGTTCCAGTGTGCAACCACCTTCTCGGTGAAGAACCTCTTCCTGATGTCCAGCCTTAAAGCTTCCCCTGCCTCAGCTTAACACCATTCCCGCGGGTCCTATTGCTAATTTTGTGTGAGAGAAGAAAAGGGGGTGATTTTGCATCCTGTAAATGGTGTCAGTTGATACATTATTCTGCATGCACATGATTATCTGGATTTGCCTTTCTACTAGAGGAATTACTTAAAAACTAATGTGTAGTTTATAATAATGAGGAAATTTTGGGTACCCTGAATGTGTGACTACCCATTTGAGCTTAGCCTGAGGTGCTGTCAAATAGAGAATACTGTTCTGTTTTCATAAATGTATCAGAGGTCACAATGATCACATCTATATCACTTGTCCTTATATTTGCGGGATGTTGTAAGAGTTACTGTAATACACCTTAATGATGAGAAGGGCTGTGGGTATTCAGCATCACTGTTATGAAGATTTTGTAGTAGTGCCCATTTTATGATGAGGATATAGACTTGAAAATGACAGGCAGCCTCGTTATTTATCTGACTTTTACCAAAATAATCCTGACAACAACTTATTTGGTTTGCAGCTGTGAATAGTTTGTGCCATGAACTGTGATTCTTTTTCTCTCTCTGAACTGCTAGATACATTGATTACCACTATATGTAGTGTAGTCTTAATTGTAATTAATCATTTAAATTGCTTTTCACGTTGTGTTTCAATGTTTTTAGCTGGACATGTTCTGTCTGCTTAATACCTGCCTGCATGATGACAAGTATTTTGATGGCTAAAAGAAGAATTTTACTCTTTTTACCATCCCCTTACTTGAGAGTGAATTTGGGTATTCATTACCAAAATCACTCACTTGATCTGGAATAGGAGCAAAACATTCCTTGGTCTGCCTAAATATTTTTTCCAGTGTCCTTTGTGATAATCACATGTGTTTTAGTGCATAACAAAGAGCCACTTTGACATCATTAGAAAGCAATTTTTAAATGTAATCACTCCAGCCTTCCTTCATATTCTGAAGCTCAAGGCCCATTTCTCAATTGCTTTAAATCGTATTTACCCAGGATTTGGCTGGGAATTGTGTGAGGTGGCACCATCCTGTCTGCTGACTGCTTCTTGCTGCTGCTTCTTACTGCAGTTGTCTTCCTACTGCTGTCAAAAATTTGGTGGCAGAACTAGCTCACCTAGCAGGGACACTACAGGGTCAACTTGAGGAATGTGGCTTTTTGCTACAGAAAAGAGCAAGGAGATTTGGAGTAGGGGTTGGGGTGGGGTGGGATCTTCAGAAAAGGAGAGAATTAACCTTAGAGATTATTGTAGTCTTTCACAGCGGGAATAGCCCTAGCTTTCCTTAAAGCAGCGACTCAATCGTTTGTATACCTGTTGCTTTCACATCCTAACCAAGAGGTATACAACCTTATTCTCTGTTGAGAATCTTTTATTAAGATTTCAGATCAGATGCCACCAGTGTTTTCATATTGGCTATGTTTATAGTAGTAAACTAAACATGCCTAGGACTATTCTCTGCCCCAATGCCATCTAGCACAGTGAAGCCTACATCTGCGTTATTAATACTTGAACCATGCTGAAGAATGGCTTGGGGAGGTGTTAGTAGGCCTGGGACAAAGGTGGGCTGCAGACTGTTCTGGGAATTTCACATTTGGCTTCTAGTGGCCGGGAATATTCCTTGGCACTATTTAATTCAGTAGTATAGGCTAAGTGGCACCTTACTTGTCTGTTTCATCCACTGAATAAAGAAGATTACAGGTGCTAGTCAGTGAATGAATACTAGAGGCAGAGCTTTGGTGCCACACACAGGCAGCCAAAATCAGGACTCTTCTGCCCATTACAAAAACATCTGGGAGTCTGATAGATTATATAGCATACACTCTTTCCTGGTGTAAACCAACTGAAGGTTTAACCTTTATCTATCATCAGCAAGAGACCAGGATACCAAGCCCCTTCCAGAGTTGCATGTTTCTATTAAGTGCAAAAATTAAATCTTCTTGCAAGAGTAGAGAGAAACTTCAGGTTACAAGAAAATAGATACTTTAGAAGGTGCCTGATTTACCCAAGAGCAAATAGAGTAGCAAGAAGCTTCTCAAACTTCTTGGTAGGATTTTTTTCTTTTTGACACCATACTTTGTGCATTCTTGTCATGTCTTGCCAACATGCCATATGCTTACAACACATGGTAAAAGCATGGGTAAGAAAATGTGATTGTGACATGTAAAGACAACTCTGGATCTGTAATACTTTTGAGCTAAAATACATTTTTGCATTTGTTATATAAGTTTAGGGGATTTTTTTTATCAAGAGCTGTGGATGTATATCACTGGAAAGGATAGAACAATTCCGGTTTAGCAGACTTCGTACAAAGAGAGCAAGGACTGTATCAAGCGGTTAGCAGTCAAGATTTCAAGGCTGTAGTTCATAGTTTGCCACTGTTTCTTAGATGTAAAGGCTAGTCACTTGAGTGTCTGGTGTCTATTTACTACTCTGCAAAAGCAGACTTCATTAATTGTTTGTACAGTGTTTTGAAATTACATGCACATACCAAAGAACTGAAGTGCTGATTTAATTGTGTAACAGCCAGCTTAGGTTTCCTGGTTCTCTGTTTATAGAGTGGCAGCTCTTATCTATAAGAGCTTATTGCATGAAGAGATAAGATAGAAAATGTGTGGGAGAGAAAAGGAGCTAATGAGAGGTAAAAAAGACTTGCCTAAGGTCAGTCAGACAACACTCAGTGACAGATTTGGAATAAAATCCAGGCTTCCTGCATTCCCAACCAGTTTCAGACTCACTAGACCTTGCTTTCTTCAGCTATCACTGTTACTTGTCTCCCTGGAGAACCGAGGAGCATAGCAGCTGTCTCTGGGTGCTGGCATATGGGGCAGGCTCCTCTTCGAAAGTTGTTGCAGGAGTTTGTCTTTCTGAACTTGTCATTGATAAACTCAACTACGTTCAAGAAATGTGTGTGACTGAAGAAAATGTGTGAGAAATTGCTGCTAGGGACCTTAGCTTACCAACAAAGCTAGGAAGATGGTCTCTGTAGGTGTTCCCTGAGAGGGAGGCTCTTTCATATGGGTATTTAGTGAAGGAACATAATTAAGGTGCCTGGGTCAGACTGGTCTTATGTGTATATGTATTTATTAGCATGGATGTTGAGGATTTGAAATTATTGATACAGTCGGTTGAAGAATATTATGTTACTTATCCGCACTAACAACATTAGTATGGATGCAAGATTACCTGCCACCAAACAACATGTAGAGTTCTCAGAGACAAAGCATACGATAAAGCTTTTATCACAGACACCCAGGCAGAAGATGCTGCAAACACAGCATTAGTCTGTTCCTTGTCTCTCTCTCTCTTTGCCTCCCTTCTCTCAGCAGGCCACTGGGCTCATCACAAACTCAGAGAAGAGAGGAAGGAAGGCTGCACTTCATTTATCATCCTTTCAAACTTTAAAACCCAAGCGGTCCTTCAGATCAGACACGTTTGATTTAATTCATTCATCTAACAACAGATAACAGAGCCAAGGCTAACATACATTTTTGTTCATTTACCATGCCCCCAAAGGGTTCGTAATGGAGTTTACTGATACCTTGTCGGCAATGATGGTGAAATACTCCAGATTTATACCTCTGGAGATTTCAGCATTCACGCTGACAGGAGCACAGATATAAAAAATCACAGAGCTGATGTCTTAACTTCCCAGTCTGCATTCCTGGGGCTCAATACACTTACTCGCAAGCCGTTTCAGGGCTGCCTAAAGAAACTGAGCTGAAAATATCAAATACATGAGTCTGCTCCTCCCTGGCTGATGAGAAAGAAGGTTGTGAACAACTGGTGCTGCTCACGGCCAAAACAAGTGATGCCTTTTTCAGGAAAGGGAGCTTTCCATCCTCTTTTGACACATGGGAAAATGCAACCCACACTGAAGAAACTCTTTTTGGGTATATCACTCCCAGATCTGGGTTCTCCCTGCAGGGCTCCTTCCAAGAGCAGTGAAGGTTGCACCTTTGTCCCATGAGGATGAGTTTTCTCCCTGCAGTATCTCCATATGTGGATATTAGCAAAATGTAAGGCAAAATAAATTCAACCACTATGCACATACGGGTGACAATTAAAGCCCTCAAATGCCTTGTACTATATGTGACCTTGAAATTTCTTCTCTGGTGACTCACAGCTATAGAGTAATGTTGGCTGAAACAATGTTTGAAAGGCTGCATGACTTAGGAATATTTGGGGACTTTTCCTAGAAATGTTTCACATAGCTTAGTTTTTGAGTATTGACTTTTACTTTTTTTCTGTTTGGTGTCTGTATGTGATGGCCAGTCCTTTACTTAAACATGTTTCTGTCATTTTGATAGGTCTGCAGCACACAACACATATATACAATGCAGTCTGGTATTTAAGAAACCACCAGTAGACACAACACTGAAACATATTTGAACAGCCTAGGTTAACAAGAAGCTGAAAATCTGATTGAATTATCGATGTGCATACAGAGCAAGAGCTGGGAGGAGAGCTGATAAGAGGCTGGCAAGAAGGGGATAAGACTCCAAGTCCTGCCCTCATGTGGTTTTGTTTTGTGGCCAGAGCCCTGGCTCCTGTGATATGCCCATCTCCATGGACAAACAGGTGTTGCTACCTCTCCAAGCTCCTGGGCTTTGGATTATCAGGGGGCATTTGCCTAAATTCTCCAGAAGAGTCTCAGAAGAGCCATCCTGCGCAGAAGACATAGAACAAGATTTATTTATTGATTTTAAAGAAGTATCTGAAAATTATGATAGTAGGTAATGGACAAATTTAAATTAAGAAATTAAATTGGGCTACTGAGGACACTATAATGTTAGAATAAATTGGGCAAGCAGTTGCTGTCTCAATGAAAAATGGTCTTATGTTGAATTTAAGATATCAGTGAAGAAATTTAGAGACTGTTTAGACCCTGAATGCAAAAGGCCAAAATCAATTTCCAGGCTTCATCATTGGTGCTGGAACCTCTATACACAGGTTTTCTCCTAATGTTTCTCCTGGCCCCAAGCTGCAGGAGCGGGGTGTCACGGGAACAAATCTCTAAAGGTGACAGTGAACCTCTCAATCCTCCAGGAGAGCAGTGGCAACCTGCTACCCAGTTGTGATGCAGCTTTCTAGGATTAAACCTCCAGATAGCCATGAAAGTACTTATAATGAGAGTTTTGCTCTTTTCATTTAGCTGTCAGATTCAAATCTGGATCCCTCCTGCTGTCAAGGTTTTCGAACCTTGAATTTTATTTTTGATGGATTTATCACCAGCCACCCTTTGCACACGGTTGTTTCCATCTATTTCTGGACATACTGACTGTGCTGGGATAGCAAACGGTAGGGGAAGGTATTAACTTAAATGAGCTACATGAAACAGATTTCTGTCCGTGTCCCCTCGGCATTTCTTGATAACAACACTGTCAACAGATCTAAACATTGTCAAGAAGTGTGAAATGAAGCTAAGTTTATGCCTCTGACTGGAACTTTTCAGAGAATGGGCTTCAAAAAGTTTTCGTGTTTTTATTTTTTTCAACAAGCAGGCAAAATTTCCTTAGAAAGTAGACACTTCCTTAAGACTTAACTTTAGTCAGAAAGGCACATTTCTGTTGGAAGTGTTGCTGGGAAAATGTTAGCTAGTTCTTGGTGTCTAAGTAGTTTCAACATTTCATTACATAAATTTTTATGTATGCTAATTGAAAAGTTCAACTCGGAATTTTCTAGTGGTTGGCTCAGTGTGTTTTCACTGAATCCTCTGTCTTTTCTATAATGCTGATGACTCAGCCTTCATCAGGTGCTCTACCCAGTATGTACTTAAGGTGGGTCAACAAGAGAAAATGACTCTGTTTATGAGGCCAAAGTGTGTTTTTACACAAAGGACAAAGTTAGTCTCTGTATGGGCTCATAATGCTTTTGCACAGATATGAAGTACCAATAGAGTCTGTGTGTGCAAGTGTATGTTTGTGTATACTTGCATTATAAAAAGAAAAAGCAAATGAAAAACATTCCACTGCACACAATTGCCCCCCTAGGGAGAGGAAGAGAGAACAAACGTGTAACAGATGTTAGTCATGTTGCTTACTGTCCTCCTGGAAGGCACTCTGATACTACAGTGATGAATGCAATGCAAGACATTGAATAGAAGTGCTTTTGCTAAGTTATCAAATTTTTAGTGCTCTTTTTTTTTTTTTTTTCTGGGATCACATCAGAATGCAATATATGCATCCCCACATACAGTTCTCCAAGAAAAGTTTTTATATAATTAAACAATAGATGACAAGGTGCAAGTGCATTCCACTCTAATTCTTAGCTTGATGTAGTAGACAAAACGTTTCTTGGAAGTACAATTATTTATGGATGTTTATATGCATTCTTTATGTCATTAAATACATTCCACCTTACTTTATATATCTGGCATTTATATACACTTCTGTAGTATATGCTATTTACTCTGGACTGTTTTGCCAGTCTGTCTTTGGCTCAAACAAATTTCAAGCTTTCCTGCTTGTCGATTCATTCCAAACTGTGGGCTTGATATGATATTTAAGTAACTAATGTCAAACTTTTCAGGAACAAGTGGTTTCTCCCCACACCATTCCTTTTATACGCAGACACTTCCCCTTCTATAAGTTAACTAGGGCTTTTTTTTTTTCTTCTTTTCTTTTTCCTTCCCCCCCCCCCCCCCCCCCCCCCCCTTCTGATGTTGTAACTTTGCTGTCTTCTCAAGTGCTTCTGAGCAGCCATGGCAATGAGATGGAGGAAGAGGAGGTGCTCTTGTGGTCTTCACTATAAGAGAAGAGAAGATATATATCTTCACTATAAGAGAAAGGAAGAGAATTGAAAGCTTTCTTTACCCTGCAATCAATGTAACCTAGCTGATAGAAGTGCGTCAAATTACAAATGCTAGGGTGCTGAATTTTAGCTATACTAAATTTAGACCATGGACTTACTAGGTAAGAGGTTGGACTGGGTGATCTTGGAGGTCTCTTCCAACCTAGATGATTCTGTGATTCTGTCACTTCAGTGGAACCGTGAACATGAGCCAGCCAAATAAGTTATAGCTGATGTATATGTATGTGGCTGATGATTGCATTTTACCTGTGACTCCAGAGATGGCTCCTTGGCACTTCTCCATCAAAGATCTCAATAGTTCGTTTTCAAGAGGAAGGGTGACTATGAGGTCCATTAAACACAGTGAAATTTCCTAATGTGTCACAATTACAAAAACACCTGTGCTAGGCAGAGTAACTTTTCTGTTGAGTCACAGGATTAGCCTCTTTAAGTCAATGTGCTTCTGTTTGTTTATAAATTGCTAACAAATAAGCAGCATCCCAAATTGCAATTTACTTTCTTTAGATAATTTGATAATTGCAGCATTCCTTACGGTATTTATATAAGAAGATTGGCAATTCATAAATGCTAAATTATACTAGATCTGCCTATTTGCCAATTGCATAAAATTACTGAACTAAATCTTGCAGCCATCAGAGTAACATAGCTTAAGCTACAGCAAATTCTGAAATGTGGCTATCCTGTGCATTTGCAGATCTAAATAAACTGATGTCAAATACTGTCAGTGCTGTGAAGAGATGCTACCTGCTATTCGGGTACTGATACAGCCATGTCATGACTGCAGTGCACCAGGGTAATTTGCTCTGCTCCGCAGGGTTGTTAAAGACTTTCTAACTAAATTTTTCCAGCTGGGTTCATATTCTCAGGAAAACTGCCTTTTGTTCCTGCTGGTTTTGGAGCACTACCTTGTCTCAGTTGTTTTATAAAATATGTTTCTCTTCTTAATTATTCCCTATGACTATCTTTTTATTTTTATTTCTACATAATTTGTTTAATTATTCAGGCTGGGTTCAAAATATCTGCTGATTTTTCTAGAATGTTTAATCAGTGAATGCATAAGGAAAAAAAATGCAGTTTGCAGCAATGCTGTTTTGTTTTGTTTTTATTTTTTTCCAGAGGGGAAAAAAATGTAATACCAATCCCAATGATCAAAGATCTAAATAAGCAGTTTTGGTATTCTCTAAGAGCTTATGTAACTTATTGACACATACTTCTGAGTAAAGTCATATTCTTTCTCTGTCTCTCTGTCACTTTTTTTTAAAAAGGAAAGTATATGCAGTGTCTTGCTGGAATCCCGACTATACCCTTCCTCCCCTGAAAAAGAGAAGTGACGTTGCTCTGCCTCAGCTATTCCTTTCCAAAGAATTTGCTTATGGCCCATTCCAAGCTGTAGAAGCTCTGAGCTCCCTTGATAATAAAAGGAGACAGAATGGGGTTTTTCTTTTTCAATTTGGCTTTTTTTCTCACTCATATGTGTTGTCCAGAAATGCCAGCGACTAGCAGCGCAGTCTGGTCTTAGGCAAGAGAGGCAGAATGTCAGCATATGGATTCCTCAAGCACCAATCTGGAACACAACTTGGTTATTAAGCTAGAGAACAGGACGGGGCACTTGACCCATCAACGTTTGCACAGAGGTTGCTCCCTGGAACCGGTGCTCGTGACAGTCGTAAGTTTCCTGTAGTGGTTAAAGGCTGAGTTGGCAAGTTGCAGAAGGAGATTTTTACCATCAGATCCCAGTGAAATCCTCGGCATAGGAGGCTGTTTGAAGGCCCTGTGTTTGAGCCTTGCATTACTCAGTTTGTTTTTCCTTTTGAACAGAACACAAAATTTAAGTTGCAGTCTCAGTTCTTGAGTACAAGCATACACTTACATTCTCAGGCAGGAGTTATTAGCATTTTGCCTTTGTAGCCATTTTCTAATCATTGTGCAGATGAAGTATTTCAGGATGAGAAAGTTACTGTAGTTTTTTAGCAAGTACCTCAGGCAATTTGCTGACATATATCAGTGCACTTGTCAAATGCTTTGACACAGATGTCTAGTTTTGGCAACCACAGAATTTGAATATCCTACCCTAGTACATATCTATTCATAGAGTCAATTCAGATCCGGTGTAGGTGGGTGCAACTTCATTGACTTCAACTGTGAGGCAGCCGCCTGCACTTGAGCTGAATTTAGGCTCAGAGAATTGTGCCCAAGAACAGCCTGGAGAGCACACAAAATGGTCCTCCAAGACCTGTTGCTGCCTTCACCTGTGAGTGAGTATGCGTCACAAGTGTCATTGAGCCAACAGGGCCAGTTACAGCACTGGTGGGCTGGCCTTACCCTCTTCTGCAGGAGGATAATTTGGTGTTGGAGCTCACCCTAGGTGGTGGGGTGGTCTTGCTTGCTGTCATGGTTCAGTGCCCACTCTTACCATTTGGCTGTCATGTCACTTCTCCAGTTGACACGAGAGCAACAGTGCCACTTGGGACTCTGTGTTTCCCATTGTGGAGGATTTTTTGGGTCACTGTAAATATCCCAAACATCAAAAGGACTTTTCAATTCTCCCTCTGGCCAGCTATTCTAACTTCCTGCAGCTACAAATCCCCAGGATTATTAATCATTACTATTACTCACTTAACTGAGCTTCTCACTAGTTTCCCAGTAGGCACTGAAAGAGAGAGTTTCTTTTCCACCCTTGGTGGAGCAGCCAGCCCAAACTGTCAGAGCCATGTAGGTCCAGGCTACTGGCACTCTGTCGCCTCGATTGGTCCCAGTCACTTTGGGTACCCACCAGAACACACAGCTTTCCCTGGGCTGCCCCAGAGCCCTTTCAGAGAGAGTTTCACATTGCAGAGAGGACAACCAGGAAATGAACGCCGACAGGATCAGCCTTAACGTACCTGCTAATATCCCGTGGGTCTGTGGTGGCTGGTGCTGCCTCTGCAGCTGTCGCTTGCTCACTCAATGATCCTCCATACCGTGAAATATGTTTGTGCAGTTGGAGGAGAGAGGGAGGTTGTCCCTTGTGTTGCTGGCAATCTCTTCTGCTCCATCCCAATCCAGAGCCATTAGGTTCCCCTTCCACGTGTTGGGTCAGTGGGGCCCAGTGAATGCATTTTAATTTGGAGCAAAACCCCTAAAACTGGAGAGTGTTAATATTCCCAGACACCATGGGATTTATTAAAGGTACTGAGATCTGCCAGTTTGGCTTGTTTTAACAGTACTCTGAGAGAAAAAATGAGAAACATTGTTATAGATGTTTGTCTGTAGACAGAAACACAATTGTCACAGTATATTTGGATATGTCACTGCATATCGTGTCCAGGTTTGATTTTTCTCAAGATGGTTGTGAAGAGAAACCCAGCAGATCGACACAATGCCTTAGCTTGCAAATCATTGCATAGAGCTGCCCTGCTGCTATTGGAAATAAACACAAAATACAGTACTACATGACACACATCATACTTTGGTTTGAAGAACACAGTGTTAATTTTATGCTCTCCTTTCACATAAACACCCTCACTTGCACCTTAACAAGCCCCCAAACATTGGTTACCAAACGACCATATTATATCACCCCCCCCTTTTGTTCACTTGCTATAAAATTGAACAACTGGGACTGAGAGAATTTGGCCTCGGTCCAAAACATGGCTAGATGCATCTGCATTTGGCTCTGTGCCCAAAGATATAATATTCAAATGTGAGTTGTCCTTAATTTTTGTTTAAATCATCCTTTTCACTACATTTTTTTTTCTGGGGTGAGTGCAGATCTGGCAAGATGTTTTCTCCTCGTCAGATTTTTTTTTTTTAATTATTATTATTATTATTGCAATTTACCTCTTTTTTTTTCCCTGTGGAATTCGGAAGAGATGAAACCTAGTGGGACTGCTTAGAAATTAAATGCCCCCCACCCCCATGCCCCCATTACTCTTTAAAAATCATTTAATAAATAATATTAACATTTCTGTTATTTCTTTTAAACGTCCTTCAAAGTAGAGTGGGGAACCTTATTTATTTGCTTTTTATAAAAACACTGTGTACGGAATTTTAGGGGCTTTCTTCTCAAATGTCTTTAGCTGATGCTGCTGCCAGTTAATAATTATAAATCTGCAATGGACAATAAGGGCCTGATACAGATTGTCAGGGTGGACCTTCTCTGACTTCAATGAGCGCTGGGTCAAATGCAAGTAGATTTTTGCCTGTAATTGAGTTGCTCAAAAATCCTTTGTGTGTGAAGCTGCCCGTGATTGAAACAGGGTTGGACTTGGAAAAGTGGCACAGTACAAAATCAGAGACAAATTCAGTGTGGTTTTGCACTTCTCTGTTTATGCTGCCATAAATTCAATGATGTAAAGGGGGAATAGGTCAACAGAAAATGTGACCTTCAGCCGAGGAAACATTTGCTGTATTTTCCATGCTTTAGTTGCTGTTATTAATACTAATAATGCTTAGCAGCAGTACCAATTAGATTGGTGTAAATAGAGATTATAATGTGGTTAGGGATAACACAATTGACAATACGTGTATTTAGTAAACAAGACTGTCAGTATGTATAAAACATCAGCAACATGTTAAAGCTTGATATTTCATAAGACAGCAGAGCATGGGGATTGCTTTGAGACAGCAGCTGAAAAAATATTTCATTTATAAATGAAACGTGTTTTAGTGTTATAAACCCCAGCAGGCAATTCACTCATTGGGGCTAATCATTCAAAACCTGCTCTTTGGTAACAAGCTGAGGGAGGCAGAGTAGCATTTCCAAAGACACTGGGGGTTTTTTTAGTCCATAGGAACACATTTACTTTAGCTTTATGTGGTTTTTTTGTTTGTTTGTTTTTTAATTTAAAAAATACTGTCTTCTGTATCTGGAGAGTACTCCTAAAATGATAGATTTATTAATATTTTCTAGACTTGCATGAACTGTTAAGTAAATAATGACAAATATCGAGACAGATTACACGCCAAGTCTGGTGGAGGAATTAAACATCCTCCTTAGCTACCTGATCCAAGAACTTTGAATAAGGTATTTTAAACCAGGTCTGGTAAGTAATGTTAAATCAAGCACTTGAGTGGCTGAAGCAGTTAACAAAAGTTTACATTTTCTGTCAAAGTATTTTAGAAATTAAATTTCTTATTATTGCTTCTTGGGCTATTTTTACTCTTCTCTCACAGTGCTGTGATCTAAACTGGAGATTCATGGCTTCTCCTTGGGACTGGCAAGGTGGATTGATTACAAGTGTGCTTAAGCAGAAGAAGAAGTTTGGGTTTTAGCAGGTGGATGTAAAAAATTTGAGTCACTGTCAGTGAATGCCAATAATCCAGAGGTAACAATGTGCAAAAAATCCATCTCAGCATTTATGAAGGATCATTTACTGAGACTGACTCTGAAAAATCACTCATCCCTAGCTTGGCATTTTTTCTCCTATTTTTCTCTGTCTCCCTGCATTGGTCCGAGACACTTTTTTTTCCCCTTCCCCTTCCCCTTCCCCTTCCCCTTCCCCTTCCCCTTCCCCTTCCCCTTCCCCTTCCCCTTCCCCTTCCCCTTCCCCTTCCCCTTCCCCTTCCCCTTCCCCTTCCCCTTCCCCTTCCCCTTCCCCTTCCCCTTCCCCCTTTTTTTTTTTTTTTTTTTTTCCCAGCTATAATTTTATGTATGCTACAAATCTGGGAGATGCATAGTGGTGGTGAGCATGTCATATTCAACATTTGAAAAGAGTGCAATGAAGCAAAGTCCCAAGAGACGCTATTTAAACACTCTTTTGTGAAACTCTGATCTTGGTTGCTACATGGATTGCAATTGCCAGTGTTGGGAGCAGACCCAGAAAAAACAAGTAACATTATTAAAACATACTGGGCATAACAGCATGTTCCCTTCTCTTAATCGTTTCAAAAAATGTCTCAGTACAAAATGGAGTTTTCCTTGAATGTACTCATTTCTTGACTAGTATAATGAAGATCACTCAGAAATTGACAAATGTGTTATATAATGTATATAAATATTAATATATATGTAATAACTGTGTATAAGTTTTATAAAATTTCTTTTGTTCTAACCTAACAAATAATGCTATTGGGAGTTGCTGATGAGGCCAGAAATATAGCATAATTTAAGAAATGCTGAACCTAGTGCAAAAACAAAAACAAAACAACAAAAAAAAGTAGATGTACATCTGCATGGAACAAAGTAGTCTTACATTTATGTAAGCTAGGAAGGGAAAATTAGGTATTTCTCTTAATCTGATGTTCTCTTTCTCATTTCTTGAAATGTTCTTACTACAAGATTCCATAGCTTAGTATTTGTTCATATTGAATCTATTCCTTATACATTTTATATCTTGCATGGTAACTCCCACAAAAGAATGATCCCAAGTTAACACAATTTCTTCATTCCATATAAAGATTTCAAACAGGATCTGCTGCTCTCCCTTACCACTTAGCAAAAAGGTTGCTGGAAAACAGCATCAAAATAATATCACATTTCTTAAATAAATACATTTAAAAGAAAAAAAAAATGGAGGCAGACCTGATTTGTACATACTGCTGTTAAATTATAGAGCAGCATCAATGAAGCATGAGTCGGCACCTGCTGACATTTTGTTCAACTGACGGCTGCACAGCACAATGTCTGCATGGTTAGACACTGATGTCAGGCTCAGTGGATACAGAAAGAATAAAGATCAATGAAAAACAGACACTCAGAATGTTTTGACCACCTGGGTATTGCCATTTTTCCAAGGAGCGAAGTGTGTGTCTGTGTGCATACGAGGAGGCTACAGCTGCAGAAGCTGGGGTTGGCACACAAGGTAACCCTCTAGATGCATGAAGCTTTCACTCATGCAAACTGGGGGTTTCCTGTGGAAAAACAAGTGGCAGCCCCTCGAAACACCAGAGAGCAGGTGGGCACTGCATCAGTTGCTTCTATCAAGATACCCTGGGACTAAGCTGAAGCAGAGGAGCTGAAGCTGTGAGATCTGAGCCGTAGGGCAGGGAGATACATGGATCACATGTTGTTGCAGCTGCCCAAGACGTGATGCTGCTGTTATGTGTGGACGTGGAGGTCCACGTGTCACTGCAATGGAACATTTCCACTCTAATCAGCAGGTTGCTTATAAGCATCTGCAGTTGTTAATTGTGTTCATATTGAGTAATCAGTGTTATTCTCAAGTTTAACAAGGAGAAAGGTGTGGGGAACTTTCTCTTGCGAGATTCTGCCACAGGAGTTGAGCCCAGTGGCTGTGTTGCATCCAGGATCACATTTTGCCCAGCTGACCAGTTGCAGCTCAGGTGCAGCTTGTAATGAGCTGCTCGGCTTTGAGTCATTTCTGAACCATGCAAGCATCGTGCAACTTCCCCATATTCAACAAGTGCAGAGGCTGAAATACTTATAAATGTGCTTCAGTGCACATGCTTTTTTTCTCTTCCCACACTTATCATGTACCTTTTGCCCAGCTGCTGTCCGGGTCTTTCCCTTGGCACCCTCTCCATCCCGTCTTCCATGCAGCTCCCTGCAGCACTAGCTATGTGGGCTCTCCTTTCAGCTGCCTCCTCTGCAACAGTCAAGTTCCTGTGAAAGCAACACAAAATTCTTCCATCAGGTATTTGAGTGACTGCATTATGGACATCATGGATCACATATGCATGTCACATCACTGGATTGTGCTGTCTACCGCTAATTTTAGGTTACAGATTTTTTCTCAGGAACAGATGAGTTTGCGCAGCTCTAACTTCACCTTTGGTACCACATGGCTGCTGAGAGGCAGACAGAATCCTTTCAGCTGTCTACTTTCCCATTTTTATTTATTTATTTATTTATTTAGTAAATGGTTTAGGTCTAGATCATGACAGACCTTTTCATCCATTTTTCCATATAATGTCTTTGACTTTGATTTTCTCATTAAAGTATCTCACGCCGTGTCTAAGGAGAGACTTTTTTTTTTTTTTTTTTTTTTTTCCCTCCATGGGAAGAAACAACTCCTTTATGGTAACACTTCAATTTCCTTGGTGATTTGCTTTCCCCTAAAGCTTTGGCAGCCATTTCTTTCTTACCTTGCCCAGTGAAATCCCAAGAAGCCCAGTGAAATCCTGAGAAGCTTCATGGACTGCAGCAAATGCTACTTTCTGAAACCTCTCAGCTCTTTTAGGGCTGTCAAGTCTTTTGGACATTGTAGAAGAGGTGATGTTTGATCCTTGGAAGATAGCAGCTCAGTACTGGACTCCTATTCCAATATTCCAGTTAAAAACAAGCATTGAAAGTTCATTATCTAGCATAAATCATCTAAAAGCCAAAAAAAAAGGATAATTAGCAGAAATTATATGCTGAGTAAGAAAAAAATATCAGAAACAAAAAGGCAGTTCCTTCACAGTAACAACTTTAAAAGGTAAATCCTACCTAGAAATTTTAAAATTGTTTCTAAATTAGTGATATCTGTTTCAGGACATCCCAGGAGCCTGCCATAAGGACTCTTTTAGTCTGGCTTCTCCCATCAGCCTGTAGCAGATGACAGAGCTGTGCACCGTTTTGGCTCCCAGTGTCCGGCCCTCGCTCTGTGTGTGCCACTCTCCCAGCCTACAGGCAAATGCTTTCGGTGTTCTCTGAAGTTTATTGGCAGCCAAGGACTCTCCAAACAAATCTTGGAGGCAAGCTTTTTTTTTTTTTTTTTTTTTGTGCACTGTTCCCATCTCAAAACTCAACTGCATTCTGGCTATCCCTAATGAGAAGATTAAGGAGCAATACATTGGTAGTGCTTCAGTGCAAGGGCCAGGCCTATTGGCATGATGGGGATCAAGGTAAAGAAGTGAAAATTTAGTGCTTTTTTCATCTCACAGATGCTTTGTCATTGTTGTAGGGAAGCGGTGCAAAATTACTCATCCTTGCAACTGCTGCTTGGTGCAAATGCAGGTTACTTTCTGGCTTGGTACTGGAATAGGGATGCATCTGACTCTCAATGCAGACCATTATTTTAACCCCAGGGAGCTCTTAGCAATTCCAAAATAGCTCAGAGAAAAGGGCAATGTAATTACTTCATAAAGGAAGCAGAAATTCTTTTGATATTTTGGATTCCTAAAATCAGGAAAATTAAAGATATCTTTGCTGCTATATTTCTTTTGCATTTTCTGCTTTCTCCACCTCCGCACAGAGTAAGGTTTTTGATGCATAAGCAACTATCACACTATTTCTCTATCTCCTTACTGGTAGCAGGAATATTGAGAAGTTAAGAAATAAAAATGCAGTAAGTAGGTTTCTCCTCTGCCTCAACTTCCCTTTGTATTTCAGCTTTCTACCACCAGTAATTCCAGAGGAGATTTGCATGCCTAAATGGTAAATTTTATCTGGTGTTTCTGCTGTTCTTTCAAAGACTGCTTCTCACAACCTACGCAGGTATAGATCGGGGTTATACACCTAAATTCAATCTTAATTTAGTTTAACTATGTGGGATATATCTCTTTCCTTCCCCAGGACTGTGAGAGGTAACATATTAATGTAAATTTTCTGTGGTGGTATCAACAAAGTGTTAGAACATTGTTGAGAGACTGTGATGCAGTTACTAAAATACATACAAAATGCATGACTCCTGCAGGATGTTGTCAGCTTTCGTGTCTGTAACTCTGTCACAGTCACCCTAGAAGAGGGTGGGGTGGGGGGAAGACTGCTAAAATCAATAAATATTTACATTCTTATTTCCTGCTAAGCATGTAATCCTTCACAAATTTCAGTGAGAGCTTACGTGCTAGAGCAGGAACCTACACCTTGGATGATCAGAGCTCCAGATGTGGCCTCCTAATGGACCTTCTTATATTCTGACTAGCATGGAGGCAGTTGCAGCCTCTGCAAAAGAAGAATTTTACCCTGATGGGAAGTGATTTTAAGCTCTCTGGTTTGTATAAAATGACCACACTTCTGTTTTGTCAAAACAGTGGTGGTTAAATGCTATTTTAACACATACAATAGTCATATTTGTCTATTTGTTTTCTAACTACCACATAACCCCCCACCCCAATCACACATAGTATTTATCTCTTTGGTAGCTGCCTTTGTATTTACCTATCAGGAAGCACAAACATAAGACAGTTAAATACCTCTGTATGGAATCTAACTTCATTTATTTTGAAGCATTCTTCTGTTCTTAAAAAAGCATATGGATATTTTGTGGGTGCAGTTTTGTTCCTTTCTAGTCTGTATCAAATGTAGATTATACCAAAATATTTTTCCGTAAGAAATACTCTTGTAAGCTCTGCCTGCCATCTGAGAGTCCAACACATTCTCCTTTAGCTGTTAACATCCACCAGTGGTGAAAATGCAACAGGTCAGGTTTTCACCTGCCAGTTTTCATTGAAGGTTAGGCTTAACACAAAGCTTAGGGTCACCACACTGCCCATGTATTTTTTAGTTACTTGTCAATAATGTTTCCTAAAAAGTAATAACCAAGCTCATTCTTTGCTGCTTCATCTCTGTAGCGCAGGCAAGGAGCAGAAACAACACTAGTAATGACAAAGTTTTTATACTTAAGCAGATATAATTTAAAGGCAGAGATAAAAATATGTTCTAAATAGCTTTTTTTTTTTTCTTCTTCTTCAGTGACAATTATTCTGTTTTATTCCAAATACTTACGGTATTGAAGGATTTATGCAGAGTTTCTTGTCACATATTCTTTCCTTTGTGAAGTATGCAGTTTTCCCATAGGGAAAATAATAAAATTCCCTAACTTTGTTAAATTGTTTGCAGGTGTCCATCATAAGTATAGAAATGAATAAGCCCAAATAATGGTTGTATAATATTAAAGAATCATAAAACAGAAATACTGCATGAATAAACTGAAACATCAAAGGGTCTTGAATGCAGTTGCAATCTTTTGTTGCATATTGTAGTCTCTGGATTGTGCATGCATTTCCCCTGTTCTAATGATATAGCAATGTAATACAATTTCATTTTAATACGGAGTAGATGTAGTTTCTGGGGAAAATAAAATATTCTGGTCCAAACAGTTTCAAGAACTGTGTTCTTGATGAATTCCAAAAGATATTTAATAATGTGCTTTCCCATCTAGCATAGAGAAGGATTTTGATTTCCCTGTTTAAATTGCAGTAAACTTTCTTTAGAATCTGTGCATATCTGTACTTCAACACAGAAGCTTGCTACAATTCCTGACATTTAGCATCAAGCACAGTATTATATATCTTGATGGTGTTTGTGTTTTGTTTTTTTTTTTTTTGATGCTGCTGCAGTGGCTTTCTTAACAGCAAAAGAAAGTCTATTCCTTTCTATTGAAATGTGGCTATCTTATTTTTCCACAAAGAAATGCAGCTGCATGAGTTATTTTGCTGAACTTCATGCAGTATACTTCTGGTGAAAGACTGAATGAGTACGTATTGCTACAAAGAGGTTAATATATATATATATATATATAATTTCTGTAGTATTTTGTTAGCTAATTTTATTTTTTTGCATTTTTGCATTCAAATTTCAAGAACAAATATTCAAGGTATAAAAAAGTTACATCTCAATAAATGTAGCAGAACTATTGCTTACTTTAAGCAAATCACCAAAATCTATTGTTCAGATTTCTAAATCTGCATACAGCTATGGGTGTGCAGCAGAGCACCTAGCACCAAAATATTTTAGCACTTGGATGAAAATCATCATATTGCAAAGCTCTTCGAAAGCATGGGGAGTGATTTATCCAGGTTCAAGCTTCTGATGACAAAGGAGGATAAAAGAAGCTGACACTGGCCCTGTAACTACTCTAGTCTTAGAGCTAATGAAGCCTTCCACCCAGCAATGTTAGAGTTTAGGTGAAGTTTTGGCTCTTCACTGGCACTAGCCACAGCAGAGGGTTGCTGCAGAGCATCCTGTCACCCTTTTCTACCCCTCTGTGCTGAGCAGAGGGGTGCGCAATGCAGGTGCTTCAGCAGAGCAGATCCTTTGAGGAATGCTTTGCTGGACCATGAACACAAGACCATCACCCTTTTGCACCACTCTTACAACAACGTGCTGACAGCACTCTGCTACAGATCTAGAGGCTGTCTTGGTGCAGCAGTGCCATACCTGTAATTGCAAGAACAAGGGCTGAGGCAATATGAACCTGGCCTCATCAATGATCCTAGGAATATCTTGCAAGGGTTCTGCTGACATTGCTGCACAAAGAGTACTTCCATGAAAGAGGCATGTCTTTGTTTTAGACACTAAGAGAGTGCTGCATAGATAATATATCCTACCTCATCAGCAATCCATTCTGTACTTATCTTGGAAACTGCTCTGCTATTAGATTGGCTCATGATATGGTGTCTGCAGTCCTTGAGCAATTATTTTTGCTCATTTTTTTTGGCTCAGAACAAGGACAGCTTTCTGTAAAGTAAGTGCTGGCTCAAGCATTCTCTGCTTTTCCCCTCTGTGTGTTTGCATGTGTGCGTGGTAGATATATAATGATGTGATATCTTTGCATCTAGAGCCTGGTTATTTTCTCTCGCAGCCTATGTCAAGTCATCAGGCGTGGCTGTGTGGTGCCATGAAATAAATCTCCCTTAAAAATCGGTATATTGGTCAGGGACTGAGCTGGGCTCAGCACCCCTCAGTAAACAGCAGTTGGGTTATTCTGCTCTCATGATGACTTGGCTATTCCTTCTGATACAAACCCATGAACTGGGGTTTCGGGGGCTGAGGCCATGTTGTGGGGTCACATTCAGCATTGTGGTTTGTTTGTGAGGCTGGAGGGAAGCCTTTATACCGGGGGTCACCTGGACTGCTCCTTCATGGCAGAGACTTCAGAGTCTCATGGCCACATTGCGATGTAGCTGCTTCCCTGGGTGGGGTTTTATTTGCATGCCTGGCTTTTGTTCGCAACAGTATGCAAATATGAGTGTCCTGCACCTCCAGATAATGACAAGGAGTGGAGTTAATTTTTAAGGAGAAGCTGTATAAGCATGCCATAGTTAAAGTTCTTGATGTAAAGAAAGTCACCAATTCACAAAGGAATTTGATTACCTCTATCCATTATACACACACAGTGAGTGATCGTGCTACTAACCATCTGTCATCTATTTCATTTGCATCATCAACACCTGCCCTGTTTATCTGCTACATTCTTTTCTTCACTGAATTCTTACACTGCTTTAATAAAATACAGAAATGTTATTGTTAAAAACCAATTAATTTACAATCCTCCATAGAGATAGTATTACTTATAATTCAATTTAGCTTCTAATGACCTGCTTTCTTGCAAAATGACTTAATTCTAGTGTCAAAGATTAGTTATTAGACATTACCCTGCTGCACCAGTCATGTACTGCTGAGACAGGCAAAGCAGCTCTAGGTGTCCCTGGTCATTAATCAGAACTCGAAGACATTTTCCCTTTAACTCATTACAGAACCTGACTTCACCTGCCACTTTAACTCTTCGTTTTATGGAGTATTCTCAATCTGTCTTTCCTCCTCTTTTCGTGATTTGGGCCTTCAGTGGGGAGAACAGAGCTGGATGTCTGACTGCCTAGAAGTATGCTGTCGCTGCCTGTGCTTTCTGCTGACCCTCTACCCTGGAGTTCATTCTGTGTCTCAACCGTTATGTGAATGGGGCATGAAAAGTGATGCTTTCTTTCCCCTACATCATTTTTTTTGGAAATCAACACAATTGGATTTTCCACAAAATTACAGCGCTGGGTGTACTTGCCTTCTTATTACAAAAAATGGTATTATAAACATATATCACAGAGGCAAACCTGCTTCCATGCAAGTAGTTTGGCAAGGCAGCTACCGCCAGCCACCGCCTTCCTGGGCAAAGGGAGTCATGAAGCAAGAGGTCAAATCCAGCCAATTCTTGAAGCATCATCTGGGCCCTCGGGCACTTGGAGGAAATGTCTGGTTTTGCACTTTGCATGAGGATATTTTTATATGGCATATTGATGTTTCATATACAAAATACTATGCACAATCTAGGGCTGGTTCAAATTCTTTTTTCTTGCTATATCCCAGGCAAGGGTTGGCTTTTCTTACTTTTTACTAGCATGGCTTCTTCTTTTTTCTCAAATGGTGAAACACTTCACTGGGAATAATGCTATTTGTAGACCGTGATATGCTGGTAAGGATGGATTTGGTCTTTGGAAAACAGCCTAAAGCACAATTCTTTGCCTTTTGGTTTCTGTGATACATGAGGGAATTACCTGCCATCAAATTGAACTCCAGATCTTTAGAGTATTTTGGCAACAAAGAACACAGAAATTGCATATATGAGTTGATTGATTTTATATAGAAATTGAACCCTTTAAACAATTTATGATGACTTAAGCTTTTGAATAATTATATACAGGGTGTCTTAAAATGTATAACAAATTTAAAACTTGAAGCTCATCAAAGTCTAATCATGGAGACGGGATGAGTGGCAGGATTTAATATGGAAAATGTTATTTCTTCCACTCACAATCAAGTCTATATGCTGTAGAACTACTTTCAATAAAATCTTATTTTTTTAATGAGTTTAAGTGTTGCAGCTTAGGCTGGGTGAAAATTTTTATTTTCCCAAAATACAGACACTTCTGTCTTTTGAAAACCAGGAACCTACTGTTATAAAAGGCAAACAATGTCTCATCTGACTTCTTGACAACTGCATGCCATGCTGGAAGAATAAGAGATGCACATTATTTTCCTAAAAGCACAGGAATTGGCTGTACAGTGTAGGCTGATGAAACTTCAACAGCTGTCTTCTAAGAAGCAGTTTCTTTTTTTTCACAATAGACTATCAAGGGACATGTGAATAGTACACCAGACTAACTCTTAAACAACAGGCATTCTTACAAATGATCAAACTCAGCTATGAGCGCCTAAGAATAACCTCCTTTGGATGGCAGGGGTGGAACGTTGCTCTTCGTGTACTGCAAGTACTAAAGCCGTACATAAAACATTTTGCTGGGTGAATGTTCTGTTTATACAGCTTATAATATTTGCAGACAAAATCCATCTGAAACACTGATATCTTAAATACCACAAGGATCAGCCCTTTGGACAATATGGTAAATCTCTTTGCATGAGAATCCTTAACAACGCTGCTTTCTAAATGACATAGAATTATTGCTTCAGTCAGACTAATAAATAATTCACATTTCTAAATGGTTTCTATGCAGGGTGATAGAGCAGTGTGGTAGGGTAGGAAACATCCAGCTAGAACCTAAAACATCTTCAGACATAACCCTGTTTTCAAATGGTAAAAGTTCGTGTCTCCTGCTCAGGCAGCACATCATCAGCATCCAGATCAGGAGTTATGCCAAACTAGCTGTAATCTAATATGGAAATGAGATGTTGGCCTTGATATTGTGTCATTCTTCTGAATGGGATCACCTGCACCCATATCTCCTAGGAGGAAATTTCAAACAGAGTTAGCTCCTTAAACCTTCTAATTAAAATGAGAAATCCCCAGGCTTCCATGACTCAGCCTCGGAAAAAGATTATTAGGAATTTAATAGGGAAAATATCGCATCTCAGACCATCTGTGACCCAGTGCTCTGTGAGAATTTAAAGAAAACTGGAGGGAGGAGGTGCACGCTCCAAAGCACACTCTAGGAGTACTTTGTTGGAGCTGCAATAAATCAACATAGTTAGAGTACAGCCTTTTTCAGATTTAATTACTGTTACATAATTATTAGCAAAGCAGTCTCCTCTGAAACTGTAAAACTCATTACACCAAAAATCCCCAAGCTCCTGATGGAATTTATGAACTAGTTACTTTCTTCCTGGCTCTGGGAAATGAAATAGGTTGTATTCTGTTTAGTCTCCAGCAGTTTTTTAGTGTTCTGAGCTATTCTGTTCTTCTTAGTTCTGGGGAACTTTCCATATTTGCCTTTTCCCTTTAAAAAAAAAAATAAATAAAAAATCATATTCTTTTTCATTTGTTTGCTTTTCTGCTTCTGGCACAGAATCTAGATGTAAACAAGTAGGAACATCTCATTTCCTCCATCACTGGAGTGATGCCACTGATTGAGCTAAAATATAGATTCCCTCATGGAGGTGCAAAAGAACAAAATTTTAATTTTCTTTTCCCTAAGCTTTTGCTGTGAATACACAGCTTTAAAACCTCACAGTGATCTGGACAAGGCCTGTATCAAGTCAACCTGAGGCCAGCCCTTTCCCGACCATTGCTGCCCAGTTTGAAACCTTTGGCAGGAGCCTCCTGGCTCTCATGTAGAACAATGGAGATTGCATGATGTCCTAATGGACAGGCTGACACTTAAATTCATAATGACATCTTATGAATAGATGTAATGAGACATGCCCTCAGAGAGCTGAATGAACAGGTGAGGAATGGCAAATGGATACTGTAAGATCCCATTATTTCAAAGCTAGTAAGGCTGGGCTGAGGAGAAAACCAGGTGATAACAACTGCAGCAATCCTTAGTTTCTTCTTCCTTTAGCCAGGAAATTGCAGACCTTGTGTTAGCACAGCCTGGCCATCAGCCCTGGGAGGTACTCCTAAAGCTAAGCCTCACTTTGGCTGCTTATGAACTCAGGAGTCACATCTCTGGGGAAAGTATCATAGTATTTTCAGAGGTGACTCAAAGGTAATCAATGTTTTTACCTATGTCACAAAGATGAAATTATATTTACCTGCTGAAATTGCTGTGATAATTGCTAGAACAAAGAACTTTGTTTTGTTTCTTCTTGAGATGCTCTCCTAAGTTTGTGGCATCAGAATGTAACTGCTTTTCCTGTGTTTGCTCTTCCAAAATATGACTTTGTGGTAATATAAATTGATTTTTTTTTTAATGTAAAACTGTAAATCTTAAAATAAGAACTTTATAAAAGCCCAACATTTCTTGGTTCAATCCAATTTTATTTATCTATAGATATAGTAGTAAGATAACTCGTGTCCTAGGGTTTAAACTAGTAACTTAGAAAACTTGAGGCACTGAGCTATGCTGGATCAGGAATATAGGGAAATTTGGTCTTGATCTGCATTTAATATGATTTAATTATCTTCACAGATATTTCTCTTGGTAGATATTACAGGTTACAAAATAACAAGAAATCCATGAAAGGCGATAAAATATAACTTAATTTTGCATAACATTTTAATGTGATCCGAATCCTGAAATGCTTAATAGTGTTAAATGATACACTTATAGCACCCCAAAAGAGAAATTAAGGAAGCAAGCAAGAAAGAGTGAGTAAGAGCCCTCTTTCCAAAAAGAGGAATGCATGGCTCAAGGATCAGTATCAGCGCTTCACACTGTACCAGCTAAAGTGAAGTTTCCTGCACTACATTCCTGTTAGACAATGGATGAACAGATGCTTTAGAGAGGAAGACAGAAGGATAGAGACATTTGGAACTGGATCTTTAAATAAAAGAGGGGTCAATAGAGTTCAGTATAAATAAGATTATGTCTTTATTTTTATTTTTTCCAAGGAAAAAGCAGTTCCTTGAAACGTTCTGGAGTAGATCTTGGGCAGGTCAGGAGATCATAAGGAAGAGAAATTACAATAGCTAAGGTAAGAGCAATGAATAGCTTAATCCTTGTTGATGGGCTGAAGAATAAAGAAATGTATATAAAACAGAAGATGAAGATAGGACATAAAAATAAACCTAGTACCATCCATTAAATTCATTTGAACTGCAGGCACCTCCATACAAATCTAGGTCAGGGAGAGAAGAAATGAAAACATCCTTGAGGGCTCTTTCCTTATCTGAACAGCTCTTCCTCTAAAGCATCCCAGTGGAAAACTGTACTGAGCTTATTTTCTTGGGCACATTCTCACTTTGTGAAAGATGGGCTCAGGATGCTTATTGGCATGGAGGCAGAGAGCATGATTTGGGAAGATATGTGGGCCACTGGGTAAAGCATCAGATTGAGGTCTCAGACACTTGAGCAAGTTACCATAGCCTAATGAGTTCCTTTGTAGCAGCTGAGCTGTTGCAAATGTAGGGTAGCACACGCTAATTTAAACTATTTTTGCTGAGGCTCAGCTGATGTATGGCAACCATTAAGCCAAGGTAACTCAGTCATATGTCTGAAATCTGATTTCAAGAATGTAGGTTCAGCTCAGTTCAGGGGGTAAGGTCATCAGGCTTCTGCTCACTTCATGACTTCTCTGGGCAACCACTTTATCTTGGTTTTCTCATATATATAGCAGCAGTAATGGTGACAACTTACAATTATGAAGTGCTTTGGGGTAGAAGAGAGGGTAAGGTCATTGTTTTTTATTTGTTGGTGGTGTTTTTTGTTTTGATTGCTCTATGTGTGGGGAGAGGAATGTTATGTTGCTATTTGTTGGTGGGTAGAAGCATGGAGTATATTGAACTTTCTGAATTTCACGTGAAGTTTTCCTGCTTGTCTTCATTAATACCTGAGTAAATTCAACATGTTTAAAGGGCTTTTGCTGGTATAAATGAGGGCAGGATTTTGCCGTAGGGATATAGCCTTCTGTTGGTGAGCACATAAAACTCAGCTGAGATTTATCATAATTCTGGTAAGAGCTGAGGGAAGAACAGAAAAATCAGAAAATATCCTTGCTTTCTCTCCAGATTTTGCTTTTCATTTACACTCTATGATTCTTTGTTTCTATTTGGGTGTTTTGGAAAGTATCATGCACTCCTGTCCTCCTAGGAAAAGAGAAAAGTGCACAAATATTCCCCACTCCCCTCCCCATTTTTTTTGGATGGTATTCTTTTTTAGCATTTAATATTGAGAGTTTTGGTCTCTCCCTTGTTTGAAATGAAGGTGTTCCCCTGTGGAAGGATTTTCATTTTATCTTTGTATGGTGATCATAACATGTGGCACTCCAGACAGCTATTCTGCTCAGAGCTGAAAAACACCAAGCATTTCCTTTAATACTACCAATAAACATTTGTGTTATTTTTTCCATAAAGTGGTACTCCAAGCATCGTGCCAGTTCTTCAAGTGACAGATTCTTTTGGAGACGAAAGAAAAGTATCAGTATTTATTGGTTACCATAAGTATTTCCAAACAGTTTAAGAAGCACAAAGTCCTAAAATATTTATGCATGCACATCAGTTACAGTACTCTGCTACCATTTATTGGGCAGAACAACAAAATACATGCATCAGAGTTACGATTGCTGTGATAATTACTTGAGGGAATCACTCCATAATGAAAATTAAAAATAAAACTTGTACAGTGATTAAATATTTTTGGAATTATTTATGCTAGAGTCATGAAGGTGTTTCATATTTCAAAATATTTGATCCAGAAAATGAATGTCCTGCTGCAAAAATGGCCATCATTGTATTCTTGTAATAACATTTCCAAGAGTTACAAAGGACCGTGGTTCTTGTGTACTTGTAATAAATTTCCTGTCTTTCTTCTCTTGTTTCAAAAGGACTTTCAGACAACAAACTTGCAAATCACTGCAAAAACAATCAGTTATCACTCTGGTGTGCATTTAGAGTAGATGATAATGTGAAACAACAGAGTAAGAATCAAAGATTGTGGTTTGGGGGTCCTGCCTCATAAGCATAGGAAGCCTCTGCCTAGTTATTCATCAGACTAAAGATTTTCAACAGAGCTCTGCTAGCCCCCTCAGCTACCGCTTCTGGGCTGGCAGTAGCAGCTGTCTCTTACCATTATGCCCCGAGGAAGCAATGGCATTTGCCAGCAACTCCCTTTGTGTCTAACTCATTTCCTACATTCTCTTCTTTCATTTGCATAGTCAACTGGTCCTTATGCCTCAAGAAATTCAGGAGAGCATCTGAGGAATAAGCTGTTAGAAATGAAGATTTTAAACATCACACCAGGAGGTGCATGCACAGACCTCATTATATTCCCAACAGGTCTGCTAGCTCACGAGAACGTAACACACCAGAGAGACACTCTCTGTTCTAACAGTTGACAGGGCTAAAATAAAGGAGGCATCTCCCTCCCTGCCATCTCAGAAAATCGCTGTGTAAACTCAGCAAAATATTTCTGAGTCTGCTTTCCATCATGACACCCTTCCTGTGGACAGACCTTTATTGATGTCAGAAGTGCTAAAAAGAGTAGGACTTAAGTTTTAGCAGGCTGCCTGCTTCCATTGTTCTTTCCTCCATCTGTCTCCTTTCTTTCACAGTAATTTAGCCTGGGGTTGTCCCAAAAGCATCAATTAGAAATTAGTCAAAATAACCTGAAATCCTGGAAGAGGTTAGATCAGAGACTTGTTTTACCAAACCTCTTTACAATCAGGGTTTCAGCATCAGTAGTGCTTTGATCTCTGCTGTATTTTCCTATCTGTGGTTAGCTGGGCTGTAATGGCATGCTGATGCCTTTTCCACCCAGAAGAAATCTGGTAAAGGTGCTTTCCAGGTGAAGGGCTGCATTGACACCGACCACTCTGAGTGACCAACACATACTGATGCCTCCTAGGTCTCTCTGATAAATAACAATAATCAAACTCCTCCTTCCCACTCATTTGCAGAAGCCCAGTGGCTATTTGATAAACTTGACCTCCTAGTTGTGGATGGTGCTCATGCCTTTGTTAGGTGCTTTCAGTAACTGAAGGCTGTTGCTTGATGTATAGTGGTCTCACGATGCGAAAGTCTCTTTTCCACCCCAGCCCCGTGCCCTCTCATTCTTAGTGTGGGTATTACTGGGGTTGTGCTAGATGTGATTTCCCAGCTATAAGAGGGACCCAGGCACAGCACAGCTAGCTGATCAGTGCTGTACCAAGCCAGCTGCTGACATCAAACAGGTGACAAGGATTCAATCACAAGACCTGTTAATGAAAAAATGATATTTCTGTGATTATTCTGTGATAACCTATGATTTTGGCCTTAATCGCTGTTGACTTGGTGCTGACCACCATGACGCAGCAAATGCCAGTAGCCTGTCTGAAGCAACAGGGAAAACACGCTGGGAATCTCCAACGGTATTATTAGCAAAGCTGGTCAGAGTACTTCCAACAGAGCAAAAGTGCTTTGAAATATCTTGCTTTGGTTATGAGGAAGACTTCATCAGATGGGTTTTTTTGAAGGAGGGGGGAAAGGGACAGAATGAGTGTTGCTGTGACCTGTGTGGGCTTGCAGCCTGGTGACTTGAGCTGTGGTGTGGGATGCTGATATTTACAGCCCTGCATTTATTCAGAAGGAGCACAGTTTAACACTTCTGCTCTCAGCCAGGCAATTGATCAATCAGACTTGAATGTAGAGGCGTATATGCACTGTAACTACTCTCCAGTGGCCTTTGTTGGTCAGGAGTTGGACTTGATGATCCTTATGGGTCCCTCCCAACTCAGGATATTCTATGATTCTATTCTATGATTCAATGATTCTCTGTAGCCCATAAGGCACCACTTTGATTTCATTCACTGTCCTGGTAGAAAACTGATTCAGCAAGAGAAGTCCAGAAGCTTTATTTGTAGTCAGTGAGTTGAAGTAGCTAATGATGGACTTCAATGAAAACTTGGGCCAGTGTGAGGGAGGAGATGTGGCTCCATGGCTAGGAGAGAGAAGGAATATGAAGATCAGTTGATGTGTTCTGGGAGCCACCCTACATACCCTACCTAAGTCAGTCAATGAAATACTCATGTCTTTCTGAGAGTTCGGTTTCCCATCCAGGGCCACAGTAACATACTTTTGTCAAAACCTGACAGAGCTTAGTTACTACATCATTTTTATTTTCCTTTTGAAATACAGCCTAGAAGGAGGATAGAGCAGATGTGATTTTGTTAGGCAATCAAGAACCTGGTGTTTCTGGAGTTTGGTGTGGTCTTGGTTCTTCTTGAGGAAGGTATGAGAGAAGTGGTAAGGTTCCTTCAGACATGACAAGGTTCTGCCACAAGCCAATTCAAAATGCAGTAGATGTGCAAAGCACTGTCTTTCTCTAGTTTATGTGTTCAGACTAATCACAGTGTATGTTATACACATACAACTCTGTGTATGTTATGCAAAAACTCAGCAGTACATCACTAACAACCAAGGTACATGTCACCGTCAAAATTTAGGCTCTAAAGCTGTTTTTAGTTTTCGTAGTCAATGTTGATGCTGTGTCACCTTGTTACAATGTTTTGGTCCTGTTGGCTTCAAAATTGTTACTGAATAATCAGTACTTTTAAAAAATTTGCCGTCATGGTCAGGAGACTGAACTGGTAATAGCAGACTGACTGTGGACACCTGATTTTTAAACATCGATTGTATCTGTGGTTCTATAAACATATGTAGACATTTCCTTGTCTTATGTAAGATATGATAATCCCATATTAAGTTTGTGGGTTTGGGCCTGTTTGGACTGTTGGACCTATGTAGAAACAACCTAGAACAGCTTTTCTGCCAATAAGCACTAGCTGACTTTGGATGCCTACAGACCATTCTGCAAATGAGTCTCTGTAGTGACCAGGGATCCTAAAATTGAAGCCATATGGAAACTTACTGTGCATATTAAATTGCATGCAGCAGTGTTAACAGCATTTTGATTTGTGGCTGCAAGTAATAAATGAATTATATTAATTTTGTAGCTGCCAGCTAATTTCTCCAGAATTACTTTTTAATAACCAGCATCATGTTCACTAGTAAGATTTAAATACATTTAGGAACAAATTTGAGGATTTTTTTATTTAAAAAAAATAATGCTAGATTATCATTTGAGACTGAGTTTATTTAATAATTCTCTAGGTACTTCAAAGTAAAATATCTCATGGCAATTGAATGAACTGCAGACCAGACTACCTATACATAGTGTGGGAACTGGTCAAATCACAGGCAAAATGGTAAACTAAGCAAACAATTTGTGATGGACTCCATGTTGTGTACTGTCACCTTCACACATATTGGGCTGCAGAAGAGAAGGGACGAGTACAAAATGGATTTAGGATGTGCGTTCTCAGGATTATCCCTCCTTGTGTGCAGTCCTCCTTGCCAGTAACTGGTCCTTTTTGGAGGAGGAGTTGCTTCTCAGACGTATCATAGGTGACTAAGAATGTGAAGCATGATTCTTGCCATCTGGGATTGCTAGAGATGTGTGTGGTCCTGTATTAAATATCTTTTATGCCTTGGTCCATTAATAACATCCCAAGTATATTAATGTTGATGTTGATGGTGTCATTTTTGCCCGGAACAGTGCTGAATTTGAAGGGAGAACAGATCCCAATACACAGATGGGAAAGACAATATGGGGAGTATGACCACACTGTCAGTGAGATACCATGCTCAGGCAGCTTGTATCATTAGTCTCTCAACGAGGCCAATAGGCACAGCTTAATTGAACGCTGAAGAGTTCTTCCATAAGGCTGTGCCTGTGGTAGAGGCCATTACTCATGGTGGAGTCACCATCTTACAGAATGCGCTGACATCTGCACGAGTACCTGAGGGTATGGGGAACCCGTGATTGAGTAAGATGCGGATGTATTGTACAGTGACGTATCTCCTCTAGGGCATCTTTCGCAGGCTCAGCTGTTGTGAAGTGCCTGTTAATCCAGCATGAAGGCTGAAGTAACTGTTACAGGGTAGATGACCTGCTGTGCAAAGCAACTGCATAGTTCAAAATAGACACAGTTGTAGCTGGGACATGTTATCTGTCCAGGCAGAGCACACTGGCACCCCAGCTCATACTCAACATGCCTGTCCCTGGGAAGGTAGTTCTGAGAATTTGTTGTGACCATAAAGTTGTCTTTTCCTCTCCTGTAAAGCCAGGTACTTTGTTAGCCGTCTTTCCAAATGGCTGTCATGGTGCATCATACACTAAAGTACTTTATTCACTGGGAGATCTCTGGCCATAGTTCTGGTGGCATTTATTCATTTTCTTCATCACTCATTATGTCGGGGGTGTTTTTCCGTGTTTGCAATGTTTGTCCTTCTGATTTCTGGGTTCATTTGTCTTAAGCCACTCAGAAAGTAAGCATGAGATAAGGCTTGGCAATGGGCTTGCCTTTTTAGCCGAGTTTGTATTATGTTGTGCTTTAAGGGAAAAACTGAGTGATTAGAAAGAGTAAGAATATAGGAAAAGTAGGATTGGAGGAGATGTTAATATTTTAGAGTTTGGATCTATGGGCTGAAAGTCTGTGTAGTTGAACACCTGGGGAGTGTTGGCTGGACACATTGACTGGCTATTTGTTCACTATCACACTCCTAAATTTAGTGCCCCTTTGGCATCAAAATTGGTACAACAATGTGCATTGAGTTAAATGTTTTCCTCACTTGCTGATGGGGTTCCGCAAAATCTACTTCTCAGTGTGTATAGGCATGTCTCTGTGTATGCTGATAGGTGTGAAGTGAACTAACACGTGTATTATATCTATTGTGGGGAAAATACTTAATCATTTGAAGTAATGTCCATTATCAAGACAGAAATAGCAAGCCCAAGAACAGCTCTCTTCCTAAATTCAGGGAGTAAGTGCTTTGCTTTTGAGTGGCACAGGCTATTCCTCAGAATTTGGGGATGGAATGTCAATAGTACAATTAATAAAATTACTCAGAATTCTGATCCTGCTTCTCTCAGTGCCTGGACATTGCTCTTCTTTCCCACATGGTTTTTTTCTGGAATAGGGCAATTATGCACTAGCATTCATATGGGTTTCCCCCTGGATTCTGAGGAAGATCCCGTCATAGCTTCTTTGTCTGCAAGCTGTCTGCCCAACAGAAATGTCATTTCAGTTGCATCTAAGCATTATGCAGCTGCTCTTGTGGCTGTAAATAAGTAACATAGTGGATAAGGCTACGTTTAGCTTCCCATGTGGTTTAGAATCCAATCTGGTATCTGCTGAACTCCCATGGAACAAGAGCAGACCGAGCCCTCTCATTCTTGCTTTCAAGAATACAGAATTTATGCTAAAATCTCTGATTTAAGCTGAATGCCCTATATGTATAAGATCCTTCATTTCAGTTGATTATTATAATTTTCATTTTGCAAACAATGCCCAAGTACACCAGAATTTATAACCTTTTATGTGTGAGTATACATATAGACCAAGAAATTTCATCAGTTTGAAAAATCTTGTTCCACATATTAATCAACTCCAATCCAGAAAGGAGAAAAAAAAAAAAAAAGAAAAAGAAAAAAAAACCTGATTACTAATGTCCTACAGAAATGAGGAAAAAAGGAAAAAAACAATACCAGAATATCAGAACCAGGAAAGCACAATGTTCACTAGGCTGGGGGTGGGAGGTGTGCACTGAATATCCTGGAAAAAGATAGGTCTGTATATATATATATTTTAATATCATCCTCAACTAGTTCAGAATTTCAGCTGAAGCTAGAATATGCGTTTTGGTACATACATATGTGTGTCCTAGAATTAAATAGTGCAAGTAGCGCAGTTACAGGAATAAATGTGGGAGCCTAAGGAGCCAGTGACAAAGGAAAACAACCAAGAGAAAAAAAATATTTTGGTGGAAAAGGGGGAGAAAACCTCTTTACAACTCTATAACCACCATAAGTGTGTGATGTCAATGCAAAGCCAGTTGCAGATCACAGTAATATTCCTTACTCCACACTGCATACATTAAAAAGAAATAAAATAAAAATCTAGAGCTCTTTTCCCTGTCAATTTTGTTTCCTTTCCCTTTTTCTTGCTCATTCTTGCACATCCTCTGGGGCAAGGGGGAAGGCTTTGCAGGAAAATAGGCCATCCTCTTGGCATAATGTGAAAGAATTTAGTGGGACGGCTCGGTCAGGTCATATTGTGCTGGGGAGAGGGCTTGGGAGCGCAATTCTGCGTGGCAGCCCCGTGTCTGGTAGTTAGATTTGTATCAGCGAGATACGACAGGTCTGCCCTTGAGATTCTGCGGTGGCGCGGTGCCAGCTGTTCACCACGCTGATCTGTTTCTCTCCAGAGCAAAATCACAACCTGCTGCTGTGGTTCAGCTCTGGGTCAGACCCATATCCAGGTTATTGGGGATGTTTTGTTACTTTTTTTTTTTTTTTTTTGAAGTTTGGAGTTTTATAAGGAGAGTTGCTTTCCTGACAATTCAGCCCAAAGCAGTACCATCACTGCTACTTGTGCCTCAAATGCTGTAGGGTTTTGGTACCCAGAGAAAACCCACTTTGACCTTGATTATGGACCAGATAGTATAACAATAGGCTTGGGTTAGGCCAGATTCACAGTCTGAGAAACAAAACCATGCAGCTACCTAATTGAGGAAAGTATTATTTGCTTTTTCAAGAAAAGATTCTGCCGTGTGTTTCACTGGGATTTCACTCATCTTTATTGATGGCATTTCACTTAATTTGCTGCCATTTGAGAGCCCTACAGGCAAAGGGGAGAAGAAAAGAGGAAAGTAGAGGTAAAAATGGTGTGGGGGAGGAGGAATTGCTAGAAAAACCTGCCACTACTTCTGTGTCTGTGCAATCTCCATACATTTTAAAAATCTTTGTGCAGATATCTATGAAGTGAAAGAACTCAGGTGATCCCAAAGAGAGCAAAGCATGTGTCCTAAAATGAGTGTATTCCTACTGTAGGGCAGAGGAGGTTTGAGAGCTCACCTGAGGTCTGGCAGTACAGAGATTATCTTTTCCTCTCTGCTTGGCACTGCACTGAGGACTTGTAGGACTGCAGGGCAGGGGCCATTGTTGCTTAATTTTACTTCTGGTGTATTCTGAGAAGGAGCCCAGAGGTACAGCCTGGTGTTACTCTAGCCTTGATCACTGGTTAGCCCAGTGCTGCAAAGCAAAGAGTGCAAGCTCTCAGTATTCTGCCATGCCTCCCACCCCTTTTCCAATTCAGGCACATCCTTGTCTTCAACAGGGCTGGCTGAAGTCCTGGAACACGACATTTAGTTTCTTTTCCAGTATTTTTATTAGTAAAACTAATATATTCTTTTTTTTTTCCCCTCACTCTGTTCTGACTTTTTTGAATGTCTTTTTTTATGCCTTCATGTTGTAAAGAGAATATTAAGTTAGATGGATGTTTAATCTGAATCAGTATAGCCATTCATAAATAATTTGTATCAGAAATACAGGATAACAACATAGAGTGCTTTTTAAAATCTAACTCAAATGTTACTCTGGGAAATAATATATGGCAAAGAGTTCCACTGTGCAACAAACCCACATAAGAAACAGCTTTGGTTTTTTTTTTTTGTCAGCTTTGGGGTTCTCACCTTTACATTTGATGGAAGCTTTCATTACTCTTATGCTAAAGGACAGAGATTAATAGAAACATCTCACCTAATTTTTCTGGAGCAGTCGCCGTTTTGCATATTTCTGTCCTCGAGGAAGTGAAGGTAGTTAGGAGAAGAACAAGGCAGACAGAACTGAGCAGCTTTGTTTTTGCTGTGTGAATGGGGCTGAGAGGAGGCAAACCTTGCAATACAGAGATGGGATAAAGAAACCCACTGGCTTATACTCCTGTGGGTTGAAATCACTATGACTTTCTTGATACTTGGATTTTGTCTCTAAAACAAGGCAACTTCAAAGTGATTCATAAATCACTTCAGAGCCCTTATGTTCTGTGACAGACCAGCTAAGGTGCACAGAAATGTTTGTTGTGTGTGTAACAGAGAAGGTGTGTGAGAGAGCCTGCTTTCCAAGGAATTCCCTATCTCAAAATCTCTAAATAATCCATACCTTCCCAGACAGGGAATGTCTTTTTTTTTTATACTTTTTTTTTTTGATGCTGTCTCAATATTTTTCTATGACTTGCTCCATTATTTATTCTGGACTGGCTTTCCAATTTGCAATGCCCTGAGCAAGTGTGGTGCCTGCCTTGAGCTACCAGAGGGGGAATCTGGCTGTGAATTGCCTCCCCATCTGTCGCGGAGTGAGCGAGAAAGATCCGAACTGGCAGGGAGGGGTATTTCCCCCCCCCCTCCTTCCTCTTGGTTCTGCTGCCAGAAGGGAAAACTGGAACTGGCCCATGAGTTATTAAGTTAATATAGGGCCATGGAGCTGGAGACCCCCAGATTGCAGAGCCCGAAGTCCTAGCACCCCTTGGGTGCCTGCTAAACGTATCGTGACAGGCATCGCCTCCCCTCAGTGCAGAACTTTACAGCTGCTGCTTTGCTCGCAATCCGTGTAGACGCACCCTTCTCTGGCTCAGCAACGCAGCTCTGAGGCACTGGGCTAACTTGCAGCCTCCTGTAGGAGGCTCTTCTGAGAAAACTTGGCTAGATATGTTGCCTGCTACTGCTCAGAGGGAGGACATCTCCCCCCCATGTGTGCTGCACAAGATCCCCTGTTTCTGGGCACACTTGCCTATGGTTCCTTGTGAAATGTATTAATGTGTATCCTGGTATCTCGTGCAAATCTGTGCCCAGGACTGCAAGCTTTCTTCTCTTTGACCAGCTGCTTCTTTCTTCTACCCTCTTTTGTTGCCTACCCATCCTTTGCTGAATATCAGGCAGTTCTGAAGAGCAGCAAAAGGAATTTATTTTACCCTATTCTCTTTCCCCACACTTCTCTCATATTCAGTGCAAAACACCCGGGGATGTTTTTGACCTGGCAGTCATTCCCATCACCTTTCATCCCATGCAAGAACTGCTGCTTACACCTTCCACAGCCCTGACGCTGTTGACTGGCAGGATAATCCTGATCAAACGCCCTGAACAGTGGCTCAAAACTCTGCTTCAAGAAGCTTTATTTTGGGCTTGACACTTATGTCTAAAGAGGATGTTGGTTGAGCAAACCCCATGTCCAATGCTCACCCCACTCCCACTAGCTTGGGAGCATTTAGACTGTGATCTACGCTTTGGGACTTTGAGCGGCTGGGGTAGTAGCCTGGTCTTATTTAGCAGAGATGGGAACCTGCTGTTGTCCTGAAGAAGAGCTGCAGTGTGTGATGGGGCAAACTGTTTACAAGTGACACTTGTGAAATTAGGCAAATTATCAAGATAAATGGTGCTGTCCCCTCTTTGTCAAGCTGTCCCTCAAGTGAGGGTCTAAGGCTCATGTGATGTTAACAAGATGTGGCCCAGACCGATTCAGCCTGGGGTCTCTAACATGCAGGTAGAATCTGCACCTTTTATGTAGTTTTGGAAAGGGATTCCCTGCTCAGTTCTGGTTTAGCTTTTTGGTACTTCAGGTGAATGACTGTCTGTTAGCTGTTATGTATCCCTCAAAATCAAGACATTTTGCCCCTTCACAGATCTAAAGGCTGATTTTGAGCTCAGTTATAGCTCATCAGGAAATAGCTCTGAGCAACTAGAAAGCAACCAAGGCTCAACTGAGCTCTACCTCTTAGGGCACGAGTGACTGTGCAGACTCCACTCACTGCTCAACTAACATAGATTGCAGACACCTCTGTAGTTTGTGGTGCAGTTTATTAGCAAAGACGAAGTTCAGCGGTGTTCAGGAAAGCCCATGACCTCCATGTGCGCTCAGAGCATTACCCGTATGAAGTTTAGCATCTGCGTTTCATTGAGCTATAAACTTACCTTCTTCCTCTAATCTGTGTTTTATTTAGCACATAGCATACAGCTGTTTCTGTGCTATTTTGGGTCTGCTTTTGCTGTGTTGCTAAAGTAAAATACTGTGAGGTTTTCCCTGATAATTCAAGATTTCCATCCCCAGGCTCAAGCACTATGGGGGTGCAGGAGAGAAAGCTGTGTAGGCAAGACCAAAGGCAGCTGTATACTGTGAAAGAATAAGTATCAGGCAAAATACAGTATCACAGCTAATAGGTATATTTTAAAAGTGGAAACATCTATGTTTAATTGCATTTAAAATACGTAGTGAGAAACCACAGTTATACATTGTTATAACAAACCTTTACATCTGAAGTCAGAATAATACAAAAAAAGTGCTGAATATATGTGGTCAAAATAACTGAGGCAAAATTTTGACATCTTCTAAAATATTAGCATGTGGTCCCTACCAGTGACACTCTAAAGGTCAGGCTGAATAATCTCAGTGACAATAAAGTCTTTTTGTTAGCTTACCCAAAAACAACTGGAAAAACCTGTTTTTTGTTGCCTTTTTTTTTTTTTGCATAGCTTTCAATATTGCTGCACTCTCACCTCTGCATATTGCAAGCCCATCTCAGTTCTGAGATAATTTCTTTAAAGTTCTGAATATTTTTAATCCAGTTCTCCTTCAAATACATAATATATAATTTCTACCAATTATAAATACATCATTTTTATTCATCTGATTTCAATAACATGCATTTGTATAATTACTGTACAATCAAAATAGACATTGACTTTACACAGTGTGTATGCTTTTATTTCAGCAGAACTGTTCAGACACACTGCTCAACAAATCAAGCAAATAGGGAAATAAAAAGGAAAAAAAAAAGGAGGAGGGGGAATAACCTCTGGGAAGAAACAAACTCACAGTGTTTACAGACAAAAAAAAATAAAGGAAAGGAAAAATACTTATCGGTAAAAGGATTTATTAATACATAGAAAATCCCCACAATAGTTGAAACACACTTTAGAAACTAGTAAACACATTAAATAGAGTTGTGCCAATTACTCAGTGCCCAAGCATCTGCTCGCTCTTAATTAGATGGGGAGGTGAATGACCACTGTTTATTTTCATTTTCCTCATTAATTATGAAAAACTGCATTTAATTCATCTTGCATGGTGAGAGACTGGCTGCGCAGATGTAAGTCGTAAGGGAAGTGGCTCTCTGTAGGCAACCTGAACATCGAGCTCTGCCCAAGGGGACCCCTGGGTGGCACTGCACAGTAATGCATGCCGTAATTGTAATTTTTGCCATAGTCCAAGCTTTCTTCTTGCTTCAGGGAAAATATCCCATTATAGTTAATTGGGGGAGGACTTAAGGGACCTTCAAACTGTGGGCTGGCACACTCGGGGGAAGTGCTCTCGTAGAAGGACTCGTACGCGCTGCAATAGTTGTAGGGTTTCATGGACTTGGAGTTGTCGAGAGTCCCGTGCCCTGGGGGGGTGCCGAGCTCGGGGCTGTGGTAGGGGGGGTAGAAGGTGGAGTAGGGCGAGCGGGCATGATGGGCGCCTTCACCCGCCTGGCCCATCAGAAAGCTTCGGGCATTCAGCTGCAGGCATCCTGCCACCAAGTTTGTCGTTGGCTGGGACAGACCCTTGCACAAGTTTTGGACAAAGGTGAGCAGGTCGGGCCTCTTGCCAATTCGCAGGATTTCGGAAAGAGCCCAAATGTAGTTCTTGGCTAGTCTTAAGGTTTCTATTTTAGACAGTTTTTGTGTTTTAGAGTAACAAGGGACCACTTTCCTTAAATTGTCCAGGGCGTCGTTAAGGCCATGCATCCGGTTCCTCTCTCGTGCGTTGGCTTCTTGTCGCCTGAATTTGATCCTTTCCATCCTGATCTTGCTCGTCTTTTTTTTCCGAAGGCCCCTTCGCCTGGGCAAGCCGTTCTCATCCTCCTCTTCCCTCTCTTCCTCTTCCTCCTCTTTCTCTGTGTCTTCTCCAGGAGATCTTTTAATATTCTTTCCTCGGAGTACAATCTGCTTCGAAAAGCTTTCCGGGTTCTTCATTTGCTTTTGGTCATCGCTTTCTCTGGAAAACTTTCTGCACATCTGGGATTCTGGCATTACAACAGACTCATCAAACGGTAGTGTTAGCATGGTTCTATAATCTTAAGTTACCTGAAAGAGGGCCAGCACAATATTTAAATATTTCCATTTATAAAGTTTGCCGACTTACAGACACATCCTCATGCACCTTGAATGTGTCTGAGTGCACGCTGTATGTATAGGAGTGCGTGTGCATGTGTATAAAGGCACAATCTACATTTTTCTCATAAAAGGTCAATTGCAAATGCTTGCTTATCAAAAAATAAGTGCTATCTGGAATTTTAAAATCACTTGAAACATTCAGGATCTCACAACAAAAAGCCACATTTCTTACAGATAAGTAGAGTAAATCAATATTTAAAATGCACAATTACCTCTCATCTCATTTATCTTATTTTTAAACAAGCCCTTCGAACCCTTGCCACCATGGAATTCAAAGAAATGCAAAACATGATAAAGCAATACAGAAATTTCATTAATCCAAATTCCTCTGGGTGAAAAAATGAGAAGAACGAGAGCAGTCTTAAAATTGAAAAGTGCCACATCTCTATTAACTGATGGTTAAACATTTTTTAAATCACTTTAAACTTAAATTTCAGAGTTTTGTCCCTCCACATTTCTTCCTTTTTGAATCAAGATATTAAACTCCTGTAAGTTACAGTGGGTGAGAAAATATATTAATGGAACATCCCCCCAAATTACTCAGCTAGTAATCAAAAAATGAAGTATTTTTTTTCTAATGATTTCTATGAAAATCACACATTACTTATTTCATACTTAGAAAAAAATCAGGAAGCACTGAACCCTAAATGTATTCAGATCAGAATTAGGAAATAAAATCTCCCTACCTTTTTTTTTTTTCTTTTTCCCAGCAAAAAATCTAAATCGTATTATATACTTGGCTAGATTTAACTTATTTACTTATTTTTTTTTCCTCTTTTTTTTTTTTTTTCCCTCCCCCATCGTTTAGAGGGGGGAAAAAATTTCCCTGCACACTATAGCAGTGTTTATGTTTTGCAAGGCTCAGGCGTATCCCCCAGCCCCTGGCTGACAGCAGCGGGCTGTGGGCTCTGGCTGCATTCGTGCACGTGTGCTCACAATCCAGGCTGAAACAGGGAAATAATTTCCCCCTTCCAATTATTTTTGCTTTTGTTTTCAGTTTGGGAGCAGCAAACACTTGGACTCACGGTCCTCAAAGAGACAAACAAAACGAATGCAGGGACTTAATAGAACAAAACTAAACAAAAACCCCGGTAAAAAACTAACTCTAGCACTATTGTCTACATACTTGCAACATTACATCGCACCAACGAAAGTATGCAATTGCATCAGAAGAATAAAATGTTAGGAGGAGTTATTAGAGAGTAAATAGCATACATAAAATACAAGACAATGATACTGTATCTTTAAACACTTGCATGCACACCCAGCACCAACTGAAATATATCTTTATTTGTATTACCTTAGCTTTTTATTTCATTCAACAATCAGTTTTCATTTTTTGCCTTCCAAATCTTTTCAGTCTGAGTGTCGCATCGTCTCCTGGAGTCTAGATCTGTGTATATCTGCACTATCTCATTGATCTCTAAAAAGTGACATTGATGCCAACTGCCAGAGCTGGTACCCATGCCATCTGCTAGTGACGTCACGGGGCAGAGAAAACCACGTGAGCCTTTCTCCTGGGACCTTCATTCTGCACTGATCATCTGGCATCCCTCTAAGTGGGTACCAGCATTCATGTATCAACACAGAAGGTTAGACTGATAGAAGAAAAAAAAAAAAAAGAAAAAAAATCTGCACCAGCGTTGCACATGCAGTAGGTGCTTTTCCACTGGAGCTGCTTCTTTTTAGCAGCCTAGCTGCATGGATAGACATGCCAACATTTGGTGCTATCCCTGCCTACAGGTACGGCTGCCCTGTAGTTGTTAATACAGTATTGTTTATATAAAAAGTGCTGTCTTGTATTGATCGAAGTCCCTCCGGTGCACCTGGTACCCAGGAGAAAAAAAAAAAAAAGGAAGGCAGGAATTGGGATGCATTCTGTTACTATATAGCACAGTCACAAAAAGTAGTTCTTGTGTGATTCTGTTGTGAGCGATTTCGGGGTGTGGGCTTTTTTTATTGTTTTGGTGTTGGGTTTTTTTGTGTGTTTTTTTTTTTTTCTTTCTATTTTCCTCATCTATCTATTTATTTATTTATTTATTTTTGTTGAAGTGCAGTGTGTTGCTACAGTACACAGGATAACAGCAGCAAATCCCCTACTGCCGTTAAGAAATCCTCCCCTCGCGTCCTTCGGCATTTTTTGACCTCCCCCCCTAAAAGAGGCGTTAGAAGAAAACTGTGAGAGTTCCAGTGTCACAGTGTGAGGATCGAAGCATTGCCCTTTCCGATGATGAGCGGTTTGCCGGGCAGACCCAGTAATCTCTTGCTCGCACCCTTCCCGCCCCTGGTGTGTGTGAGGATTCGGGGTGCTCATGGGGTTTCTTCTGCCTGCCTGGCCTGTTGTGAGCACTTCCCTGAAACCTCAAACGCGAGGTCTCGTCGCTGGCAGCATGTCCTGCCTCTTCCTCTGTCCTTCCCCTCTGTGCTTCCATGTGCCCCTTTGCAGCTCCTTCCCTTGTGCCCTTTTCCCATCTCCTTTCTCCCTCTGCCCATCAGCTGCCTGCATCTCCTCCTCGCCTCTCTGCTCTTGCTCCCTTAACCCTTTTGTCTCTTCCCTCAGACAAGAAACTGTTAAATGGAGCTGACAAAGCCTCTCGGCTCAGCCCGGCCATGGAGCTTATGGCAAACTCCACCTTGGTTTGTTTTTTAGATGTTTTGCGGTGTTTTCTTACGAGGGGCACGTCACACATAAGCGATATCAGGAGAGTCACAGGGAGGACGACATGTCATCTTGGAAACATTTTTTTGAAAGTTTGCTTTTATTATTATTGTTTATCACTGCCTTTTAGCGACTAAGTAATCTCTATTTTAAAAAGTGAGATGCTGAGTATGCTTTTAGTATTAAAATAATCCCTGGTAGAGCTGCTATTGTTATGGGTCTGTGTCAGCGTTTCTGTTATAAATCCTGTTTTTGAAAGGTTTATAACTCATCTGCGTTAATTCACATTGGGCCCAAGCTTGGCTTTAATGTTCTGAGCCCTGATCCAATTATTTTGTTTTCACAAAGTTTCATTTAAATCTGGACTTTTTTAATTAAAAAAAAAAAAAAAGAGAGGCAGCAGCAGAACAAGGTGTGCATGCATGTGTGCTATGTGCATCTATGTGTATGTGTTCAATAATGTCAGGGTCCCTGGCTGAAATAAAATCCCTCCTCTAAACTTTGTGTGTGTGTGTATAAAAATATATATTTTTAAGAGAAACAAGGAATATCAGGTCATTCCCTCTTTATAGAGCTCAGACCTCTTTTTATTTTTATTTTTTAAAGCAAATGTATTTACAATGAGAAAGATGTTAAAACTTAAGTGGCAACTGTTCAAAAGGAGCAAGAGCTGTATTATTCATAACATTCATTTCATTTTATCCCAAATATTACAGTCTGTGTAACAGAGAAGAGGGTAGAATCCCATTATTCTCAATAGGAATTTATGTATTAAGATTTATATTGTGGAAGGTCCTAAGGGTTGTCAACCTTTTCAAGGATTTTGCATATTCAGAGTATTATACAATGCACGATAATCTAAATATGCAAAGTCCCGGGGAACTGAACCCTGTTTCAATGCATACTAAAAATATTACAAGAAATTGAAGGAAAGGTCGACATTGTAGTGTCTCTGTGTTAAGAGAAGGCTGTAAAAATTTCCAGTTATATTGCCCAACCTCCAAAAAATGCTTTTATTAAAATATTTTCTCTTTTTTTTTTTCCTCCTGAAGTTTTTGGTTTTTTTTTAACTACTCAAATATTACCATAATATGCATTTTTGAATGGCTCATAGTGGTACTAAAAACAAAATAAATGAATTAGACCGTGCTGGAGGATTCCCTCTGTAGCAGTAACATTACATTTTTGCAGATTTTTAATCCATCATTTGACCTTTTTAATATTTTCAAATAAATAGTGGAGAAACAAAATAGCTGAGATATCAAGGTTTAAAAAGCCTCTACTGTGCATGCATAATAACTTTTCATAAGGATTTTACTACGCATTTTGTATTATGGATCCATGATATGCAAATGTGTCCTGCTGTTAATATGCATTCACAGCATACCCCATAACTGCTGCTTTGCTGTCTAGTGTGAATGCATGTTAAGAATAATACACAAAACACAGTTAAATGCACTCTGTAGAATGACTACATGACACCAAATATGTTGCTGAACATATACCATGATTTTTTTCCTGAGCCCAAGCTGTATAGTTTTGAATTATAAGTGACTCTCTTACAAATGCAATACTATCACAATGCATGAAACAGAGCTAAGCATTAACAGAGCCACTGAAATAAGAACTAGTTCAAAGGACTGCAGAACCTCCACAGCGCATTGGAGGGACTGACCCAAACTGCGCTGCAATCAATGGGAGGCCTTCCAATAACTTCAGTGTTATCATCAGACCTCCAAGGAATGTCTCTACTCTTTTCATTATTATTATTAATTAAAAAAAAAAAAAAAAGTCATCCTTTCCCACCCTGACATATCTTCCAGTTGCACTATATCAGGAGAACTGCACCCAAACTCCAGAAACTCTAATGGTGTTTGCTCAGGACCAGTTTTTGATGCCTTTGTCATTTGGGTTTGGTGTGTTGTTTGTTGTTTAGTGTGGATCCTTCACTGGTAGCAAAGAGACCTCATGGGAAATGGGGGACTGTTCAGAAGTGTGAGTGAGAGTTAGCCAAATATTTTTCTTTTCCTCATCCCCTCATCTTTCCAGTGAAAGCACTGAAAGCCACAGCAACTCTGTTCCCCGTGCACATAAAGACCTGATGCAAAATCCTGCAATGCAAAACGCCCTCTTTTTCACACCTGATTCAGAGTGTCCTCCTACTGCAGCACTTGTATGCACAGCCCAAATGCCTGGGGAGGACCAGAAACACCCCTCAAAACCTGCTTGGCTCCAGCACTTGGTGTCTGCACCTCAACCAACGTGCCATATGCACTTCATGTGCCTCCTGTGTATCCCATGCGCAACCAGTGCTCTGTAGCACCAGAGCAATGGACCTCCCCAACCAGAGGTGACCCAACCCTGTATCCATCCCTCCACATCCCCAGTACAGCACTGTAGGCTATGGACAGCTTTCTGAAGGGAACCTGCCTTTCCTGTCAAGTCATCTGAGCCCTCTCCCACCACCACTAAGATGATGTACAGGGATATATGTCCTTCTCTCTGGAGAGATTAAAGATGACACTAATAAGGACCCTAGATTCAAAGAACTAACCTACATTTGTCCAAGAGGATTCGGTTCAGTCTGAAAATGTGATTTTAACCCATCTGCTAATACTGCAAAACATTATAAACATGCTTTGCACTATCTAAGCCCCCCATAATGAGGATATACGTTTTGCTCTAATCAGACATCCTTAGTTTTAGGTTTTGAAAAGACTGTTAGGGACAAATATGAAAGAGTTGCAGAGGGGTTAGTTACTCTGTTTTTATGGGAGTCACTTGAGTAAAGCATGAATTCAGAATCTGAAAATGGAGCCTAATACTAACTGCTTATGGTTAACCAAAACCGCATGTGTGACCAGAAACTGTTCCAAGATTTCTGAATTACATGAATAGAATGGATATGATTTAGATATGACATACATTTGGCATAATCCTATTAATTTTGAGCTACTCCCAGCTTACGCTAATGTAAATGAGTTGGGAGACAGTGGGGCCAAATAATTTTAAAATGGAAAATGCATTTTTAAAAAATTGAGATAAACCTGCATTAACCTTGCTGCATTCCACCTCGCAAAGCAATGGCACGGCATAGCCTGAAAGCTTTGTTGCCAGATTAAGAGGTGATCTGCGTCTTGCAGCTATATGGGATTTAATGTACCTCTCTCCCCGGGGAAAAATGCTGTAGTCATGCTGGTTGCAGAACTGTGTCACTTCTTGAAACCACAATGGGTAAGGTCATTCCTATTGCTTCATGGTGTGAGGCAATCCTAGGGTACACATGAGAAAGTGTTTTTTGTTGTTGTTGTTTTTGTTTTGCTTTGTTTTGTTTCTCATGCTAGGTGGCTGGGGTTGTCACACTTTATTCTGCTCTACCTTGAGGATGCTCTGAGCTCAGTAAGCTTGGCAGCCTTTTGCAGGTGCAGTAGGGACATTTGGTTGTGGCACGCATCCTGGTGCTGCTGAGCAGTGCCTACTCTCCAGTGGCCATCTCTGTCAAACAGCTAGTTGGCAATGCTGTTTTTTTGTTGTTGTTGTTTTTTTGTTTGGTTGGTTTTTTGTTTGTTTGTTTGTTTGTTCTCCCTTTCTTCTGCCAGTGCCTACAGTGACTCACAGGCAAGTGTCGTCTGTGTTTCCATTTTGAGGATGTCTCTGTCCCCAGCAAAGCTTGGTTTTTGGGACAGACCTTGCTGTCAGTCCCTTCCAGAAGAGGTGGTGTGGGTGTGTGCGGCCCCAGAAGAGATCTGCACTGTTTCCCTTTCTTCAGCATACCCCATGGCTGTGTGACACATGCTTTTTCCTTCATAAACATGGGGCAATCCTTATAAAATCTATGAGGTTGATGGGGTAATTTCCTCTACTTGCTGGAAATTACCCCCTGTAAGAGGTGTCCAATTGGAAACCCTACACAGCGAGCTGGTACTGGGGCAAAGCCCATCTTGGAAATACCAATTCAGCTAGAAGAGCAGAAGGACCTTGCAGAAAGCACATGCTGAGGTGCACAGTTTGCTTAGGATTATGCAGCATGCTCTAAATTAGATGCAAGAAAATAGAGAAGTTAAATTAACACTGACTTCATGGAAGTGCAAATCAAAACCGAAGAATAATGTAAAGAATAATTAAAGAATTAGTGGATGAGATCTCCTGGGATACTGTCCTTAGGGACAGAGGAACTGATCAGAGCTGGCAACTCTTTAAGGACACTTTTCTGAGAGCACAAGAGCTCTCCATCCCCATGTGTGAGAAATAAGCAGGGAAGGCAGGAAACCGGGATGGCTGTGCAAGGACCTGCTGGGCAAATTGAGGCACAAGACGGAAATGCACAGGCAGTGGGAGCAGGGACATGTGGCCTGGGAAGAGTACAGGGATGCTGTCTGGATGTGCAGGGATGGAATCAGGAAAGCCAAGGAATGGCTGGAACTGAGATTGGCAAGGGGTGCAAAGAATAACAAGAAGGGATTCTGTAGGTACATTGACCAGAAAAGAAAGGCCAAGGAGAGTGTGTCCCCTCTGAAGGGTGAGAAGGCAGAGCTGGTAATGACAGTCATGGAGAAGGCTGAGGTATTTGACAACTTCTTTGCCTCAGTCTTCACTGCCAGTCAGGCTTCCCACGTCTCATTTCCCTGAACCTGTAGATGAGGGCTGGGGGAGCAAAGTAGGGTTAGGGCAACCCCAGGCATGAGTACAGACTGGATGAAGAACTCATTGAGAAAAGCCCTGAGGAGAAGGACTTGGGGGTTCCAGTGGATAAAAAGCTTGAAATGAGCCAGCAGTGCGTGCTTGCAGCCCAGAAAGCCAATTGCATCCTGGGAGACCTCACTGTGGTCTTTCAGTACTTAATGAGGGCTTACAAGAAAAAGATGGACAGTGACATTTTACACAGGCAGATAGTGATAGGACAAGGGGGAATGGTTTTAAACTAAAAGAGGGAAGATTTAGATTAGATGCTAGGAGGAAATTCTTTACTATGAGGATGATGAGGCAGTAGAACAGCTTGCCCAGAGAGGCTGTGGATGTCCCATCCCTGGACGTGTTCAAGACCAGGCTGGCTGGGGCTTTGGGCAACCTGATCTAGTGGGTGGCATCCCTGCCCGTGGCAAGAGGGTTGAAACCAGTTAATTTTTAAGTTCCCTTCCAACCCAAACCATTCTATGATGATTCCATGATGAATGTAAAGTGCTGGTGGACAGTTCCCTTCCAGGAAATTATAGCATGTTTTGTAAGTGGAACTTTGGAAAAGATTCTTGCAAAGTTTTGAAAAACTCTGACATTTCCATTATTTGCAGCAGACCTTTGAAACTCAGCAGGGAGAAAGCCCTCAGGCTAGAGAAATGACTTTTCTTTACCCCATGAAATTTTATCCAAGTTCAGGTGAGCCGTAAGCTCTTAAGAATCATCATTTCTTTTCTCTTGCTTGCATTCCTCAGGCAAATTTTAGCAGCATGATGATATAATATCGGAACACCTTAGGGAAAAAAAGAAAAAAAAAAAAAAGACCTTAGAAATAACAATTCCTTTAAACTTATTCTGAAAGCACTTTATTCAAGTTGAGAAGTTGAGTAGTATACTGTAGGAGATGCCAGATCTACAGTTGCCTATGAAAGCTTAATTCTCTCATGTACAAATATACAGGTAGTTTCTTAACAGCAGAGTTCACCTGAGATGCTTGTTTTTATGAAATAATATTAAGTATGGGGAAGGATGATTCAGGCTTACTGTAATGGGAATACCTGTTCCTTTTGGTTTGCCTTCTGTTACCTGAATTTATAAACCTTCTTGGACAGGGCTCTTTCTGAAATACCAGTCTGATGAAGATAATTAAATTTTTGATTCAAAAAGCAGAAAAGCTGCAGTATAAGGCATCCCAAGCTATTTATGAACTATGGCCTCCCTTACTTTTCCCAAATCTGTGTTATGCTTTTGACTTCTCACATTCGCCGACCATCAAATGCAGTGTGACATTACAAGTATTTAAAGACCTTACCAAAGGTCTTACTTTCTTTATCAAACAGAAAGTAACTTGAGGTATTAAAAAAAAATCTAAGTGAATGTCAGAATTAAATATTTGTCATTATAGCACTCCTATGAAGACGGAAAATGCTACTTTCCAGAAGGAAAAGGGTAGCACAAAGATCTTACGGCACAGATCCTGAAACTTTTTCCAGTTATTTACAATGCTCAATGGAAATTTTAAGAGTACTCAAGAACACAATGTCTATTTTATAAACACTCCAGAAGATACTTTTCAGAAATAGATAAGATGAACTGTATACTCACCAGATCCTCTAGCTTCGTTGCCTTTTGCTGTTGTAGAAAATTATACATACTTTCATTGACTTGAAGGCAGTGGAAGAAAGACTAATATACTTTTGGAGGATCTTAACCTCAAGACGCAGAAAGTTCATGTCACAGCAGAGAGTGGAAGCTGGGTCATTTGAGCTATTTTCCCCTGAGAATAATGGAGACTTGATGGCAGAATCTGACCACAAGTAGAACAGTTTATATATATATATATATATATATATATATTTGTATATATATATATATATATAAAAAACTGTTTTCTGGATTCAATCCTCAAGTCTCTGGGAAAGGGAACCAAATTCAGCTCAGCTGTAAAATGGTGTTCAATTTGGATTGGTGTGTAATGATTTTTTTTTTCCTAAAACTGTTGCTCAGTTGATGTTTAAAATAAATTTTATTTATTTTTTTTTCCTAGGGACAAATGAACAATCCTAATACTTCTAGCTGCAGTTCTATCTATACATTATTGATGTTTCTTACCTTTATAAAAACCCATTTTAATGTGTTTTTTCACCAAATTTCTTGGGCTTATACTTGTATCGATATTTTTGGTAAGATCTGCAGATGTCTTTCAGGAAACAGTGTTGTCTAACAGCAGTAAATAACATTAGAAAAAAACAACATGAAGATATGTTCTGCCATAAAGAGAGGTGAGGTTATCACATATGTAAGTACAAGACGAAGTAAACAGTAGTTTCAGTAATTTCCATCTTTTTACATGTCTTATGTCTACGTAATCTCTAAGAAGTTGTGTAAGCCATATAGTTTGCCAGCTTCCTCAGCCACCAGGCATCATGAAAACCAGTGCTTCATACACATCCTTAAGCACACAATGTTGTTTTTGGAGGTAACCATTTCAAAATGGGTCTCAACCTTACAGGGTGTACTAAGGAAATCAAGAAGTATCTTTTGGCAGCCCTGAGTTTTCATTTCAGTCCTTGGGTTGGCTGAGGATTGGTTTAAATCCCTGAAGAATTTAAAGCAACCATGGACAGAAGGCACCTGGAAGGTTGGAACAAAGCCCTTCATTGTGGCCCTGTGCCCTTGGGAACATGGCCTGCTGAGCCCAAAGTCTGCTTGCATTTCTCTGTTGTGCTAGTTACCATATAACCTGACTTTCTAACTGGCTTGCGTGGCCCTACTGGGGGCCTGACTTTTTAAGTTCCTAAAGTACTGGGGAAAAGTCATACAGGACATAGATTACAAAATGCTAAAACAGTTAGTTGTCAGCAGAAACAATACTGATTACTCATGTATTATTGAAAATTTGGAATCCTCCTCCCCCCCTCCCCCTTTTATTTTTTTTGCTATGGTATTGCTTAAAAAGTCAGCTGGTATGTATCTGGCCTTCAATTAAGTTGCTATTTCTGGAGAAATACTTCTTCAGTTCAATACTTTATTACTGCAGTGTAACTGGGCGAGGAAAATATGTGCTTTTCAAAAGAACTTTTCAAAGATGTCCATTCTGAATAATGTGCTATAATATGTACAGGGCCTTGTTCCTGTGTTCAAAATTTTTATGTGTGGGTTGAAAGTGTCTAGAGAGGCATGCTGACTTCTGTGTTCTGCATTTGGACCTATAAGACATCCCACTATATAAGCTATCAAGGTAAAATACATCTCAAAAGAGTACTTTGCTATGAATTTTAAAGATAGGTGTTTGGAGAATATTTGCTGTCACCAACAGGTAGTGACTCGAATAGCTGTCTCTCCCTGTACCTCCAAGCCCTTGGAGTAAGCAGTGTAAATACAGCTACTCTGATTACAAATTAGTGAAGCGATCGAGGAAGTACACTTGGTGTTACAGCTTGCTCTTTGTAGCACTGAGCCAGATCATGGGAGTTTTTCAAAAGCTGCCTAGACATGGCCCTTGGCAACTAGCCCTGGGTGGTCCTGCTTGAGCAGAAGGTTTGGGCAGGATCAGGATGATCTCCAGACCTTCCAGCCTCCAGAGATCCCTTCCAACCTCAAACGTTCTGTGATTCAGAGCCTCCTGCATGCTTAATTGAAATCAGGGTGTTAAGAGAACACAATTTGTGAGGTTTAGGTTGTTGAGGTGAGGTTTAGGTTGCTGAGGTGAGGTTTAGAGTAAATACTTCAGCAATACTACCCATTGATTTTGATTTAACATGTTATTCAGTCTCTTCTTGTGGCACCAACCAACATCAATGAGCTTCTTGCAAAGACTGCAAATTCTCCAACTCCTTTGGAAACTGAAATCTGGATTATGAACAAGATATTTACAGTTTGATCTTGCAATAAGAAGTGGCAGAACATAGAAGACATTTTCTTTCAGAAAACTGCATATTCTTTTCAGCATAAAACTTTGTGTATACATGCATTGAAATGAAATTTCATTTTGAGAATAGGACACGTAGGAAAATTAAGGTCTTTAATTCATTTTAAAGGGGTTCAAAAGGACAGTTTTTTTCAAAATCATAGACAAAATATAAAATTAGTACCAGAGCAATTTTTTTCTCAAAATGAGACATTTCAACTGAAGTGGAACAAATATTTACTGAAAATTTTGCATATTAGAGCACTTCCTTTTTTTTTTCTTTAATTTTTTTTCATATCTGAAGGAAAGCAAATTTACAAATATGAGCTTTCTACAAACAAAGGGAACGTCTGAATTTTAGTCTACTGTACTAAAATCCCCATGGCACCTGGGCTAAATCATTGTTTAGAAAAGACAAACCTCTTTCAGACATATGTTCTGGATTTACAGCTTTCACCTTATTAATCTATTCCTCTATCATTTACTACATCATATAATTCAGATATCCTATTGTTATTTAACTATCACAGATAAATGTTTCTACATGATTCCCAAATCTGTTTTTCCTTTTTCTTTAAACATCAACAATTCTCTGAAGTAGCAGTTCAGACTCCCCTATACCCTCAATTCAATTTTGCCAAACACAACACAAAAAAGATAGCCTTTGTTAAAAAGTTTAATGTTCTTAATTAGTTGAATTGTTGGACTAATTAGAATACCAATTAGAATTGGCAGGGCTGTCGTTAATTTAGAAGTGCTGTGGTCTAGTGTTAATCGCTATTAAACCTTATAGTTTGTGAAAGAGAGAGAGCAAGGAGATGAATACACACATGTAAACTCCCTCCCCTTCCATTTTAAATGTTAAGGGTCCATAATCATAGCGATCTGTGCTGTCAACGTGTACTTAGGGACTGTTGAATCCATGGAGACGTTGATGCAAAGTTAACAACAGTTTACGCACAATAATAGCATTTCCAAGTAAAAATGAAACTTTTTTGTGTGCTGCTACTAAAATGGCAAAATCCCATCAGCATCTAGAAAAGATGCTCCAAGCACTGAGGACTCTTTATCAGATATATGCAAGAGAAAATCCATTTGAGTTGCATTTACTTTTGGTACCATTAAAGTTGCTTTGCATTTCTTACAGCACATAGCAAATAACAATCTTGCAGCACTGTACAAACTGAAATTAAGCTTCGATGCCTGCTGGTTCAGTAAGTTTATATCACTGTTTCATAGCCGGAACTATCACTCAAATTCCCACCGGGAGTCAGATGCCCAGTGGGAAATACACTGAGGGTTCAGCAATTTTCAGTCTCCAGATCTAACCCACACGCACATGTACCCTTCCCATAGACCTAATTCTAACTTTTAAGTAAAGCGAAGAGCATGGGGCAAAACAATTTTGTTCTTAAATCTCAAAGAAAAATAAAGAAACTTCTATTCAAACTACATACTTAAAACATCTGTTCCTAACTGAAATCACAAGGGACAGTTTCCCAAAGGTGGATGCTGCAAATATTGCTGTGAAATCCATGTGCAGCATCCCTGCCACCTGCCTGAGCCCAATTTATGTCTACAAGTGATTATACAAAAAAGTGCTCAGGTGGCCAGAGAAGCATGCGATGTGATAGCCTGATGGGTCCAAGTCCCAAGTACAAACATAACATTTCCAAGGTACAAATATATTTTTCACTTTGATGCTTTCTCTAGCTGGGCTGAGTTGTCTCCTGAAGTCTTTCATGGTGATAGATTGAGGCAAGAGTGATGGTGCTGATTACTATTTATCTGGGGCAATGGTGACACAAGCTAGAAGAAGACAGATAGAGGACAAAATAGAAAATAGCAAGGTCAGTGACACTGTCATCTGTGGAGCATGTGGATATCCTATTGGTAATGTGGCACGGCATAAATGTTTTTCTGTTCCTCTCTAGCCTGATCTAGCTTAAGTATTTTTCTGTTTGTAGCAAAGTTTGTCCATGGACTGATATAATACAGCCAGATCCAATCACGCTGCCTCTTCTATGCAGAAAAACCTATAATTCAGTTTCAAAGAATTCAGATGTTTAAATCATAACTTGTAAGTTTATGGTCAAGAAATCTTTGCCTTGTTCAAATGGCATCTTGTGCTCTAAGGCTTTATTTAACCTCTTTTTATGTAAAGCTACAGTAGAATATGATGTTTGTGTCTTGACTCTTGCAGAAAATAGTGTGAATTTGCATGTTTTCTATAGGAAAAGGGATTTAAGAACCAGCTACAAACTTAAACTGCATAGTTTTTATCATGTTACTACTCAGAGCAAATTTTGTTTCTTTTTCTTATTTTTTTCTGTAGAAATCTGGAAAAAAATATGGTATATTAAAAGAAAGGTAGTGATGAAAAAAATGATTTAACTACAAGCCAGCATTTTAATTCAGCTTTTTTTCCCTAAGTGGTTTGGGAACTGCAAGCAAAGTCCTTTTGCTCTCTGCTCTTTACATTACAAGGTAATTTACATGAGAAATTAAAAGAGGAACTAAAAATTATTAATTGGTTTCCAAAAAGAAACAGCTTTTCTCCCAAAGCAAAGCATTTCAAACATTTAAGACCCCTCCCCCTCAAACCCTAGCTGACTTTTTTTTTTCTCCTTTAGGGATTTTTGTTGACTACGGGTCTTTTATTCTTTTTATGTAAGTACTAGTACACTCGTTTCAAGGCTTTGGTTTGGAGCTGCCTAAATGCTATAAGCAATGACACAAAGCCAACTTGAGACCCCTATGCATTTAAAATCCATTCAAATGTCTACTCCAAATTCATTAGATCCCATTTTCAATTAGACTTTTTACAATTAGGGAAGGAAAATAGATTACTGTCATCTTAGGCTGTTGCAACCTATGTTCTCAGCCATATATTTCATGCCATAGCTTCAGGTCTTTGGCATTTAATCTTGCAGAGCTCAAAACATTATTATTTCAGTTTTGTCCATGCAGACACACACAAACATGATGATGCTAAGGTTGATAGCATGTTAGAGGCTTTGCACTGAGCTCAGCTCCAGGTGGGATTCACTCAGCACCGTGTCAGATGGGTAATGAATAACAACCTGCATTACACGTGAAGGACTCACGTACACTCAGCTTCCTCTTCAGCAGCTGCCTGAGCAAAAGCCACAGGTCTAAGATTGTTTTTAGAGAATGGAAAGAGAAGGTATGTTCTTCTGGGTGTCTAAACTAGGTGCAATGAATTACTTCCCACTACCTCTGTGTGTGTTAGATAACTTGCTTAGGATGGACAATTTTTTGATGGCTATTGAATTGAATTGAATTCCATGGTACGTTTTTGTAGGCTCAGAACCAGAGCTGGTTGGAAATATTTCGCCAGATGCTAAAGCAGTTCTCACAAAACAGATTTTCCTTGGACACTTTTAATTTTTAGTGAAACTTGTTGACTAACTACTCAGAAAGTCCAAACCAGTCCCTTGCGGGGTAAATAAGTCTCAACAGGAGTCATCTTTTTGTTGGATGTTCCCAAACTGTCTTTCTCTAGTCAGTTGAATGTCTATGCATCCTGTCCTAGGAAGATACATTGGTGTCCAGGAGTGGTGTGGGCCCCAGTTCTTTTTTATGTATTTTGTTCTGTGGCTATAATATATTTTCCAGGGTGCATTGTAGTGCTGGCTCTGAATGACCATCCCTTGGTATCAAGATTTGCAGCCTAGACAGGGAGACTGGCTTGCAGGGGAGAACTTGCTCCTGAGCAAAACTCCCATGATGTGAACTGTCGTCAGAGAAACAGGCATTTCTCTGTTTTAAGTGTCTGGCAATGAGCTGTTGTTTCCCACTTTGTACGTCAAAGCTGAAAAGGTTCGGTTTCTGAAATTTAAATGCCTTTTTTTTTTTTTCTGTTGAAAATACTGTAGGGGAGTATATCAAACAAATATTGCAACATTTCATCATGGCTGGGATTGAAAACAAACACTGAAATTTTGGGATAACTCACAGGTAGAATATTCTGGCTTTGGTTTAGTTTTAACTAGCTCAAGGTGCCTTGCAGCCACAACTGCATTTTAACCTCTCACATATCAGGATCGGCATCTCTGCCTACTGAAGTATGCCCAAATGAAGGTGAGCTTCTAAATGTAATCAGGGAGAGCAAGCCAGACATTTTTGTCTCAGGTGGGGACATGCTGGTTCAGTTCCACCTTTGTGACCTGCACTGGTGGAAGCCCCTGGCCCTGATGCACTGGCCTGCTTCACAGCTTGGCGTGCTCCTGCTATTTTGGGGCGCTACAAAAATCTCCTCCTGTCCAGCCTCAGTATGTTTCCCATGAAATTGTCCTTTCTGAACTACAGCGGCTATGCTGCAGCAATGTGGGAGCAGAGAGGGAGGAATCGTTCTGTTCTTTCAAAACAGATGAACAGCAGTCCCGGCTTGCTTCTCTGGGCATCTCACCACTTGGGTGAGAAGGCATCTTTGTGCTCAGAGTGCCTGGAGGCAAAGAACTATGGTTGTGGAGCTTTAGTATAGACAAATGATTTTCCCATTTTACTGCTATTTCCCCAATCGTTATTTTTATTTTTTGCTTAGGTGGTTTGCAGTTACCACGCTTATTCATTCTATTGTTTGCCTTTAGGGCTTCTCTGTGCCTTTTCTCCACCATTAGTCTGTTCGCTTTTTTTTTCCCCCAGTGATTTTATATGTAATCTTCATTTTAATCTAGCCTGTTAGTTGTCCTCTTGTCCATTGTAGATGCAATTTTTTCTAAAGAGATGAACAATATTAATTAATTTCAGTTTATTACAACAGACCTTGTGTATTATGCCACCACTTTTGCTCAAGTGGTCAGGTTTTCCTTATCTTTTTTTTTTTTCCCCTTTTTATTCTAGCCATATAAAGAATTAGGAAGGAGATTAAATCCACTGCCAAAAGCCATCCAAGCCCATGAGAGAAAGGACCACACAGGGATATAGTCCGCAGCTGAGAGGACAGGAATTTTCCTATGTGTTTACACCTAAGATCTGTTTCACCTCATGTTTGTGTTTTGTCAATAGCCATTACCAAAGAGAGACCCCCGAATATATGTACACAAAGGTTAAAAAGACATTACCCTAGTTAAGTCTCAGCCCGTTCCCTAACAGTTGCTGAATTCTGTGAGCCCTGAAGCATGACCCAAAAACGTTATTGTAATTAATTATGGTAACTCTGATATGCATATCAATTCTTTTTTGCAAACATACATTTATGAATGCCTCTTCTTGTGGCAGAGAGCACTCCAGACTAAGTACATATGGAGTGTAGCCCATCAAGGGTGCTTTATTTTTTTTTTTCTTTTTATTTATTTTTTTCCTTTTAAAATCTCTTGGTGTGTATGAGAAAATCAGTTCCATCTCAGATCTAGTAAAACAGTGAGGCTTTAGTCGTCTTTTTGCCTTCTTTTTTATCATGGAGCCTTTTTTTCCCCTTGCTTTAGAATGAACAAGACCTTGTTCCGAATCCATCACAATCCTTGATGAGTTTCTGGCAATGGTTCCTACACTGCCATAAGGTTTCCTACTTCTGCACCCTTCCTCCAGATATCACTGAGTCAGTGCACAACCAAAGACAAGGCTGCAAATTAGCTCAGTGTGGTATGCACTCTGCTGCACCGGAGCTGCCAGTCCCTCTCTCAGAAAGAAGAGATTAAAAGAATAAAAAGATAAAAAGAATTAAAAATTAAATTAAAACAAACAAACAAACAATACAATATAATAAAATAATGCTGGAAAGTGGTGCCCTGGTGCTGTGCATTTGGAAAGCATTCATCTGAAGGCAGCAGGATGACTCTTGGAAGTGCCATCCTCCTCCAAAGCAGGGCAAAGGAAGAGGTCATGACTGTAGTCCTTGGTTCTTGCTTCACACCCATTCAATTCTTTTTTAAATATGGTACTAATAAATAGTGAATAATATATAGTAAAATGCTAACAGAAGTCAATAGCAAGTATACTGGTTTACTTGCCAACAAAAAACAAAAGTGAAAATGTTAACATGTGAGTGCTGCTCCCTGTACGAAGAAGTGCCATGTTCCAAGCGTAAGTGTAAACTAAAACCCCATTTGTGTGAATGCTTAATTATAAGGGTGAAAACACTGTCAATCTTAACACTCATCTGGGTTTCATCTTGGATGCCAAATGGGTCTTGCTGTCCTATATGTTAAGAAAAGTCTTAATTTCACAGCCCTGACAGAAGAAGAAGTATCAGCCAGAATAACTGAAAGGGAATCAACATAGACTATCATGATGGAATTTTTATTAGCACCACTTTTTTTTTTCTTTTTTTTTTTGCCTGACTATATGTAAGTATACTGAATCAAGAAAATATCTTCAGCAATAAGTATTGACAAAAGTTTTTTAGCTATTTTATGAGCATGATCAAAAAAAACCCAAAAGATAATTCTGTTCACAGTGCCCGCCGTGAGGAAGCCTAATGCAATTTGCAAAAGACACATGTGCTGCTGAAGCTTTTTAATTGAAACTAACCCATCAAAGGATCCGGAGACTTTGTCAAATGTCTTAAGTTATATCTTATGTTCCAATGCAATTATGATTTAAATGTAATTCTTTAAAGAACACTATAGACAGTCAGAACAAAGTCCCATTGCCGTCTCATACCTATGCATTATTAAAGAGTTACCTGTGGAGTTTTGTCAAAATCTTTACATATTAATATCTGAAAGCTTGTAGGGTTGTGAAGAAAAAAAAAAAAAAAAGAGGAAAAGAAAACAACAAAACCTGTTTTTTTCTAGTATCAGGCAAAACTCATGGCAGGTGGGGAGGACTGTACTGTGTAACAAACAATTTGGATCCCATGTGAATCAAGAATCCTGTAAACTTAGAAAAAGCACAAAGGCAGTTTGCTTTTAAATAAATATTTTAATTTGCATGACGTTAAATGGGAAAGCCATTAGTGCACATCAGTATTTTAACCAAAGTTGGCAAATTTTATCTTTGGCTGTTCCACAAATTGTCAGTTGAATTTGATTTCATTTTTTCGCTTTCCTCTATTTCCCAGAACCTAAGGCACAGGATTTCAGATTACCAGTTCAACAGCATTTTATTCCAGTGTTTGGATAAGAAGGATAAATAAATGAGAAAGAAACAATCCTATGGTTCCAAATTATGGGGAAAAATATACAGCTCAAGTTCTGTTTAAACCTAACATGATAAAGGCTCTTGGAATTTAATTACCTGTAAACCTCATTTATTGTTTCAATTTAAACCCAATAATTTAAAGCATAAAGCAAAACATTTGCTAATGCTTTTTCTTCCTTATTTTTATATCAGAAAAAAATTTACATGTCAGATGCCTGAATCTTGGAGATACAAGGAGAGCAGAGCTGTTGACTTTTATAACATCTTTATCTGGTTTTCAGACTGTTTCTGTGAGACAGATTATCACACTTAATCACATCCAAACTCTCAAGAAAACGCTCTGTAAATGTTTCACATCTATTGAAATGATGGCTTATAACAGTGAAAAATAAGGAAGTGGAGGATGATGAAACCTCTGAGGGCTGTGGGAGATACTGCATTTCTGGTTAGCCTTAGCTTGTGTGAGATAAGAAGACGCACATTGCTTAATGCCTTTCTAAACCTCTTAGGAGAGAATTTGGCTCTTGGGATGCTTGGGACCTGTGCACTGTAGCTTTGCTGTGGATTGTATAGCTCCATTTGATCTTCTCCACCATCGGGAGGGCAATGCTGCAAGCATCCCTTTGCCCAAGCTGTGCTGGGGCGGTGCAGGGATCTAGGGAACAGCGTCGCTGTGTGGGGACTCAGAAGTCCCCTGTTGAAATGGATCATAGCCAAAGTAAGGTTCAAGGCCAGAGAAAGGCTCTGCAAGGAGTCTTTTCTTCAGCCACTTTTCCTTTTTCCTGACAACCCATTCAAATGTGATCTGGTGAGGCTGGAGGAATGAAGCGTATATACTTATGATGGTTTTAGCAGATCCGGCTTCCTGGAAGCTAGCAGTCCATTCAGGTAGAGCAAACCGAGCACTTTCCTCCAGATTATCTTTCATGTATGTATAAACAGCATTTGCTGCAAAATGTGTGAACTACAGAGCTCAGAGTCACAGCCTGCAGCACAGCAAACTGGCTTTTCCTGGAGCTTGTAATGTGATAATTAAATTGCTAACAGGCACCTTAGTGATGGCATTTGCTGAAGATTTGAAAGCCTTCTTACAATCATACCTTTCTGTAGGGGACTCATCAGTAGAAGCAAAGCTATCAGAATAGATTTTTTATATATATATTTTCTTCAATGAGTACATTAAATTTTTATGTGGAGTGAAATGGGACAGGACGTGTTTCCCTTCCACTGCACAATGATTTATTACCCCAAAAAGACCGCAGAACTAATTAGCAGAGTAATTAATTAATATAAATTTGCATATTTGCATTTGCAATTAGTGCAGCCAACTGATTAGTCTGAAAATGGGAAGTTTGACTCATTAGATGTTAGTGTCTGCTGGACCGGAAAGCGGCTGCCAGATGAGGCAAAAAAGCATAGAATAAGCATAAGTGTGTGCGCGCGCGCAAGCTCATCATGTCTTTTGTTAGAAGAACAGAGTGCAAATATGTGGTCTAAGATACTAAGACTGCTATTTAAAAAAAAATATATATATATATATTTTGCTTTTGCTTTTTAGCTATTTTTCCCATTATCTTACTTCCTGCAATGAACCACTGCAACCATGGAACCCAGCAAGGCTTCTGAACAGTGCAGTCTTTAAGGGAAGATAGCTGCAGATATCCTGATTTAGGTGCCGAAAGGGAGCCATAAGGAGCCTCCTTGCCATGTGATAGATGGGACAGGGATATTTCCCCTCATCCTAGTTACGTTGACTAACCAGTTGCTAATGCTGAGAAGTCAAACTTGGCAGAGCCCATAAAAGCCCAGGAGAAATGATTAGCCTTCCAGGTTGTGTTGCACTGTCATTTTTTTTCCTCTTTGGACACCCTAGTGGGTGTGCCTCATTGTATACATCTAAATGTCCTTCTGCTCTGCATACCTGAACTCTGTGTGCTGCACGTACAAGGGTACAGTAATTTCCTGCAGTTTTCATGAGGTTTGAAAGAACATTGGGGAGAGGTGTGTCTGCCCATTGGGTCATAGGTCCAGATGCCATAATATCTGTAGGATGATTACTAACGCTCCTCTCCAAGTGGCAGAGCAGAACTAAGATTGTTTTCGTGTGGGATCAGTAGAAGATGTCCTGATACCTACTGCAGCATTTTGCACTGCTCTCTCTGCTATGGTTGGAGGAAACATCCCATTCTCCTTTAGCGAGACTTACTGTGTCCTCCTCAAGACTAGTGTGACTGGGGATAGGATATTAGCGGGGCTGGCCCCAAAACAGCCCTCTGAAAGCTCTTTGGGTCTTTTTCCAAAAGCTTTGACAAGAGTTCAGCAGTTGATGGGATTCTGACACTTGTGTAGGTGTTGTGGAAGATTCCATTACTGGTTCAGTGCGTTTACATCACACTGGAGTTCAAAACCTGTAGCAGTTTCCCCTAGCTCTTTTGCTTTATCATGGTAAGAATGTGGGCAAGTCACTTTGCTCCTCCTCATTTTATTTTATTTTTTTGGTACTAAGCTTAAAAGTTTATCTACAGCAGTTAGAGCTACAGAGTAGGTGCAGTTATACTTGCAATAAAGGGTGTTTTATCCTGTTCAAGGAATGAGTTTAAGCTAACATTTACTTTGCAGGTATAATTTCTGTCCCCTGTGGGAGTCTGCTGGTATACCTTCATTAGATTGTAAAATCTAAGTGTAAACTGGGCCTAAGTCAACAGGAATATCTTATAAACTTGGATCCATTAATTTCTGTGAGATTTGCAGGTGTTGATTAGTTCTCAAGACGCCCTTGGCGTATTAAATATATGCAAGATAACTCAAAACGTAATCATACTTATGAAATAAGACAATCCCTATATTTCCTTTAAACTTCTATGGCAAGGTATGATAAGCAAGAAAAAAATTTTTTTTTTTTTGATGTCAATCAGGACATTCTAATTCTACATTTAACACAAATTAGGAACAAGTTACATTAACATTTGAAAATGATTACAAAATGAACAAATATGATTTCCTAATAATGTTTCTGAAATATTGTTTCAATAATTAAGTCTATTATTAGTGAGAAAGAATTTGTGAATAACTATCTGATGAAGAAAGAATTAATATGCATAAGTGATGTTACCTAAAATATTTTTTTAATCACTACAGGTGAAGATATAGATTTTGCCATCATTCTTTTGATAAGAATAGTTTTCACAAACCCTGTCATAGTCAATTGCATTATAAGCAAATAAGAGAAAACATTTTAAAATAAAATTTGTCCTTAGTGAATATCATCCTCAGGTAAAAATTGAAGAGTAATCTGTAGGACCAAGTAACCAAACTTGCTTTTGAGCAAATCCATGCTTGATATGTAACCAGATTTCCAAATACATTCTGGACCTACAGAGGTAAATCTGTTCCCACTGCTGTTTTCAGCACGCCACTCCCATTTAACCCTCTATCCACATCCTTAGGAAACTTGACTTTAAAAATCTAGCCTTGTAGGCAGGTGAGAGTTATTTGGGGCATGGATGGACATATCTATATGAGGTGACTGTGGCCTGGGAGCCATGATACTGTGTTATTTAGGTGTTGACCCTGATGTGGGACACGTTGCCTGTGAACGAGGTGTATTACTGGTTCTCTGCACCCCATGCACACAACAGTCCTCCTTGCAGGTTAGGGTTGCTTGGTACCCATCAGCTCAAAGTGCAGGTAGATGCATAGCTCTACACGTCTGTAAGCTCCCAAGTCACCAAGCTGTTTTTTGTTTTAATCTACAGACAGCTGTGAATTTGCTTTTGGAGCTAGACCGAAATATTGTCTTCCTGTATTTACAGCTCTGTGTTCTGACATTGTCTCCGATTCTGGCCATCAAAACTGTGCTAAAAGGAAATAATGCTCTGCCCACTTAGGGACATCCTTTCCCCTCTGAAATTCTCACACTCAACAACTGAGAAGCTGTTCACCTTTTCCTTAAACTCCCCCATGCAAAATAGCAAAACTTTCTGTTTTCGTGAGACCCAAATGCTTCATTTCAGCTTTATTTAAGAGTTGCATTTTGATAAGACTGTTTGATTCCAACCACAATGTAAACCATTTTGCAGAAGCATGACGCATAAGCAAACAGAAAAGTACAGGGTGTACGGTGCCTGCAGTTGGAGAGCACCCCCAAAGAGAATAGAGCGGCAGCAGTGACACAGCACTCTTCTTGGCTACTGTACAGCACAAAGAAAAGGCTCACAATGCAGCTAGCTTCCTCGGTCTAATTAGCAACATGGGGCCAAAGGAAAAACCTGTGACATTCAAAACTGATACTGGGGGAAAAGTAATCTGTATCTGTGAGACAGAAGATGGGCAAAAGCCAGCTTCCATTTGGACTCTGACATTGCCTGCATCAGTAAGACTAGCAAAATACGGAGACCTTCCACCCCAAGTATTGGAGAAATTCAGATTGAATACAGGCACAAAGTGAAAGGTCATAAGCTCAGTTTCTGTGTGGCTAACACAACAGTAAATCAGTTCCGATAAAGAAAATGGTTTCACTTGATAAAAACTTGGTGTCTGTGCAATCCATTTCACAGCAGAGGCAAATAAAAAGGGATTTTTCTAACAACTAAGATTTTTATTTATTTATTGCTTGCAGGCATAGGCTTTATCCTGGAAAGAGCAAAAATAAGTCACTTCCCAAGGCTGTGGTATCAACAGTTCAGGTATTTCAGCATCTGCTTTCATAAGCAGGGGACAAAGAGGTAAACGAATTTCAGTGTCTAACAATCTGACTAAAGAGTGTGATTTAAAGGTGGCCGAACCTCTAAAATGAGTACAACAAGATAGAAAATGACAGCCTATGCTGTCCTTTGCTATAGGATATTATTTATCAGGACTTTGCAGCATATTCTGAATGCAACCTGCCTGTCCTGGGTGAGGCAGGTGAGGCTGGAAGGGGAGACAAGCAGCCAAAACATTTGGTAGGAAACACCTGCTGGCCTGTTATCAGCACATGAGATTTCCTGGAAAAAGGGTGCATGAAGCATGAACGTTGACAGGAGGTGAAAACATACATGACAACTTATGGGTATGCAACCGAGACAAGAGGGAATACCGCTGCCACTCAGCCAAAATTCAGGAAGCATAAACTAAACCTGGATCACAGCAGAATGTAAATCACTGCTTAGCAAATTAAGGACTTTAGTCAAGAGGCATCATGAAAAAAAGTGAGTGCTGTAAAACAACCTCCCCCAACAAACTGGAAACAATGTGTTGGGCGACTACTTACCTATTAGTATTGGCTACTGACATCAGCAGAAGTCACAGGGCCTCCATAACAGCTGGGAAGGGGCAGCAATCTGGAACCTGAAGGACACTGCTGCCTTAAGAAAGAAATAAAACAGTTTATGAAAACAAGGAAAGTCCCACCACAAGGAAGTGCTTTGCAAGCAACAGTTGAAATAGCACTACTGCAAGAAGCTCCACAGTGCAAGGACTGAGAGATCAGAGATTTCAAAACAGCAAAATGATGTTCAGATGGAAAAATTATACTATTGATGTTGTTCCTGGATATCGGGAGCTTAATCAGCACATAGATACTGTACAGTTACCAATGAAACAGATCACAGGCTCCCCGATGACACTGACAAATTTTTAGCATCTTCCTGACCAGGAAGACTTCAGTGCAGCATTTTAAGCTGTGCAGGTATACCTTGAAAGCACAATGCAAGACCAGAAGAAAAATACCTTGAGGACCAGTTTCTTGACTGCAGTTGTGTTGAACAGCATGTTGCAAAAGGGGAGGAAGAAGTAAAGAAGCAGACGTGCCACAGCAGCGCTTACCAGGAAAGAAACAGAAAGTGATGACATAATCTTTTGAATGAAGAGATTGTGTCAAGAGGGTCTGTACAAGAATAACTCCAGAAAAAAAAATATAAAAATGAAGTGAATTAAGGAAAGTGCAGCAAGTTGCGTTGCAAAGAAGCTGTGGCCAGAGCCAGAAAAATATTCCCTTCATATAGCACTATCCAAAATATGTGCTGGAAATGGAAACACATTCTCCCACTTCAGCATTAGTGTGCTGATCATCCCACGTTAAAGCAGAAAATAATGGGTTTGTTCCACGTGGCAGGGCTATTGCTGCAAGGAACCTTCGGGTGTGCATGTTGGACCTAGAAAGGGAGGCAGCAGCTGATCTTGCCTGACACGGAGGAAACAACTACCCGAATGTGGGTGAAAACGACATTCTTTTTGAGGTCACTTATGAAAAGCAAGGCAGGTAGATACAGTATTACCGCCAAAGTAACTGCAGAAAGCAAAGAGGAAATTTTGCCTGGAGAATTGTGAAGATTTCAGAGGGTTGGGTGTCTGATGCACAAATGACTAATGGTTTGCATGCCATGTTGTCCCACACACAACAAGCCCAGCTGACTGAAGAGAAGCCAGACCGTTTGCTCAGACAGTCACTGAGCGACTTCAGCATACCTTATGAGGTTTTCCCCTGACAGGTATCTGTGAGTAGGACTCCATCTGTGAAGGTGTTGCCCATTACACGGCCCAGCGCTGGAAAGCTTAGCAAATTAATACAACTTCCTGTCTGGAGGAAGAAATCAGGAAATCCTCCTATGACTAGAGACTGTAAGGTGGAAGAAAATTTCCTTTCTAACAGAGGAAACCCCTATTGGACAGTATTAGGCTGATGTGGTAGTCACCCAGGTGAAATGCAAAACATTCAGTTAAAAAATATAGTTATCAAGGTGAAGCCTCAGGCTCCAGGGAATTGCTAATATTAGTGCAACTGCTTCAATCATGAAAACTCAGGCTGCTATGCAGAAATCGTGAATGAAATTGCTAGCAGCAAGCACAAAAAAACCACTAAGAAGAGGGAAGAGAGCATATAATTGTAATTCCCATAAACACGATTGGTAGATGACACTACCAGTGTGTATTCAGCCACCCAGCTTTCTGTAATTGCAGAACTATATCCTCATTGTCCAACGTTTCTTGAGGCACCTGTTTCCCACTGCTGACAGTGGAGAGACCTAGGGAGTCCATCTCTGTGGTGGGTGCTCTGTAGAAAGCTGCCTCACCTTTTATAATAATTCTTTTTACTGCGTCTTTGCATTCAGAAAGCAATACTTGCTCCAGACAAAGGAGGAGTTTCCAGCTCAAACCGAACTGAAGTAATAATGTTACCAAGCTTCACTGATTTCTTGAAGGCTTCATGTCTGTGCTCGGTGATGACAAGACAGCTGATGTCACTTTAACAGGGGCACCAGCTCGTGCGTGTGGGTACTTCGCTGGTCTGCAGAGAGCAAGGGGTTTGCCTGTGAAAAGCCTTACTAAAACAGCCGTTCTCATTTTCTTCTGTCTTGTGTGAAATCTTTGTGGCTGGGAATAGCTTGAACCAAGCCAATGCCGGTGAGGCAAAAGGGAAAAAGATGAAATGACCTTAAATGGTGGCCACTTTGCAGAAAACCTCATTACCTTGAAAATGAGAGAGAGCACTCTGCAGGTCCTGGCAGCTCACTTGGCCTGAGCGCATGTAAAGAGATTCATCAAAATATCTTACTTACGCAAGCAGGTGTCTTCCTCACCCCAGGGAGAAGCCTTCCAGCAGCCAGTGTTGCAGAGGGGTCAGAGGAAAGTTAATTAAAGATTGAGACTACAGGGTTCAGCCCTTGACCAGAGGAAAGGCTGCAGAGACTTCCCCAGCAACAACAGCCTTAACCAGGGGACTTCCAGCGAAGGGGAAACCCCAAAAAATTTCTTTTTAACCACAGCACCAAACACCACAATATTTCATGAGAGAAGGAAGGCGTTTGAATGCAGACAGGCTCACAGAGAAGAGTGCAAGTAGCCAAGGCTCATGCGTTTGGTGCAGGTCTTACACAACCAACTTCCACCTCTCATTCTCTCATAAATTAGCTCTCATTCTCATGCATATGCAGTACAGTATTGTGGTTTCCCTCCTGATCTGTCATCTACCAACGAGATGTGGCTGGTGGGTGAAGGAGAGGCCATGGAAAAAGAGGGATACAGGGGTGTCATTTCAAGGAGCACAGGCTGGAAGCACGCTTTCTCTCTGGGTCACTCCAGCATGTGTCTTAATGCACCTGCTGCGGCTGAGCTTGCCAGAGCAGCACCTCCCATTCAGGGGTGGTATGTGCAGGGGATAAGAAATATTGCCAGAAATACTGGTAGTGCAATAAAGAGGCTTTCTAATGCAAGGTTTCCAACTTCATCCAAGTCATACCATAAGCTTGGCAAAAAGGGTTTTGGAGAACCAGCTGGTGGTGGCTTGGCACCCTGTGGGAGCTGAGTTCCTGGTTAGTGGAGGAGCTGGCCAATCGATGAAGTAATTATGGTTACCATTGGCTTTAAAGTTCATCTTTTGTGGTTACTTCAGGGTAGATGTTTAGGTCTGAATGAGACTGGAGGCTGAACTGTCTTCTCCTTTTTGATGATGACTGTGGGTGGGGAATGCTTTGTGGCAGTTTAGATGGAAGGCTGTGTTGAACATGAACCTCCACATGGCATTTTTTGATAGTTAAGCAGTTGACTTTCATCCTCCAGAACCTGCTATTGTGGCATGTCTCATGAGAGCCAAGAGATGTGACACCAAATATGGATGAATGTGTATTATCCTTCTTGCTTGGTACATCTTGTTGCTTATATTACATGAGGGAAGCAGCAGTTCTGGAGAGGGCAGCATTACAAATGATGTGGTAGGTCTTTGTACAAATATGGCAGAAAGCACAAATTTGAAAGACACACAGTACACTGTTTTCCTCTTGCCTCCTTCTTCTAGGAGAGAAGATGAGAGGTGCTGAGGAACCATTATATCCCACCAGTAAAATAAATTAACAAGTCTTCTGTTACTCTGCCTCCTATGTGTACACCTGTAGTGGCTGCAAATGTTCACAGTGAAACGTTACTGTGCTGTGGAAGAAAAATAACTTGCTTTGCTTTAAATAAGCACAATTTGAATGTAGTGCAGCTACCCTACCTGAATGTTGCATTATAAGGATGGACTAAGCTTCACAGACACCTCACACCATCCAAATTACGACAGCAGTGCCTGCAGATCCATTGCTGAAGCTTTTTTTTCAGATAATAATCTCTACAGTTGAAAATAGGGAGCTGTTTTGGAAATGCTTGATTTGACCTAAAACTTGAAAAACCAAGTCTCATTATGATGGCAAAAGCTAGCTGCAGTATGGATATTTTTATAAAGACAATGAGACATGTCAGAGTTACAACAGCATTTGATTCTTTATCTCACATACTTCCATGCTGGGATGAGATGATGGTATGGGGACAGAGGATGGGAGAAGACCACTTTGCTAGACTTTGACCCTACAAGGGTATAAATACTTTAGATTTAAATGCTACTTTATAAAATATTTGGATGCAAAATCATTTTAGGAAATTCCCTTTCTATCTTAGCACCAGTTCTTCACACTAGAACTGCCATTTTTTCATTTCTGTGAAATAATCTAGGGTGGTGGGGTTTTCTTTGTTTTTGAGAAAAGAAAAAAAAGGTGGTCTTGAGCATAATCACAAAAACATTATCACAGTAGAGAGGCTGTAATTTTTGACAGAGAAGGAGTGGGAAAAGGTGTTTCTTGAGAGGGTGCTAGAGACCTCTTCTTGAGAAAGGTCTTACACAGAAGAATTCATAGCAAGGACCTGTACTTCCTAAATCCCAAATTCAGTTTTCAAAACTGGCAGGAAAATAGGAGCCTGTGACCCACTGACTTTCAATAAAGGAGAGTTTGTTGTTGTTGTTGTTGTTTTGAAGACGTGTTTGTTTGTTTATTGTTGTTGTTTTGTTGTTGTTGCCATTGTTGTTTTTGTTGTTTTTTTTTTTAACTTTATCCAGATAGAAAACAGTGCAAGAAATCCCCACAATAGATTTTCAAATATATCTGAAGACTGTTTTCAGGTGAGATATTATGGCTTAAGTCCTAGAAAGAGAGAAGCAATCCAGGGCACTTGCTGTTTACAGTTGCCAGATCTGAGCTCTGTATACGGTCAGTGGAGAGTGGGAGTAGCCGTGCTTATCCTAGCTGTCTGGAGAAGGTTGTCAGAACATGATCTTCTGTAACTACATGTGTCTGAAATCAGTTAAAAATAAAGAAATTAGATGTTTTTGGAAAGCTTCGTGAGATCTACCAAATCATGCCAGAGTAAATTCTTCAATCACTAACATATTTTAGAAAAGTTGCTACTAGTGGCTTCCCAAGGAGCAGATGGGAAATGAGCAGAAAAGGCGGGATAACAACACATGAATGGGGAGGTAGGTGATAGCTATGTGGTGAATAAACGGAAAAAGAAAAAGCTTCCTTGGAACCTTATTCTGATGGCATGGCTGTTTTCTTGTAGATATCTGTTGTAGGGTCAGGTCTTCCTGACCAAATACAGTGAGAGTCTTAATTTGAGGGACAATCTAAGAGAGTTATCTAGTATAGAAGAAACATCATACGTGTCTGTTGGACAGTAGATAAAAAGCCATCTATTTAATATAAATTTAAAGTGAACATCCCAGAATATGTCTGGGTCTTTTCTATTAGGTTTGTGACATTAGTAAATAATATCTTCCCTTGAATGATAATCTTGATTATCTTGTGCATATTCTTTGTTTCTGAAAATAGATAGCACATACTGCACTTGTGAATCTTTTCTTGTTACACCCATTTATGACAGCAGGGTGCAAAAGAACAGCAAAATCATTCTAGTGAGTATTAATTGAAAATTTATACAACTGTGTTTGTGTATGCAAAATATCTTCATTGTATGGCGAAAGATAAAATGAGGAAGGCTTGGCATTCCTATGGATTTTAAGTATTTATTGCAACATACAGAAAGCAAGCCTTGAATTTATGAAGATGAATATAAGCTCCAGAAACCTGAATCTTAGAATTAGTTTGGTTTAGACAGGAAGAAGAAATGTGAATATTGTCCAGAAACATCACTATTGCTCTTGAAGGTATGAGTGTCTCCATCGCAATCAGACTTTAGTCACATCCACTGTAGAAACAGCTGTTTCCCTTCACATGTTCAGCCAAGCCACATTTATGTTTTGATGTAAGTTCTGTTCATATAGATGGGATCATAATACTTATCTGAAGAGAGTCTAGGAGAACCTTCTTGGCTAGGCTAGGGACTCTGGCCTTATGCATGCCTCCACAAAGCAATTGTCTTGCATGTGTAGCTAGACCAGACCTACTGTGTAGACAGTGTAGGAAGTACAGACTTGATTACCACTCAAGCTGTGATGCCTTTATAGATTGAGTTTATTCCTTAAAATATTGCTGTGGCTGAGAGAGACGTTCTGCTGGGGTGTATGGACAGTTTACACACCTTATCGTGCCTGAGAACAAGGTCAATCAATGTTCAGAAACCATACAGGGCTTTGTTATGTACTATGTATGTCATGAACAGAATGGGGGAGTTTGGGGTCTAAATTGCTAACAGTGTTCTTACTGTGAAGTTGGCTTTAAAATTTATTTACAAATCTGGTCCATTTTATTTGTGGTCTTGCTCCTGAGTCTAATGTAATCATTTAATTCCTGAAACTGAGCGTTCAGAGACAAACATCAAATATTGTGAAACTTGCTGAAACCATGAGATCTGGCAACGCCACCTTTAAACTGGCACTACAGTTTTATGTTAATACACCTACTATGTTTTTATACACTGTTATCTAGAAAACCTACCATCAAAAAGGCGTACACTGGTATTTTCCCTGTTTTATACTTTATTTTACATTTGACTTTAGAGAGAGTATTATGTAATAATGTTAAAGACCAGAGTCTGAAATCCTGGCTCTTGCTGAAGAATACCTTTCTCCATCAGTAATTCCAGAAGAGTCAGGCTTTACATGGAGAAAGCCACTAAAATCAGTGTGAGGGAACGAGAATTAATTGTCTACCAGGTTAATGTACTCCAGAACTTGAAGACCAGCTTGTGTTGCCAACACTGAATGGTTTAATTTTTCAGTTTCTTGGCAGAGCTTTGGTTATTTCCTGTATGCCCAGAGCATGACTTCGAGGCCTAAAGGATTTGAGTAGATGATCAATAGCGTCAATGTCAATGATGCGTGAGAGGATCCAAAATTGCTAAGGAAATAAAGGCTGCTTGTGCAGACTTTTTCCAGTGCTAACTTCTGTGGTTCCAGGATAATTTTATTCAAGTATCACAGTATGAGAAAAAAAATCTGCCCTGGTAATTGAAACTTTACATCAGGCGATCATTCATTTTAATATGTCAAATGCACACATTACAAGAAACTGTTGAAAAACCCAGACTGGAAAACCCCAGGCCAAACCATATACCTCAAGATTGAAACCGATTTAAATTCCAAGAATAAGTAGCTGACAAAGATAATTTTCATAGATTAACATTTTTCACCTGGGTTTTATATATCTGGAAGAAATATACACTGCATTGGTTATGCATTGATCAAACTTTTATTGTGCCAGCTGTACTTCATAGACCTGAAAAAGTGATTCAAGCAAAACAAAAGAGAACATAAAAGCACAACTGTAATGGTTTTAAATCCCAAAGAGGCAATTACAAGTTTGATTCCAGTGATGCAGCTGGACTACATTGGAAAACTAAACACTTTACACATATTAAGTAGATACGAAGGCTAGGACTAGGACTGTAAATAATAAATCCATCCTGCAGTTTTATTTGTAAAGTACAGCCCTTTTAATAAGTTAGGAAAATATAGCAGTAAAATTCACACTAATTCTTGTGTAAAATGTAGTTTAACAGAGCTGAAGTGTTAAAACAGTTGTGGGTTTTTTTGTTTGTTTGTTGTTGTTTTTTAATTAAGTTGCACAATAACTAATCATTTAAATAAAACAATTGGAAAGTGGACTAAAAGAATGTTACAACAAGAATGAAGTATAATTCTTTAGCCTCTATATTAGGGTATATGCAGTGTTTTATATTCTGAATGTTTCTTGGCCTGTTTTTGTAACGAAAAGACCAGTAATTGTAGTACATAATATTTGTATTTTCCCTGGGGGCTAAGGGGAAAAGTGAAGAGCAGGATAGCACAGCATCTAACAAGCCACCCAAACAATGGCACGAAGATGGCCTGAGGTTTAAAAGCCTTGTGATACAGATGGCAACCAGCTAGGGAGACCAGGAGGGGAAGGAGGCAAACATCCGCCCCTATACACTCTGTTCCCAAAAGCAGCATTTGCACTCAGGGTATGTGCATGGGGTCTTTGCCCTCAAGTTAACTATGCCGGCATAATGCGATGTGCTGAGTATAAGCGAGTTCTGCAGGCTCCTTTGGTAGGCACCCAAGAGACATTTCTGGAGGGCAACTCATCCCACAAGGAGCTGCTTCAGGCTGAGGTGAATCAGCACTCTCCACTGAGTGCTGACAGATCCTAAATGGGTGGTTTCAAATAGACATCTCCATTTTAGATGGTTGAAGTATGGTGAAATTAGTCCTTCCCTCAATATATTTTTGATCCATCTTTTCTCTGCTTCTTCTCATGCTCTGGGCACACAGCTGAAGACAGAGCAAGCTGAGGAAATTCCTGGGCTGTTTGGAAAAGTTTTGTTTGTCTCTGGAGTAAAGTCTTCCTTGTAGCTCTCTCTGGATGGAGCAGGGTGTGAGGGTAATATCTGTTTGTAAAGGCTAAGGTCAAACACCAGAGTTTGGGCAAAAAATCTAATACATCTCTTCTCCAACATTTTGGCTCTCAGAATTAGAGAAAAAAAATAATAAAATAAAATAAAATAAAATAAAGCACAAAATGAAAGACAACAGGAGGGTAAAACTTAGCAGACTGCAAGGAAGAGAAAAAGGACACTCAATGAGTATGTCTGAACCTTTTTTATTTTAACTATTTGTTTCCTCTTTTGGAAAATTCAGGTTCATTGAAACAACAGTAAAACCTGCTTGTAAGAAAGGATCAGCTTTGCTTGTTCTGAATGAATCTGAAACATTTCGTGCAGGGGGTGGGTGTCTTCTTGAAATGTTCCCTTTTATAATTTTCAAGAACAGTTTACTCTTTTATAATTCAAGCCAATGTTTTCATTACAGTATTTTAGTTAATTTATAATTTAAAGAGTTAATAAGAATAAGAATAAGAAAAAAAAAGAAAAATACATACATGAACTATTTTAACGATTTAATCTTAGTGACTTCTATTCATTTGTCTTTTTGAACAGCATTATTTTTCAGGTTTTGGGCTCTTTGCCAAAATTCAGAAATTTCTCATGTGACAGGAAAAACATTTGCTGCGTAGCTTAGTGGTTATAATCTAGAAAGATCTTTGGCTCAAAAAATAGTAAATGTCGCACTGTCAAATTTTATGTGAACTGTGAACTGTGGGTTGATGCTGCTTTCCTTGGGAGCCTGGTGGGTTTGCTTTGTCTCTTCACCAGACACAGGTCTGGGAGAATAATGTTAAATATCCCCTAACGTTTTAAGAGACTAATCCTGAGACGTATGATTCAGACTGATATTTGCCACTACTTGGTCTTAATATTTGAGGACATCCAGAGAACATTGTCATATGCCCAGGTGGTAGAGGTGTGTGAACTGGCAGACATGGGGAGAGTTTGTTTCTGCTTTCTAAATGCATTAGTAGTGTGGCTGAAAGTGTTTCTGAATGTATTTAAAGTCTGTGATTAACACCTCTACTGACAGCAAGGGAGAAATGAGACAAGAAGCTGTAGTCAAGGTCCGCAAAAATAAATGAAATCATGGGCTTTACGAACATAGCTAGTGCCACCTATAGGTTTAAGACATGTAACTGGTGGAGCTGTCTGCTTTGTTCGTGAGGGGCACTGGAATACCATTTGGGCTTTGACTATAGGGATGGTTGCTTGTAATATTTGCAAGATTTGTATTTCTTTACTTTTTCCAGACTTTTCTGGTATGGAGATGCTGTTAATATAGCTAGTGATTTGAATCTGTGGAAGTGAACAGGGGGATATAGGTGATGAAAAGGGGAATATTATGCAAAATGGTTTCTTTTAGAAAACAGCAACAACAACAAAAACAGTCTATTATTTCATATTTTTACACTGTAGCTAAAAGAGGCTAGGAAGTGTCCTGAGATGAGGGACATGCACTTGTGTTTAATTAGAGTCCTTTGCAGCAGAACCAGACTAGGCCTTTGAGAAGAAGCTGAACTAGAGCTGACTAAGCAAGAAAAACAAAGCCATCCTTGAAAACAGATTAGGTGCACAGTGAGTTTTTAACGAAAGTTTCAAGGGATTCTCTAGCTTTGTAGTCCTATTGCAATTGTTATTACTATTTTAAAAAGAACTTTCAGACCATATAAAATACTGGTAGAATATTGTGTTTTGCAGTTAGGTAGGAATAGTTTGAGGAACACTATAGACTTGACATCTAGCCCTTGGTACCATTCCTACTTCCAAATTTTTTCAGTTTCTATAGATTTTAAAATACTTTTTTTTTTTTTCCCCTCTGAAATATCTAGGGTATCTAGTGGGATAACATGAAACTCAGAACATAATAAGAGATGGTAGAGATGTTCCTTGCTCCCACTTCATGAGACCCTATAAAGTTTTGAGGCCAAACATATTGGCAGTTGCAAAACCAGGTCCTGGTTCCCAAGTCAGGAGAAATACTGAAATTGTTGAACTCTCAGTGTACCCACAAGTTACATATGGAGTTAGACAAGCTCAGTGCCACCACAAATGAGAAAAAAAGTGATGCCAGGTGGAAAAAGAAAATTGATTTTATGTGCTGGGGTACACACTCAATAAAGAAAACATATATAAAGCTATTATTTTCACATCCTTTTTCAATTCTATTTATTACAATAATAATTGCTTTAAAATGTGTGGAAAAGTGAGTCTGAAGCTGACTTTGTCCTGTGCTGCTTTTTTTTAGCATCTTCCAGCAGTTTAAAAAAAAATGTTTTGTAATGTTTCTCTTTTTATACAGCTCAGGTATATTGTCATTGTTCTTCCTTGTTTCCTTCTGTCCCTGTTTGAGGAATGTGACATTACTTCACATGGGATTTTTGTGTTGCCTTTCCTTACTTCTTAGTGCTTTTCCTTAGTATGTGCCATGACACTATTTTTTGGTTAGTGTTATGGTCTGATGTTCTGTTTCCATTTATTGATAAGTACCAGGATTTGTACTATGCCTCATATTGCTAGGACTAAAGATAAAAAGATTCTGTTTTTCTAAATCTCCGGGTATCCTTCCTGTCCAATGCTTTGTGTGTTGTTGCTCTTTATTACCAATGTGAAGTGAGTTATTGCCTTTGGGCTAAGCCAGAGAAAAAACAGTGTGGCAGGCTTTATTGTGAGCCTCCAGCTTTTTCTCTGATCATTGTCTCTTCACTCTTTTCTTCAGTCAATGAATCTCTGAACATTATTTTCCATGTTTTTCTATGTCTCTTAAAAACAAGTTGAACCACAGTTTTGTTGGTGATGATAAATAGATTTCTTCTGGCTTGCCAAATAAGAAAGAGGGATTCTCATATCTGTATTAAGCACAAGTGATAGCTTTAGTAGAGTTGCTGTTAATCACTGTCTGGATTTAAATGTTTGGGCAAAGATTAGCTGCCAGTACAAAGTAAATAGCTTGACTGTTTAATCAAGATCTATCATTCTTCCTGGTCAGATGCTGCCTTTTTTGTTTTAAAGCCCAATATAACGGAGACACGAAGCATGCTGAGAGGTCCTATTACACTATTAATAAATGGGTAATATTAAGATAAATCCAATTTGTACCTTGGTGCACACTCAGGAGTGGGAAGAAAAAAAAAAGGGGGTGGGGCGGGGGAGAGAGGGAGAGAGAGAGAGAGAGAGAGAGAGAGAGAGAGAGCGCTTCATCTACAGATAGATAGGTAGGTGTGTAATTTACAGTCCTTTTGAAAATAATATCTGTAAAGTTGGGGTCACGACTTTCAAAAGTACAGACATTTAGTCACTAGAGGGAGACATGATCGCGTATAACCCAGAGCACGTCTTCCACCACGCAGAGATCAGTGATGAAAATTCCCCTTGCAGGGAGGCAGATGTCAACCAACTTGGAGTGCTGTTACCCCAGTGAAAGGCTGCTGCTGCGTTAAGCATTTCGGGGCTGCAGGATTACAAGGGGTGAAAGAAGCCTTCATGGACCTGCTCCATCCTCCAGGATACTATAAGCCATACCTTTCCATAAAACACATCTGGGTTGGGCTCCAGTGAGAAGATCAGCTTTAACTGCAGTGAGCAGAAGAGGCTTTGACCACATCTTTAGCTAGTGCTGGCTGTGCCACGCTGCTTGTCTTTCCCAAAAAAAAGACACCATTTCTAAGCCCAGAGCTATGTGGCTAGTGGAGAAGATCAGAAGGTCACCACAGAAGGCCCTGCCTCTCCTCAAGACCGCTTCTACTGTCAGAAGTAGGCTGGAGTACATTACTGGCTCTTGCCACACGCTGCCCAGTAACCATCTAATCTCCCACTGCTGCCTTTGGGCCAAGCAAAGACACTGCTTGGGAAAAGTCGGTGAGGGAAGGAGGTGCAGGGAAGGCTCCTGAACCATTTGTTGGCATGGGCAGAAGACCAGTTTTTGTCTCAGTACAAGACCTGTAGGCGACAATCTGTGCAACTGTTTGGCTGGAGAGAGTGGTATGCAAGGCTGGATTGACAGGTCTCACCCCAGTGATTTACAAGCTTAGGTGAAAACATTTGATGCAAATTCTGTGCCCACTGGAAAGTGCTTTGATCAAAGCACCAAGCCCAGTGCAAAGTCTGCACAAGTGTTATTATTCATCCAAAAAAAAAAAAAAAAAACAAAAAGAGCAAGCCAAAGGCCCTGTCCACACTGGGATCAGGATTGGGCTAGCAACAAGCGTGTTGCCGCTGATAAAACCACAGGGAAACATCTCTACATCTGGAGCTTCTGTTCAGTGTTAATCCATACTGGGATGCTGTTTAATAATGTATTTAACTAGAGTACTGCAAATGTGTGGTAAATGACATTTTTTACCATTACATTAATAATAGGTGTTATTTATCATTTATTGCCCAGAAACATTTTAGGGACCTTTGTTAATATTTCCTAGAAATAAATGTTTATGGAATCATTAACTCTGGTTTTATTGGCCATATTTCTAACAAAGCTTCTGAGTCATGCCTTCAAGTCTGCTAGGATTTGCGATCCTATTTTCTGTCTGCTTTGTACATTTTGTCTGTTTGTGTAATTTGAAAAGAGACTCATAGAGTGTAAGATGGAGGCAAGTATTCTTTATTTTAATTAAAATGCTAACATAAGAAATTATCTTATTGAATGATTGTGTTGTAACACAGCCACTTGCTCTGCCATACAGTAGTTAAGTGTGATTTGATGCTTCCTCTAGAATGCTTCCTATTCTCCAGGGTTTATACTGTAGCCAAAAAAAATCCCTTTAAACTGAAACTTGGCACACAAATTCTCAGCTAAAATTCAGCGCTGCTTGAAACTTAAAATACAAAACTTTGTTTTCCCATGTTCAAGTTGCTTTGGGACACCACACCTGTAGTTCCATGTATCGCTTCTTTGTGGAGTGATTGAAGAGCTCAATGTCTGTTTAATATTAAAAATGAAATGCTTCTGACATTAATTTATAAAGGGAATTCATTACTGCCAACTGAGGGAAAATCCTATATCACAGGACAAATGAATTCTGGATGGACAAACATATGTCAGTGCACATGAAAAAAAAAATCCTGTTTTTATTTTTTTACTTTTTTTTTTTTTTTTGGCAGGGCCATCTGTTGCCCTGTCTAAATGGAAGTCTCTTACATTTGTGGAGGGACTTCCGCAAAAAGGGAAAAAGCCTCTGTGGCTGACCCATGTCAGAGAAAAAGGTGTTAGCTAGCTGAACATTTGGTCTGATCCAAGCAAGAGCCCTCATCTCTTCTCAACAGCACAGTGAATATGGGGATTGATGCAGCACCAACAGTGTGGATCTAGACTTTGCTGTAGACTTTAACCAATATTTCATCTATGATTATTTATGTTTTAATGGGTTCTTGAAGCAAGACAAAGATGTTGTTGAGCATACTGCCTGTTTCCATGCCATTGACAATGGAATCTGATTGGTCATTTAGATTTGGGTAGATCATTTGATCTTTTGATGAATACATAATATTTGGGAGAAGAGAGTGAAAGTTACTGTAACCTGGGGACACCAAGAAATTGAGTCTAGCATGCCTTCCACACCTAGAACCAACAAATATCTGTGCAACAAGGTTATGAAGTTGACTAATAGATATGTACCTAACCTTTTTTTTTTTTTTTTCCAGTAATTTGTGTACCTGATTAATTTCAAGACATTTTTGCAACATGCTTTTCCAAGGTCTTTACCACATACTTCATAGTTTCCAGATGACTGGGGAGTGTTTTCTAACAAAATTTATCTCCTTATTTTATTTATATTCACCTTTTGAATTTTCTTTGCATGTGAAAAATGAAAAAGGCACTGTTTATTAGACAAATATATCTATGTCTACAAGATGCCTTTGCAAAATGTTCCGTTTGATACAATCAAGGAAAAAAAAAATAGGCCTACTATAGGAGAAAAGGAGCATTCAAAGGTTTGGGGTGGTAGAAGTACCAACTTACATTTGAGAACAGGAAAATAAACTCACAGGTAGAAGAATTTGCAGTCATTTAAGACAGTCAGAAGTCAGAAGGAACATTAGAAGAAAACAATAGGACCTAACACAATGGCAGAGGAAAGTGAGTGTTGATAAATGCAATTCCATGCAGACCTGAACTTGAAATAGCCCATCTATTTCTGAGGTTTCAAGTTAGCTTTAATACACAAAGACACTTATACCACTGAACACAAGTCAGTCAGACCTAGTCAGTTTGTAAGAGTAGCTCAAAAGTAGGCAAAATGTTAGCACCTTTGAAAGTTGGACTATAAAACTATGTCAATCAGTTGCAGTTACAGAACAGTTGCAAACCTGGTAATGTCACCGTATGGCTCAGTGGTGTGTTGTCACTTTGCAACATTGGATCAGAGATGTCCCAATACAAAAGATGCAGAACTAATTTTCTCCCTTCAGACAGCTCTTGTATTCCTAATACATTTGTCAGAGTCCAATGCTTGTATGTTAGTACAACCTAGGAAATCTGCTTCTGGCTGCAGAGACTCGTAAACTGGTGGGGATCTTCCTAGTCTACCATCCCATGCCTGTGGGTATACAAAATTGTGTAGTCCAGAGGAAAGCTTGAATTACGGTTTTTACTTTACCATGAGGAAGCGATTCACTTTGTCTATTTTGAGACAGCAAACCTCCAGTGATTGTAAAGAGGTCCATTTCCATGTTTTGTCACTGATCCTACAAGAAGCAAAGTGTTTTCCTCTCTCTCCACCAAAGCAACTACTTATATGCTTGGTTTTGAGTATATCATGTCAGAGGACAATGGGGTACACTAGCAAGCAAGGGAGTTCACTGTGTTTACGTGGAAGAAGAATGGCTGCTGAAAAATAAAGCCTGACTCTGCTCTTGGAGATTGTAGAAATAACTGGCCTGAAATAAATGGAGTAACATTTATGCAAAAGTGGCTTAAAAGGAAAGAAAACCTGGTTTGAAGCCTTTACTGGGTTAGTCTTTTCATGTTTTTGAGAGCAGAATCAGTGAACAAGGTGAGTTAATAGTACACAAGTAAAATTGAAGCCTACAGCAATTAAATTAAAAGCTAAAAAGATTTGGAATGGTAAAACTGAATACATTTTAATTGAACATAATTCTATTGAAGACTATTAAATTAACACAGTGGAATAGAAGCATAAAAAAAAACATGATAATGAGTTCCTGAATGAAAATTTTAAATGGATAAACCGAAAAATTACAGGTACCCCGGTGTATGACATGCAGAGTGCTCATGATAGGAGAACATGAATTATTTATATCTTCTTTAAATGTAGAATGTAAATTTGTTTTGAATTAATTTCTATTGGGAAATCACTACACAGTAAACATAACTGTCTCTTAGGGTGATGTTTTTTCTTTCTAATTATTATTATTATTATTATTATTATTATTTTATCATATTGTTATTTGGAGAGGGGAAGAAAAATAGCATATTTTGTGGTAATAAGACATTTAACTAATGGCTATATTGAAAAAGAATGCAGTTCTTTACTTTGGGGTGAAATATACTGTAAGCTAGACAGCTTATCATGTCATGTAACTTAGGATTCATGTACTCCACTTTGATGTTGCTATGCTGGGACAAAGAGGTTGGTGTCTCTCCTTGTTTCTCCTACAGCAACATAATAAATTGGTAGACTGGCAAGGGACATAAAAGGGTCTGGCTTCTGTCCTATTACAGTTGTGGTCTGTGGGATGCAGAGGCAGGTGTCAAAACTTATGCTGAAGCAGTTATGACCATAGAAATAGTGTAATGATGGAGGGAGGGATAGCTTTTGTGAGTAGCCCTCACTATCTGTAGTGACATATAGAATCCTGATTTCTTAATTCTGTGAAGTTAAAGGAATGAGCCACTTTTGTTATTACCTTTGTTCTCTTTGCTTTTACCCATACAAGTGTGTGCAACAGTAGGGTAAATGTATCACTTTAGGGAAATTAGGACAAATGGGTTTGTTGCAACATATATATGCTTGTAGCTTGTCTATTTGCGTTCTTTTATCCAAGTGATTATTGCTTCTCTTCTATAATACTGCTTTAAAATATTTCCAGTGGAACAATATGCGTTTAAGTCTAGACTGAAGTCACTGGAGAACTAGGTCTTCCGGCTGTGTTTTGTACTCCTAATTTTAGAGAAGTTGAGGGAGAAATCTCCTGTTGGTTTCAGTGGGGCTTAGACTTTCAGGACTGCTGAAGCATCTTTGTCTAAAACTGAGTTATAAGGACTGTGGGTTTCACTGAATGGCTTGGCCTTTGCAAACCTTACTGCTCATTTCTAATGACACTTTATTGGTCCATCTCTCCCACCCCAGGGAATGAAATTATCTTGTGAATAACAATACATAGCAATTATTAATTTTGAGTGGCAAGTGATAGATTAAAAATATTAAATTATTTTGCTAAATATACTGCACTATTTTTTCGTTACTTGTACGTTTGACTTGCAACCCATCTGGATCTGCAACTCCTCACTAGCTGCAAACTATGTTCTGCCCATTCTCAATCCTCTGACAATGGGAAGACGATGAGCTAAAAATGTAAAGATTTTTGTTCTTATTATTTTGGAACAACTGCTCTCCCATTTTCTGCTGTTTTCTTTTCATGGACCATTAGCAGCTTCCAAAGGCAATATCCTTTCACTGTCACACTATGCCATGGGGTGCCATTTCAACAACTTCAGACGAGGGCATTAAGTACAATTCTGGATGAGAGTCAGAGCATAACCAAATAAAAATAATAAAGGAAAGCTTGTAAGAGCAATTTGGAATGCTGTCCTGTGCTGAATTCATTTGCAGCTTAGCAGAGAGCTACCAATCACTGGTGATAAGAGCAATACTCCGCAGCACCTTATTTAATTGTAAAGTATTTCATACCCTAAGAAACATCACTGTTCATTTGCTTTTCCTTTTTCAGTGATCATCTTAGCTGAATGCTGAGTGGTGAATCAGTGGGAGGGGAAGAAAATTCATGTTTCTAATTCAAGGAGAATAAAAATGGACTTCTTGTTGTTCCTCTCCCTTTCCCCTTGCAATTAATCTGGAGTTATGCATTTCTTAGGATAGTTTAAAAAACAAACAAACAAAAAAAAAAAACAGCAAAACTGGAGGGAGGAAAAAAGCCTTCATAATCCTTCAGTAAATCTCTTAATGCATAAAAGCCAAATTCTGGTATACATTGCATACAGGTACAAGCCAAACCATCCTCCTGGCCAGCAGCAGGACTGCAGGGCAGAAGCAATTTCCTTTAGCTTGCCTCCCAAGGAGATGGAAGGACTTATTCTACAGGTCCTCAAACCACCCCATGCTTTCTGGAGGACTCAGGCTAACTATGCTCATTGAAATAGCCCCTAATTTGGCACTGACTGATCTAACACTGCTTTTTGCGTTCAGTGCTTGAACGAATAACTCATTCTTCATAGCAGGGAAAATCCATAAGGTGTACAACGAACGGGCTATTCAGAGCAGGAATCCAGGCAGTCCCTGGCTCTGGTGCTGCATTCCCTCTCTGTGCCTCTTTGGTGGTGATAGATATGCCACTTAGCAGGCACTGGTTGGAAGTGTGGTGCGGAGATCCGTGTAGAGCGTGTCAGCTGGAGAGCAGCTCAGTCAAGAGACTTAAGCATGGGGCTGGGAGGTAGCTGGGATGGTTGCTGTCTTGGCTATGCAGGTAGATCACTTTCAGCTAGGTGCTTAACATCTGTGTATTCTGCTTTCTCCTGCTGTAAAAGGCTAATCTCTCTACTCACGTATGTCAGTTTTCTCTAGAGCCAGCCTGTATAATATCTCAACACCAACATGGAAGGTGTTGTGAGACTGCGAATGCTTCTAAAGTGCTATAAAACTGCATTGGGATAGGTGTTTCATGTTACTAATACCTCACTACCAGAGTGCTTACATTTGATTTGATCCTTATGTAAAAAACAGTTTTATACTGCTCCCTCTTCCCTGAGCAGTGTTTGAAGTTCGTGTCATTTTCTCCTGAATAGAGAAACTATTTCAGCTTGACATGGTAGTCTAGACAAGGGTGTCCTTTGCTGGAATAGACTGTAAGGAAAAGGCTAGGGTAGTCATTCTCTTGTCTCAGCTCCATCAAATTAGTAAGGATTACTAAATTGGTAATTTGATTACTGAATCTGATTACTGTGATCTGTACTGATCTGATGTGCTTTTTTTAAAAAAATCTCTATATTTCCAATCTCCTTCAACATCTGCAGCACCCATTGGCACAGAGATCCATAGCCCAACTGCATCTTATATGATGGGGAAATTCTTTAAATTAATTTTGAACTGTCCATTGCTAGTTTTATTTTACATGCCTTGCTTCTTATGTCAGAATGCATGGCAGATGATCATTCCCCCTTTCACAGCAGCACTCATGGCTTTATATATTTATTTATATACCCATGCCATTCTCCCATGCCAAGGTGGAAGAGTCCTACTCGATTTGGAAATTCCTCTTTGAAAAAAATGTCATACAAAAGCTGTGTCCTACATTAGAGCATTCTTGCCACCGTTCCCTTTCAGTTCCCTGCTTTGGCAGGGGGTTGGACCCGATGATCTCTTGAGGTCCCTTCCAACCCCTCCAATTCTGTGATTCTGTAATTCTTAGTTACTCTGCAGTCTTTTAAAGGAGTGGGGATGGGCTGAAAATAAACATGTAGAAGACCAGCACATTCTGGATTTACAAAATGCTATACTTGGACCTTTTGCGTGTTTTCTGTGACAGCTCTGTCATCCACGTGCTTGCAATGCAATTATTTCAGGTGTGGAAATAGCATTGTTACTGTGACGGGAGGATATGTGAATCAATGATATCTTGGTGCTGTGTGATAGAACAAACACTTATCACCACTGTAGCAGTGAGCATAAGAGGAAGGAGCCGTCCAGACAAGCACAGCTTCCTCTCCATTCTGCCTTGTTTGCCTCTTTGCCTGCTTTATGATGCCCCACATTTTATTTGTCACCTTTGATTGTTTTCTTCTTATTGTATGTTCGCTAGAAAAGCAAAAAGCCTCTCTAAAACTGCTGGACTGAAAATGAAATATAGCATGGCTTCAGGCTATGTTTTTCTTTGCTGGGAAGCACTACCATGATAATTGTTTCTACAAAAAGAAACTACTACTCTGGCAGAAAAAAAAAAAAAGACAAAAAAAATCAAAAACCCAAACACCCTCTGTTTGCTTGAACCTACCATAAACTATTGCTAGTAATTATAGAAGTCGACTGCACAACAGCTTAATTTGACTTAATTGGCAATTTTTTAAAGCTGCAACACAGTAAAAATAGAAAACAAACTCAGTACACAGGTTCTGGAGATGTTAAATTTTACTTTAGGAAAAAGCTGTAAACCTTCATGCAACGCGTTGGTTTGAAATTTACTTCAGTTAGTAACATATTTTTCTTTTTTTTTTTCTTCTGTTGTGATATGAAAGTGTATAAATATGCAGAAGTGTCTGAAAGAAGACTAATTTTTGCCTCTTGCTCTCGGTGCTAGGTTCCAGTCTGATAGAAATGTTTCACAGTGAAAGATGATGGAGACGGAGATCATCTGCCAGCCTTATTGCTCTATTAATAGCCACAGGGTTGGGGTATTCTCTCTCTCTTTCTCTCTCTATATGTTTATTTATTTATTTATTTCAAATAACTAGTAATTCTAAATGTCTTTTTTTTTTTCCCCTCTCCAAAGTGGTCTTAAGAAAATGGTGGTCTGCTATAGGCACAAGTCCTCTTTGAGCTACAAATTTATCCGTTGTGGATTTAACTTTAAATAGATTAGTAGTCCCCTTTAAGTCAATTGAGCTTTAGTGGGTATTACAGAAAATTAAGCCATCTGTACACACTACCAGTGAGATGATTTAATTACCCAATGTTCTGATATGGTAAGAGAACAACTTATATTAAGTCAATGTTTATTTATTTGAATGTGAGCTGAGGTTTGTATATTATAATATACAGATACTATACAACTTGATGTGATGACAATGAATTGATTTATACGTTAAGTATCTAAAGGCTGCAAATCTATGTACACAGCTTAAATATCAAGTCAGGAACTGTAAAAATTAGAGTTCAGACTTTACATTCACCACCACATTTCACACCTTTCCTCTTCCATATGAAGCATCTAGACCCAGCTGCTCGGAGAGTTGCACTGGCTGTGGGAGTCCCTCAGAGCTCTCCTAGGTCCTTCTCTAGAGAAGACTTTGTAGATGGAAGGGACTCAGGAGGGACCTAGGGCATGTTATGGCTACTGGATGTTTCCTAATAGAAGTTTTCCAGTGGATAAAGTTTACTGCAACTGCAGGCCAGACAGTAAATCAAAGAACTGTTCATGCAATGCATAAACTCAATATTATGAAATGGTGATAAGAGAATAATTTCATGATTATTTTACATATAATAATATGGATTATATTGTATTTCATATAATAATATTATATTCCATTTAATGATATGGATCTACTCAAGACTGATATTATTTCTCTGGCATCAGAGAACAGACTCTACACTTTGTCTAAAGGAGTTCAAGCTCAGGAATTATAGGTATGTGAAATTGATGTTATGCTACATTTGAACTTCATTCTAGAACTGGTGCACAATGAAGGCTGTTTTAAGTTGTCTAGCTTTGTTCGTCCCAGCTAGTAACCAGTAGGTAAGATTGCTCCCCTAATTTCTGTGATAGTGGCTGGCACAATCATTGTTTCCTCATTATGGCTTTGTCACGATGGTTTGACTTGGTGGTATAAACGGTTCAGAAGTTGTCAAGAGAAACGCATGAATCACTCCACTTAATGAAGAAAAATGAGTCCTACCTACAGCAGAGACTGTACAAAGTGTCCATAGTGCACATTTCCAGTGAAAAATGAGCCACACTACATATCACTTGGGCAATCCTGGAAAAAGACGTTGACTACACTCCCATACTTTGCATGCTTTGTGCTTCTATGAAAGAATTATGCTGGATTGTTAGTCCTCAAGAGTTTAAGGGACTCTCAGTTCGGTTTCTGTAGGAACTCTCTACACTGGTGCTGATGAATACCCTGCTGAAGTGTAGCTTAATCCTGAATCAAAGAGAAATGTGATGGGCATAGCACTGATAGCTTTGTATACGATACTTGTGGATAAGAGGGAGGTTATGGAACTAGCTGCTTTTTTTTTTTTTTTTTTTGAGATATCAGCTGATACGTCTAGCAGCTGAAAGCCCATAACTCCTGTCTCACACATGGGACAGGATCCGCTTCTGTAAGGAGATCTTGTACACCAGTACAAGAGAGGAGGCTCTTTGGTTACAACCCTTCTTTCAGGTCTGCTGCCAGATCCAGGGGATGATAGTCGCTCATTTTGTAGACTCTGTTTCATATGACAATCCTTAAAGACAAAATGTAATTTTCTGTCACTGATGCCATCTTAAATACAGCTGTTTTGGTGGTCTGTCCTTCACTGTTCTTCCTATCCTGGTCTCAGCATTGCACACGCTGCAAGCAGATTATGCTGGCTGTAGAAAAATAGACTGAAAAATAACTGTAGATCCTTTTTCTGCTTTATTCCTGCAGTCAAATTCCTTTTAATGACAGAGCACCCACTTATTAAGTGTCTTTTTTTTTGTTTGCTTGTTTGTTTTGTCTTAACAGCAAACCATTAGAGCACTTACTAATGACTGAGAGCTGAAAAGCTAGAATCCAAGTTGTCTAATGAAACTTGGCATCATTTGAAGCCTTCAGACCAGATTTAATGATGTCATTTAGGGGGGCCTGGAAAAAGAACTATCGGTTGTACTGACTGCTGCAGGTAAGTTCTAACATTGTGTTGAGATATATAGATATCATTATTTTTTTGTGTATTTTTAAAGCTTCATTGATTTATGGAGAAAAGAATCATTAAACTGTGGAACTAATGGTCCCATACTGTCCAGTCAGCATTTGAAACCTATGGGCCAGAACTTCCCTATCTTCGTGGCTATAGACTTTTAAGTCAGAGCAATAACATGCTGCATGCTCTTCACACTGGTTAGAAAAGGGAGGAGAACATTTGAGACTGCTGCAGTATGAAGCTACAGGAAACTTCTATTAAAAAATGGCAGGAGCTGCCACACAATCTAGATTTTTGCAGTTAGTTTTATCTTCCTATGATAAGGAAAAGATTGCTAGCAACAGGAGAAGGAGTGAAGCTTTTAAATCATTAACAGTCCTAACCTACATATTTATTACCTGCCAAATAACAGCAACAAAGTGATTCATCTAATGTGTTCACTGAGCACAGGAGAACTGTGCAGCTTGATTCATGGAAGATAACAACATGTCCCCCTGTTATCTTCTCTTATCTACTGAAATCGGCCGAGGGAGAAGAGGGAGAAATTCGCAAAATCCTAGCTCAAGGACAGTGAGTGGAAAAGTTCCCACTTTATGGGAACATTTTACATTACATTATTCCTGAAGCAGATGTAGATATTTTGTTGTTCTAATGAAAAGTATCTAAAGGCATCTGAGAATATCAAGTGATGTGGAAGTTATACAATAAAATACTAGATCTGTTGAGAACACGAGGATACTCAGTCAACCATTGAAAACTATGTCCTCCCCAAAGTATTTCCACAACATACAGTCAGGTGACAACTTTGACCCCAACCTAGTGGCTTAAAACTTCAAGAAAAAAATTAAAAATATTCAGGTGGGAATTTCTTTGAGATAGTCCAAACCTGGAGCATTTGCCCTACATTTATGTTAACAGCATTCTAGCTAGTAAACTGCACTCTTTGATTTCATCTAAACTGGAAGTACCACAGTGAAAAAAAAAATACAATAACGTAAAACAGAATCTTTAGTATTTCCGCTTCAAGGGAGTAAAGAGGTGTGCGTTTACAAGCACACAGAATTAAATGATTGTGTGAACTTTTCCAAGACTCATTAAAGGCTATGTACAGATATGTCAATTCTTATATAACCTGAGCTAGTTTGAAGTCCATAGCTGGGATACTCCAGTTACCACACAAGCAAAACATTGTAAATTTGGATACAGAATGGCTTTGTTATTAGTGAAGATTAATTTATGTGCTGACTTGCATATTCTTATATTTTTTTCCCTATTATACCTGTCTTCAAAAAAAAAATTCTTAGTGTGTAAGTAGCTCCCTTAACTTAAATATTAATTTCTTTTCCCTGTGCACTGACATTGCCTCTGGCTAAGATAACTACATGAAATGAGTGAGTGTGTAAGGTGGAGTGAAGAAGCTTCTGGTTTTGTGGTTTGGGGGATTTTTTTTCCCCAGACATTAATGGTTTTTCTTTTTTTTCTTTTTTTTTTTTTTAAATTTCATATGGGAATGGTGAGCATGTGCTAAGGGAAAAATGAGACTCCAAATGTAGCAAATATACAGCCCCTTTTGATTTTGTTATCAGATTTCACCTACACCTGTCAGAAAACTAGACAAATTGACTAAGAATCTCAGCTGGACTAAGTCGGTATTGCTCTACTGTCTTCAGAGGAACCATACCAATTATAGGTGTTGCTCTCTTTGGTAGAACTGACTTACCACAGCAGAGAATGTGGCCCCACTCTTTTATGGATAAATTCAAGATGTTCAAAGCTGTACTTCCACCAGTGAGTATCACAGAATCACAGAATCGTCTAGGTTGGAAGAGACCTCCAAGATCACCTAGTCCAACCTCTGACCTAGTACTAACAAGTCCTCCACTAAACCATATCACTAAGCTCAACATCTAAACGTCTCTTAAAGACCTCCAGGGATGGCGACTCAACCACTTCCCTGGGCAGCCTCTTCCAATGCCTAACAACCCTTTCAGTAAAGAAGTTCTTCCTAACATCCAACCTAAACCTCCCCTGGCACAACTTTAGCCCATTCCCCCTCGTCCTGTCACCAGACACGTGGGAGAATAGACCAACCCCCACCTCGCTACAGCCTCCTTTAAGGTACCTGTAGAGAGCGATAAGGTCACCCCTGAGCCTCCTCTTCTCCAGGCTGAACAATCCCAGCTCCCTCAGCCGCTCCTCCTAAGACTTGATCTCCAGACCCCTCACCAGCTTCATCACCCTTCTCTGAACTGTCTCGAGCACCTCGACGTCCTTCTTGCAGCTAGGGGCCCAAAACTGAACACAGTATTTGAGGTGCGGCCTCACCAGAGCCGAGTACTGGGGGACAATCACTTCCCAAGACCTGCTGGCCACGCTGCTTCTTATGCAAGCCAGGATGCTGTTGGCCTTCTTGGCCACCTGAGCACACTGCTGGCTCATATTCAGCCGACTATCAACCAGTACTCCCAGGTCCTTCTCTGCCAGGCCGCTTTCCAACCACTCATCTCCCAGTCTGTAGCACTGCTTGCGGTTGTTACGCTCCAGGTGCAGGACCCGGCACTTGGCCTTGTTGAACTTCATACAGTTGGCCTCAGCCCATCGGTCCAGCCTATCCAGATCCTCCTGCAGAGTCTTCCTACCCTCAAGCAGATCAACACACGCACCTAACTTGGTGTCGTCTGCAAACTTACTGAGGGTGCACTCAATCCCCTCATCCAGATCATCGACAAAGATATTGAAGAGGACTGGCCCCAGTACTGAGCCCTGGGAGACTCCACTAGTGACCGGCCTCCAACCGGATTTGACTCCATTCACCACAACTCTTTGGGCCCGGCTACCCAGCCAGTTTTTAACCCAATGAAGCGTACGCCAGTCCAAGCCACGAGCAGCCAGTTTCTTGAGGAGAATGTTGTGGGAAACAGTGTCAAAAGCCTTACTGATGTCAAGGTAGACCACATCCACAGCCTTTCCCTCATCCACTAAGTGTGTCATTTTGTCATAGAAGGAGATCAGGTTCGTCAAGCAGGACCTGCCCTTCATAAACCCATGCTGACTGGGCCTGATTGCCTGGTTGCCCTGCAAGTGCCGCGTGATGGCACTCAAGATAATCTGCTCCATGAGCTTCCCTGGAACTGAGATCAAACTAACAGGCCTATAGTTCCCCGGGTCTACCCTCCGACCCTTCTCGTAGATGGGCATCACATTTGCTAGCTGCCAGTCGACTGGGACCTCCCCTGATAGCCAGGACTGCCGATAAATGATGGAAAGCGGCTTGGCCAGCTCCTCCGCCAGTTCCTTCTGCTGAGTAATGAACATACTTCAATGTGATGGGAAGCATCTTGGACATTGTGTAGTCTTTTAATTCTTGTCATTGAAACATTTCTTGTTCCCCTCAAGGGACTCTCTCTCAAGAGTGATTGTGATATAGATAGTATAACTGTAACCTAAGGAGGTATTTTATATGTACAAATGAAGTGCAGGTAGGGTACCTTCTTGACACATCAGTATATGATTTTGTTCTCGTTTCCTGGCATATCATTCTTTTGTAACTACTTCAGAGTTAATGCTATTTGGCTTAAGAAGCTTGTCTGATTTTAACACTGAAATTCTGGCTTTCTGCCTATACTCTCTGAACTGTTGTGTTGTGGGTTGTTATTTTTGTTGTTGTAGTTTTTCCCAACATAATGTCTAGCAATACTAAGCACTGATCTGAATTCTTTTGGACTTAAGAAAAAGTCAATATATTTATTACGCACGTAGACTTTCTCCTTATTTCTTTGACTCTACACAAAGCTTAGCATGATGTGCTTAAAATAATACAATGGAAAGAACTGGTAAAAAAAAACTCACTTGTGATTTGTGGATCATTATTTGTTATTACCTCACTTAGAGTCCTCTAGAAAGTGAGCTGCAATTTACCGTGTGTTATTATACTACTAAGGTGTTGTAAAGAACTCAGTTTTTAAAAAATGCAGAGAAGTAGTCCACCAATAAAAGGCAGTATTTAGTTCAAATAGATATGTGCCAGAGGTATGCCCACCGTGATCAGAAAAGCTCTGCAGTAATTTCCATTCCTTTATGTGCCTTAGGTTTTATGCCTGGATATCTTACATTTCATACTAAACTTATGCGTGGTCAGAATAGGACATTCGGTGTATCTTCAAAAATTTCTTAATATCCAGGTGGCATCTGGAGCTTATTCTTTGAATTTATTTCACTGTGGGTGTCATTATGACTCAATGGCTTCTGTTCATGCTCCTGCAATATGCAACCCTTCCTGCTCAAAAATTCAATGCCTGATTTTCATGGCTGTGTTACTGGATGTATTGAGTTCCTTCCTGTTAATATTGTCCGTCTACTAATTGTTTTACACCTGCTGCAGTTCTGAGAGATATAGCACTCTGGAATCAACTGTAAATGAACTCTGACCATTAATGACAATCTATTGTCTATAGATCTATATAGGGAATCTATATAGAATATATATAGGGATCCTATATAAATGTATTAATGGAGTCAGTCAAGATGTCTCCAACCAAAAACCTAATAATTTAAAATTCCACACCTCTGAAACAATTAGTATGATAAACCTATAAACCTTCTCTTTCATTTCCACCCATTCCAGAAACTCTTGCTTAAAGAGATTTCATGAAAAAATTTAAGGCCAATGAAGTATATAATTTTTTTCTGATCATTAATTTTTTAATGATGGTTCCTTGAATTTTTTATTTTTTTTTATTTTTTTTTTAGGCATTAACCTTGGGGTAGTTGTCTCATACTTAGAAAATACCCTTCTGTAATGTTCATTTCATGGCAGACACCTCATTATTCTTCACCTTCTAGGATCTTCAGAAAGCTTCCAAAGACTGAAATAAGAATGGATTTTCCAGATGTCAGACTCAGCAGTGAATGTGCAGGTAAGAAAGGAGTTTCTCTTTTGATTTTTTAGGGACATGAGAATTGATCTGCAAGGGGAAATCACTTCTCAGTGTTCTCTATGGGAAGAAATAGTATTCTTTTCTGAAACCATGAGCAGTAGATGTACAACATTTAAGCTGGTGAATAATAACAAGCTGTGAGATACATTAAACTCTGAAGTGATGCTTTGGTGATGGCTTTAACACATGCATTATAGCAATCACTGGCAAAATGATGACTCGATGAAGTAAGTCACAGCACAGTGTAGGTGGTCTTCTCTCCCAGGTGGAGGAGGACATCCTAAAAGACCTTGATTTAATTCTTGTCTCTGTCACAGTCCTTTCATGTGGTCATAAGCAGGACATTTTATCTGGCAGTTACTCATTTTTTTTCTTCTGTCCATTCATTTTCCATTGCACTTGCACTATGAACTGTATAAAAAAGAAATGCCTTACTCTGTATTGCACAAAGAAGAAGAAATTCTAAGAAAAATCATGTAACACAACCCAATTTTATTGGATTTAAGAGGCTGACTCAATTCAATGAGTAGCATGATGAACTCTGAAGGGCATGTACTTCACGACACTGAGTGTGGTCTGAAATCTTATGCAAAGACAGATTGAAATCCTGATATTTTAATGAAGCTTTAGGTATGAGGAATAATACACTGTCATATTAAATGACAGTAGTGAGTTATTTCACCAATTTGCAAGTTCCCATAACACTGTAAACAAAAATTAAAAAGCCCTACCCTTGGAAGATTTTGAAAAAGAATCAAATCAAACAGAAAATCTTTGTATTTGAGAATAGCCTAAATAGAAGAGTTGCAATATTATCACAATAATTTCAAAGCAAAGGAAAAAGCTAGGAAGCCAAGTATTTCATAATGAATGCAGCATATAGCTTTTAAACAGGGCTAACATATGGACCACTAATGTGAATGTGAATGCAAATTAGATACTTTTGACTGCTTGAAATAAAGTCAGCAGAATCCAAGCTTCAAAAAGCAAATTGTGTGGATTTAACTACCTGAGTGCCACAGAAAGAATACCATTCCTACAATATTTCCATATGAAACAAGGTAATGAAGCTAATTAAGCTAATTCTAAGGCAAGATGCCCTAGATAACTTGAAGATGAATTGTATGTTTTCTCTGTCTTTTCTTTTCTTTCTTTTTCTTTTTTTTTTTTCTTTTTCTTTTTTCTTTTGGCTTACCTGAGTTTCTCAGCCTTGGTTTTATTTAACCTTTTGAGTCTGCTATCTGCTAATTTTGTCACCCGTAACTACAGGTGTTCTGCAAGGTAGCTGTCATTCTTAGTGGTGATGCAGCTTGCTACAAATATGTTGTTTTTGAGAAGAAACAGCACAACTGGTGCTGACTGGAGCAAGCAGTCATTGGAAACTCCTCAGCTCATAAACTATAAAGCAAATTTAGCAGATAGTGTGATAGGTCTTTTAATATATTCTGGCTCAGATAAATAAAGGTAGAAAACCAGAACTTGCCCTAAACCTTGGAAATTCTTGTGTAACATCTCAGCAGGACACACTCACATTTCACTCTGCACTTAACCTTGCTAGGCTGTGAAAATGGGAAAACTGTAGCAAAATATTTATTTTCTCCATGAGGCATTGCCCTTCATGCAAAAGCAGAAAGCTGCTCGTGGTGAGGACAAACAAGAGGGCTGCCTACTGCCCTGCATCTGGCATGGCTTGCCCCTGTGCAGCAGCTTTGTTGTGCCCTCACTGTGAGAGGTGGTTTGCAAGTAGCATGGCAGATGCTGTCAAGAGCTTTTGTGATGGGTGATCATGGAGCTATGTAGCCTGGAGGGGGAAGAGAGCAACCCCAGCTAGTGGGAGATCCACAGGTGAGACAGCTTCATGTCCTGCTTGCCAGTTCTGAGCCCGTTTTATGGCAAAATCTTAGTCTGTACCAGAAGAGTGTCAAGAGATGGCCTTGTTCACCATACCTCCCGATCCCATAACCTTCTTCTGTCAAGCTATCTCTCCATCATCCAGAGACACCAGCTAGGCTCCAAACTGCTGTTCCCCGCAGGGAAACCAGCCCTTAGCACCCCTCACAAATAGTTTTGCTTCACACCATCAGACACGTCAGCTCCCACCCCTGGTCTGACTGCACTAAACACAACCACATTCACACCCATTTACTGCAGCTGTTCTGGGTACTCCTCCAACATCCTCCTGCCACATCTGGACACCTTCTCAGTCCACTAGCATCCTGTTTTGTAGCATCCTTCTCATACTCAACCTGACACATGGATACACCAGCCCAAACCCTGACTACACCTGCCAGGTTTGGGGCAGTTGCCTGTTTCCTCATTGTCATAATTTGGGGAAGGGCATCATGATCCCAAGCTGAAGTTTAGGCGAAGAGAAAAATAACTAAATGAGCTCATTTACATGTTTGCCAATCACTTGCCAATTTGCAAATATGTGAATTAGCGCATTCTGAAATTTGCATAAATTCACACATGGAGCAGTGCAAGACTTGGCAGCGATGAAACAAAAAAGAAAATATATTAATGGCTGTGCAAAAAGGAAAGAAAACTGGTTCCAGAATATAAATGTCTTTATGACTACATAAAGAACAGGGAAATGGCTTTTGAACCTAAGATTGCTTGTCAGATTCAGCACTGGTAAAAACAGATGCAACTTTGTTAATAATAGCAGTACCCATTTAAATAAGGCCTGAAACTGGGCTTCATGATTCAGAACATTGGCTTGGGCTCCCTTCTTTCTTGGTGAGCCATAAGATATGGTTGGAAAGACTAGGAAGAAAAATACTTACCAAAATAAAAAGTGGTACGTGAGGTGTTGGCCAGTGTTAGTGAAGTTTTTGTTTGTTTGTTTGTTTGTTTTTAATTTATTTATTTTTGGGGGGTGTCTCTATTTCCTACACTGTGTTTCACACCAGCATTACTCACCCCTGTCTGTATGCTTGCACACTAGGAATGATTTTGATTGAAGCAAATAATGTTTCTAACTTATGGCTGTGTTAACATCTTAAGTTGAACCTGGAGAGCTTTCTGGACCACTGTTGTCGCATTCATGTTCATGCATGGGGCTTAGCTAGTGAGGCTGCAGAGCTCCGGCTGCAGCTTGACTATCAGCTTTCCTCTGGAGGGCAACCAGAGAGCCAGCAGGTGTGTGCCATTTGCAGCTAGAGCTCACTGCATCTGCTGATCTGTCTTATTTGTGGACGTTTCTTCTGTGTCTTCAGAAGTTTGTAGGCAGTTTTGCTGGATGGTAGCTCCTACCTCTCAACAGGGTGCTTACTCTAAAGCATGTGTTCACATAGGCTTCCTAGCCTGTTTCAGGGATGGATAGATAATGCATAATGCTACTTGATCATTTGTGCTTTCCCAAGTGTTGCTGTCTCAAGCTAGGTATCACAGCAGGCAAAATTGGGTGATAATGTCAGTGAATGCCCATGTCAATCTATACTACACGGTTTTTATTAACAGAGGTGTAACTGCTGTGGATAGACATGTCAAGGAGTGATTTATGACATATGTAAGCACTGCAAGGGACAGTATTTTATACTAACAGAATTGGGCTTTTGTCTGTATATTCTACTTTACCTGCAAATGTTGGAAAATCAGTGCTGAAGAAGCACCCTGCCAGTGGCAAAAATGAGAAGCCCTTTGCTGGTCCTAGGTCCTGTTATTGTAACAAAAGCTGCTTCATAAATGGGTCTGGCCTCTGTTGCTCATTGTCAGCACCAAAATCTTTTATGAACTGAAAATCAAAAGCATAAATCTGTGTACACTAACTAGTATTATCAGTGTTAGAGGTCACAGAAATCTCTTTCCTTGAAAATACCTTTTTATAACTGCTTTTTGACTAGAATGAAAATGATAAATTTGACTGCAGATTGTTGAACTTGTAAAATAAATTCAGACTTCTGTTATTACAAAAGTCTATTTTAGATTAAAATTGCATGTGTGTGTTTTCCTTTGGAAAACAAATTTTATTGAGGGGATTTTTTTTTTTCATGAAAAATTATAAGTACTTTTTATGGAAGCAGAAGTTTGAGTATTTTTTATTTTTTAGGTATTGATGTTCAATTTTAAAAATTCAACCAAAACTGAAATTCAACTTTTTTCTGAAGTGCCTTGCTACCATGGTCTTCAGGAGCCTTGCTAAAGCTTTTTGAATCATTAGATGCACGGTATTCACAGATCTGTTTTTCCTACATAAAAACAGTGGCAATAGATTGTCCCCTGGCTGACCCCGTTCAGTGAAAGCTATATAGGGGTATGTATCTGTAAAGGAGTAGTTATTAGAAAGAACAGGAGATTATATCATATTAGAAAAAAATATATGAGAATATATGGGGGGGGGGGGGAGGAGTGGTATAAAAACTAGTGTTCTGTCACACTTCTCTGGAGTGCAATCCACGCAGTTCTCTGAAATATCTGGAGAGGCTTGTAGCCCTCAAAGTTTTCACCGTTCGTCCCTCCTTGATTTAAATGTCACACTCCATGCTGAATATGTTCAGATGCTACAGTCACTGAATACCTTATAGACTACAATAATTAATCTACTGACACTCCTATTAGCATGGATGACACAACTGGAAATCTGTCCAGGTAGAGACAATTATGTGGAGACCAAGAATCATAATCGTTTTGTCCCTGCAGTGGCACAGTACTTATTTGCCACTGTTCCTGTGTTTCTTCTTGTCAGAGTCAGCAAGAATTTCAGTTTCTCTCTTTTTATTTACTTTCAAGTTTTGATTAGATTAGAGAATTCCGTTGTTGCCTCCTTGCCTTAAAATCCAGGGAACCAGAGCTGAGCTGATTCATTTTGTAAAGATCATTTAATTGCCTTAATGAGTTTGCTTGATTTTTCAAATCTCCAGTGAAGTCATAGGCAGTAGTTGAAATGGTTTTATTTGCCTTAGAGAAAATATATCCACTTCGCACTAAACAAGTGGTTTACAGGTGTAAAGCCAAAGCATGCACAGCCTCAGCTATCCATAGCAATGATGAGGGCACTCCGGTACTGCCCTCAGCACCTGGTGATATGCACAAGGGGTGCAATGTCCTGCTAGTGCAGGAACACATTATGCAAATCTATTAATGCAATTATTCATTTTTGGGATGCTCAGCTCTGGACAATAGCCCTCATATAGGTTTTATTTTTTATCCTCTGAGAATGGATTTTCTGTTCTTCAGAAAGAAAGGGAAGATTATGGGCCCGGGAAGGATGGTGTGCAAAGTCTTGCCCTCCTCCAGTCTTCCCAGGTGCCCTGAAGCAGGTCATTTATCTTCTCTGAGCCTTTATTGTCTACCCACCCAGGGAAAATATAATACATGAAAATAAAGCCATTAGAGATTGTGGGGTGCTCATAAGATGTTATGATGGTCATGTGTATAAAAATACTGCAGAAATAACTTAAGTGCAACTGACTAAGGGCCATGTGCAGTCTCCATACCCTTCAAATAACTAAGTTAATTTTGGATAGTGATTTCTTGTCCAGTTTCTGAAACAAATAGATACCAGTGGGTATTTCTATAGTGGCAAACTTTAAGACTTCACAGTCTCTTTAGGCTTTCTGAATTAAAACAGAGGAAATTTGTTTTGCATTTAGGACTAGGCAGTATCCTATCTGCTAGTGATACACATAGCAGACATGGAGCTGCTGTGCAATCACTTAAAATACCGATCTATAGCAATTTTGGAAATCCCATATGTAATCTTATCTGTGAGACAAAATACAGTATCATTCTACTGAGACACAAGATTTCCCTACACGCGAATATTTCCCTAGCTGAATAGGGGGTTATTGGAAAACCAAGCAGGAAATCATCTCAATGGATCTAGATAAGCATCTTCCCAACAAACATTTGGGGGCAGTTACCAAGTACTGGTTTGTGCTCAGGTTCCCAGCTGAAGCCATTTTGCAAAAGATAAAAAGGGCATGAGTGATTAACTAGTGATTTGTTTCTGCAGCAGAAACAAAGGGTAAGGGCTGAGCAGTGTCTGAAGAGTCCCAAAGATGTGTGAGGCCATGTTAAGAGCACAGGAGACCAAAGGCAAAGGCTGGCCCAAAGCAGCACACCCTGGAGAGCACTTTTAGCGGGCTCCTATTCTTCACTGAGGGTGAATCTTCTGTGAGTCTAGTAACACAAATGTCATTAGTGTAATCTGGAGAGCAAAGGAGGAAAGGCAGTCAAGTGCTGCAATGTCTGCTATGCCTTTTTACCTGCCTCCCAACCTGCTAAGTAATTTGAGAGCAGAAAGCAGGAGCAGGTCACCTAATTTCTTTTCTCTGCTGTATTGGTTTGCTGCTCGCAGGATCACCAGTAGCTAGGACTGGTGCTTGGGTTTGCCAAAACCCCTTAGTGTAATGCTGCCTTCATACCAGATGTGCAATGCAGGATTGAAAGCAATTTCTCCTTCTCTCTTTTTTTATTGTTTCATCTTGTCCGAGAAATAAAAGGCTGCATTTCAAGCACAATAAACCACTTAAGCATTATTTACAATAGCTTTACATATTTAATAAAGGTATTTTACAAGGTTTTTGATGCTTTAGTTTGTCACAGTCAGAACATTTTGGATAACATTTTCTTTTTTATGTTTTAACATTGACCCTCCCTGTCTTGATCAGAATTAGAGAAAATAAAGGTAAGAAATAGAAAGAAAACAATCACATACAATCTTTTACGCTTCCCGAAAGGTCTGTAATCAGATTTGTTTCTGATGAAAGTTTGAGTCATTTCTTATTTAACAGCATTGTTTTCCCTCCTCTGAATTAATTTATCCTAGAGGCAGAATTGTCTTTGGATCTTTCTTGATTGCTTTTTAACCTGTTCATAGAACATACAGCACTCTGGTGATGTGCTTGTTTTTTGAACAGTTGCTTGTAGTTTAGAGGTCTACTGAGTTTAGCCTCTTTGGTCTCTGGAATAAATTAGTGTTCACACTCTGCTTGATCTCTGTGTGTCCAGGTTGGACAAAGTAATGACAACAGTCCTGACAGAAAAAGGCATTTATTTTGACATTTAAATTCCATGTACAACCATGCAGTGAAGTGCTGAACTGACATGAGGCACAGAGTAAGCTAATCAAACTGTCGGAAATGCATTTTATAACAAATATGAGTCTAGCATGATTCCTGCACAAAAATACTTGCCCGTGTGCTGCCCAGGAAGTGGATGGTACTTGGGCAACATCAGATGGACTGCATGCATGTGGACAATGTTTGTGGTAAACACAGCATGAACTGGATGTGTCATGGAAGTGACAGATCTAGTGTATTTCTACTGCAAGGTTTATTTGTACTTGCTCATTGATCCTTGCCAGGCACATACTAGGGCAAAATTTTTTATTTCACCAAACAGGAGAAGACAACTCTGAGGGACCCCAAAAACAGAGAAGCTTTATGCACATTCGTTTGTGAAGAATTTAACCACTTAAGGGTGACACTGGAGATTGCTTATTGAGTAAAAGCAACTTTTCCTTTTTTGGTGAAAGGAACAAAATCACCCTGTGGAGATAAGTGAAAAACGATAAGATGCTTTGCTTGTTCCATGCACCTAGAAGTGCATCATTGAAGCTTTAAAATTTAATTTAACATCTTTTTAGCTCAGATAGAACAAATGTCACACAAAAACTGACTGGCATCCTTACTGGAAACACAGGGTATAGCAGCCAGGAAGAATTTCTGCTAATCTTTTGTTAAATGGTGGCACTGCTAATGCTGGCATTGCTAAAAGAATTATGAAAACACTTAGTGGTAAGTGGTTAAGATGTTTTGACTCAACTACAGGCTTCTGGCAATAAACGTTATAACATCCATATACTGCAGAAGGCACAGGTCTAATATTAAACACACAACAGAAGCAAGTACTGTGGTCAGCTGAATCCACACATGAAGTAAATTAAGATCCTAAGGAGTAATTACCTGTCTTGTGATCTCTGAGGTGTATCTCCCCATCTCTGTGAATAGTGCCTTGCATGTAAAAATGTGTATTTTACAAATTGGGTTTTATAGCTTTTAAAAAATAAGCCCATTCGAAATACCTGTCAGTGTGGACCATACTTATAGGCACTAATGGTCTCAAAACCTCTCATAACTGTATCAGTTATCACTTTCCTTATCATCTACAACTGGCTAAGCTGATGTACTGTGTATGCCATCAGAGAGGACAGAGCAAGTTCAGGTAGGTTGCACACAGCTACAGAGTATAAATTAACCTGTGAGAAACTCCTGGCCTTCATGTTTGTCCACCAACATACTTCATGTTTTTGTTATCTAATTTTAGTTGCTAGCAATCTGTGAGCTTGCAACCAGCCTGATGTGTGCTGCCCTAAAAACACCATGTCGTGCAAGGACTCCACATTGATGCAGCGACACTGCAACACATGCCTTGTTTAGCACATCTGGGAGCCTTCTTCCCCAAACCTCCTCACAGAGAGAAGCCAAGCTGGGAGGACATGTGAGTCGTGTTCCGGCTGTGGATGAGCTCAGATGTGGCCAGGACCCTGACTGCAGTGCCAAAAGAGACATGGTGGCAACACGGGCTGTTCTAAGAACTCTGCAGCAGGATGGAGACAGTTAGCAAAGCACCTTCTTGAAAGCTGGACCTTGCAATGCAAGAAAAAAAAAAGAGAATTTTTCTGCAAGCTTGTGTTTGGAGGCATGACATTCATTCAAGGAAGAAGGCCACTACAGGTAAGCAGAAGGACAGTGTTGGCCAGTGTGGCAGCTGACTGTCACAGGCAGAGCTAGAAAAGCAGAATGGTCATTTCTAAAGTTTTCTCTCGTGAATTAGAAATACAGAGGAAAAAAATAAAGTAATTCTCCGACTAAATATTTTTTTTCCTGAAGAATAACATTCTCATATGTTTTTAGTGCTTAATATTCAGGTTTGTTATGCTGAATAAGTATGGGGCCGCTATGCTGGCTTTCCAAACTCTTTCTTTAAAAACAGGTGTTCCTCCTCTATCTGTATGAGCGTGTTAGGAGTGTGGTGCATCTCATCTCATGCCAGGTGTCTGAAGCAATTTTCTGTGCTTGAGCTAGGGAGCTTGGTTCCCTTTGTAGTCTGTCATGAGAAACAAGGCTTTGATTTGCCTGGCCTAGCTATGACCTCCATTTTATGCCTAGAAATGCTTTTTCCTCTCCACTGTCAAGGAAGCTAGTTCTGGGTTCAAGTTCAGCTGGAGATAGCCACACTGTTAATATTACATTTGGGTAAATGAATCCATTCTAGATGTCTACATATAATTTCTGAGTCTTGTGGGTGTAATCTTCCATTTGTTTTCATGTAGGCAGTACTGATGTTTTTATTTTTGTTATTGCACTCTTTCTCTTTTGAGCTCTACTGATAAGTAAACCCCAGTCTCCCACAACAAACTTGGTATTTCAGTGTGCTGTTATTCAAAAGGAAAGGTTTGTACTGATTTAGTTTATATACTAACAGTGTTTTACATGTGATAGTTGAAATATATTTACCATATTTCTAATTCTTAAAGAGCTGAAATTCTTTTTCATATTGGCAGAGCAGTGAAAACTATATTTTTTTTTCCTTCTAATTCCACATATTTTTGAGATGAAAAGGTAAAGAGTTACAATTCTTAACTCTTTAAAGTTTTACACTTCCACTTTCAGCACAACCTGCAGCGAAGTGGTCAAGTCCTCTGCAGTCTGTGACAAGGGAACTTTTTAACAATACATTTGCTGGAACCAAGCAGGGTAGATGTGTGAATGTTGTTAAGTCAGAGGGAATGCACAGAAGATATTATGATGTGGTTTGCTTGCAAACATGGCATCACATTGGAGGAAGATGACCTCCCATTTGAGGTATCATCACTTTTTCTTTTCCTTGATTTTCTGTTCTCCCCAGGTGTTCAGAAACCATGAGTCAAGCCTCAGAATAACACCATGAAAAGGGAAAAAAAATACCTGACTTGGCATGCTTTTCATTTGTCCTTTCACAGTTGGCTTTTGCAAGCTTTTTTTTTTTTTAATTTATTTATATATATATTTATGTTATGAGGACTGCTAACTCACTTTCTCTTCTTAACAAACACCTTTGATTCTTAAAGATTCACATAACTTCAGTAGTTGGAGCCCTAGGAAGAATATCATGGTATATTTGTTACAGTCATGACATATTCATGAGAGCTGGTAGCTGTGAAAGGGATCTGGAGCTGAAAGTGTAGGAGTGAGCCTCCTCTTTCTCTAGATACTTTGATCTAATTGGGCTATAGCCTCCTTCCCTGGGAGGACTTTCTTTGGGTCAGAGATGCAGTGTAGCCTCCTGGCCAGTCACCTCATTGCCCATGCATCCAGCTTTGGCTTGGTGGGAGGTTTTCCTGCAACGTCCTTACGCTCCTGTCCCCCTGCTCTGGTTTGAGAGGATCCATTTTCTTGACTTGTACAATCAGAAAGCCCAGGGCTTCCTCTGCAGTGGGAGCTCAAGCAGCCCAGGAAGACCAGAAACCTTGCTTCCATTTTGAAATGTATAGACATAAGGGGTGATCTCTGAACAGTGGTGGGACTTGTAATCATAATTTCTTGTGTGCCATGTTGACCATTTACATTTTGCAAAAAACTCTCCCTACAGAATTAATTTTCAGCATTAGGGAAATATGGGCGGCTTTTTATAGTTTGATAATAATTTATCAGCTTCTCTCCTGCAGTCCTTTGCTGGCTGGCTGCTCTAAAAGCACACAATCAACAAGAGAGCAGTGAACAGAAATATTTTCAAGAGCAGATGGGATGTACCTTCAAAAACGAGGATTGTCCCAGTGAAACTGGGACATCTGGCAACCCTAAAAAAACCCAAACTAGATGAAATAAAAATTATGAGATGGAGGAGCAGAAAAATATGTCTTTGCATTGATTAGCAGGCAAAGTAATTAATCTCCTTCAACTCCCCTTTCGGTCCTTGGTGTAAAACAAGGAGAAATAGGGATATTATTGCTTTGCCAAGCATTAATTCCTGTATAGGGATTGCCGAGCAAGAAGAATTTTGCAACCTTGCCTCCCTCTTTCCTGATGCCCCAAATACCTCAGAAACAATCTTCATATCATTTATAAATAAAACCTTTTTTTGATATCTTTGTCAATGAGCCTAATTCAGAGTTTTCCTATTGTCTTTAAGGTGCCTTGGATCAAACTCAAGCTCATTTTGCTGAGCTTGTTATTGTACAAGACATCAGCCTGTCCACAGTCCAGCTTGGAACTGACTTTCTACCCTGGGACTGTTTTATAACAAATTGACATATATTGGCCTTCTCAAAACACCAGACAGATGAAGCAGCCTCATCTCCACAGTTTCACATGCGTCATCTGGTCCCATGGTAGTTTTGAGGTGGAAAGTTCACTAAAATGCCGAGTGTGAGAGGCATCGACAATTGATCTGTCAGTTTGAGAAATTCATGTATCTTGCTAGAAAAATGTTCTAGAACTCCAAATGAAGTATAAAATTATTTCATTTGAGTTGTAATGATTTCTGCACATTTAAAAGATGACATGCTTATAGCATTTGTGCAGTATCTAATGCAGTGGGATCCTGGCCCCATTTTGGGGTGGGGCCCAAAAATCATGTGAAGTTACAGATGATAAACGCTGTGGGAATATTAAACAATACTGTTTTTTTTTTTTTTTTTACCATGTTTCTTCAGCAGACAGTACAATATGTCCATAGTGGACACTCCTAGTTTCAGTAAAGAATTAAATAGTAGAGAGGTGTTTGGCCAGCAAGTGCAAGTGTTTTTAATGGCAGTGTGACAACGTAGAGGGAGATGTTATTCTAAGCACCCTGGCACCTATCAAATGTCAAGGGAACCCAAATGATCAAAACTCCATGACATCCAGCACAAGTGTGTTTCGCACTATTACTGTATGAAGGTTAGTTAATAACAGCTCTCCTCTCACAAACTTCTGCTTGTTATCTGAATCATTGTGTTACTCACAGCATTCATTTTGGATGATTGCATATTTTAATCAAAGTTCCCTTTCTTCCTATTTTTAATTTATTGCAGTACAACAGTTTAATGCCTTCTCATGTTCATGTCATATCTGTACCTTACAGACATTTCTTAATTTTCAACTTTTTTTTTGTAATTCCCAATTTATAAAGGTTTTTTTTTTTTTTTCTAAAGCTAAAGATCTAAATTGTGCTCCCCTTCCTAATATTCAAATGTTAGTATGTATTAGTTCACAGTTTGATATCAGCATGAATGACATACATGCATGTGTCCTAGCGCACATGGGGGATATGTTAGAAATGCCCCTCAGTTCCAGGCGTGCCATTTAGGCAGCACACACAAGGATAGTATTCAGCCTTCTGGGAAAGGAGCCACAGATGATGCTGGTACACATGAGGAAGAAAGGGGGAAAACAGATGGCTCACATTTACCCACTGCGTTTTTACAGAGACTTATAAGATGTATTATTGTTGCATTGGCAATTTTTTTCCCAGACAAATACAATTTCTCAGAAAAAATATTCAGGCCATCAGGGTTGCTTAAACTGACCAATCCCATATGCACAAAAAATGTGAAAGCTGGGATTTTGTTGATATTTCACAGCACAGACTGAATTTGTTTGATCAAGTTAAGATCCATTTCTTAAGCTTTTTATATTCTTTATACTGCATCCCAGATTACTTGTTTTGATGAGGAATATCTGGGGCATTGGGACCATTATTTAAGATGTTCCCTTAGATAAAAGGACAGCTTTTTGAGAGTTCTTTTAGTTCATTCTAGGGTGAAAATGACCTCTGGTGGTGGAAATTTGCACATCTGTTCAATTAATCAAGTATTATCCATGTCTTTTCATAAATATTTGTGTCCAAATGATGTTGCCCTGAGTTCTCAATGTATTAGCAGCACTCTTCTAAGAGGAACTGGGACTTCAGAGATGCTGTATGTGAGAAGATTGCCAGCTGTCTTCAGTACAAAAAAGATACAGACCCAGTCAATATTAGAAATGATATCACAAACGCTTAATTACTAAAGGAAATATATATATATACATATATATATTCCTGTACAATGTATTTTAACTGTGACACCCACCCCTGTAGCATTGTCTCCTTAAAAATAATGGATGCTCTCATAGCAAGGATAAAAATGGATCAAATAAGTGATAGCAGAATCATTTTACAGAAGATGGATTTTGAAGGAAGAGCATCATTCTGCACTTACTAGTAGAGTCTGTCTTTCTGATCTTTCTATAGGATCCAAAAAGTTCATGGTCTGAGTCATGTTTATAAAATGTCATTTTCTATCTGCTTGGGAATATAAACAGGACTTAGTGAATGATAATAAACAACCAACTTTGCTTTGACAGTGGCATTATTTCATGTTCAAGCATGAAGAAATAGAAAATGATGGCCAAATAGATTTCCTGGATTATGCTAGTTTTGAAATGGCCCTTAAAGTCACAGGTACCATTTTCTAGTCACAAGTGTACTATCCTGGGTGCTGGTGTTGGCTGAGTTTTGTTATTGATAAAGGTCTGAAAATACTCAAGGAAAAAAAGGTGTTTTTTGTTGTTGTTGTTGTTTGTTTGTTTTCCCAACACTTTTTCTAGTTGCGGAGCAATGTTCCACATTGGAACACTGTAGCAGAGTGGGAAAATAGGATGTGAAAACACTGGAGTGTCTTTCTAAATGTGCTTGTTTAAAGGCAATTAAAAAAAAAAAAAAAAACCTCACATAAAAAATATACTCCAGCTAGTGAAAGCTTCATTCTCATAAGAATCTCAGTTTCAACATATTTTTCACTGGGGAAAAAAAGTTCTTCAGAAATTTTCCAACCAGCTGTCTCCAGGGAGCATGTAGTCAGTCACAGGATGGGGCAGGGCCCCAGCCATTTAAATGCCGTTTCCCAAAAAATTTCCCAAATTGTCTTTAGCACTCTGACTTAGAGTCTCGCATGTGACAGAAAGGGGACAAAAAATAAATGGCAAGAGCCCAGAATGAGCTTCTTGTGTCATAAGTTTCAGGAGAACAACTATTAGTTGTTTCCCCATCCAGATTTGTTCTTTGTCTAACTGTGTTCCTGGCTAAGTCCACAGAGAATACTTGAAAAATATATTTTCAGTACTTTTCTATAATTTTGTACACTTCCTGTACATTCCCATAGATACAGAGACACATGCAAACCTCTCCTTATTAATGACTGTTCCATTGATTTTTTTTCCTCTGGTATTCTAGGAATAGCTCTGAGAGAAATTGTTTCACTTTGGTGTCACAGGTCATCAGCCAAACTCTTATTTTTTATTTGTACAGAAGCCTTCTGTGGTTTTAAATCTCTGACGAAGAAGCTGAGCTATTTGATATTTTTACAAGAGATCAGGAAGAAAAATTAAAAAGGTCATTGCAAAAAAGTTGACAGAAAATCTACAGCTGAAAGGGTGAGTCCAGCATCAAGATAATACTTCAGCCTGGGCTTAATTTCATGTGCAAGGCTGTCTTTATCAGCATAACAGTTCATGCTGTGCTTCATTCTGAGCACATGCTTTTCTGCTTCAGAGGCTAGAGTCTGAAATCAGTGGGGTAGCATTGATGTGAAGAAGGAAATTTGGCTATTACTGTGTTTGCACAAAACCACTCCTTCTACTGAAAATGTAAGCTCAGATTTGTTCGTGCAATCCCACATCCTTTGTAACAGTAGAGACTGAATGCCTCTGGTAATGAATGAGCAAGCATTTAAGAACAGCTTTTGGAATAGTCCTCTCTTCTGCTCATATGGAGCTAATGCAACAGGTATGTGCCATTTGTCCTGGACAGAGTGCCACAACCAAGTACATCTACTCTCAAGCGACAGCCAAGGCTTTCTTCATAAAACACGAAAGAAGACATGGAGAGAAGGATGTGAATGTGCTGTGGTTTCCCACAGAAAACAGAAATTTGCCTACAAACCTGAGAAGCAGTTTACCACTACCTGGCAAACATCCTGATCCCACTGTTTATCAGAATCTTTTACTGCTTCTTACTGAGACAAAGCCATGTCTTTTGACAACCTAGATGATTCTGTGACAGGACATGACTGTCCTCAAAGTAATCTGAGATGAAGAGGAGTGGGGAAGGGAAATGAATTAGACATAAAGCTGATTAGAACTTCTTTTTTTTTTTTTTGATGTTTTCCTCATCAAAAATGTTGGTCTGCCAAAACAAGAATGTTTTATAGAAATAGTTCATCTTGATCAACTCTTGACCTGAAATTCTTTAAGACAGACTTTCTTTTGGACTTGTACAGAATGTCCCATTATAGCATTTTCATCACAATGTTTTTGTCTTTTCCACTCCAAAACATCTTTTTACATAGAAATGGAGTTTATTAAAATACATATTTTCAAATCTAAGTGATAACATTCAAAATTAGTTGTTTTGGTATTATTTAAATAGAAATATTTAATGGGTTTGAAAGAGTTTGTAAAACTTTAGTTGGCATTTTTGGAGCAGGGAAGGGGAAAGTTTTAAATAAAAATGGTGGAAAGATCAGAAATCTAAGAAAGAAAATGAAGGATTTTGTATATAGGGAAAGTTTGGTGTTTAGAGAGAAAACTGAGAACGCCATTTGACTCAATGGGGTACATACTGGAGAGTGAGATGTTGTCTTTAAACCCCACTTTCTGAGCCCTGATGAAAATCATCACAGAAGAATTTTTTTTATGTTCACTAAATTATGCTCAAGGTAATGATAAATTACTTCATCTTGTCTGTGGCAAAAATATTAGGGTACAGTGTCTGACTTGGTTAAAGAGCACTGGAGAAAAAAAAATGGTGTGTTGCTGTTGGTCTTTTAAGCTTATTTTTTTCTCCATTTTTTATCTTTACTACAACAGTCCACTGAATGCCCTGAAAATAAAGGAAGACAGGTGCAGACAAATTGCTAATCCAGGCTGGTGATATTTTTGCTCTTAAAGAGGCTGGGATTTCAATCGAGAAAATTGTAACATAATAAGCTTGTGAGGATGAGTTTGCTTCAATTTTTGCACTGAATAGATTATACTATAGCCTCCAAGCTGCAAGGGTGGATGTGTTATGTGAACATCATGCCACACAACTTGCGTTGAGACATCCCAGCAGGCTCTGCTGGACAACTTGCCGCATGGTGCAGTAATACCAACTAATACTGTGAAACTAGTTTACCTCTGGTAAAATGCCATGCAATGGTGCAAACTAGTTAACACTGTACACCAGGAGCTTGATGAAGCTCAGTGAAGCTCTGCTGTGGTTCTATTAGTTCCAGTTTTGCACATCTATCCTCAGTGAGAGTGACGGAGAGCGAATGGACTGAAGTTACTCACAGACACGACACCAGTGTTCTGTGTTTGGGGTTTTCTCACTGACAAGGTGGGAAGCCAAAAAGTGTAGGAGAAGACTCAGAGGAAGGAAGGGGGAAGGCGAAAGTACAGTTAATGAAAGCAGATGTTATTTATTTGAATTCAAGCACGGTAACTAGCTTTTCTCCAGGAGCTCTTGCAGAGCTTCAGGTTAGATTACTAGATTTTCCTCTGATCTTGATTTTTCTATTCTTGGTATTGGTTTAATTAATCTACTTGACTATACTTTCACGACCTGGCTATTTCACAAAGCCCACCCACCATGAACTTTGAGCTTTCAGTACACATGGACAGAGAAATTATGAAGACTTTTCTGGTTAGGTTTCTTGGCTGAATGGCTGCTTGAAGGCACCTGTTCCCTCACAAATTTTACTTTCTGAGTTTGTAGCATGTGTTTGCATAGATGTTTCAGCCCTGGTGAGAACTGACTGAAGATGGCTGTAGGTAGGTTGGATGTTAGGAAGAACTTTACGGAAAGGGTTGTTAGGCATTGGAATAGGCTGCCCAGGGAGGTGGTTGAGTCTCCATCCCTGGAGGTCTTTAAAATATGTTTAGATGTAGAGCTTAGTGATATGGTTTAGTGGAGGATTTGTTAGTGTTAGGTCAGAGATTGGACTAGATGATCTTGGAGGTCTCTTCCAACCTAGATGATTCAGTGATTCTGTAATATAAAACACTAATGTATAAAGTGGTATGTGTACTTTAATACACTGGGATACATGTGCCAGGTTACCAGAATCCTTATGTTATAGAGAGTACAGTGTAGAGACAAAGAGATCAAATTATGTGTCCAAAATACTTAGTGGAAGTCAGTGCCTGAGCCAGGCTAAGGATATAAGATTTGCCCCAGGTGGTATCCATGTTGGCTGCTCTGTTCAGTATTCACATCTCTGGTGTTCTGGGGCTATTCAAAGTGTCCTTGAACTTTCAAATCTGCCCCCAGATGAAATGGCACATCCCATAGCTGTTGTGCGTTTGGTAATATTGTGCTGCTGAAAGTAGCTTTGCAAGGTTGGATTTGTTGTTTGTCAGGCTGTTTATTTACTTTTTTCAAGTCTGATGAGAGCAGCTTTGTAGGCTTTGGCTGTGTTATTTTCATTAGATTTCAAGTGCTCGGTTTGTTTTTGTTAGCTTGTCTGTTTGTTTTAAAAGTCTTGTTTGTTCTTGGGATTGATGTTGGAGAGCACTCTGTGCCATTTCCATGGGTCATGAAGGCACCAGGAATTTTTATTTCTCTGATGAACTCTGTGGCTGCCACCATCCCCTGGCACTTGACTGACAACTGCCCTGGGGCAGGTTGGCTTCCCAGGCGCATCTGAACCTTCACACCTATAGGAGATGGTGTGGGCTGACCATGCTAAGCCAGGCCAGTTTTAGATGCTGTTGGGACCTCTTCCCAGCCTGTGTTAGCCTCACTGCAAAGACTGCCCAGGATGTTTTGTGTTCATGTAAAAACCTGTGCACATCCAGGTTTGCTTGTGGCATCAGCAGGACAACTGCCCTCACAACACATCTCACTGACCCTAAAATCTGCACCATGTCAACTTCCCACATGGCTTTAAGGAAAATCTCAACTGTGCAAAACTTCCTGAACACATCTGTTCTTAAGAACACTTATGTAACAAGGAGTAAAGTGTATTTGAAAAACAGGTTTCTTTTTGGTGTGAATGGGTGGGGATTATGAAAATATTGGCCTTGGTTATGCAAATGTTTGCCCTCTCTCTTTTAGGAGCAACGAAGGCTGCAATGGATTTTAAGAGCTGTTGAGCTGTTATGGGAGAGCCTGCTGGAGAGCCTCACCTATCTGTTTTCCGGCTTCTGAATAAGTGTTAGAGCATGTGGTATCCGTACTGGCACAGGTAAACCTTATTTACTTTCCCTTATTCTGTTTTTTGAAGCTGTATTTGTAATGTAAGCCTACCCCAGCTAAGCACTGTTGGCAGAAGGGTGATGCCAATAGAAGCGTCTTTGGAGGACAACATTCCTTTTCTGTTATTCTACTGTGTGCAAGTGTATCTAATTGAGAAGGAAGACAATTCCATCTTCAGTGGATTACCCTATTTGTGTGGGACAACCCCATTACCAGTGGTTGAAGCTTGAAGCTTAGGTCACTGAGTAATTAAATATAGAATGTCTAATGACACTAGCGTCTAAGATATTGAGCTATGTAGTTTTACTGGTCTGTATAAAGTCAGATTAAGTTATTGACTTTTTGACTATACAGTTTGTTTTCTCAGACATTGAGATAGGATTAACAATTGTTTAAATTCCATGCCTGTTTGCATAAGGGACAAAAAATCTTGCCTACAACATATTGCATATGCTTACAGTCCCACTCCTACCTTCCCCTAGTATGCAAAGCATACGCTTATCAACACAGAAAAGCAAAACATTTGCCCTCAGGGTTTCCTGTGTCAGTACACAGATGGGTAAAATCAATGTTCATGAGGGCTAGCAGAGTCTGGTGTGGACAAAATTTGAACCAAGTTCTCAGTGGGTAATTTTCAATTGAATTTTGTAGGCTCAGAACTAGACCTGAATTGGCTCTCAGGTAAATTGGGAGTAATTTGGGGCAAAATGTGTCTACTTCCATATGCAAGTAAAACCAGTTGAAGCTTTGTCCTGAAGAGAAAGAGGGGAACAATTATGGTTAAATACTAGTCAGAGCAATTCTGGTGAGCATGTAGTGCCTCCAACCTGAGATTTCCTTCTTTCACCTGAGGGAAGAGGTTAGACTCATTTGATTTCTTTCCCCATATGCTGGTGTGTAGTGAGCATGCTGGCTTCTGACTGAAGTCAGTCAGGCTGCTTGTGGACTAATCTAATACTGTCCAAACCCACTGTAATACTGAGTATGTCAGAACTGGTAAGGAGAAGTTGCAAAGGAGCAGAATCAGTGCCTGCTTCTTTGTGCTAGGACGCTACTGAGACACTAATGAAAGGCATATCCATCACATCATCAGTACTGGCTGTGTGAACTGTTCAAATCAAATAAGTCCGAGCTCATATATATGAGTGGAGAAGGAACATAAGGGTTGGTGAGAACCAGAACTCTCTTGAACTCTATTATAAATAGCAATGAATGTAAAAATAATTTGCACTGATGCTATACTTTGAAAAGAGCCCTGTAAGAATGACATTGCAAGGGCTGATTCACATAACTAGTGTTATATCCTTTATGACTTGAAGATCCTAGTTTTATCAAGAAAAAGAAGAAAAAAAAAAACTGTTCTGAATCCCAGTTCTGCAAATTTAGTCTTGTCCGTAAGAGTCGGGGTGAGTTATTTCTGGCTTTGACAATGCTGAAAATAAAAATAGTGGGCCATTTACCTCTTCTGGGATATCTGTCTGTAACTCCCTTGAAACCAGTGGAAATAGCAGGATATCTGCCATTTATAGATTCAGCATTTTCATATAGAATTTGGAGTCATGCTGATGTGGGGAGGAAAGAACACCAGTTTTCCCATCCCTGTGGTAGTTATGCAAGATTAATAGAATTAAAACAACTTTAAACAACATTTTCTTTTTTAAACCAACATAAACAGGGAGGACTGAACACACAGAGGGAACAGATCTGTTGACTGGAGAGCTGTGCCCAATCTTATTTTCAGACATTAAAGAAAACAGTGCTTTACAAGATTATTCACTCTGAGTACTTTTGTCATTCAAGAGATTTGCCATCCTGCCTGCCTCACTGTATTTTTGCTTGCCAGTGCATTAATGTTTAAATAAATGCCAAGAAACCTTTCCTAATCAGTTTTGGTGCAGAGGAAGGAAAGGAACCTGGAAGGCAGGAAGCTACGACTAAAAGTAAGTGAAATACTAAGTTCAGTTTTTCAGGAGACCTACGTATGGTCAAGGTTTGCACCTGCTTTGGTCTGAAAAGACAGGCTGGTCCCATGGTTTTCCACACCTTTCCTGTTGCTGCTGCAGGGTGCATCTGAAAGAGTACTGAGACCAGACGATGGGCGAGGGCAGCATGTCCTCCCTGCTCTGCACCACTTCAAGGGGAGCCCGAGGACTGGGAAGTCCTGGAGAGCTGTCAGAGACATGCGGAGAGAGCTGCCAGTCCAGGTATTTGCTGCCATTTCAAGTCCCTCCTCCCTCTCCCTTCTTGACCTTCTTCCTAGGCTGGTGTGGAGAGCGAGGAAGAAAGAGTAGGGTTTGGGTTTGGGCCATATTTCCCTGTTGTGTGCTCTCAAAAGGTAAGAAAAGACTGAAGCTCATGCATGTAAAGTCTAACGGTGCTCACACAGGAACCTCAACGGTGGGGAATTATTCCTGTGTTTAACACTTGCCTGCTTCCCTGTCCTTCTCCCCAGCAGCACATTCCCTGAAGGACTCTGTCCCTTTGGTGGTTGTTGGCAGGAGGTAACAAAACCCTTTTGCAAAGCTTCCCATTCTTTGCTCACAGTGTTTGCTCAGGGACAAAACAGTAGTGGACTTGAGCTTTCTGAGAGCACGGTTTCAGAAAATGCATGCAGGGCTAGGCATGGTGCCAGCAGCTAGTTTTAGTGGAAAGGGAAAAGGCAAACGCATCTGGGGCTGATTCTGCTCACGCTCACTGACACCAGCAGGAAACAAACCCACTGAAGTGACTGGGATTGTATTGGTGCACAGCTATTGTTTTGTGGACCCTTTGTTGGGCAACTAAAGGATTGGTGGTCCTAATTGTGCACACACACCCATACCCACAGAGAATGGTGTGTGAGGACAGACAGTGATCTGTCTGTGTCCTCTATATCACAGGAAAGCTGCTTATCTAGTGCTGGTGGCCATGGGCTGCTGTCCTGAACTGGGGAGCCAAAAAGAGTATCCTAGTGTGGTATAGCTGCCACAGCCCCACCAGAGATGTGCCTGGATGCCCCATTCAGTGCTCAGGGAGGAAGTAGTGTTTGTGCCAAATGTCTGATCTACCATTCCAGTTAATCCATGGCTAAGTTTCCTTGGATAGAAAACCCTCAATTCATGGATCTGGGCTCACTGTTTGGGATCCAGTTCTTTTTTAACACAGACCGATGGCAATATGGCCATTTCTATCCATAGAAACAGGGTCATACTGTTAGTATTCCATGTCAGTTGAAATAAAAATGATGTGTGACTGTATATCTGGCAGAGCTTAAAGCAATAAAAAAGAATTACTGACAATCTAGCAATCTAATAGACAAACAGTCATCTGCAATTTGTTTTAGGGAAACGAGACAATTTCCCTCTTTCCCTCAGCTATTAACTGTGCTGCACTGGTTCCCACTAGGTCTGTTTAGGGGACTGTTCTTCTCACTCATTTATCTGGATTTTGTATAAAATTAAGGTACTTTATGTAGTACTTCTGCAGAATGAAGAGGACACTCAAATAGATAAAAGCTGTTGCATAAAAGCCCAGCAATTTTATGACCTAACCACTTTCTATTCCATTCCAGTATCTGTGGAAATCACTTATTCCAGTTTACCAACATATTGATTCAGCTCTCATTCCCCATGGGAAAAAGCTGGAAAGCTAAATGATTGCCATACCTATCCATTAGCTATTTCACACGAGGTAGCACAAGGAACGCCATTCGTTTTGTAGGTGTGAGTGATTCTGCTTCTGCCTGATCGGAAAGGCAGCATCCCTTCCCTTGTTTTCGTGGTATCAAGTGCAGGCCCAAAGCTGTGGTCGTTTTCCTTGTGATCATTCACGTGGAAGAACCAGGGATACTCTGTGGCCAGAATGTCAAGTTCAGTGTCCTTCATCGCTCCTGGTTGTTTGCAATGCAAATGGGAGGCTTTGTCTCACATAGTACCATATCCATGGTAACCAAATGAAGACAAGTTTGCATTACTTCCTTAGTAAAGTGTAATCCTTCCCCTGGCACATGTGCCAATGAGGCATACAGAGTTAAAGGGACAGCAATATATTTCTTGGAAAGGGAAGCAACCAAAACAAATTGTGGCTGTTTTTTTTATTATTTTTTTCCCCTCCTGTTTAGGTTATCGCTGCTCTTGCTCCTCTACCCTCCCTTTCCCATCCTGTCATTTTCTAGATTTCCTGTTGTTAAAAACTAGACTGGTCTTGCTTTCTACTTTCCCTTCGCCTGGAGGCTAAGCAAACAAACATCCATCCGAACTGTCAACTTAAACACCACTTTCTTGGCAAACAGCCTCTCCTTGCCCTTCCTGGTATCTTAAAATAAATAAATATATAAATAACGGAGGTGGAAAGCCAAGCCAAGAACACCAGTTTGTGTCCTCCAGTTTTTCAGGCTTCGGGTCTGTGGCAGAGCAGAGACACAGAAGCACTAGCTGCAACTAGTCCATTGTACTAACAACTGGATCAAGCCATACAGGTTGGAGCTTATCATTTTTTTTCTTGTTGTTAAAAATGTAAACCTGTTTAAAATTTTAAAAAGTCCTTTTATTTTCCCCTTTTCTGATCTGTAAGATGTGTGTGAGAAATACATATATATTTAATTTTCCGGTTTAAATTCCAGTTAAAAGAGCTTGATATAAAGAGCTTTGATTTTTTCAAACCTTCACAGCCTGTCTCTTTTGACCAGCCAGGAAACATTTTTAGCAAAGGGACCAGATTCAAGCTGAGTGTACAGCAAAACTGTTGCTATTGTTACTGCTTTCACTGTTGTTCTGTTGTCTTGCTTGTGACAACCTGTGCACTGAATTTACACACTTTCACTTATGTATCTAAGAGGCTTAAAATACAACTCTTTCCCTCCTTCTTCATCACAATCTTATGTTGTTTCAAATAGAAATAGTTCTGGCTAGTGTTATTTAGCATTATCTGTTATATGTTTTCTCTCAATCAAGAGTGAGATTGCATTGAGATTAAAATGCAACATGATGATATAATTGACTTCCAGTGCAGTTATTCACAGTGAGCAACACTGTCTCAACTAACAGTAGGACTTCTACTTCGAAAGGAGTTCAGATTGTGGTCTCTAAGCAATAATTGTACCAAAGACTTTACACAGAAACGTACCCAAATTTGCCAGTATATGAGAAGGCTGGAAGTGTTATTACAGCTTCCACTACCTGGTGCATTTCCAAAAAAGCTTCATTCCCCAGAGTTACTTCACTTAAGGGAATCTTACTTGTGAGTTTTTCCATGGATGTTCCAGGGTTGCTTTGAACATCAGACTGAATTCCTTCCTTGTTTTCAATGCAAATGGAGACAAAATAAATGAGTGTCTTCCTACACCAGCTATGATTTCACTGTACTTAACGGCTCACAGGTTAATAGGCAGGGAAAAGGGGACTTCATTTAGCTGTCTAAAGTCATGTGCTCAAGTTACACACTGAAAAGGTTTTTGTCATCTCCATTTGTTTCTAAGTAAGACAGAGAGAAAACAAGAGTCTTCAGTCTTCAAGCAGTGGTTTGTCCACAGAAATGGCAACTGAAAAGAGTGAATACTGCAGAAAAGAAATGACACATTTCTGCCTGAGGGCACTGCAATAACTGCATCTCTCTTCTTGTTTACTGGAGCAGTGATGGATAGATAGATACCATGAGCTTTCTTTTCTCCCTGAAGGAGCTGCCATGAAAAGCATAGCTGAGCCAGAATGCCTAGCACAACTGTATCATATTCAAGACTTTGAAACAATAATTAGGAACTTCCCTTCCCCTGTCCCTGTCCCTGTCCCTGTCCCGTCCTGTCCTGTCCCTTCAGTGATTTATTCAGAAATTGTATATTTGAGTTCATAGAGTCAATAATATAGACACTTCTCATCCTAGATTTAGGTTCTGGAAAAAAGCATTATTTTTTTCTTATTCATTTTGTGCTGTAAAAATGTACTTAGTGTGCTGCTGTCATACCTAAATAACCTGTAAATATACTAAAATACTCTTCTGAATAGAAGTGGAATGTCTTGGACATTTAAAATCCTTCTTAACTGAAGTATATGAGATTTGCTGCTACCTCTTAATTCATATCTCTAGAACTACAAGTTTACTTGCATATTTCTCAATATTAAAGTTAACTATCAGCTGTCTACTCAAGTATTGCTGCACCTGGATATGGAGCTGTTTGCATTCATAACCATCTAAAGAAAGTGGATAAATATTAAAAAAGTGTGATTGAGTAATCACTTGACAAATGGAAAGGGAAGAGTAATATTAATAGCAGTATCTGGTAGGTAACATGCAGTGTGAGGAATGTGGTGCGAAGCTGATGAAGTTCAAGATCCTGTTTCAGTGAAACAAACACACTTTACTGTAGTTAATGGCAAGGAGAATGGTTCTGTTAAATTCTGGCAACTGAAGTGAGACAAATCTGTCTGGGAACCTGCCATAAACTGTTTGTGTTTTTCAATTTTTAGAAACTTTTTATTTCTTACATTCTGTAGTTAAGAGCTGGTATAAATTGCTCGCTGTTGCAGATTCCTCAATTTCTACCTTGAAACCTCCTCGGAGGGGAGGAGGAGAGGGGAAAAAAAAAAAGAAAAAAGAGATTTCCAAGATGTTCTCAGTGTGTTATCAAATGAACAAAACACACAGAACATGGAAACCAGCCAGTCATTCATTCCATCGACAGATTTGCAGAGCTAAATTTGCTTCTGGAGAGCAGTTAGAAATTAAAACACACAGATGATGAGTGGTGCTGGCACCCAAACTGTGATCAAGAGGACACTCTTGTCTGAAAAGATGTACCCTATCAGATTAATCATTATGTGTTAATTAATTTGAAATCAAAAGGATGTCTTCTTCTGTCTGTGCACAGGAAATTAATGGTGATAACGCTAATTAAATGTAATGGAAGTTACCTCTGTAATTCCCACATCTGGGGGCAAACTCTTTATTGCCCTTCATGTTGTGTCATTTACAGTTCAATCCCATTGTAGCATCTTACCCTCACTGTGTCCTGCTGTAAATGGCTGAGCAAGTCATCAGGCAATGGAGAATCAGGCCAATGGATTACTCAGCTGGGAAACGAGCTAATTTCAATTAAACTAGCTCTAAACTTTGACTTCTAGCCACAAGAAGGTGTGTCACTGCATCTCCTCTGCTGTAAGCCATCCTAACAAAAGAAAATGGTTCTTTTGCCTCACTCTCTCCCATTGCTCCCCAAAAGCGATACTATCTTTTCTTTGACCTCCTTCTGCTGTATTTCTCCAGGCAGCTTCTCTGTCAGGTGGGAGGCTCCATTTCCTCACAGTAGGGCTTACCTCGGGTGCTCAGGTAAAAATTCTCTGGTGCCAAAGGATGTAGAGCGAATTTCATTCTTCCTGCTTTAGATACTGGTTTGCCAATGCATTGCAGGGGGTAAGGGGTGCAGGAGATATGTGAGGACTCTTCTGCATCCTTTTCTGAGGCAAGACAGACTTTTCACCTGGCTGATCCTCTTTTCAACTGTCTGGCAGAGAGGTATATACGTTGATCCAGAAGGAGAAAGGAAAAGCTTCCTCTGGACTCATTTTGACTACTTTTTCCCATTTACCTTTACCCCAAATAACAGCAGATGTCTCTCACTGTGGGGAATTTTTTGTTGTTTGTTTGTTTGTTTGTTTCTCTTTGATCAATTGCAGCAACAGGACTGGTTGCCCTCAGCTGAATCTGCACTCAGGGTGTGAGGTTTTCTGCGCTCTATCATCCCTGCTCTTCCTTCAGCTCAGTATTTTCTCACCATTCTTGTGTAGTTGAAGTTCTCCAACTGAAAGGAATTTTTGAGGTCACAGCAAGTAGACTAGGCTCTAGACTTTCTCTGCCACAGGGCCAAAGTACTTGTGAGCACATTTGATACCGTGCATCCCATCCTCTGTTAACCTTTCAGTATTTATTCAAGACTTTTTATTTGTTTTATTAGTTTTGAGGTCTCCTATAAAGTAACAAAAAATAAATCAGCTGGTGTATCAACTCTGTTATGCAAAGACAAATTGCTAACTACAGCTAAAAATCTAAGTTATTTCAAAGGCTTATAAGTGTCAGATATTTAAAATGATTCTTGTTATAACAATAGTGATTGCAGTTTGCTTCCTTCCTCTTCATTGGATGGGGAAAAATTACCATGTGTTGCAAAATCTGATTTTATTTCCCTCACACTTCATTTTTGTTCCCTTTGTACTTGTATTTGGATGAACATGCTACTTGTTAAAGTACATCACACCCAGGATTGACTCACTAGGTATCTCAAAGTTCTGTGTTTAGTCTCAGGCCAGGCTGCTTCTTTGGTCTACAAAGAAAAGCATCTCCAAACAGCTCCTTCTCTTTTCCTCCTAATGTAGCAGAATTGCTGTGGTGGTCCCCTACTCTTTGCCCATAAAGGGAACCTAGAAGGTTGGTTTGGGGAAATCATACTGGTTTACTGGAGATTTTAATCTTCAGTGCAACAGTAATGAGCTTTCAGGGCCACAGCTGAGCAAAGACTGACAGTCTTAAAACAACTCTGTTGCTCTGTAGTATAACAAAAAACAGAGAAGCCTTGCAAATCCATATATTCTGTATTCTAAATGTCAAAATTACATTTCTAAAGTTTTGAGTGTAAAGACCTCTGATTGCTGCACCCTTTCCATGTCTTTTCACTATGCAAATCATGACTGCACCATTGAATCTGTGGGGCAATATTTCAACAAGAACATCTCCTGCCTTGTCTGCCTGAGCTGCATTGAAGATCCGCTCTTCCTGACTGTCATGGAGAGCAAGGCAGCTCCTTGAGCTGGTGATCCCAGTGGCTTCAGATGAACCTGAAGGAAAAGAAGCCTGTCTGTTGCACTTTTCAGCAAAGAGCTAAATACTTCTAGTCATCTTTGCTTACCTTTGGGTTGAAAAACTGAACTGAATGGCAGGAGACCTGGGACCCGCTGCTTGCTCTGCTCCAGGCTTCCTGCATGGCCTTGGGCAAATAAGGTGAATCGCTTGTGCTGCGGTTCCCCTGCTTGATAAAAGGAATCAGTGATCCTCCCTCTACACAAGAGCAGGCTGTCTCATTCTTTCAAGCTATGGCAGGAGCTGTGCCTCAGGTTGCAGTCATACAGAATCAGAATAGCTGGTTTTCCGTTTGCACTGGGGCTGCTAGATGCTTTCAAATTATAGATGATTGGCAGATAATAGAGTCAAACGAATAATTCCAGATTTTTCTTTGTTTTCCATGTTTGGTGTTTAAATCCTCAGATTACCAAGTTAAATGACTAGACCCTTCTCCTGATATTTCTCATATGTTCCAAGATTCACCAAAAATCAAGCAACACAATGAGGTATTTAATTGTTATAAACTGATCTGGTAATACTTTACCTGAGAGTGTTACTTCTATTTTTGTATTTAGAAGACTCTATAGAAGAGAATATTCTTCACTGTTTGAATTCTTGTGTGTTTGTTTTGTTTTGTTTTGTTTTTTAAGTTTTAGTCATGTTATTCCTTAATCATTTGTTGCCTGAGATCTCCAAAAGGAAATATAATGTCTGTGATATTGAAATTTTCTTTAAGAAAACCGTGACCCCTTAAAAATTCAGAACAAATTATTTTTCTTTAGCTGATTTAAACCAAATATATATATATTTTTTTATTTTGTTGACCTGCATGAAAACACTCTTTCACAACTAGTCAGTATTAACTGACATGCCTTGCTTATGATCCAATGTCTCATGAGAACAGTTCTCTGTTCAGTTCCAGGGTATTCTTTGAAGGATAACATTTTCCATCATGTGTCTGGATAGCTTTCTGATTAAATTACTTGGTACATCATGGGAATTTGATAATGCTACATCCTCACGGGAGACGTAGCTTACCGCATGAGCATGATTTATGGCAGAAACTGTGGTAATCACAGAATCATCTAGGTTGGAAGAGACCTCCAAGATCACTGAGTCCAACCTCTGACCTAACACCGTTATACATACCTATAGCTCCGTGAAGCAATGGGCTACCATAGGGAAATATAATTTAACCTTGAACTTACTTAAATTTGTGTGTATTTTGTTCACCAATATTTTTGTATTTCAGCTTTTTGTTCTGTTTCAGGATAGAAAAACTCTGAAAGAGCAGTATTTTCCATGAACTGAAAAATACTGAGTCCAGGACTCCGTGCATTCACTGCAAATGAAGCTCATGTCTATTTGGTTAGAGTTGAGGTTGTACCAGAGAAGAAGAAGAAAAAAAAAAAAAAAGGCACAGCCTTAGGAACAATGTTTGGAGTATGGTAAAGTAGGCATTGCAGGGCTGAGTATTATCATTAACAAGTACCGTGTCAGCAAAAAAGCTTCTGCTTCCATTCCTCACACTCTTGCCCCTGGGTAACCTGATTTGATTAGATTCTTAGTAAAATTTAAGTTCAGTAGTGACAGGCTTGACTCATGCAGAATGCTAAAATTTCATGGGCTTTGCCTTAATCACAAATACAAGATTTGAATCTCAACACTTAACGGAGGCTAGTGTATGATAAGGAGAAAGTAAGTGGTGTTCAGAACCAGCAGAAAGGATGGGCCTATGGCTCTGTTTCTTCTAACAGCCATACCCATTCAGCTGACTTATGCTCTAAGTGCCATCAGGGTGGGTGCCTGCCCATCAGGTTGATTCCCAGACCTAATCTATTCTCAGCAGAGCAGCCATACTTTCAGAGAAATTACTTTTACTTGCGGCTTACTACAAAATATCAAATACCACTTCTGAAGGGAAGGCACCAGCTGGGAAAAGCTGATGTTCATGGATATGCTGTATGTGTCTTCCTCCTTTTGAAGAAATAATGAGAAGGTTCTCAAACGAGGTTTTCAACAGAAAAGTCATAGGATCACCTTCTTCACTGGCATAAATTGATTTTCTTCTGTTGAAGGAGTGGAGGTATTTAGGATAGGTTTTCACAAAGGTCTGGAAGTTATGGCCCAAGAGGTTCAAGTGTGCCTGACCTGAATGCAGAACTTCTCACTTTTTCCCACTTTCCTGATTTGCTGAATGTAGTGAATTCAGAGATATTTATTTATTTACTTTTAAAGGAAAGAGACCAAAAGAACAGATCACCTCTCAGGTCCTTATAAATTCCTGAAAGTTTCCACATTTTTAGTGCTTTTGGGAGCCCAGTGCTTCCATATCTACACTTTTTGTTTATTAGGTTCACAAGTAAAAGATGCAGTTCAATAATATATAATTTAATACCTTCTCCTGTTACTCAGATGTTACTGAGGCTAAAATGTTTTATCGTCCCTTAAGTATCAGAGGCTACATTTCACTTAGCAAAATATATTATTCATAAGCAAAGATATACTTAGATATGCAGTAAACAGAGCACCAATTAGCACCACAGTTGGTTTACAAAGTATTTTTTGTTTGTTTGTTTTCATGAGATTCTCTGACAGATTTATAAAGGGCATTATTTCCCCCAAAGTATCTTCCAGTTTGGTAATGAGATTCAGTGTTTCTTGTGTCAGGAATAAAATACTTACACAGATCATGAAATGTAAATACCATACCCTCCCCATTACTATTTCTGTGACCTCTTAAATATGGAGAAAACAAGCTCTAACGTTTTAAAAAGTCAAGCTCTCTAATGAGGAACATCTCATGAGAATCTTCTCATTTGAGAACGAAGTGGAGACTCTAGCCATGAATGAGACAGCCCATGCAAGTGCAAAGTTTGTCCAAGTCATGAGGTGGATATGGTTTCATGAGTAGTTTACTGTCACTTAACTGGTTGGGTGGCTTAGCCTTCCTAACTCTACATTTGTATGTTCTTCACACATTGTTTAACTTACTTGATGCTACAAAATATACGTAGGGTGTCACAACCAGTGTTTTCCCAGTGTAAGATTACAACCACAAGCAGCTACTGTCTCTACCTGACGTATGGTAACCTACCAAGATTTGTGCATTTGATCATGAGTCTCAACCCTTGATTTTTCGGTGACCTGTTACTTCTTAATGCCTCTTACAAACAACAAGTTTCTCATCATTACTTTATTTACTTAACACCCTGGCCAGTGTTTCACACTGATAGATTTTTAATTTGGCAGTACTTGTGTTCATTCACTCCCAGCAGTATGAGATATTGAGGAAATAAAAATTGCAGTGAGTTTGTTGTTGTGGGGTATAATGTTCTGTTATGGAGAAGAGTGCCTACATGGTGCTGAGGAAAAATTGTATTAGCCCACACTTTTAGATCATATTTTTGACATTCTGAAGCATTTTTATAGTGAATCTACAGCTTCTGTTGGCACATGAGTAGGAAATTGTATACAACAAGTAGCTGATTCTTATTCAAATTATGCTCAGCTTGCTGCTAGAAAGTCTGGTTTATGTTGCTACAGCAAATTACAGGATGTCAGTAACCTTTATGTTCTCAATTTGGATGGATATCCTTGCGCTGAGTAAGCCAGAAGGAACTTATGTTAGAATTTACGAGCGGAAAAATAATCCAGCAGAGAACATGAAAGGATGTTTTCTCCTTTTTTATTGACATAATTTTGTTAAATAGAAAACAAAACTTTAAAACCTAGACAAAAATATTCATCTTGTGCAATGCAGAAAGTTATCTACTGCCTTTCCTAGGCAAATGCTACCCCAGCTTTCAAAGGATCAAGAATTGTGTTATTTCAGCTTTAGGAGAGGAACTGATAACTACAGGCACTGCGTATTTGCATACAACTTACTTATTGCCAGTATAACTAAGTTAGTGAAATGATGAAATGTGCACCTTATAGCTCATAGGTATAGCACTCCTGTAGTCCAATAAACAATGTTAGCAGTTCTTGGAAAAATATTGTTTCTTCTAGAAAGTCTTGTAAGTGTCCTGCAGCTGTCGTGCTCTTCTCAAAAGCATTTAGGACCATGATGCAAAACCAAGTGAAATCAATAGTAAAATAGTCAACAGCTTCAGGGAATTACACCTGAAAAACTGTTATTCACAAAAGTAAATTAATAAATAAATTGTACCAGCATTTGCTGGAATTAAAATTTAAAATAATGTATTTAACTATTATTTTCTTCAAAAATCAGGGATGAAAAGGTATTTTCATCTTATTTGTTGCATGTACATCTTCAGTGGTTTTGCAGCAAAAGGTGGACTATACTTGATAGTGTCTACATTTAAAGAACAGAGCCTTAATGTATCACTAATGGTTTATGAAATGTAAAAGCATCTATTTTCCCCTTCTTACTGATTTCTGTTGCAATTGTCTACAACTAACTTGTACTGTGAGTTGAGTTTCCCACAAAGGTATTGTTCTGCAACTTTGCCACTTTAGCTAAAATGTTTCTTTACATATATTTTGGTCTATTCTCTAGTTTGACACATTTTATCTTTTGAAGGACAAAAATGGAAACAGAATGATTAAAAAAAAATAAATCTTATTTGCAGTTTCCTTGTTGGTACCAGAAATGCTACAATTGACTGTGCAAAGTTGCAGGATGTAGGTGTCAGACACTGCAGCAATCTAAGTTCTTTTTTCTTCCTTTTCATTTTGACAAAAGTAGGAATTTTATCTAGTGAGTTTTTTCCTTCCTCAAATTGATAACAACAGTGTTAGTTCAAAAATCTGCATATTGCTTGCGGTTTGTTGAAGATGTAAACTGAGGGATAACCTGCAATGAGAAAAAATGGATCAATGTTTCCTCTGTATATAAACGTTTGCTACTGATCTTGATAGGTACGTGTAGGTAAAATTTAGCTTGGGTCTAACAAAAGCATGCCATCATTCCTGTTAAGAAAGACATCTATGCCAGAGAATGTTCCTTTTGCAATGAGCACATTCTCAAAAACAGATATTTCTCTACAAGATTGCCAGATACAAACACAAAGGGAAGCTAAGTAAAGAACTGTTCTCAGATGCCACTCCTGCTGCTCCAGCTCATTGTGCCTTGTCTCTCCAAAACTTTGTTAAGAGTAATTACCTCTCTTATAGTAGGTGACTAGAGAAACCATGCTCCCTAAAGGTTCCCAAAAGATTCACCATCTGTCAAAAGTGAGCCATTCTGCCACCTTTATAATTAGCATTTACTGGTACCTCACACCTACGTTCTCACACCTACTGTAACATACTGTTCTTGAGAATAAGCGTATTGCCACGCTCCCATGCCGACTCTTCTTTTAAGGCATTGCTATTATGTATCATTATAAACCAAGACAAAATGCAAATGTTTACTCTAGGAAAAAATCATAATGACATCCCAGAGGAGCACATGAGTAAACACTTTTCATTGTTGATTTTTTTTCCAACCAGATCCCTGCAAGAGTTTTCAGAAAGTCTGGTTATGTCAAGATGCAACAGTCTCAGCTCTGCCCACTCTGTCACAGGTGCGCCACAGAGGTTAGTCGTTTCCCTGTATTTCCAGCTAAGAATAGGCGGAATTAGCCCATTTAGTGATCAACGGATATGAGTACAATTTTGAGCATGCACTTTCAACTTTTAGTTCATAAAAAACATCTCGTCATTCATTTTAACAAGATCAAAATGACCTTCTTAGTAACAAGTGTCTGATCTCAAATGCATTTGTACCAATAAAACAAACAAAACAAATAGACAAAACAACAACAACAAACTCACCTGAAACTGCAGTGTACTTTGAATTCATTGGAAGATAAAAAGCTACAAGGTCTTATGACAGCTGCAGCATCTTACCTGTATTGTGTCTTGAAAGAAATTATCCCACAGAGCTGTAAACCTACTCTTTTTATTAATGTTCCTCTTGCTTAGCTCTCTAGATACCATGCCACCAAATACCTCTGGGGGAAGAAACCTGTGTTACTCGTAGCATTGTGACTGAAAATGGCTACTTTCACTTAAGCAGTAGTCTCCACAAGAGGGGAGAAGGGAAGAGAATTATTTAATAAAAACAAGTCTATATAATAGTTGCTGAAAGAAAAGTGGTACCAAGACAGTAGTGTAAATAATCCTGATGTTTTCACCACAGCATCACTGAATGGCTGGCACTCTGGGAAAAGGATCCAGTGGAGATTCTTCTTGATTTGGGGTTTGGTACAGAAGAACCTGATGTCTGCACTAAAATCCCTCCTCGGTTCCTCAGTGGTGCTTCTGTGGCAAAAGGGATCAACATCCGTGTCTTTTTGGAAGCTCAAAAGCAGCGGATGTACATTGAGCAGCCAAACCTATATGGTAAGCATTGACATTTTGGCAAAAGGCAGAATTTCGGCCAGGAGGTAAAACAAACAGCATGGGGACTAAGAGGATAGAGAAGAAGAGGTTTATGAGAGAAAATGCATGAAAAAGGGACACATATTCAGGAGACATCAAGAATCCTCATGCACCCCTGCAGAGCAATAACAATTCCCAATGTGGGTGAAATACAGTTTAGCTCTCTTCAGCTGTGGGTTGTGATTTATCTGCTGGAGCTAGCTGCCAGTGTGTGGCATTTTAATACATAACCACCGGCAGAACGGAACGTGGCTCTGTTGCCTCAGCCACTTCACCAGCAGCACACTCTCATGCCTCTGCCATCAGTGGTGGTTTAAACCAACACACAGGATCTTGAATTCAGCCAGGCCAGATGTAGGCTCGCATTCCTTTTTCCCTTCTGTGGGAGCAGGACCCCTCTCACAGGGAAATGTGCAGAGCAGCTGACAAGATCTTAACTTCCCATCACAAGAGCTGCCAGAGCTTGTGTATCAGACCCACAAATCTCTAGCTAGAACCTAACAATTTTGTGGTTCAAATGTGCCCTAAGATATAGATGAGGATCTTATTTTAAGCACAATAAAATTGCACCATTTAAAGCATGCAGTCTTGATTTTTATTTGTTTTAGATGGTTTTAGTTCTCATTTTGTGTATTTAGCAGTTGAGAAATGAATGCAAGGTCCTCACCCTGAAGATATATCTGCATTAAAATAGCATTGTTAATTCTCTAGTATATCGCCCATCTGAAAAATCCAATTTTGACATCATTTCCCCTCATGTTTGCTGCACAGGATAGCCAGATGGCTCTTGAAATCTTCTGTTTACTTAAGATGCTCAGCGAAGCAGGATCTCTTGCATAGTCCGTGCATTCCTATTTAAAATTACAGTAAAGAAGCAGTACGGATTGAAAAAGAATTGAAACAAATGTCAGAGCATCATGGAAAATGTGTTTTTTTCCCCCCTCTCTCTTTTTTTATAGCAAGCCCCATGCACACATTTCAATATTTACAGCAAACTGACACATCAAAAACAGGTTTCTCAGCTCTCACTCTTTCTTTCTCTAACTCCTAAAAGAGAGAGAGAGAGGAATGGAGATCATCTGTATGAGTAGATGGTGGATGAAAATCTCAGGGAAGAAGGTACAGAGCTTAGAGTGAATAAGAGAAAAAAGCTTCCAAGGGAAGGAGTTTGCACAGTGAAGGCAAGCAGTGGTAAGCCACAGTGTGAATTTAATGACTAGTCTTGCAGTAGTTCTCAATGGGAGCACGCTTAGTACACTTAGTGGCTTATCTGTATGGGGGAGTTACTGTGAAGTTAATTACGGTCTGAATTTCTATTTTAGTGGGTGCAATGTCCATCAGAACATATTATCTTGCTTTTGACAGGTTGGGAGGGGGTTTTCACACCCTTCAGAGATGCTTACCTCTTCTTTCTTCACTGACTCTACATGTTTCCTTATATGTGGTGATTAACCTCATAAACCTTGCATCAAATTATAGGCATTTAGCTGAAGCACAGTCTCAAGGATCTTAATCACCACAGAGTCTCTCCATCTCTATAGCGAGTGGAGAGAGTCAGGCACCTCACATCATCCAGCCACTATTTCAAACACCTCTCAGAACAAGCCAGTCTGTCTAAGTGACCATGTAGGGAATCTAGCAGAAGTACCTTCCTACAACGGGTGTCCCAGAAGACTTACTGCTAATAGGAATGCAGATGGCTTAGTGTACAAAATCATGAGGAATATCCTCAAGTGGACTTTCAAGGCATTTGCTTGCAAACTGTTCTTTCTAATCTTGTCAACCTTAGGTTGTCCAATAATTTTGCAGTGAGGTGTATAGCAAGAAGGAGGGGTGGAAAATTCACATTTAATAGCTTTGAAAATAGATTGCATTTACACAGTGGGATCTGATCTACCTGCCTTCAACGCTAATGCTGCACCTACATTTTCAGACACCTGATGAGCCAGCTCTTCTAAAGCAGAAGCCCTGTAATGGCATTAAAGAAGATAGGTGATTTTGAAGGCCTCCAGAAGAAGATACAGAAAAAGATCCTCCTCTGTAAATCAAGTAGAAAGTTCGGGTCTAGTGATGTTTCATGGCATTTACGTTTTCAAAAACCTTTTAGGGAACCTCATACCCTTTACTGTTGGAAGACTGTCTCACCAGGGAATGAAAGAAATGAAAGTGCCAAAATGAGACAGACTGCATACCATCTCTAGAGACTTCAAGGCTGTATTAAACCACTGTTCCCAAAAACATGCTGGATGAATTCGGTTGTTGTCACCCCGTTTGCCTTATAATCACCGAACCATTTCAATGCAAATAGCCTGAATTGCTCTCATTTGTCTGCAGAAAGTGTTGTTTGGGTTAGTGAATGCCTGAGAGATTATCTCGTTGTCAGTTTACTTTCTCTTCTTCTCTGAAAAGCAGAGAAAGTTAACTGATTTAGTATGACGTGTTAGTCTGAGAAAGCGACCGATGGGGAGGATAATAGATAGTACGGGTGACAACGAACCTGGAGGGGAAAAAAAAGGGGAGGAGCCTGAGAGGGACCGATGACTTTCATAGCAATGATTTCTCCACTTTAATATTTCCTTCATTTCCTAGTGCAATCCTTTTCTTTCTGTTTTCCTCTTCCCTGCTTGTGGCAAAAATAGTTTTCTAGAGCTGCTCCATTGTTGATCTGACCTTTTAAAATGCATGGGGATTGTTATAGAGTTATTTGTTAATTGCCTCCTTGCTTGGTGCTGATTCTTCGGCGTTGTCGGAGAGAGTTTTTGAAGGGTTCAGTTCACAAAAATAAGATGCATTTTCAAAAATGTCACTCACCCTTTAGGTAGCTCAGATCCAAAAGAAAAGCTTATCTCCATCACTCACTGGTGAAAATTTTACTGACGTCATCAGAAGTAACATTTGATTTCCTAACTGGTGGAATAAAGTCACTTGAGAATCAGAAGTTACATTAAGTAAAAAATAATGATGCTTCTGACTGTGTTGTTCCAAAAAATGTTTGAAAACTTCAGGTTTATGAACATTTTCATTTAAAAGTGTTGAAATGTTTAAATCTGACAATTAAAAAAAAAAAATGTACCACTTTTCTATACTGTGGTATCTAAATCTACTTTTTTTTTTTTTTTTTCCCCTAGGAGTTTTTTACTTATTTCATAGAATCATAGAAGGGTTTGTAAGGAACCTTAAAGATCACCCAGTTCCAACCCCTCTGCCATGGGCAGGGACATCTCCCACTAGATCAGGTGGCCAAAGACCATCCAACCTGGTCTTGAACACCTCCAGGGATGGGGAATCCACAGCTTCCCTGGGCAACATGTTCTAGTGCCTTACCTTCCTCACTGTGAAGAATTTCTTCCTTACATCTAATTTAAACCTACTTTTTTTTTTTTTTGGTTTAAAACTGTTACCCCTTGTCTTATCACTACACTCTCTGATAAAGAGTCTTTTGCCATCTTCCTGTAGGCCCCTTTAGGTACTGGAACACTGCTACAAGGTCTCCCTGGAGCCTTCTCTCCTCCACGCTAAATAATCCCTACCTCTTCAGAGGGAGAAGGTTACAACCTCCTTCAACTTGCTAGCTACACTTCTTTTAATGCAGTTCAGCACACACTTGGCTTGCTGGGCTGCAAGCGTGCATTGCTGACTCATGTTTAGCTTTGCATCCACTAGCACTCCCAAGTGCTAGTGCCAGCGCAGAGAGAGACTGCAGGGCTGCTCTTTATTAACCTGTCACCCAGCCTGTGCTCAGGTTTGGGATTACCTTGATCTGGGCGTCTCAGCTGCTGCAAGCACCTCACTGAAGGAGTTGTTTGAGTCTCACTCTCCTCTGTGATGTGTGTATTAAGCAGACACCATTTTCCATGACATATGGTTGTCCTGTGACAACCACAGTTGAACAGTTGTGCTAGGCAGGATGTGCACACATCACTAGAGATATATATATCAGACAGTAAACCCATCCCTAGAAGAGAAATTAAATGTAAATTGCTAAATACATTCTTTGAGCTACAGCTTTGGTTCAAGCAACGGCAGTATTGCCAAGGCTCATAAAGAAACAATCTAAAAAAGGAAAATATTTTAACATATGACAAGTAGAAAATGCTGAAATTTCATTTTGATTTTTCTTGAAGAAAAACATCAATTTCAGATATATCTTTTTTTTTTTTTTAAACCACTGAAATTTTTGATTTTTTTTTTTTCCAAATTCTGCAGTTTGCTGTGAGGGGGAAAAAAAAAAAGTTGACTGAAAAGTTCTTAGTGGCTCTGGAAACACTGTGTTCCTTCATTCCTCTGTGAGCCTGTTGAAGACTTTCCAAATCTTTTATGCAGATAACTGTGTCAGCCTATGTAATACCGGATTTAGGGAAGGAGGAACAAAACTGTGAGCTTCTTCTCCTAAATTCTAAAATGGTAAATTATAAATTCATTAGAATTGCTCTGAAAGATATAGGTTCAGCTGAAGATTCATTGATCTTGTTTATGGCAAAGCCATTTGCTGGTTCTTCTAAAGTTTCTAGTGAAAATGAATCCACAGTTACATCCTTCAGTATTTCATATGTGGTACAGATTTAGACCATTTTACAGCAGTCTGAAGAAACTAAAGTGTTCGTATCAGCCTCTTGCCTATTTGAGGCGTGCTCCTTGGGGAGCACCCTTAGAAACCAAAGCAACAGCTTGCCTGGAAAGAAATAGTCCACAAAGCAAAGCTGTCCCTGACATAATTTCTTCATGACATCGCACGAGTGAGGGGATTTTTTTGTTGTTGTTCATTTATCATTTTGCTCATTGTTTGATTAGTACCTTAGGTGTCACAGTCTCTTAGATATAATTTACCAAAGCTAAACAGTGTGTAAAAACTATTTCAAATTGCAGCAGTTTTGGTTCTGTTTCAAATCAGAATGTCTGGACTGCTCTTCCACTGTGATTCAAAGGAGATTAGCACTTGGCATTTTTATGGCCTGACGTAGTGGGAGCCAGATAAAATACTGAGGCTAAAATGGCTTTACATGGAGAGCATGTGGTAGTACAGTAGATGTACAAAACCAGAAAAGATATACTGTGACTTTCCAAACTTACGCAAATGAAAACTATCTAAAATTGTATACTAATAGATCAGTAACTACTTTAAAAAGCATCAGGTGACACTTATGACAATGTCATAAAAAGTGTCAGCAATGGCAACATCTTCCAGTGTTAAAAATCAGACAATATCTGGGAAAAAAAATAATATTCTTGAGATATGGTTACTATTAGGAATTATACATCATCGTATCGGTCTCTGATGCAGAGGACTGACTCAGATCCATGTTAAATATCCCCATGTTGTCTAATTGTTGGTGAGGCAGCATTACCAGCAGCCTGCATGCAGTAAATCTGGCTGCTCTCTAAGAGAAATGGCAGCCAAGAATGTTAGCATTTTGCCATCTACTGTCCCCAATGAATCTCTCAAGGAAGTAGAAGTCCTGGTGACATATTCATAGCCTCAGGACGGGTGTTGACATAATGCACAAGCAAATGTGTTTCATTTCTTTGTATAAATAACTCGATAGTGTTGTAGAGATGGATATGTCCAAGATCCTTTAAGGAAAACATCATTCACTTCTTTTTAAATGTTATGCTATGGAAAAAGTGATGCAGAAATTACTAAAGCTTGGTACAATGAAAATAAATGGTAACCTCTATACAATATCCTCTATGAGTTTCTGGGGGATAAGAGTTTTGCTTTGTGCTGTTCTGAAATCAAGGACATAGCATGTATTATCAATTTTTATCAGTATACATTTATTAGGATATATACATTTTTCAGTTATCTGGACAGCAGCCAGCTGTAAATATTTAAGATCAGATTTTAATAACCTTATCACATGAATTTTAATAAGTTCTCAAATATGGCACTTGAGTCTGGTCCAGCCAGCTGGAGAATTTTAGGCTGGATTCTGTAACCTTTATTCACACAGCATTCAGCTGTACTTGACTCAATGATTTCAACACCGTGTGTTTGTCTGATATAAAGAACTGTGGAGTGAAATGTATGTAGCCTGAATGGATCTTCTGGAAGCAAATGGAAAACTTTAGCCAATTTTGAGTCAGGTACTTTGTATGTTTCTTGGCGGTGAGGGGTTTGAATAATCATTATACCTGATTATTTGTTTTGAATTATATTTTTTAATAACTATGTTACCTTCCCTTCTGCCAAACTTAAGGACGTTTTCGACAACTGGAAGTACTTGACCACGTCACTAGTGCCCTCTCGTCTTTGCTGACTAATGTGAATACCCAACAGACCATGGCCCAGGACACAGGCAGGGTTGAGACTGACCTCCTGGGTGCTGCGAAGACCAGAGCTGTGGTCACACAAGCAAAGAGGAGAAGAATAGGCCAGCTCCTGAGACAGGCTTCTCGGCAGACAGCGCTACTGAAACAGGGCTCGCTGGCACCTGGGGAAGTCCATCTGCCTGGCATGAAAGAGCAGCCTCCCCCTTGTGCAGATACTGCTGAGAGGGGAACAATCCAGGCGGGATTTTCTGCGCACGTTACCTTGGGCTCTTTGACCCCGGAGCAAACCTCCAGAGACAAAGGTTCCTCGGCATACCCAGTATCGCAGTGTCCACCAGCTCTGCCGGGGAAAACCTGGGCTTCGTCACATTTAGTGACTAAACAGCCCCACCTTTCTTCTGCATGTGAGGTGCCTGCCAAAGACAGGCCAAGAAGAGAGACACATTTGCTTCTGGCCCACACACTCAAAAAAGCAGCAGGCCTACACTGCAAGCCTCCAGACTCATTTGAAATGGAAGAGGTGAGGTAGATTTTTGTGTATGGCATGCTAGCAATGTCTCTCTACCCATATTTATTGTATAAGTTTGGATTCTTTTTTCAGAATGGAAGCTAGAGTAAATTACTTCAAACACCATGCTGTAGCATTATGGGGAAAAACAGTGGGATTTATACTGCTTATTGGGGTTTTGATTATTTTAAATTGTCTTTGTGTTGGGATACTGTCAAAGAAGTTGGCACTGAAGTTACTGAGGTAAGATTCATTCAACCAGTATGACAGCGTAAGATGCCAATATGTTTTATGCAATGCTAGTTTTTTTGTGTGTCTGTGTGTGTTTTATACAAGGAAGTTGCAGGAACACTAATACATATGGTAAAGGATATTTTTACAGATCCAGTCATTAATCAGTTTTTTTTTCTTTTTTCCCTGTGTTCATGTTCTGATGTGCTCTTTCAGAATGTTTCATCACAAAATTAGCCTTGGTTTTATAGCAGTGTTTGAAATATTTTATCACTCTGTAAGCTAAGCATCCTAAAAACAGACTAACTCAGAACAGCAGCTTGTTCTCATATCTGCTGTCTGCAAAGTCCAGGATGCACAGCTATCTATATGTTTTAGCAACAGTGGGTTGTCAGTGGGGTTCTGCATGAAGTAGCAGAGACCAGGATACTTGCCAGTCCCTTTCTTACACCTAGAATTGTGTCAGCAGCAGTTTTTCTGGCCACACAACTGCAGAAAAAAGGCTACAGTAGGATAATCTCCAATCATACAGACTCACTGGGATGCTGACAAGAATGCTCTTCCCTTTCCATCCATCCATCCATCCATCCATCCATCCATCCACCCATTCATCCGTCCTTTCCAGCCATCCTTCAAGAGTGAGGAAAAGTAAGGGGTCTTACAACTCCTCTGTAAGAAGCAAAGAAATAAGGAGAAAACAGACAGTTGGTCCCCTGAAAAATTAGGGAACTTGGGAAGGAAGGAAGGAACAGCAAATGGCTGGAAAAGGTCGGAGGCGTAAAAAAAGTTTTCCAGTTCTGAAAGTATTGGAAAAGGTCAGGTTAAGGTGGTGGCATTCTTCCTGAGGAAAGGATATTTATCATTTCAAGTCCCTTCCAAGGGTATCTTTCTGTGAAAGGTTTGGTGCAGCCTTTAGATCCTCAGAACTGATTCAAGAGTCAGAGCAAGGGCCTGATTATTAGCTTTGATAGTGAAGAACGTTTCTCCCAGAGATCTCCAGCACAGCAAATTTATAGTCCCAAAGTAGCCCATATTTCTTTGTGAAGTACTTAACATGCTGGACTTGCAGATCTGTGACTAGAGGTTCACGCAAAAGTGAAAACATTGACAGGGCAGTAAATGTAGATGATAGCATACTCCTCAGTTTGACATTTAAGACAATTTTATGAATGTTATAAGTTCAAATTAGACTGGGTATACACTGTTTAACTTCTGGGTATTCTCTACCACATCATTAAAAAAACTAAGGCTGTAAGAACCATATACTAGCTAAAAGCATTGGGCCACCTAGCTCATTAGTCTGGCAACGGCCAGTAGCAGATGTCTAGGGAAGAGAATAAGAAACAGAGGGGTATCGAGTGATTCTTCCCTCTCTGGCCTTTGACAAAGAGGGATTTAGAGATGTCTTGAGCTGCAGACTGCATCTAACCCACACCTAGCATGCATGTGTATGCATTACTTTTGTGTAATGGGTCCCTTTTTCCATAAGGATTTTTCTGAAGGAGGATTATGCAGTATCATGACACGGTGTTTCCATTGATACCATGAAAAAAGACAAATAGATCTTAATTCCTAGAGGTAAAAAGAAATCTGACCTTACATACACTCTACATAAAATCTTTGGCAAGATTTTGCCTCCATATGGCTACATTTCCTTGGGTTTCTTCTACTAAGTCATAAATTTTTCTAGGGAATTTTCTCTGAGGCTGTTCAGACAAGATTGTTAGTGTATTTACAGGTTAGGAACATGTATGTATTGATTACCTGAAGAAGGCGTGGGAAGCTTCAGAGACTAGAGCCTACTTTATGTCAAGAACATTTGTATATATATGTATTTATAAAGGAAACAACCAAAAAAATAACCATCTGAAAGATTTAATGTTTTCACTTTGTAATGTCTAGATATTTTTTATTCCAGCCCCCTCCCTGTCCCCGGCAATAATCATCCCCATAGATAAGAATTTTTCCTCTTCCTTTTCAGATTCAGAGCTTTGACGATGAAATTCCATGTGGAAATGCTCCTGACACCACTTCAGGTGAGTGTTAAGAAACAGACATTTTGCCAGATTTGTTTTTGAAGTGGTGTTCCCATGTAGTTGCTTCTAAAGCTTCTAAGAATATGTTTTTCCACTCCGCTCTCATCACCTCTGGCATTGGATGCATTATTCTAGACAACAATCTAGCATGGCCAGTCTAGACCTGATAAATGACAGGCCTGTAAAATGTACTCACCTTGTCAGGGAGACACAGAGCATACACCTGAAGAGGGTACTTCATATGCACAGATCTGAGGGTTTGGGGTCTCCACCTGATGCTTTAAGCAAACCTCCCTGCTCTTACCAGTGACACCAAAGCTTCACTCCCACTCAGGGACTCATTTGCCAGATCTGAATGACCCCGTATCTGCCAGATCTCAGATCCTAGGATCTTAGGAGATAAGTCAACAGGGAGGTTGGAGTTATCAGCTCTGCAACCACTCTGTATGCAGTTCAACCAAGGCTATGCAACCAGGACGTTCTGGTGGCAGCATGGCCTCTACTCCATCATCTGAGTCTCCTTTATCACATAGACTCTCGTCACATGAGCAGACATAGCATTGAATCATGTTAGGAAATAGTTGTTTGAGTAGTATATGAAAGGATTAAACACAAAGCTGTTAGACCAGATGTTATACTGTCATCTGGGGCAATATGAGCTCGGATCCTGAGAAGCATTTTCTGGCAGGAGTGGTGGTACTGGAGAAGACTGCTGTTCAGCCTCCAGAGCAGGGAGCATTTGGCCTTGCTCTCTAGTAACCCTTGATAACCAGTGCTTAGAACAGAACTATTACATTTATTATTTTATTTTTTTTAATGGAAAAGAAATTTTGTATGAAAGAAGAAATAAATACCAAGAATCAGACAACAAGGGACAAAGGTGAAAGCCTGGTGAGCCCTCAACTTTTGAGGACTGTGTTATATCACTTTTGAAGAGCTGGCACAAATAATTAAGCAACCCAGCTTCATACACAGATATCTAAAAAAAATTCAAATATCCACTGGAGCTGATCATTCATGGATGCCATTGGCTGGAGCGACAGCTGGATGTACAGGAGTGAGCCTTTTGAAGCCAGTGACATAAGTCCCACTAACTTCAGTTAGGCCACCAATTTCATCAAAGTGTGTGGGGTTTTCTTGGTAATTCGTAGAGCTGAGTAAATATGATGGAGTATATCATGAATCCTTTGGATGACAGGGGGTTATTTTTTATTTTCAATGTTTTGTTGTTGTTGTTTGTTTGTTTGTTTTGTAATAGATTGCATACCTATGGCAGATCTTCTGGCAGGGTTGTATGTGTTCAGTCTATCACTGCGTGACTCCAATGAAGGGACTTAATGTCAGGTCCTTGATGCAATTCAGGCTCTGTGATTTGTCAGCTGAGTTACATGACGTTGTTTTGATTTTGTTTTCTGATGGGTGTCTTGATCTTTATGAACAAAGGCGAGCCCCATACCAGTGCTCATAGCAGTATCTGTGCAAAGAATAGCAGTTCCCCAGGACATGTGCAATGAAAAACACCATTTGGGCAAACATTCATTGAGAAATGAACAAAAGAGAATGTGGACATATCCTGATGGGAAAAAAAAATCAAAATGTGATATCATACAATTTTTTTTTCCTTTCTTTGCCCAGCTGTAAAAATGACTGTGCTATTTAATGATAGAGACATTAGTTAAAGGATTTTTGAAATTAAATATGTGTATTAATCATGATGTAAGGAAAAAAAAAAGATAACTGAGTAGTCTTTTAAGTCATAGGAATAAGCATGTACTTGGTAGTAATTTCATAACAGAGAATGCAGAAAGTAATAATTTGTTTCTAATTCTGGTACGACTGTCCTCCAATTAAGTGATCAATATATTATACAAGTAAACTGCACTTATGTATGATTTATGCCTTCATAGCACCACAATACTATTTTAGACTTTTTTTTTAAACACTGGAATCTCTCTTCCTCTGTTGTTTTAGAGTTATTGATGCTTGGCCTAAATTTAAAGACCAATTTCAGTCTTTTTTTATGGGCTTTGTTTGTATTCTCTCTCTTTTTCTCACCGCTCTTAAATGGCATGCTTATTCCATACCCATGGGATTCTTACTACAACTTCAATTTGCTGCGTACCATGGAAGCAGTCTAAAAATCGCCGATTATGAATGCAGTATTGTTAGTAGTGAATAATACCTAGACCTTACAAAGATTCCTACCAAATCAGCAGAATTTGTGTCAGACTGATAATCAGGGGTCCTCAAAGCAGGAGACAGTAGGGAACAGGGTCCAGGTTCCATTGGTAGCCGATGCAAGGAAAACCTCAGCTCCCAGGAGAGCATGTCTGAAATTAGATTTGGACTGTAAATCCTTTGGGGCATAGGTTGCCTCTTTTACAAGGCTCATGCAGTGCCTGATACCATAAAGGGCCACTCTCATTTGGTTGTGGGCTCTGTTGGAAAGGGTTATGAGAGCAGCGATGAAGATGGGAGAGCCTGGCAGGACCCTGCTGAAATGGGATCTCACCTAAGCAGAGAAGTGTGAGGTGCCCACTAGGAGAAGAAATATAGAGAGATAGGAACAGACTGCTTTGCCTAGATGGAGCATATTAGAGCCGGGTGACTTATGGAAGTGCTTGTCCCAGTGGTATTGTCCCTTGACTCTGTAGCCTGGCCTCAATTTTAGTCCAATTGCTTAATTTTCTACACGCCCCATGAAAGTCAATTCCCTGGCTGCAGTGTGTCTTCTTTATATTTCTCCATAATGTAGATTCTGGCTGTTTAACTGCAGTAGGCTTTATGATAAGGCTTTTTTTCCTTCTCTCTTGGCAGAACGCTGAGACTTAATTTTAAAAGACGCTCAAACCCCCCAAACATCCCTGAATGACTTACAGGGAAAGCAGAGTGTTTTCTAGCTCTGTTTTAAAAAATATTACAATCTTTTTTATTAGGCAATTTTATCATTGTTATAAATAAGTAATTGTACTGGGGAGAAGGGATAATCCTTATTTAATTAAATTCATCTATACTCCCAGGTTGGCAGCAACCAGACATATGTGAGACTAATACCCACAGCCTGCCTGTATGCATGTGCAATTAAAAATTCACTCTACAGTAGCACTGGCAGTTTAGTGTTGCTTTTGGCATTTACAAATTCTTTTATTTTGTGACTTTTTTTTACCATACACATATGCTGGAGCAGATGTTGCTTATTTGTTGTTTATTCAAATCTGTAGGCTCTGGCAGCTAACTCCATTGTTCTGTAATGAAGCTTTATTCACTGTCCTGTATTAGGACCCAGCAAATGCATGACAGGCAGAGTTAGCTCTCAGCAGGAACTACAGTTATTGTCCTTACTTATTGGCTGTTTATATTCTAAAGCTCGCAGTTGAGAAAGCTGGCTGGGCAGGGTAAGGGGCTGGGGATGCTGCGTGCAGAGCAAAATTACTTGACTCCCCTCACTGTATCTTTGCCCTGATGAGGTGCAGGCTTGCATGCAAACTCATCTGTTGCAGGGATTTCACATTCAGCACTTGAAAAATAGAGCTGTTTTCCCCCTCCACCCCCTTTTCTGCCTTGTTCCACCCCCCATCCCTGCTGCTCCTTCCTTTTTCAATTAGCCTTTGTAAAGCACTGGGTTTAACTAAAGGATGTTTCAGTGTTTTTCACCCCTGTTAACTCAGCACGTGCCTGAAAATTCATTAGCAGCCACATCTATTAGGGAGGTATCAGAAGCCGGTGTTACTTGGGGGTGCCTTGTAGGCACCCGCTCCCCCTTGCTTCTTATTTACTTCCCTCTCCCTCTGCGGGGATGGCCACATGCCCAAGAGGCAAGAATTCCTGTGTGGTGCTGACCCGAGCGGACGTGCTGCTCCTGGGCACTCGAGTGCCAACAGAAAGGCATTAGCCTGCTGGAAAAGCCCTTGGTAGCCCAAGAGGCAATCAATCAGGGAAGTAACCACCTCCATCTGGCTCCCTGTGACATGGTAGCTCGCTACTGAAGCATTTGTGATTCATCTTGTCCCAACGAGTGGTGCCAGGGATCACATACACCCAGTTTTTGCAGCAGCTGGGAACGTTCTAGCTTCCCTGCACGCTGAGCTAACGCGTTAGCTCCTGTGACTTATCAAGTGGCAATTCTTTCAATTATCACACCTTCACTCCTCCTACTCACCGGCTCCTCTTATGGTTTGGCACCATGGGAATATTCGCAGAATGCAATTGGCATTTCTTGTAATTGACAGAGTGCCAAGAATGTGAATCCTGTTTGTTATTCATTATCCATTGTAATGTCTTCCTGCAATTGAAGGAGCAATGTCTTCAAAAGTGCAAGAAGAAAAGATGCGTATATTTCCTATGCTTCGAAGAGTATAGGATTTTTCAGGTACTTCTCTCTATTTTCAATGTAAAGAAGTGAACTGTTATTTAGAATTTCTTATTTACTGTAGTGCCTGCATCATGTTGTTTTTCTTCACTTATAACACAATGATTTTTTAGTTTTAATAACAGAATAAGGAAAGGCAAAGAGGTAGCCAAAGAGGTCGCTTGCTAAAGTGGCAGTCAAAATCTGGAACTTAAAAATTTCCTACAACTACTCTTCTGTTGGTACTGCTTGATATTTATGTTAAGATCTGCCATTAATGATCACATACAGTTTCCTCATAGGGGGTCTCCCTTCCTAAAACATGATGAGTAATAGATCCATAATACACTTCTGTATGTTCATGAAGCAGTCATAGCACAGTTCATTTGAGTTAGCATTACACAGATATTTTCACAGTAAAAAAAAATCTCCAGTCCTTTAAAAAAGATCCACAAAGATTTCACTAACAAGAACACTCAGAGGGTCCTGCGTTTTCTACAAAAAATAAAAAGTTTTGCTTTTATTAGTGTTATTTGTGGAAGTTGCTCCTGGATATTAATCTTTATGCATCCTGAGGAGAAGTCCTGTTTGCAACAGCTTTATCTTCTGCAGGTGACCTGGCACAAAGGAGTCATCTGCTTTCTTTAGCTGTTTTGTGTTACCTTCATTTGTTTTATGATGGTGAAGTCTATATTTTTTCCATCTTCTGCAAGTGAACCATTTAAAGGCCTTCTCATTTTTTCCTATTTCTTTACATTAGAGACCAATAAGGGAGATTAAGAGGAAGCTGTGTCATTTTCATGTATTTTGTAGCTTGAAGACATCTTGAGGGGAAGTTCTGTGATCCCAGAAATAAGCAGAAACTGTCAGAAAGTAGAGGCTGAGAGAAAAGAGAAAAGGTGAAAGGCAAAGTTATACAATTATGAGTTTTCAAACCTTCCTGTATCTTCTGCCAGTACAGAAACATCCTCAGTTGCCTGATCCCCTCAAAGAAGTCCTCTCAGAGAGGCAATTCTGTTGGTCTTGAGAATACACTGGCTGCTTCACTTTGTCACGGTCTTTGACATGTGTCACTCATCTGCATATATCCAAATTCATCAATGGATATAAAGGTGGAAACCCAGCAGGTGGTGATGCCAGTCACCAGTACAAAAAGTAGATGGGCAGCAAATAAAGGAAGTCTGACAGACTTCTGAAATGGTTTTTGGGAGGTCATACCTCCTGCCAACGGTGCCAGGAGGCCTTGGCCACAGTCCTCAGGTCAAGGCAGCTGTCCCAGGAACACTGGGGCTTGTATGATTTTCAGTGAGTACATTCCTAAAAGTCACTGCACATTTATAACATTTTGTTGCACATATGCGTCATATTTTAGGTCCTGCTGCAGCAGTCTGATTCATCCTGGTGGGAAAGGATATGCACACATCGCATACTTAAGGCAGATGGCCTAGTGAAAGTTATAAAACCTGCTGTTGTTAAAACCTTGGGGGGGAAGGGGGGTATAAAATACCTTAGGTAACCAAGAGGATAACCAAATAGTTTGAGGGATGTATTTAGATTATCAGCCATAGCCTTTTAAACAAGAAAACTTCTGAAACAAAATCCAGTTGTGCTAAAGCTGTGCTGAGGCCTTGAAAGAAGACCTTTTCTAGTATTTTTTTCTTCTGCCTTTCCTTTCTACACCCTCAACGGAGCACAGCAGGGTCAGAGCCTTGCCAGACCTCCATGATGCTGCACTCATGGTGCCAGTTGAAAGAGTGACCACTGAACCTTAAACCTTGTTACAAAATTTGTAATTCCTACCTCATGTCCTGCTCAGGCTTCAGGGCAGGTTTGTGAGAACATACATATGCTTTTCTGATGATCCAATATTGCTTTGCCATGGCTGTTAAAAGAGGGGGTTGATTCCCCCTACTGTCAGTGACCCTTTTGAGAAGGGGACATTGGTGTTATTTAGGGTATATTTTTGTGCTCTAGACAAGTCAGATTTCTTTCCAGATGAGAAATATGTTTCCTATTCCATAGATCTTTTACATACTTGTCATCTACGGACTGATTACTTAGCATTTTTCCTGATGAAAATATCACTGACACAGAGAGGCAGGCTTACTAAGCCTAACGCTCTTAGACCCCCCGAACAGAAGTTTAATTGATATTATCATGGAAATAGAGCTACTATAATTGGCTGTTGACCTCTACAAAGTAATGCCCAAAAGCCAGACACGTATTCTGACCTCCCAGTCGTGTTGACCACTGCTGACCAGGCAGCAGTTGCTGGACCCTAGCAAGAACAAAGGGGCTTTTCACTCATTTTTCTGAAAGGTCTCTGTAAGGTTTGCCAGAAGCCATCCCTCCTTTTGTGAGGTGCTCTCAGTTGCAGAGAGCCCTACAAGGCTCACTGCAATTGCTTATTTTTTATTCATTATCTCTGTGCAGCTGCTACTGGGAGAAGTTGTGATGTAACATGATCTACAGTGTAGGCTGATGACATTCAGCTCTACCTCTCATTTTCATCAGAAGCAGACACAACCATCACCCGTCTCTCCCGGCATTTGGCAGCGGCACGAATCTGAATTAATGACAGTTGGCTGAAGCTCAGTTGAAATAAGATGGAAGTAATACTGACTCTCAAGGAAAAGTAGGAGGAGGACCTGGCAAAGTTTGAAGCTGTTTCATCAGCTGAAGGAAGATAAAAGACTATTGTCAAAGTGACTGCAATTTCAGGTTTTGACTAGATTCATCACTACGCCTAACCTCCCAGACTGCAGAAACATCATTTATCACAGATAACTGCCTACAGTGTTCTCTCTTTCCCTGTCAAATTCAGCTCTTAGATTACTCATTTATACTTTTATCATTTCTAGGGCAGTGTGTTCTTGTGTAGGACAAGCAAGAAACAATTGGAAGCTCTGAGTGGCAGGCAAGGCAGACGCCTTACTCCCGAGCGTGGCAGCTTGCAGGGGTGCGTCTGCTGTTCTCAGTGACAGCATGTGAGATTCATGATGTCATGCTGTATAACCAAACCTGACGTGACCTTTGTCCCCAGATACTTTAAATACTTTAAAGGGGGTTTCCAGTCTCAGGAACCAAATTGTACTGGAGGTATTCTTAAAAAGGGCAAAGTTGGAGAATTCTGAATGGTGAAACCCTGCCACTGAAGTCCACAGACATCAGTTCTGACCTCCTCTGGGGAGGCAAAGGATAATTCACTGGTGCTAGGCAGGTAATTATATCCTTTTCAGTGATGCAAAAAGTAGTGAGCACACTACTTCCTTTGTCTATATTCATCTATGATTTGGGTAGGAAGGAGAGGAAATAAGTGCTTTTGTTTTTGTTTTTTAATATATATATATTTTTCTTTAACAAGCAGCTTAACAGAATATTATCAGCTAATTCAATTCTTCTACAAAGCTTCTTTCCACACATGAGCTATGGAGAACCTGTAATGCGAGCAAGCGAAAGAGCCAGACAACCCACCCACCAGCCCCATGCATTTCACAATGGAGTATATTTATACCTGCTGTCACGGTGCTGACTGTAGGGTACAGCAGATGTACTGAAGCTAGTTTTAAATCAGTGAATATGTCCACTGGTTTTAAAGCACGTTAGTATGTGGCTTAGGTATCAGTGGTTGTCTAGCTACAGGATCAGGGAGCCAAGTGTGCCCTCTCACCCAACTTCTGCGACAGGTTTTGCAGCCTGGGCACAGCTCCAGGCTGCTGTGCTCTGCCTGCTGGCTGTGCTGTGCCACAAGTGTGCTAGACATAACCATCCTATACGCTGAATCCTAAGCCAAAAGCTTGACTGGAACCTGGTGCAAAACTGCTTTTTCTTCAGGTGTTTTGGAGGACAAGAATTGAAGTTGAATGTGCTGATGGTAGACGTAGAATTGCTATGCAGCTATTTCTGCCAGTGCAGTTTGCATCTCTAATGCTCCCTGACCTGGTTCCCTGAGGTGCTCGCGGCTAATATTTGGAGAGCATATAGGTCAATCTCCTCCTAAAGGATTTGGGAGCGGTGCCTTGGGCAAGGAGTAGGAGCCTGCACAGGAGGATACAAAGCACCATGTGCGCACCCCCGGTCACAGGGTGCGGGAGCATGCCTGGAGCTGGGCATGTGTCTCCTGCTAATGATGGCCATGACATCCGGACCCCATGGATAAAAGAACTGCAGATTGAACATAGAGATGAATCAAAATATCTGTGGCTTTCACATGACACATGCCCTTTGCTTTTCATCTCCCCTGGCACTGTCTCACCATCTTGGGGTACAGCATATGTGTACTCTTGGCCTACGGCAGTTCCTTGCAGTTATGGGGCTGCTGGGCCTTCCCCTCTTGTTCAGAATGAGTTTGGCTTCACCCCCATGGTAAGAGATGCATACCCGAAGTCTTATATACCAGTGTTACCCACAATAATGGGGAGAAGATTATTGAAGATTGGGTGAGAGCAGGGGTAATGGGGTTTTGAGAAGCATTAAGAAATTCCTCAGAGGAGCCAGATTCTGTTCGTGTCTACCAGACACAGACCCTTTTTTGCCATTTGTACACCACTTATCATCACGGCATGGCACAATTAATAACAGAAATTACCTTACATAGAGTTTTGTTATTGTTTTTAATGTATTTTAACCCAGTCACACTGTGTTAGATGTTTGGCATGGAATTCCCCTTCAATTTTTTACTTCAAAGGGAGCAAGGGACAGACACATTTAGCTATGCTTGGTTTTGAATAAGAATAGGTGCCTTTGCTGCATCTGATGCGTTTTGGGGTGTATTACTTGCTTTCATATAATATGACTATTCTAATAAGATGGTTTATCTTATTTCTGTTATAATGTCATTGAAAAATGAACTCTGCAAAGGATGTTGTTAAAAACTGTGGTTTATGTTGGCCTTTGGAAACAAAATTTGTGGTTTATGTGCTGCTGCCATCTGGTGATTGTTTTCCTGAAATGCTGCACAAACAGATGTAGCTGTATAGAGAGGGATCAGTCCCGCAGCACCACTATAGTTAGAAGTATTTCTATACTGATGTCTCTTACATGCAAGACAGTTGTAGAGTTGTGTATTATGTTTGGCTAGAAGATAAATAATATAAATAATCCTTCTTAACTTAGTTCACTTGTTTGTCATCCTTTCTGCAATGTGGAAAGTGAATTGGTGTTATATATATACAGGAATATTTAAAAAAAAAAAAAAAAGGACAAAAAAGACTTTTTCTTTTGCATTTCAGGGGCAGTAAGTAAAATGCTTATGTCCATAGTTAACAGCCAATAATCAATGCAGTTGCCTGTGATGGAGCTACCTCCAAGTAGGGAAAGACAGCACGGTTTTGCCACATACATGGGAACCAATATGAACAGCAACATTTCTTTCCCTAAAATGCTGAAAACTGTACAAAATAATTTATTCTGGTGCAACAAGGTTTAATGGGCTTCAGAAAATCTACTGTTCTGGGTAACAATGCCAAAAAAATGGTTCTTTGTGACTTATGTGAAATATATATTTTCAGTGGAGTTTTATTAGTCCTTAGTGGCCAGTAGCAGGAGAGGGGAGTAAGCTGCAGCAATTCTCCCATCACAAGATAGGACCATCTGTAACTGCCGTGCAGTTGACATATTCTTCTAGCACACAGCCAGCTCTTACTGCAACATCCTTTTTTGTAATGCTATAGACAGGGCAGCGCTGTTAAGGGTAACATACAGACCTACAATTCCCAGAGCAGGAGGGATAGTGTGTCCAAACGGGAAGGATATTTGTAGGTACCCAAAATAAACCCATTTCTGTTTTGAAAGTATTGTTCAAAAATGTATTTCTGAAATGCTTTTTGTCCTGTAAGACAGAAACAATTCATTTTATCTATTTTTTTATTTATTATTATTTATTATTTATTTATTTATTTATTTATTTATTGCAATATTTTGGAGAATCAGAGCCGTCGCATCTTTCACCTGCTTCTGCTAGAGCTGTAGAGCTGTGCAGCTTTGGTGCCTTTGGTATTTGATGCCTGTGTTTGAGAAGCAAAACACAGAACATAAGAAAACATCTGTTCAGTTCTGGCACTTCCATGGACATGGTGTGACTTTCATTCATTCTGTCTCTTACTTCAGTGGTACTTCCATTCAACTGTTGTTGAATTGAACTATTGTTGAACTGAAGTGTTTTTCAAGCCCCAATCAGCAAGGTATTTATGTGTGCACTAAACTCTGGGTGTGGGAACATTATGGATAGATTTAAGCCCAAATCTAGTTTTCTTGCTGAATTTAACATGACCATTTAAGTTGTAATGATGCTAGTGCCTTGAGAGTATCATGTGAGAGATTGCATACTGTCTTTGCTTATATAGCTAAGTGAAAAATTTAGACTAAGCCTTTCAGGCTTCTTTTACTTTCATGAGATATCTGACTACATTGTGGCTCCTCTGCACTGTTTAGTCCCGTGTATATAACAGATAGTTTTAGAAATGCTTAACTACATCAAGGTCCTGCAACATTTAAATAACTACAAAAAAAAAAAAAAAGGCATTGCTAGGCTGCAATTGGCCATTCTGTTATTTCCTATGACAGGATGAGCAGTCCAGATTTTAATTTGTGAATTTAAAATTCAAATTTGCACAAATGCTCTTGCCTTTGAAATTTTTGTGCCTGTGCTTCCCCAAATACTCAAATGAGGTAGAAAACAAACACTGGAGTGCACTGATCCATGTTAATGTGATTCACTAGACATACAAAAAATATAGTATGATTTACAAGCAATGCAGAAGTTCTCATGGCACCTTTTCATGTTGTGAGTATTCTCCAGGCTGGAAACTAGAAAGAGGTTGTGTTGTTTGCGGCCAACTCCACATAAAACCAGCTGCAGAGTCTTCAGAGGAACCCAGAACTGCACTCCAGCACTTATTTTTTTTTACTAATTAGGGAATATTCTTTCATTAGTGGTAAACCTAGCAGCCCAGTAGATTCAGAAAGATCCTGCACGGAAGGCTGGTGAGTACAGAAGCCACTGTATCTGCATGCCAATAAGGGGAGAGAGAAAGTCTCTTAATGAAATTGGATTGATCAAGTAAATGGTTGGAAAGCTGTGGGACCTTTGAGGTTTGGAAGGCATGTACTTTCTTATGTGGTACAAAATGAAGTAGCAACCTGATTAGTAAGTTCCTCTAACCTATTTTTATTTAAAATTCAGGCGGAACAGAAATGGAAGGCAGGAGCTAAACTATCCCAGTTCAATTAGCACAGAAAGGCGAAGAGCCAAGGTTTTCCTCACCAAGGTCTTCAGGGGCGATTCTCAGGTTTCCTCTTTCCAGCATAGCCAGATGTATTCTCCGCACAGGGCCCAGAGTTGTAATTTTTATCTCATAGCTGAATACTGGTCTGCGTCTCTACTTCTTCTCCAAACATACTTTATCTTTCCTTTGTGTGATGCTCTGCATGTATTTGCAGAATCTCTACAGGTTTGGGTGTCTCCACACACTAGGAGAACTGAGTGGAACTACATGAATAATGGATATTTTGGTTCACTGGATGAACCAAATGATTAGGGAAAAATGTGGTTTAGGTAGACTGGAATTAAAAACATGTTTTGCTTAATGTTCAGGTGATTTAACCCATTTTTTGCACCTTTGTCTTTTAAATTAAAAAATGCAGTTGCTCTCAGGAAAAAAAAAAAAAGTATATTTGAAAGAGAAAGGAACATTTAAAAAATGCCAAAGTATACTATGCAAATTTTTCTGATCCTTCCTCCTATCTTTTTGGTCAACTTGTATGCTTCCTAAAGATGCTCTTCCTGTTGCTGAAAGACTTAGATCATTTAAAAATAAGGAATTGTTGCTTCTAAGCAGTGAGAGTTCTTTAGATGCTAGCAACAGCATACAGTCTGGATATTTTCAGAAAAGCTGATATTTAGAGGAATTTGTCCTGGGAGACCTAGCAGAAACTTGGGCTATGGCTATCCTCACCAGGTACTACAGCCTGCCGAGAAAAACTGTACTGTTACCATTGGCAAACTATTACCTTTCACAAAGAGGGAAACTCTGTTCCTTCTCAGGACAGCATTAACCATGCTCTAATTTTCAGTCTCGCTTACTCCCTCCCTGCTTGGGACACGAAGTGGAAATGAAGTGATGGATGAGGACTGGGCCAATCTAAAGCACGGTTTCCCCAGTACACAAATGCTGCCTTCCACTATGCAAATATTACTTGACTCTGGTATATAGACATTAAACCAGACACGGTTTACTTGACTCTCGTATCCAGACATTAAAACTGAGCTGCCTTAATTTGAAAAGGATATCATGTTTAACCTAGTTTCTACACAGCCCCAGCCTGCAGCAAGACCTGCCTTCCCAACGCGGCACTGCTTCGCATTTCTCCTGGGAGCATGCTGTTCAGCTTGAAGTCTGTGTGGGAGCACTATGACAATCTTCATAGCTTTTCACCTCACCTTGAATTGGAGGACCGTATTTGTTTTCACTAAGTCTTATTTTAAATTCAGACTTCCATGGAAATCACTGAAATTTTCACTGGCTTTGAATAAAGTATTCCAGAGTCAGAGAAAAATCTCATCTTTTAAAAACTCCTTATCTCTACCTGCATGCATAGCTTAGATATGGCCTGGCACATTGGGTAGGATCTCACATGTCAGTGTGGGATGTAATGATTAAATTAGGCGCCTGAATGTACTTGGAAAAGATCTGCAGCACAGATCCTCAAAGACTTCACTTTATATGGATTAAATGGGGAATTTAAGTCTTTACGCTAGGAATATTAGTTAACTACACGTCTAACATGTAGGTAGGTGCAAATTAGATGCCTGAGATGAAGGTGATTTCACCTTCAGCGGTTTGACTGAACTGTGCTTAAGATGGTTCTCATTCAACCATAAATTTATTTTCTCTTAGAAGTTTCTATTTTGCTTACATAAAAATTGTAGAAACCGGACTCATACTCAGAATGGTCATTAGGTCCTGTTACATAACCATTTTTAAACACAGATACAGGTTTTCAGAGTGGTTTGAGCCTTGGTTTATGTATATATCTTGAATGTTATTTAGTGAGAGCCATGATAGCTGAGCACACATGACACCTACTTCCAGGGGAGTTCAGGGAGACTCGTGGAGGTCTTTCTGTAGCCTAATGGCAATGATGTTAACTGTCTCTGTGGACATTTAATCTAGTCATTATGTTTCACCTTGTGCCTAAAGATCAGCCCAGAGTGCACCATCACATACCTTGAGTAGTGCTCTAGCTAGTGCATGGATATATAAATGTGGCTGGACAGACTGGACGGTTGCAATACATAAACACTTTTGACTGTGTTGTTGGAACAGATGCATTGCATTTATTGTAAGTAATGGGCCAGACCTGACTATAGCCACCTGGTCTTGACTAGGTTAGAAGGTGAATTCTAACAGCACTACTCTTCCATTAAAGGTTATGCTTTTTTTTTTTTTTAATTCTTCTTTTTTTGCTTTTTTCCCTATATGTAATTTATAGTAGCATTTCAGCTACTTATGTATTCTACATGTTTCAGGATTAAAACAGGCACTAAATAAGCAGATAACATGGTTTTCTAACTCTGCAGACTTTAAAGCTTGAAGGTCAAGCTTTGTTGTATCCTCTAATGGAGGGTCTTTCTCTCATGGGGCGTTATTTTGAGTCTCACAGTGGCTCAACTATAGCAGCTAAAACATTTCTACTTTTCAAAATTTTTTAAGTCTTTCTTCATTTTTATGTATGGAAAACTATAGGACAGACTAACACACTGGAAGCAACAGCTGGCAAAGATGCAAAGGGTAATTGAAACAGCTTTAAAAAAAAAGTTTAGAGAATCTGTAGAGCAGTCTCCCTGGGGGAGAAGCTGAACCATGATGTCGTCTGTGGGAAACTGCAACGATGAGTTTTGAGACCACCCACAATACAGGCATTTTTCAGCAACTTCATTGCAAATTTTGTAATGTGTGAGATGGGAACCACATATTTCTCATCTGAAATAAAAAAGTGACTGATATGCTGCTGATGATACTAACTGACAATGCAAGTAATTCACTTAAAAAACATAATATGTGTTTTTGGTTCTGCAGTTGCTGTCTACAAATAGATTGCATGATTTTCATTATTAGATGCCTCATCCTTTTGTTTCCCCCAGCAGAGGTGATGGTGACAAGAACAAGCAGCTGCCAGTCAGACAGCAGTGGATTCATGGAGGAGCTGCCAGAGCCCTTGGTTTTGCAAGTAAGGAATCAATCAATATTCGGTATTAATCAGCAGGTCTATGAAAACTCTGTAACCCTGGCACAAGTAACAAATAAAAAAATAAATAATCATGGAGTCAGGAAAGCTTCATGAAAACAAATTCATCTTCCTAGAAAACCTCAGAAGGCAAGAAGCATTCTCATTGCTTTGTGCAATTCTTCCACCACACTAATACAAGGTTTGTGCAAGGTTAGAGAAGAAATAAGACATGAATCTTTGATTCTTTGGTTTTCTGGGTATTTAGAGATGCATTTGAAGATGCCTCCTGGGCCCAGGGGTGCCCAGAACAAAGTAGTGGTTGCCAAATGAAAATGATAGTAAAACTGTAATATTCTTTTTTTTTTTCTCTCCTTTTTTTTTTTTTCCTTTATTTTCTTCAGAATGCGTCTTTGTCAGGAAAGATGAGTATTATTTCTGATAACTACAATGAAGGAACAGCCCTGTCACATAGGACAGAGTTTCCTATGTTAAATCAAGATTTCCAACAAAATCCAGATGATTGTGTTACTGAGGTCTTCATCACAGCTTATGAGAGCATCTTGACAGTATCTAAGCCAACAAAAGCATGCAGTGATCGGGGAGAAGAGATTTGCCTCCTGCTGACTGCAGAAAATGGTGATTATCAGACCCGTAATGCTGATCTGCAGACTTATGTCCAAGAAAGATTACACGATATGGACAAGAAAGAGCATAAAACTGGAAGAAAGCAACTGGAAGAAGAGGAGTGCATGAAACAGTACACTCCTTGTTTTAAGAGCGATACTCAGGATGAAGGAGATCCTATCTCCTCAAAATTTGTTCATCAGTTTTGTTTCAGTACAGGACATAAAAATACAAATATAGTCTTCACTGAACTGAGTGATACAAACCATGCAGTCATCAGTGAGAGCAAACACAGAGGCAACGATGAAGGTGAGAGGTGCCTGACTGAAAAGCACGTTGGATTTGCATATCATGAAAATGCCCATGGAAGCAGTATAGAACATGTTAAAGGACTCTGGTGGGGCCAGGAAGTGGTTGGCAAAGATGGTACCCTGCTTGCAGTGAATGAGGAGACAAATAGACAGATGCTCTGCAACATGGATAGTAATGCAAAAAACACAAGATACTTCTCTGAAAGGGGGCTCCCAGAAACTCTGTGTCAGGGCACAGCAGTGCAGAGTGGGAGTAGTGCCACTTCAAGCAGATCTCCACAAGTATCTTGCAGTCCTCCCTGCTGCCTAGCAGAAGGGCCTGGATTAAGTTCCCCTGAAGATCAACAGACTGGTAGCATAAGGGAGATGTTAGGTGCTGACAAACCTGAACAGGCAGGCACTGTCCAAAACTGTGAAATGACTCGTACTCCTCTGAAATCTGTTACTGTTCAGATGCCTTCAGGGCTGGAGTTTACTTCAAGGGTGAAGTGCAAAGGGCAAAATGCTCCTCGTATTGAAAGCCTTGCTAAGGATGACCCTATGGACTTGTCCAGTGTGTTAGCACACTCTGAGGGTGGTCGTCTTGTATGGTCAGACCCAGGGGCTTCAAAGGACGGTGTGAAGCAGACCGCTGAGTCCTCCAGCCAAACTGACACCCTCAACAGGAAAACCAGGCTGTCACCACTGCTTTGTCCACCCCATAGCCACCTGATAAAATCATCCTCTCTAGACAGCATACTCTTTGGCAAATACAGGTCGCACCACTGGGATGAAACCTCTGGCATCACAGGTGCACAGGGCAGTCACTGCTGTCACTGCTGCTGCTGCCACAGCTGCTGCTCAGGGACATACCCTGTGCCTGTTTCTCCCCATCGCCCTGTAGGCTGCTGCTCAAACCACACCACCACCAAGCTGCACCTCTTGAAGACACTGACACTCCTGCAGGAAACTGCAATGCGAAATCTTCCTCCAGTGAGTAGGTTCCTTCAAATAATAATGCATAGATGGCTGAAACACTTATTTGCTAAATGCACAAGCTATCTTTCTCTTTCCTCTCCTGTTTTGCTTGTTTCTTTAGTGAGACATATCTTGGGAATACAAATGAGAAAATGGGGAGGGAAAGAAGCACCCCGTTCTGGACAGAAATGGCAAACATGTCTGTGTACCTTCAGTTTTGTTGGGCTGCTTACTTTCATAATGTATGTTCATCAACTCAATCTTAAAATATTTCCTGTGAACTAGGTGATAAAGTTTGCAGGTTAAGTGCAGAGAAGAAATAAGATTTGATTTACAGAATGAGTTTCTGTGAATCAGATGATTTACAGTAACTGAGTATTATACTGGGTAGAAGAAGCAAGGTTATATGATTTAGTGCAATCCTCTTTTACTGAGAACTAACTTAATTTACATTATAGTGTTTGTTAAATAGTAACTGTGCATACTCAGATACATACCATAAGCCAAACTGATTTAAATCGAAGGGAAGAGCAACTTCAGAGCCTCAAGCCATTTTATCATGGTAGGATAAGCAGTTTTCATTAAATATAAGGCTGTGTTAAGATGACTATTTGCAATAAAAAGACCAATAGTAAAAAGTCACCACATTATTATTTTTTTTAGTCAGAATTGCTGAGAGTTCCCAAAAGTTGTGAAAGACTCAGGGTGTGTTGGGGAAGAAAGAAAGGAAGGGAACTGAGAAGGACTCTTATGTCCTGAGAAAAATGTGGTGCAGTATACATCCTGCTGGTCTGCAGGACTTCCCGTTTTTCCTCTTTTGATGCCACATCACTGAATATATAAATCTGCAATCTCTTGTCTTTGAGCACTATATGGAAAAACATGCATTTGTTAGCTATCATGATGTTGCCACAAGATGGCAGTGAATCAGTACCTTATGGTGGACTAGAAGCCCGTTGTCACTGACTACTGCTTAATCACTCTTCTAATAGGGGCTAGTGGTGATTTTTCTTCTGCAGTCTGTGGACAGGGAGTGTGGGAGGAAAAGGCTTTGCACCATACTGTTATCCAAGATCTGTCATTAGGGATATGGCTTCACATCTCAGTCACTGTGCAATAAGAGAGTGAATATACTGAATATTAGCCACTCTGTAGATATTTCATGGGTGCATATTTATGCTTTACACTAAAGGTAAGGTAGTTTCTATGTATTTTACTGTAAGAAGCTCTCTCAGATTCTACCCCATTTATCAAGGGCATGCACGGGGAATGCAACCACTCTGGAGCAACTGGTAGATAGTAAATTGACCCTACTTGTACTCACTTTACTTGAAACAATGGCCTGCCTGGGAGTGTTCCTGGGAAAGTTAGTCCCCCTTCCATCCTTGTTGAGATTGAACTATGAATAAATCTATGTGAACATGTGCTCTGTGATATGCCTGAAGAGTCAGTGCCAGGGGAGCTGCCCTTAATTCATCCATAACATTTTCACAAACCTCATTATACTTTTTGGATGTTTTGCATGGTGTTTTCCAGATTTCTGTTAGTCCTGAGGAATCATCTAGAAATTTACCTATAGCCTGTTGACTTCTTCATAGTGACATGCATGAAAGGAGATCTTCAGTCTCATTTGGGCACACCTTTCTGATGGCTAGATGTTCTGATGGCTAGATATCCTGATGGCTAGACTTGGTGTTGAGAAGAAATCATGTTTATTATATGGGTACTGCTGACTTATATCCCTGCGCTCTCATCTAGGAACAGCCAAACTTTCTGAGGACTGAGATTAAAGACTGTGGAGGGGAGCTGAGGGGGGATGAGCAATCAGCCAACACTTGATCTGAAGGTCCTCATAACACAGTCGACTGCCTCAGTGGGGTGCATGGTTGTTGCTCTAACCTATAGCATTAAGAGAACCAACTGTGCTCCACAAGGAGTAGACTCTTAGGAGAGCTCTGCTCCACTACAGTCATAGGACCAGCTCTATCAAATCACTACCAGTCTCTGATTAGCCCTTTCTGATGCTATCCTATGTCTCTTGGGGCTAGATATTTCATTTGCTGTTATGGAAAAGTTTATCCCTGGGTTCATAATCATCAAGAGCGTGCCTGTTGAAATGGAGATTGAGGATGAGGTTTATCAAATGCACGGTGAGCATCTTTTGCCCTCTAGCTGAAGCTGGTCCTTCAGCAGGGCTGACTTCCTCATGTTTCAGGCCTTGTTGGGACTGAGGGACACATTCAAGCATACAAACATGAAGAGTTCTTCAAAGGCCGTGATTGCAGGGATCCAAAGAGATCAAGCATTGCCACACTTTGTAGATGTGCCTCTTGTTCTCTGTCAGTTACAGTGGTCAGCAGTGGAGTGCAGGTTCCTACACTATCTTCCTATGGTTTACTAGAGACTAAAATCTGCCAAAACAAGAACATGCTGAACTTCTACTTGCACTCTGAGCAATTTCAGAGTAATAGGGGACATGCCTTCAGAAGGCAGGTGGTACTGTCTCCGAAATCACTTTGATGATGCTGTCTACATTACTTCCTTTAACAAAGTGTTAAAAGTCAAGGACAAGTCTTTAATATGTCTAGAAACTTAGACATCTATGGACTCTAGTAGCAGGATTTATTTTGATGTTACTAGCAGGTTGCGCTTATATTATTCCTGTGCTCCAAAGTAGTAATGGGAGAATCTTCTTAAGATTTTTTCTATACTATCGCTGCTCATTCATCTGGTTTCCTTTGAGACATTCCTGGTGTAGATGTTTACATCAGAGTAGATGTAAGTGATTAGTCATACTAGATTACTTCTCTCAGTCAAGAGAAATGGTGACGTTTAATGATTCTATGATTTATGGCATAGATCCTCTGACATGTTACGGGTGTCTGATTTTGAAACAGAACAATTGCTCTGTTGCCGTACTTGGATGTGTATCTGTTATGGTAAATGTCTGCACTTCGTTAGATAAATCCAGTTCAAGCTGTCTAATGGGTAATAGATGAGAAATTATCAGAAACTTAGCAGAACCTGTTATGAAAGACATTTGTACCTCTCATAGTTCTTATATTTCTTCCCTCTCACGCTTACTCTCCTCTCTCTTCCTAGTTCTCTTTTTCAAAACAGTTTCTAACTTCCAGTGGACAGTAATTTCTCATTAATTCATAGCAACCCATCCTGCTGGAAGATAGTATCTGACAACAGCATAATATCAGGATTTGGCACATTTTGCCAGATTTTTGATCAAAGTCCATTTCCTACTTCAGTGGCAAAAATGAAATTCCCATTGACTTGACTAGTGCCACTTCATCCTACATCGTTTAGGAAACAAGATGGTGACTGGGATGCGAGTGATGCACCCAGCACAAACACACCTGAAGTGCCATTTGGACTTTCATGGCAGCTGCTCACAGAGCCCCCTTTGTGCAGGTAAGAGGTGGGCCCATGTCCTTTGCTCTGCCAGCTTCAAATGCATTCGCCATGGAGGCACTCAAAGAAAAGTAGTAAAATGGGGTGTCTTCTTGCTTTTCTATGCAGTGTACCCTCCAGGAAATAGAACTGATGAAGATCTCCTGCCAGCACTTCCGTGACAAGCTGGATGAGATTGAACAGCACCTGACCGAACAGCAGGCACTGCTTTCTGATGTTATGCCAGATGAAGGAAGGTAAGGCAGCCCCACACACTTACTTAAATCCAAAGCTAGCATCAGCAACAGCCCATGGGCACTTACAGTCTGTCTGGACACTTGTGTTCCCGCAGCATTACTGGTCAGTGAGGTGTAGCCATGGGCATCCTGCAAGTGGAAAAGTATTGTGATTTTTGCTCAGAAGAAAGTCCAGCTACTCTATACTGTTCAATCATGTATTATGAAGGGGAAAATTGCTCTATAAATGTAGGCCAGATTTTTAGTGTGGAATTACTATATTTTAATAGTAATAGGAATCCAGGAACAGATTTCAGTTAGCTCTTCATGGGTTCAGCCCACGTTCACAGTGATTATTGAGAAGCCTCATTTATACAAAAAGTTAGTAGGGGCTTCTAGTCTTGAGCTGCCTGAAAGTAGGACATTTGTGCAGTCTTTGTGATAGTAATATATCAGAACTGATGAACCTGCCCAGACTCAAGCCCACTCTACAACTGCAACATGCTTAATTTTGCAAGTGGGGTAACTGAAGAACTGGAGTTGAGTGGGCAAGGGCTGTTATTTTTTATTTCTTATTTTTTATATTTTTTTTGTAAGTTATTCCATGATCATGGGTAGAAATCAGATGGCAACAGTGTGTGATACAGGCATTATGGTGGGGCTGAGGAAGAGGAGCATGTTCATTGCCCATTCAAGTGTGCTTTCACTTCTGTCCCTGCAGGGAGGAAAGCAGAAACCTGCAACTCCTACGGCAGGCCGTTCATCAGGAGGTGGCAGAGCTGGAATTTCAGCTGAACGATCAAACTTGCCAAGTCAGGGATGGCATCCTGATGGTATGTTGCACAAGCCACCGCTCTGGATCTTGTAGGAAGTTTTCCTGACAAGCTTGGATTAGAGGGTAAAGACTGCAATGGCCACTGATAGAAGTCCTTTTGCAGATTTTACATTAGATGTATCTGTTGGAATAAATTGTCCTCTAGGCCTTTCTCCTCCTTTTAGTTGCAATGTCTCATTTGCCAAATATAGCATATCTTCTTCAGACCAAGCATAAGAATCAGGCATGCTTCATATACTCTTGTGTATCCTGCTTGATTCCTTTTATTATATTTTTATTACTGCAATATGCTTTTCCTTCTATTTTCTCTGCAGCAGCTGGACCAATTACTGGTAGAACAATCCCATCTGTTTTCTGAGCTTGGACTCTCTGACTGGAAGGGAGAAAGAAATGCCCAGAATAAACAAGCACTTCCAGATGCTGCTGACACTGTGCATCCTAGAAGTGGGTGCTCAAAAATGGTACTTCAAAGAGCTCCTAGCAAAAACATCACAGCAGCAGGCTCTCTATCTGCCCTGCAGCAAGGGGCACCCTTGGCACCATTTTCTACCAAGACAGTGCCTGAGCCGAATTCAGATGAGTCTGACCCACAGGAACCCTCCACCAGCAAAAAGGAAATAAAAGGACCTCCCCAAGCAAAAATGGACTTTAAGACCTTTATACGCAATGTAAGAAGCTGTTTTAGTCTCAGCCTCAAAGTTTTAAGTGGAAGGGATTGCTGACTCACAATGCAGTTGAGCTATGCAGTGCCTCGTTGCCACAGCCTAGATCAGGACACTTTCCTGCTAAACTGTGTGTTCATCCCAAGGGACGGAGCCTGTGCTTCAGGGCACTGTCAGCCTGCACAGGCAGCACAAGAACAGGCTGGGACTGGACCTGCCTTGCTATTTCTCTCTAAGCTGTGGCAGTGACCCAGATGCTCCAGAGAGAAGCACATATGAATACGTACATGATGTTTGCTAGGCTTGCTTGAACTCTGGATGCAACTGTTCAACTAATTGGTATATTCAAATCTCTCCCATAGTGTGGAATTAGTAATTTATGGCTTCAATTTGCAAAGCCAATTACCTGGTTTTACAAGGGCAGTAAAGGCAGTGAAACGGAAGGTTTGTTGTTTTTCCAAAGAAATTTTAACTCAGCATTTCTGACAGATCTAATCTCACAAAGTAGTCATAAAAAAAAAAAAAGTTTGCCTGTCTTTCTGTGTATTAAATATTTCTAGCTATTAAATATTTCTAGCTAATTTCTTATCTGCCTTACACTTTGATGATCTGTTCTATCTCAACATGTGTCCCAATTTTTAAAGAAATGATCATTCTTTTAAGTGAACTGTTAGGGTCAAATTTTGCATAACATTCATATAAACACCATTGGAAAGAATACTCTGTATTGTAATCTTATACTGTTTTCCTGATTTATGTTGATATTGCTATTGGTATTACCAAGCAGAATCAGATTCCTTTGCACACAAATCAAAGAATGAGAACCATAGACAGTAAGGAACAAGGAACTAAAATTTATTTGATATCATGTGTTGTCAGTCTTTTGTACCCATTTCCTTTTCAGAGTAATCTTGGTCATTTTCTCAACATAACACTTTTTTCCTTTTGTTTGTTTTTTTTTTTTCAGTTGAAGAAATCTTTCAGAAGTCCTTTAGGTAATGATTCAGAAGAAGGGAAAGACTGATGGAGGACAGACTGATGGATTTTGTTTTTAATAATTGTGGCCTTTCTCCTTCAATACATGATATATCTCAGAAGCAAATGAGCAAAACGCTGCTTTATGCAAAGTTTTGATCACAGCAGTTTCATTTGCAATCAGGTGACTGGCCAGAAAAGCAGACATCTTTAGAGGATATTTCAAAAACAGACATTGCATTTTGCTATTGTGTGAGTGCAAAACTTACTATGTTACTCTTGGCATGACACGGGGCTGTTCTTTGTAAATGACTTTACAAAGAAGAGGAGAGGACTTGTTTTAAGAAGAAACTTTTGAACTTGTGGACAGCCTAGGAGATACCTCTAGAAGCTATTCTCCTTAAAGCCAGTTATTTTAACATAGTCCTTCAACCAATATTAAACCTCTAGTCCAAACTACCTTGTGCAGCCAGCCCCTAGCCATCTTCTACCTTTTAACTAGCTAGTAAAACCTAATTTGCCTCTGACTAACTTTATGAGGCTTGTATCTATCGTCCGTATCAAATCAGGAGCTCACTGACAGTGTATAAAATGTTAAATACCCACACTGTCAAACCATTTCTGTGGTTAGTCTCCTGGCTGTCCTCTTCATTTTCATGTTTGCTTCACGGAAATCTAATTGAAGAAAAAAAAAGTAAAAAAAAAGAAAAAAAAAAGTCACGGGATTATAAACCTTCAATCAGAATCCTGGTTCAGTTTTCTGGGGAGTTCTCAGAACCTGGATTCACGCAGAAGAAAAAGAAACCCCCAAAACAACAAACAAACAAACAAACAAACACTAGAAAAGACCTCTCTGGTTTGGAGCATAGCAAAGAAATCCAACTAGCTCATTTTCAAAGCAGTTTGTGCTACTGCTTTCAATTTGGCCCTTCCCAGGCTGTGAGACGTCCTACTGGCTTGTTTGTTTAATGCTCTGAAGGGAGCTTAGGTGTCATTTTGGCTTCGGTGTTGCAAATCACAGCTCTGCAAAGGTGCAAATAGAAGTAGCATTTGCACATGTTTAAGGAGAAAATGGAGTCAAACATGCTGAGCAGCCTGGAGGCTCCCTGCACCTCGATGTTTCCACAGATGTTCAGGGCAATAAAATGATTGGGGGAGAGGTACATAACACAGGAACCGACAAGCTCCCCCACAGCCTGCTGGGCCATGAATTTTACTGGTTGAAATTTGCCCCTTTCTTGAGACCCCGCATGGGATTTGTACACCACTTCCACGCTATCAAGTGTTTAAGAGTTTACATATCAAGATTTGTGACTTTGAAGCTGCTGGGATTAATCTCGACAGCAAGCAGCATGCAAACAGGACCAAAATAACCTTCATCTCTACTACCTTATGAACTGCAACTGCAGATGTTGTACTTTGTGGAGGAAGGCAAATAAAGAGCAAGGTGAAGGATATACAATGATGCCAGTGCCAAAGGAATCCTGGAAGTAAGAACAGCTAAGAATTTTCTTTTCCTTATCCACACCATAAAACAAGCTACTTTTTGTATGTGCCACTGCAGCGTGTTAAGTAAAAGCTTTAATAAGTATGTGATGCTACAGCCACTGTATGCCTGTCTTATATCCTTGTGTGCAGGTGGCAGCTACTCTTGATCAGAAAGATCACATGGGACCTCTGGTGCCATTCGACTTCTACCATCTACGTTCACATCCAGGACTGAATTTGACTCCTCATAACAAAACTTTCCTGTTTGAACAGTCTCTAGGTGATTTGTGTGTGCAGTCCGGTTCCTCAATTCACTTTAATTATAATCTCATGCAAACTGTGGATGGGATTGGGTTCCCCATATGCAACACTCAGACATCCATAAATACATTATTACTTAAACTTACATTTCTAGCTAGCTAGCCCTTCAAGTCTTCCATGTTGTTTTAATGGTTAAGCTATAACCTCGTAGCAATAAAAAGCATATTAAGCAATGGGAAGGGGTAAAATCTTTTGATTTATGGTAGAGCACAACTTCATAAGTCCTCCAAGCATATTACAAGGATGTCTGGATTGAGTCTCGGTGCTGCTGTTGAAGATGCAAGACAAAAGAAATCATGCAGTCATTTTGTGATTAGGAAAGCCTGGGGTGGCACTGGTGAGTGTAGCAACCCAGCTGTGTGCCGCCTTTTCCTTCCACACACAGTGTTACCAGTCTTTTAAATGCTATCTTTTATTGCCCCTCAGGGCAGGGGAAATAGTTACTCATAAGTAAATATGATGGGATTCTTAATGATAACTTCACAGAATTAATGAAATAATAACATATATGATTGAGTAATGTAATTGCTCTAGCTGGCTAGGACCATAGCTTGCAGGCTTACAAGGCAGCAGGTCATACCTCGAGGGGGACTACATTGCTTGTGAAAAGCATTAGTACTAACCAGTTCACAAGTCTGAAATCTGAAGAAAACTGACCTTGTCACACTGCAATATTTCTGGGGAAAAAAGTAAAAGAAAATAGGTGGAGAAATGGCAGTAATGGCAGTATTTGAACTAAAGACTGTTGTCCTCCCTATTCCAGCACTCAAAACTGAAATGGGCTGAACCAATGGCTCTGTTTCATGAGACTGCCAAGGCCCCACAGATGTTCATGCAATATTGTTCAGATCTGCTATGGAAAAGGGATGCATAGGGATGGACACTGCTGTGTTATAGTGGCACTGATTCTCCTAGCTCTCCAGCCCTCTTTCAGCATCTCTCACCTTCAAAAATCCTAAAACTGCAGCCTCAAATCCTTGTAACTCCCTTTTAAGGGCTCAGTACCTGTGCCCTGGTAACAATTTCTGGAGTACAAGGTCCACATGCTGTCTCACCAAAGCACATGAGAGGAAACAAATTAGGAAGGCCAGGGGAGATCAGTAGAAAATAAAATTATAATAATAAAAAATGAAAAGAAAAAAAAAGATTCCCTAAAAAAAGCTAGAAAAATAAAAAACTAATGATTTCTTTTGCTCACCATAGTTCAGCACCATTTGTGTCACTTGGATTTTACTTTTTTTGTCATTGTCTTTTGCCTTCATTGATTTTCCCTGATGCCCCATAAATCTTTAAACCCTGAAGCTAAAAGAGGCTGCATTGTGCACCAGCTTTAATACTGCTTTTGCTAGAGAGTATAAAATCTAGAGGGATAATAAGGAAATCCATCTAAGGTACCCTGCCAAGGGCTCCCATTAGTCGCTTTACCAGGCATCAATTCAATAAACCCTCAAGAGCAGTACATGAATAAACATCAGAGCCTCCCTGGCATATTAATGCATCAGTTGCCTAATTGTCAATGCTGCCAACAGACTCCAAGAAAAGAAGTATCTTGGGAACTCAGCCCCTTTCAACTTCAAGTCCGACGTAGGTTTGACACCATCTTAGGAGAAGGCAGGGCTCAGGAAAGGGGTGTGACAGCCAAATAGCAGGGGACGGCTGCTTTCAGTGTGGTGCTGACCTTCTGCTGTATGCAAAGCCCAGCTCCCAGCCTACATCTGCTGTCTCCATGTTGCATGTTGATGAGGTGCTCCAGGTCAGGCCCATGACTTTCTCCACAGAGGACTGGAGTTAGTATTTGAAAAAAAAAGTCTTGAGTCTTGACCTCAAGCAATAGGAGTAAACTGGTTCTAAGCTGCTTGATATGAAAGCCTTTCTCCTCCGGGGCCACCAGCCAGCCCAGGTGGCAGGAACTCTGAGTCTTATTCCTGGCTTTGCCATGTGTTTTCTGTGTAACCCAGGCCTTTACCCCATGGGGACCCTTCTTCCATATTGCCTTCTTTCTGTCTCATCTAATGAGGTTTTAAATTCCTCCCAGAGAAGTTACTCTCTCATACTGTTCTTACAGAGCTGGGCACAGTGGGGTCCCAATATCAGTTGGGACCTCTATTTGCTGCTAGGATGATAATTTTATGAGCAGGGTTTCATTAAGATCCATTGCTACTTAAGAAACAGCTGCAGTGTCACTTTATAAGGCTGTTGACTGTTTTAACTCCCCCTGCTCCAGAAACAAGGTTTTGATCTTCCTTGTAGAAATGAATATGGACAAAAGAGGATGAAGCATGAACAAAAAGGCAATTTTCTTATCAAATGGGAAAACTCAGAACCTGAGACTTCCAGGAATTAAAAGAACATGAAACAATGCTATTCTCACTTCACTGGAGAAGTGTGTTTGAATTCATCCATCTTCATTTCATTCTTTTCCATTGTCTTTCCATGGGCACATCACTCACTCAATTAGCACAGTTCACAGCTAGTAAGAGGGACACAGGTGTGTCCCATTGAGGCAATTCAGCCTTAATATGGAAAACATTTATTACCATGACAAATAATGCAGAACGCTGGCAGCCTTTTTTTGAAATTATATTTTTCCCATTAAAATAAATGCCAGTTAGGACATTGGTGCTTATAGTTAATGACAGTCACAGAAGTAGTGAGGAGGTAAGAAGTACAAGAGACTGGAAATCAGGAGCTAAGGAGTTTGTTTTTTTTTCCCCACCTTTTATCCTAAGGGAGTGTGAGGGCTCCCCGGGGCCTAACCTGAAGATGCTGACACACATGTATCCCTCACCTGTCACTGGCAAACTCTGACCATGTCACCTACAAAAGGCTTCCACAAATACACACAGAGGTGAAATATTTCCCCTCTTCTGTGCTCTCTGCCTGGCCAGCTGCCTCCAAGAATGGCTGCAGCAAGTATTTAGCAGAGGGATTTCAGGGAAAGCAAGCATCTGCCAAGGGTGGCAGGCTGCCCGGGGTCCCAAAACAGAGCAGGGTGAGGGTCCTCTCTTCCAGAGGGATGGTGAAAAAAGCTGCAGTGCCCATTTCAATATTCCCATACCTCATCCCATTTCAATTTCACCTAACAACTTTTGGGGGAAAATCATTTTACATCAGCTCCCAGTCTATCAAAAGAAGACAGTAAGATATACCTGTGACAACATGTAGAGATTCCTTTCCAACAAGTGAAGCTATTGCAGCCTTATTGTGAAGCAAGGTGTGGGGGAAAAATGTCTGCACTTAAGTATTATCCTGCTGGTGATTTAGTTTTTAAAGGTTTTAAAATTTTTCTAAGCTACTGACAGAAACAAAATTTACGTGGAGAAAGGAATACTTAAAATTGCTTAAGGAAAAATAAATAAATAAATATTAAAAAATCTAATTACTTGAAAACTAGGATTTATTGTATCAGTCACGCTTCTGTAATGTCCTGCACAGGGGCTCTGATGTCCTTAATTTTTGATCTAGAAGGAGTAGCAATAACAAGGAAATATTACTCATGGCACCAGGAGAGCTGTTCCAGATCTAGCACTGCTCTAATCAGAGCAGAACACACTGGAAGCAGGGTAGCTCTGACTCCTTGCATGCTTGTCCCATTTAACAAATAGAGAAGTGGAAGCAAGGGCACCTGAGTCATCCCAAACCAGGCCAGACACATGCGAGAGATGCCTTTCTCGGGCCTGGTTTTCCTGCCAAGCTAACCCATGGAGGAGTTTGTATTTGTGTGGCTTGGGTTGGAGGGGAGCTGGAGTGAGATGTCCAGGGAAACCTGGAGCAGCTGGTGCCAAAGAAATCTGAATCTGGGAGATGAAGCAACAGCCTTGTGGTGTCAGCTGGGTGTATCCAGCTGTTTTCTAGCAAGCCCATTTTCAGAGACAGGCACCACAGAGCAGTTGGTGCCAGTTGCATGCAGCAGCTCTGCTGACTGATACCCAGACACGAGGCGAGTGAGGAGGCTTGTGAGCCGCACGGTGGAAATTTGGCTGTGGATGGGGCAGAAGAGTCTGAAAACAAGGTGTAGGCACAGATGGACATGGAGAAAGAGTGATAGTCAACTATTCTTTACAGGTATAAAGAAAATGAGAGACAAGGAACTACAAAAAGCAGGGATGAAGCAGGCTAACATGAGTAGTTCATTTATTTAAAGGTAGCCCAAAATGGTTGGGTTCAGTACGAAGAGGTCCTTCAGTTAAATAATTGAGCTGACAGTCCTCATGCAGAAACCTGGGGAAAGAAATTTACTTGTTGCTCTTCCCAGGGTCACTTATGAACACTTCAGGACCTCAGACAAGTAAGGGTTTTAGGGACAAGGGTCAGGTAAAGACACAGCACAAAAGAATGGTAAGTTTAAAGCTCTCCAAGCCCTTGATACAGCACCCAGTGGTTAAGAACACAAGAAATGGGCTATAGAACCAGATCATCTGCAACAAGACTCTAGCTTTGGTAGAGAAACTCTTAAATATTTTTGTGGGGAGAACCTAGATAGTTCTTGTTTGTTTGTTTCTTTTGTTTACTCTCCTCTCATGGCACCAGCAGCCACAAAGGTTAGATAATAGACATTAGCTTGTATTTTTCTGCCTATCTCTGTTAGCAGCTGTTAGTGTTATGGAATCACAGGAGCACATGTTGAAAAGGACCCCATGAGATCATCTAATCCAACATCCCACTCAAAGAGGGCCTATCCTGCCTCCTTCTCCATCAATATGTTTAATCCTTTTGTACCTTCCCACCATGACCTTCCACTGCTTCCTGTGAAAACGAATTTCAGAAATTCACTACTTGCTATGCAAACTCTTCTATCTGTTTGAAAGCGATCTGTTTCAACAGATCTGTCAATGAAACTCTATCTGCTACTTTTGATGAATGTTCCCTAATGTTAGAACTACAGGATTTGGTACATAAGATGTCTGCATTCATCTTTTCCACCATTTTCCTGATTCTGTAGACTCTAAGGAGCCTAACATCTCTGAGCTGACAAGTTCCTTTTAGTCTTTTCTCCCCAAGCAATTCCTCCATCCCCTTAATCATCTCCAAGTCTAGCTGGATTCCAGAAACAAGGTTTCCAGACTTTCAGCTTTGTGTGTTTCTCTCCAAAGCTGTTTTAAACCCCAGAGAGTATCTCCTCTTGTCCAATTTACAAAGTCAGCTTTATTACAGCTACTCATTCTGCTGCCACGCTCCAGTCTCACAGGAAAGAGCTGAGTCTGAAGCTGTTACCCTCTTCTATCAGAAATATCATGGAAGAGAGCTACATGTGCTTATGAATTTTGAGCAGAACCACCATAGGCACCTCAAGCTCTTTTCTCTCTTCTGAATCTGTTCTCAAGGTGCAACCCTTGCCAAATCCAAGTTTTTACTCAATTATATATCACAGTATCACAGATTTCTAGGTTGGAAGAGACCTCAAGATCATCGAGTCCAACCTCCGACCTAACACTAAGTACTCCACTAAACCATATCGCTAAGCTCTACATCTAAACGTCTTTTAAAGACCTCCAGGGATGGTGACTCCACCACCTCCCTGGGCAGCCCGTTCCAATGCTTAATAACCCTTTCGGTAAAGAAGTACTTCCTAACATCCAACCTAAAACTCCCCTGTCGCAACTTTCGCCCATTCCCATTTCGTGCCATGTCACCAGGCACGTAGAACAGACCAACCCCCACCTCTTTACAGCCTCCTTTAAGGTAACTGTAGAGAGCGATAAGGTCGCCCCTGAGCCTCCTCTTCTCCAGGCTGAACAAGACCAGCTCCCTCAGCCGCTCCTCGTAAGACTTGTACTCCAGACCCCTCACCAGCTTGGTCGCCCTTCTCTGGACTCGCTCGAGCACGTCCATGTCCTTCCTGTAGCGAGGGGCCCAAAACTGAACACAGTACTCGAGGTGCGGCCTCACCAGAGCCGAGTACAGGGGCACAATCACTTCCCTAGACCTGCTGGCCACACTGCTTCTTATGCAGGCCAGGATGCTGTTGGCCTTCTTGGCCACCTGGGCACACTGCTGGCTCATATTCAGCCGACTATCAACCAATACTCCCAGGTCCCTCTCGGCCAGGCAGCTTTCCAGCCACTCATCTCCCAGCCTGTAGCTCTGCTTGGGGTTGTTGCGCCCCAGGTGCAGGACCCGGCACTTGGCCTTGTTGAACTTCATACAGTTGGCCTCAGCCCATCGGTCCAGCCTATCCAGATCCTCCTGCAGAGCCTTCCTGCCCTCAAGCAGATCAACACACGCACTTAGCTTGGTGTCATCTGCAAACTTACTGAGGGTGCACTGGACGCCCTCATCCAGATCATCGATAAAGATATTAAAGAGGACCGGCCCTAGTACCGAGCCCTGGGGGACACCACTAGTGACCGGCCTCCAACCAGATTTGACTCCATTCACCACAACTCTCTGGGCCCAGCTATCCAGCCAGTTTCTAACCCAGCGAAGCGTACGCCAGTCCAAGCCCCGAGCAGCCAGTTTCTTGAGGAGAATGTTGTGGGGAACTGTGTCAAAAGCCTTACTGAGGTCAAGGTAAACCACATCCACAGCCTTTCCCTCATCCACCAAGCGCGTCACTTGGTCATAGAAGGAGATCAGGTTCGTCAAGCAGGACGATACTCCTCTACTCCTCTAGTGCCACTGGAAGTGTTATGGGCAACCTATAATCTCCCCTCTCTTCCTCCTGTTTTCATTGTAGTCCCACATCTTTTGTCAACACTATGTCTCCCCCTTCTTCCATGGATTATTTTTACTTGGATAAGGATAAAAGTACAGTGAGAAACAGAGAGGACTGAGAAGAAGAGCAACAAGAGGAATGCAGAGTCAGTCAGACAGGTAGCTGAAAACAGGTGGAGCTGGCAGACTGGGTTCCTGTGCTAGTGGCCATGCTTAAGAGACAAAATGACTGTCAGGAAAGAAGTTCAGTCTTTCCGAGGAGTGGGTCCACAGGGAAGGCAGGGACAGTCGCAGATACTACTTGCCCACCTCATTCAGCTACAAGAAAACAGAGACATCCATGCTGAATAAAACCCAGGGGTACATCAGCAAAGTATCAGGTCAGAATATATTTGCAGATCCTGGCTAGGACCAGGAGATGGATAAATGATTTTTACCATGTGCTGTGTGACCAAGTAGACACTTTTCTTTTGCTGTTTTCCCCTTAGTTTATAGCTTTGTTTCTTCTTTACTACTTTATTCTTTACTTCTGCCATGGGAGCACCATTGATTTTATAGCATATCATCTCATATTCAGTCTTTTTTGTGCTTTGTGTTGCAGCCAACTTGTCAGGTAAAGCTTTGGAGCTCACAAAGAGACCTCAGAGAGTCTCCATGGGAATATTTAAGCAATAGGATATGCTGGTCTTCTGCTAGGCAGCTAGCACTGTGAGATCGCAGCAAATTCAATACAAGAGGGATGATGTTAACACAGTTAAGCATGAATTTAGACATGTCACTGCTAATCCCTAGATTAACAGGAGGGAAGGAAATGTGTCAAAATAATAAAGTACCTATTAAAAAGGCTGTAGAGATAGACACTGATCCATAGTTAGCACCGATAGATGACAGAACGTCGTCAGTGAAGCGTGAGCTGTCATCTGGCAGTGTTCTGTTCTGCGGAAACCAGCCGAGTTAGGGACTTATGTCAGACTCACTGGGGATTTCCAGACATTGGAAAGAGAAGTAAAGAAGAAAAATTGAAAAAAAAAAAAAGAAAAAAAAAAGAAAAAAAAAGGGAAAAGAAAAACTTACCTTAATTTGAGGTCTCTGGGAGTTTCTTCTTTTGCATTCAATTTTTGCTCTCTATGTCCATAAGGGGAAGTGGTGAATCAGCAGGGCACACCTGTGAACTGTATGAAATTGCTGACACAGTCACTAATGCCGTTTGGTGGAATAAATTAATTACTGTCTTTAGATCATACAAGAAAAGAGGAAAAGGGTCTCAGAAAGAGACAGATAGGGACTCCAAAAGTCTAAGACAGCTGGGGCAACCCAGAGGTTATGAAAGCACAGGGCTTTTCAGGCCCTAATCCCATGCTGCTGATTTAGCTTCTCAGTTAGCAGTAAGTACATGAAACTCTGGCTAGTGTTGCTTCTTAATGCTTGTTAGTGGTTATTGTTTCCAGAGGGGAAAGAACAGCCTGTGAGCTGCTTTTTAGAGACACCCTGTGATGAGCCCACCATCCCCTCTAGGGTTGTGGTGGGAGAACCAAGCTACAGCAGAAAGCAGGTGATGGCTGGAGCCAGCACTTCAGCTCTGCCTGACTTCTAGATAGCACACTTCACACCAACAAGAGCTCAGAGTTCTTTAAATGAAAAATAAGGGGGTGGGGGTGAGTGTGTGTGTGATTTTTTTTAATTGCCTTGTTGGTTTGGAGCCTCGTTCAAGATTTTCCCTACAGCCTAGGAATTTAGCTGGATGTGCCATTCTGTATCTTGTTAGGAAAGTAAACAGCATACATTAGTATTTGTGCTTGTGCATGAAGTACATGATAAAATTAAAGAGAAACCTATTCATTTCTCTCTGGTCTGGCTTATGATAATTCTGCTGGATACCCTCTGAATCTGTCTCTTCCAAGCATTTAATAATAAAGCATAACTTCTAAGAGAAGAATAAAAAGGTGTTGTTTGTTGTTTGTTTGTTTGTTTGTTTTTTCCCCAAGCATATCCAATGAAATGTTCAAGGAGTCACATTTCTCCTTTCTCTGCAGCTGTCTTCAGATCTGCTCATATGGTTTCAAGGAAGGTTCGTGTGTCCATGGGTGTTTTAAGGTATAAACTTGATATCTGATTATTGTTATAGTTTGGTTTCTTAATTATATCACTCCAAGAGAAACATTACAAGGATAAAGATTAATTGCTTTTAATGTTTCTTCGTATTTGTTATGCTGCAGATGATGCTTGCTTTAAGTAAGTGGAAACAGGTGTATAACAATTGATTAAATTAAATTAAACAAGCAAGTAGGGAATGAAATGCACATGGCTATTTTCAAGGAGAGATATTGTAAACATTAGATAAGCAGCTGGAAATCACTAACTGCACAAAACTATTTCTTCTTCCCAAATTTATGACATGGAGGAAGCCCTGATATTTTCAATCATGACATTGTTATTTATACTTTTGTAAGGTATAAAGGAAAGGTGCCCATAACCAGGCTAGAGATGACATGGATGCAGCCAGTTGACTTTTCTTATCTGGGCCCTTCTGTAAAGGGCCAAGAAACATGATTTAGCATCACTTTCACACAGCCTGTGGATTTCCAAATGGGAGAATGGCTGTCTAAAGTCAATCATTTTCAGAACTAATTAGCAAAAAAATTATCCTTCATTCCTGTTTTGGCTAAAATTAAGCCCTTTTATATAAATTAAGGTATGACCATTACCTTTCCAGTGTTGCATCACCATACAAGACTATTGCAAATTTTGTGTATATGTGTTGTGGTTTAACCCAGCCGGCAGCTAAACATCACACAGCCGTTCGCTCACCCTCCCCCCTCCCTCTCTGGGATGAGGGAGAGAAATGGGAAAGTGAAGCCTGTGAGTTGAGATAAAGACAGTTTATTAAGATAGGAAAATAATAATAACAATAATAATAATAATAATAATGATAATAGTATTACTAATAATAATGTGTATGAAACAAGTGATGCACAATGCAATTGCTCACCACCCGCTGACCGATGCCCAGTCTGTCCCCGAGCAGCCAGCCCCCCACCCGGCTAGCCACCCCTATATATTGTTTAGCATGACGTCAGATGGTATGGAATACCCCTTTGGCCAGTTTGGGTCAGCTGTCCTGGATCTATCCCCTCCCAGCTCTTGCTGCACCCCCAGCCTGCTCGCTGGCAGGACAGAGCGAGAAGCCGAAAAGTCCTTGGCCTGGTGTAAACACTGCTCTGCAACAATTAAAACATCAGCATGTTATCAGCACTCTTCTCATCCTAATCCAAAACATAGCACCCTACCAGCTTCTAGGATGAAAATTAACTCTGTCCTAACTGAAACCAGGACAATATGAATAAAGAAGACTTATGAAGGGGAGAAATAGATTCACAAAATTCTCCAAAGACCTCAGAATTAATTTCTGCTTTTAGAGAGTCTCTGTTAGAGTTGACCTTCTCAGTCAATAAATGTGCTCCCTGCAGAAGCTCTGAAAGGCTCTTGACTTTTGGAGCTAAAAGCATCTTGATTGCTTTTTATTTAACTGCTAGCAGGAGTCAACACAGCTAAGGTAGAGCAAGAATCTACTTTCCATTTTGTTTTGTGCAGTTCTGTGTATGGCTATATGCAAAGCTCTGAGCAGCTACATGTGTACCAGCCCACAAGGGGCAACAGAAGTCTAAGAGTGACATTACATTCACAGAGAATTCACAGCTGACATTCAGTCTGATAGGAATGATTTCCCAAATCTTCCCATGCTGGTTAAGGAATGGGTTTCACAAATGCCCCTATACCAAGTGGAGCAATGCTTGTGCTGGTGGAGGAGAGGGAGTAGGTCCTACTGCTCAGAAACTGGTGGCCAGCCCTGCCTGCTTAGCATTTGTATTCATAAAGTCTGGATCTGAGGCCTATGGTAGATCATTAAAATAAAATGAGGTGTGGTGGAGAGGAGAGAGATGCAGTCCTCTCTTTTTGTTCATACAGGCCCTGGAGAAACTGAGTGAAACAGACTCAATCTCTGTCTCATGTACACCATTGCCAGCTGATCCTTATCCAAGCCTGGGTGTACTTCAACGACAGGAGTGTGGCATGTCACAGGGTCTGGCATGCAGGGTGTCTGGATGGAGGGAGCTGCTCCACCTGACATAAATAATTAGAAATTAACTGGAACTCAGCCTGGACTATGCATGCCTTTCCCACCCCACATCTTCCTAACTCTAGCAGCTCCCGTCCTTGCTGCCTTAACAGGGAGGCTGTTGGTCCCAGTCCAGAGGGAAGGGAACTTGGAAGGGCAGCAGAGACAGCAGGGAGGAGAGGAGGGTTTCCTCTCTCCTGGCTTTGCAGGTATGCAGCTGCAACTTTTATTTTGGGTTGTAAGTGCATCCAGAGGCTTCAGTGGAAAGCTGGATTGACTGTCACTGGAGCACCTTCAACAGCATCACACACAGCTGCTTTCCTGGTATCTCTGTTTGGTCCTCCTTCCTCTCCCACCACAAATACAAGAACATTTCATAGAATCACAGAGTGGTTTGGGTTGGAAGGGACCTTGAATTCATCTAGTTCCAACCCCCCTGCCATGGGCAGGGATGCCACCCACTACATAGGTTACCCAGGACCTCATCCAACCTGGCCTTGAACACATCCAGGGAACAACATCCGTGACAACTGGCAACGAAGGTGGGCACCCCATCATTACTCTCCACAAAATCTTCACAGAGGTTTGGTTGTGTCTGGAAGTTCATGGCATTTGGTTTAAACATGAGTCATACCTCTAGTGGGTCAGAGCTTACTTATGTAATGAAAAGAGGGTTTGGTTCAACTTGTTCTCAAAGCCTACTTGCTGGAAGATGTGAACACCCTTTCTATCATGTTTTATGTCAATAATTTCCTGTCTGTGATGAACCAAAATAAGTTCTCTATGATCTCGTTGGACTATTATAAAAGAGAAGTAGCTTTCACTTGTCTCTGCAAATTTCCTGATATTAGGAAGGTATTGTTCAGATGTTTCATCACTGGTAAGTAGGAAACTTACTGAAGAATGGACGTTTAATTAAAATACAGGCAAAGAGGTACTTGATGATTGGGCACTGCATGAATTGAAACGGTCTTCATTAACCACTGAAATATATACTGACCATTGAATACTGAGTACGCAAATATCCCTATCTATGATATTATTCCGGCATTGTTCCCTTTGCATAAGTGGCAAAGGGTGGCCCCACAAGTGGGCTCTTTTCACTATGAGTATTACTTTAAAAAAGACCTTTTTCAGTGCTTTACAGGCTTAAAGTGAATATGTGCATGATTGTCCTCAAGGGAAGAACAGTTGCCCAGATCATTCTTATGTCAAAACTCTATGCACATAATGGAAATCATATTGCATTAGTTGATTAAACTGAGCAAATTTTCTGTGCATTGCAGCAATGCTCCTTATTCTAATGGCTGCCTCATTAGAAACATCTTTCTGGTAAGGTACGGAATTTGCCTTTCTGAGACAACAGAGAGTTACATCTCCTGAGGTCCAGACTCCACTGAAGTCACTCTTCTGGGACAGTTTCCAATTTTTATGTTGTGTTGGGAAATTAACTTTGTGGCATCTTGGCCCCATTAAACCAGTGGGAGTTTTGCCTTGGACTGCAGTAGAATTAGGATTTTGTGCACTCTATAATAATTGAACTGGAAATTATAGGAGCACAATCTTCCTTTTGCCCTATTAATGAGCTTAACAACTTGCTAGGAGCAAGCTTCTGTGATTTACACAAATCCCACATGAAGCAAAGCTTATATGACTCTAATGAACGAAATGTAATGTACCCATGCTGGGATCAGTGTTCAGCATCTTGCTGCCAAACCTTCAACTGGGCTCAGCTCTGCTGACGTTATAAGAAGAATGAATAAAATGTTAATGACTAATGCATCTTTTTGCTATTAGAATTACAAGTTTGAAATTGAGGCACTGAAATTAAGGTGAGTTTTAGTCTTAGTTTCAGTGGAAGCAGAGCTGCTTCAACAAATCCCATC